>NC_059500.1:38137877-38749190 GCF_018139145.2 Gymnogyps californianus
GCTATTACCAAAACATTTCTTATACTCCTGTTCACAAGTATAGTAGGTTCCCATTGTTTTCAAGAACCCTACTGACAGTTAATATCTACCTTTTAATTTCAAGCTTAAATTTACTCATAACTTGTTTATTACATTCTAGTGTGTAGAATGTCCATCACCATTGCTCAGTATCTCATGTTCATCCTATCCTCCCTTCACAGACACATTGATAAAGATCTATTCTCTTCTCTAGCTCCATTTTACTACATTATCAAGTCAGGCTCTGCAAGTTTTAATACAGGCTGCCAGTTCCCTTGATTACACCAAAAGCCCTTTTCCTGACCTGTTTCAAACAGAATTCATCTTTCTTGAACAAACATAATCAGAATTGTACATAATATTTCAGGTGGCTTCTTAGTGATTGTCTTGGCCTTCTGAGAATAGTCGATTTGAAATAATATAAACCTTTGTGAAACATCAGCCTTCCTGTCTGTTTAAAGTAATTGCAACAAAATTGGTTACCCTGTAAAATGTCTTTCTGTTTCTTCCTTCTAAAAAACCTAAGTCAGTCAGAAAGAATTTGTATTGATTAGCCTGTGCAATTGCTGCTTGCAAGGTGGCAAGTCTCCGGGGAATGTTTTGTCAACCAAATCAGAAATACCAAGTGGTTGTTTCCTACCACTCAAGGCTTTACACTCTTGCCCCTGTAATTGTGATAACAGTAGAATTGTTCTATTATTTATTGAGCACCTGACAGTCAGCTCGAATGGACACTCAACATAAAGGAAACCATATAATGCAATTTCAGCCCTTTAGAACATTATACAACACTAAGAACCAGATGGGATCATGACGTTAGGGCAATTTAAATATTTCAGAGTTTTCAGAAAAAGAGTACATTCTAATTCACTACATGGCATTAAATGGCTGATGATTGTGGTGATATGTTATCTGTGAGGGACTGACCTACATTTTTCATTTTGCAAACCAGAAGTCAAATTTATTATTTAATCTATTGAAAGTTAGAGCTTCTGTTACAATCACAATGAATCTGGTAAATTAGAATACTGTCACATATTAAGTTTCTGAGTCTAGCCTAGTAACAACAATTAATAGAAGTGCAGGTTTCTGTATGTAAGAACTGCTTTTCAGGAAGCAGAGTTTTCTCTTTTGTGAATGATGGTATGTGCATACGTATTGATAAGAGAAAGTGTAATTTTTTGGCAATAGGGGGAAGGAGAAAGTGCAACTGCGTCACTTAATGGAATACAGAAACCTGTGTCTGACTGCAAAGGGCAGCAGATGGAAAGGGAAAAGCAAAGCAGCGAAGGAGGAGCATTATGAGGCAAGAGAATAAATGAACAGAGGGAACACTTAGGCTGACTGTGAAGAAATATTTAATTAAAAAAACAAAATTAAAAAAAAAATTAAGAAAGAAGAAACTGCTCAACCTTTGACTAAATACCTAAGGAAAAAAATTACAAGAGATATCACTTGAAACATAACTAGACTGGACAGCACCCTGTAAACATATAATAAAAGCTAAACCTGCATTGTCAGAGAGACAGATGACAAGACGTATTGATTCTTTTCCAACTATAGCGCCTAAGATCCATGAAGCAAAGAGCGATCAGAATGAGCAATAGATGCTGAATCTAATTTACATGTCAGTAGACGACTTCTTTCTTAAGTATTCCAGTGTGAACAGCTAATTGGCAGCCACCTATTAATTGGCTAGTCAAAGCCAAAAGGCCAGCTGGCACAATTTTACATCCCGCTCTCCCAGGGTTCATAGATGAATTCTGGGTAAGGTGCGAACAGTGTTTTACAGCAGCAATTAGTTTATTCCTGGGGCAAAGTACAAATAGAAGTGGGTATGTATGTACAGCAAGAAGCTTGTTTCCCATTCCACTGTGACTGAGGAAATGACAGCCAGTTGGCAGTGGGCCATACAAATAAAAAATACCAGCTGGCAAATGTCGGATTATTTTTTCCCACATGGCTAGAGGTATGTTGGATGACAAGAAGATATGTTACTGAGTACTAAGCCATCTATTCCTTGATGTTATTTAATTCACCAGTCGCAAACTAGTTCATAACTAAAAGTGAGGCGGTTAGCAACCTTGTCATTGTACAGGAGTTATTTGGAAGGTCTGAACACACTAGATTATCCAGAATGATCATAGCAGTGATACAAAACTGATTTGAACTAACTACTTTCTTAAAGAGTATATGAAATCTCAGCTTTGTATAAAAATTTTCTGCGAATGATTCTCAAATACTGTGTCTTTAGTGTTGGCTGGAAATTTTGCAACTTCTGCTTTCTTAGGACCTTTTCAGTAATTATTAATTTTAGATTAATTTTCTTCCTGTTCAATACAGTTCTGTCCTAGAGAGAGTTGGAGCATCAAATAACATAAACAAAAGTGAAGTTATTACATCAGTGTAGAGGAAATAGCCCATTAAAATTTAAGAATATGATTAATGTCTAAATTGGAAATAGCCAATCTAGATACACCTCTGACATGTAATTCCATACCGGGAGTGAAAATATATTTTACTTTATTTTATTTTATTTTATTTTATTTTATTTTATTTATTATTATTTTATTTTATAATATTTTATACAGAAAATGAAAAATTTATCTTTTTCTTTTCTCTTTCATTAGATCTTCCGAAAAGTGATCTCATGGTTGTTGAGCTCAGCCCTTATGTAAATTGAGCTGTGAATAAGTCAACTATGATTCTCAGTTATAGGGATATTACTACATTTTAATATCCGTCTGCAATATCATTAATTTAAGCTGGCATTAAAAGAATGTCAAATAGACATGTCTGTTTTGTAGGCTTCAAGTATATCATGCCAGTATTTATTTGAGATTGTATTAATGACAGCCCTAAAAGATCAGTGTACTTTTTGTAGTACCTATTGCACTTGCAACAGAAGTAAAGTATTATATATTAGGATAGAAAATTAACTGAAGATATGCTTTAGGAAGAATGTTAGAAACCTAAGGAATGGCAATTTGAGGAAAATTAAACCTGGTTAGTATTCAGGATGACATATTGTCAAAGAAGGCATTGTGCACAGAATGAAGAGAAGCAGAAACTCTTTGGGAAAATATTATTAATAAAAACCCCTTATGGTTCTCATCCAGTTCTGTCAAACTTGTCATAAGAGAGATGCCATTCTATGATGCTTTCTACACATTTTACACCAACTTTTTCATGTATGACATTAATTTATCTAAAACATGCAGTAGTCCACATTTTATATCTAATATTTATACATACAGTCTTCAAGAGTTAGGAGTTAATTAGATACCAAAAAAAGTTTCACATTAATAAAGGCTAGATATTCCACTGGTTAGCACATAACAATTTACTTTAGCTGGTACTGTTATCTAAGTCTGTTTACATTATCCAGTACTTAAAACTGTCTAGAAATATTTAGAGCAGGATGCATCCATTGAAAAGCTACCACATTATAGCTGAGTGATTGCAATAATTTAAAATGTATTGAAATCTTGTACCATGAGATCTCGATGGTCTGGTAGACCTGACTCATTGGTATGCATATATTACTAAGTAGATACGAAATATAAAAAGGCACACATGTAACATGCATGTGCTGAAAATGCCAAGAGGTTTTCTAACTTTTGAACAATTCTTTTTTTCCCTGATTATGTCTGAAGAGGCATTACCACTTGATCACCAATACAATGTCAGTTTTAGATGTCTTCACTAATTAAATTAATTACACTGGTTTGTTCTCTTTAGTTTTTTTAATTTGCTTCTTTGTTTGTTTTAAAGCTAAAATATGATTAGCTTGATATTGTTTGTATTAGACCCTGAGTAGAATGTGTTAATTCAGCTTTTAAAGCAATAAGGTTTCATTCAAACAAATTGTAAGCTGCAACCATGAATTAATGATTGCCCTAGGTCTTTCCTAGTTAACTTTTTGTATTTTTCAGTTGCCTTCCATATCTGTCTACCAGAAGCTACTTTTGAGAATCCTTGTATCACAATTTACTGTTATTAGCACATTAATTCTTGCCCTTGGCTGGAAATAATTTTGTGATTTGGCATGGTGTGTACTTAGTGACATACTCAGGAAAATGTGTTTTGTTATTAACTTATTAAATAGAAAAAGACATATGCTGGCTTGCTAATCGCATCAGTTTATAAAATACAAATTAAATGGAAAAAAGGTACAATTTATTAATTATAAATTACTAACTTGAAGATCTACTTATTTAATGGTTATTTCATGATCACAGGATTTACTCCACATTATTGCACAGTTATTATACACTGGCTCAATTGGCACGACATGGAGTGTGTCACAGAAGTCCTTTCTGAAGCAGAGTTCAACAGATAACATACAAGATTCATAAATAACTATTGTGTCTCCTAAGATATCAACACCAAAAGAATTAGCGGTTGTCCTGTATGTATATGAAGGAAGTGAGATAGCATAGCATCTCTACTACAGAGAAAATTACTTCCCTATAGTTGTACAGTCTATAGGTAACTTGTTCAATATTATAGGAAATCTACAGGAATCAGCGCGTCACACAGAGATTCAATGAAGGGAACAATATCATGAAAGGCTGATCTTGGGTAAAACCTTTTTTTTTTCTTTGAACCATGATGATTAACTTATGTAAAAACTAAACAAATAACTGTGTAAAGAACATGCACCTTATCATGACTTGAAAACGAAAACGAATTGTATGAGTCAAAGCATTTTTACAAGATGTCTCTAGACCCATAGAATGTAAAAAACAAAAGAAGATGTATGTCAAGCACAGAGTCTACTCCTTTATCTTTGTTATCTAAATTCATATCTTTAGAAACACAAGGTCTATTGTTATTCTGCTTAATTCCCATGTATTCCAACAATTCAACTTGTTTGGCACCAACATGTTGGTATTCAGCATTTTAGCTGTTAATATAAAAATATGAGAAAACACAGGCTACACAGAAATTGCTAACAGAAGTCTTATCTCTGTCTTTACAGATAAAATGTTTAAAGTTAAGAAAGACATAGATAAACTGAGTTTATTCAGGTTCAAAATTGCACTGAGTATATCTGCTGAAAGGAATAATTTCAGGAGCAGCTAAAAAGCAGATGTAAAACAATGAGGGCAAACAAATCTCTCGTTTTTATTATTACTGTTTTGTTGGTCTATTATACTAACACATTTTCATTAGGAAGCTCCAGTGAATAATAATCTACATATAGTTCGATCAACAATTTCCACTGCCAAAGGAAAGTGCAGACAAAGCCCTGAAAGTGTCATTATAATGGATGAAGAGGGGGGGGGGGGGGGGGGAAGGAGGGGGGAATATCCAGAAGACACAGTATCAGCCCAAAATATCTCAGAATAGTTTAAGACACATTTTCAGATATATCCTTACTCTTTTAACTTCCAAGATAGAATTATTATTACCTTCCTGTGTATATATTTTTATGAACAACAGAAAAATGGCCAGTATATTTTTGGAGTATCTAGGAAGACTGACTGACAAAAGCATTTTACAGTAAGCAATAAGCAACCTACTGAAAAGAGCGGGTTTTTAGCATTGCAAGCCTAAGCATAGAAATTGGGCGTGGGTATAATAAAATGATAGTTCTTTGAGTTCATGGATTTGTTCATGATTTCTTGAAAATTATCAGCAGAATGCATGAACTACTGATTGGCTAATGTTCAAAAGTAAAAAAGCACTGCAAGTATTTGTTGTAACATATTTTTTGTGAACAAAAGAGTATCTTATCTTTTTTAAGTTATTTCAAGGGGGAAAAAAATTCCTGCTACTAACTAGTGATGAGAAGGCACTTTTTGAGGTTTTTTCACAGTTAAGCTTTAACTTTGTGGTTTATAACTGAGAATGATCCCTTTTCACTCACAGAACAATTTTAAAATAAGTGGATATGCTAAAACCTTGCCCTCCAAATGCACCCTGTTTACTTCTCCTGTTATTTTCTTTGTCTTAAGAATATCATAATCCATAAAAATGTCTTACCAGTGATCAACAGATTTACTATCCCCATAATAAAACTATGATCAAAATCAAGGGGTCAAATTCATATTTCTCAATTTCGTTTTTAAAAACTACAAAAAAATAATTCTGTTTTCTAATACACTATGTTCCAGTAAGGCTGCATCAGGTACCAGTAACCCACTTCATTCAGGAAAAGTGCTGTTTTAAACTAAAATCTAATAATATGGGATTAAGCTAGACTATCTACGGCTATATCTGGATAAAGGTGTTTTATCACATATTTTTCCGTTAGCAAATCAGTTAGCTGTTCCCAACAGAAATCCTATACCTACATGGCCTTTCTGACAGCATTGTTTCTGACAGAGTACCATATTTCATCTCATGCTTCAGGCAGGTTCTCTTTAAATCTATTACGTTGAGCTGATTAGCCTGTCTGCTTACCCCACTGAGACAGATAAGCACACTTTGAGAACTTAAAAAAAAAATCAGAGAAGCATCTTCTGTGCTTTCAAAATGTTACTAGGATAACCTGAACCGGTGTCTGTGCACGCACAGAATGTGCACGTGAACCTCAGCCCGCCTCTGCTTACAGGACTCCCTCATTTTCCAGGTAGTTTCTATCTACAGCTCCACCCTTTTCTGAGGCCTCCCAGTGACCAGTACCTGTTAAATTAGTTAAAAGCTTCACAAAGTCTAGAACATCTCACTGTCGAAGAAACATATATAACAAGGGCCTTGGGAAACACCTACTTTTTGATTAATTGTAAGGCTTTACGTGAGGTCTAAGGATTAACACAGCAGTTCATCAAAGTGAGACATCAATCTGTAGTCAATTTCAGATCCTTAAGAAGATTGTAGCTGTTGACAACCATTCAGAAGACCCAGTGTTTCATTTGTCTCACTGGAACCAAGTGGCAATGATCCACTTACAGGGGTTACTGCCACCATGGGTAACCATCCAAGAGGAGGATGAATACATTGTTGTCTTACCTGGCAATTTGGGGTACCCTGGTTCGTTTGTTTGTTTTCTATTTTTCTGACCACTGGCTCAATAGCAGTATTGGTTTTCCTAATTTCTGACTTTCACACTTATTTCCAAACCTGGTTTAGATTGGCTTCAAGGCTAGGCTTAATTGGTCATGTCTTTGATAAGAAACTCTGATTTGAGATAGCCATACATTGTACCTACAAAGCTTTGAAAATCTCACCTTAAGTACCTATAAAATGAAAATATTTACTAGCCAAACAAACAGTGGTATCTTGCTTTCGTGACAGTAGGTGTCTTCTAACTCATGAATGTCACCTGCTCACACCTTGGACACTTCAAAAAGAAAATTACAGACTAGCATATTGCTCTAGAAATGTTTAAAGCTGATGTAACCAATTGTCTACAATGATCTTATTCAGTTACCCTTAAGATGAAATAATTGGATAAATATCCTAATTTACTATATTAGCTAACAGTCTTGAAGGCTACAAACTGTGTCATCCCCAAAAGCAGAGAGAATTTTAGCCCTAAATTTTTATTCATTAAATTAATGTAAAAGCTGTAGAAGGAAAGCAAGTTAGACACTCTTACCAGATGTTATACTACCCACAGACCTGCAGACATTGAAAAGCTGATGGGAACGGGAATGGGAAAGGGAATGCGAATGGGAATGGGAAAGGGAATGAGAATGGGAATGGGAAAGGGAGAGGGAAAGAGAAAGGGAAAGAGAAAGGGAAAGAGAAAGGGAAAAGAAAGAAGAAACTCACCTCATAAAAACAATCAGGAGAGAAAAAGAAAATGAAATAAAAAAGATTGAGTTGCATTATTGAGATTTTGAAATTACTTCTTGATATGTTTGTAGTGAGGTTTGTACTCATTCCACATTGATTTGTAGATCTGAGCTGTTAGGTGTTAATTAGGCTCCAACAATTAATGAGCTTAACTCTTCTGTAAACAGGGATTAATTCTTCAGTCCTTTTGAAGGAAAATGTACCAGTAACAACAGATGACCCTAAGTGAAATACACAGGCATTTGATATACACCCCAAATCGCATATGTTTTGGTTTACATTGTAAAAAAAAGATAATAGTTTGGTGGCTGATTAGAAACTACCATTATTTCTTGAAGTCTCTGATCTGGACAAACAATTAGCATTGAAGTAATATTTGAGTTTCATAATTTATGTTGAAAACCTAACTTTCTCATGTAGTGATGAACTATATTCTTTACATTTTGTCATCTTTAGAAATCTTCACTGGCAGAATGTTGAGAAAATCTAATATCCAAAATGAAATATTCATTTATCAATGTTGATTAGTCCCCAATATTTAGGAAAAAAAAAAATCCTTATTTATTATATATAAGACAAATTATTTTCAAAATCTGAAAAATTACTTTTCACATGTGAAATAAAATAAAGGAAGACAAAGATGGAAATGTATAAAGCAACAAAGTTTTACTTCAGATTTGGTAGGGATCAGCAAAAAAGACGTCAGAAGTTTTTTTCAAACAAACAGCTTAATTCTATAACGTGAATGCCCCTATTATCAAGTAAAACCTTATACTAAAAGTAGTACACTAAAGAAGTGGTTTAGTACTTTCTATACTTATACACACCTATTAACTTAGATCAGTATTCAATACACAGATGGCATAACTGTTACCTATTTAGCAGTGCAATAATAGGTGGCCTTTTATAACTCAAGATCTGGTAATAAACTAACCAATCATGAGTAAGTAGTAAATAGAGAGAAACAATTTGATGAACCTCAGCCATCTGGAACTTTTATTGGCATTAACCTGTTCCTCATATTTCTCAAAAGAAAAATAGAAAAAAAAAGACAAAAGTGGTATCTCCAGCCGCATAATTAATGGCATGTTTGTAATAATTTGCAACAGACCACAAAAAAATTGTTGAAAAACATGTAAAGTTTGAATCTAGGTGTTTGTAGCTTTACATGTGTGAACTTACTGATAGATTTTATTTTGCTAAATTTCTGAGGAATCAGAATCGGAATCAGAATCAGAATCAGAATCAGAATCAGAATCAGAATCAGTTTGTACCATTAAACCAGTTGTGCTTGTAACATATATTTTGTATGTAATTTTTATGTCTTCTTATAAACTTTGCTTTCTTTATCCTCAAGAAAAACATTAACTGTCCTGTGATCTACCCACTTATGTATAGAGGTCCTTAATAATGATTTACAATTTCCTTTTATTTTGAGATGTAACACATTTTTTAATGGACTTAGTTTGTACTACCTTGATTTTTGTATCATTCTAATTTCGAGGTCAGTCCTTGCCTAGAGTGAGATGTCTTATGTGAAATAAATTACTATTAATCAACTAAACTTGGAAAAAAAAAATTGCTTTACAATGTCTGTCTTCCATAAAGAAATCCTAGCATCATTACTGTGTTACTAACCTTCAGTTCTTTGTTCAGGGCTTTCTGACTCATTATTTCCATTATTTTTCTCTGGGATCAATGAAGAGTTGACAGGCCTACAAGTACCTAAGTCACCTGCTTGGCATTTAAAAATATTGGCACAAGACTATCTTTCTTCTAGCCTTGTGCAACTTCTCCAGTATTTTAAGACTTACTGAAAATCAATATTAATAGTCTAAGAAGGTTCTCTGTCAGCTTGCTTAAAACTTTTGGATGAAAATTCCCTGAAACCGCTGCTCTTAAAAGTCTACTAGCTCGATCAAAAGTGTTGTATTACTTTGTTATATGGTTATTTTCCCCAAATAAGAATCATTAATCTAACACTTCTTAATTCTTCTGCATTATTATCAGTATTTTTACTGTTCACATATACCAAAGAATTGATACCATTGCTGAGTTTATTTTTGTTCCTAAGATACTTTGAATTTCTCTTTCTTGCACTTTTTTTTCCTAGCCATACATTCACCTTGTTCTCTTTTACTTCCCTTACTAATTTTCTGGTGAAAATATTTTTAAATTTCTTATTTCCATACATTTCTGTGTGTATATGACTATAAATGTATGCATTTGAACACTATATGAACGCAACACAAATGCAATGGTGAAAACAGCTTTACTCTTGATTCTCCTCACAGGTTAATTTATTCTTTGGTTTTTTTTTTTTTTTCTGTGGGGTAAGAACCTTTAGCGTCTTTTATTTCAACAGGACCATTTCAGGACATGCACTAATGTATATTTTCATTAAAAAAAAATCAAATACATGGAATTTGGTTTTGTGTCTCTGATTTTAAATAAATTTTACTATGGACTGTACTGAAGATGCTATGAACATAAACATGTTCATTCAACTTATTCTCTAAAACCAAACCAGAATATCTAAGCTAAATTAGCTGTCTTTCCTCAAGAAACACCTGGTGTTTTCTGTTCTCTGGAGCATTTTTATCAGCACAGAGGCAAAATTCTGCAGGGCAGTGTAGGAGAAAACATGTTACATGGAAGATACAGAAGACCATTGTAGTTCAGGGAGCTAGTTTTCACAATATTAACCTGCATTGTTGTTCATTCCTTCACATTTAATTAGCCTTTTGTGCAGATAATATTGAACTTTCACAACAATACATGTTCCTTCAACACACGTAAGACATTAAAGAAATAGTAGCTCTGTCAGTTGGTATACTAATACCGGACTGAGAGACTAACAAGACCGAAGCAATGAAGGAGACTCATGTGATGAAGTCCTATGTTCTGCATTATAACTTCTTTTACCTGAAAATGTAATTCAGTGATAGGATTTCACTGTTAAGAGGTGAAGCACTGGAGTGCTGTATGTTGGCCTGTGCACAAGGGAGTAAGCAACAGGCTTTTGATTTCAACACATGCTAATGTCATAAAAGAGATTTGGCTCATGCAGTTAGGTCTCAGGGCAGGGGGGGCAGAATCTTGCATATGTAAAGAGGAGATGAGCCAGTTTCTGCAATTTATAGCTAAGGAAGCTTGTGTGTAGAGTTTCCTAAGAATCAAAAACATTGTCAGTGTAGACTGTACTAAATAAAATCATGCTTCAACACTAGGGTTTCTTGTGCCTGTAAAAATTCATGATGTGTTTTCATAAACCTGCACAGTACTGTTTTGTCTCAGTACATTGCAAATTATTATTTAGAAAAGAAAAAAAAGCAAAAAAAAAACATTTTGTGGAGAAAAAATTAAAATTTGGGCAAAAAGTAAGTATTTTGAATGGATGCAAACATGAAATTAAATTAACTTTTGAAATAACATGAACTAAGTGTAAGGAATGCTGAAAAAATCAGCGTGAATTTCCCTGTATTCCTCTTCAAGAATTCACCACTGAATACACTTGAGTATGCAGTAAGTTCACGCACAGAAGATAAGTAATATTTATGCTTAAGAAAATTAGTTATGTGATTGGGTGATTGTGTTGAAGCTGTCAATTAACTTTATGAATAGCATTTAGGTGCAGGCAGGGACACATCAGCAGCATGATTCAGTCCTTTACTATAGCTGAGGGTACTGTGGTGTTAAGGATCATTGGTTTTACTACCTCTAAAGTTACTGGTGCTTATAGTTGCCTGTAATGCCCACCAGCTTGATGGAACATTAATAATGTCACAGAGATAGCCCACAGCCAAAATCTCAGATCCAAATGGATGGGAGTTTTGGTTTTGTTATTTTATTTTTAATTGATTTAAATTTTCACACTCACTGTTTTAACTTCATGTCTAGATATTTCCTGACATCATTTAGTGGGCTGTCATTCTGACAAATATTCATCTCAGGAGGAAGACACTGAGGAAATGTTTCAAGATCATGTATTTAATAAGATTACAAGTGCCAACTGATGAAATACAGGACAGCACACTAGCAGTATGACTCTTTTTGCCATAACCAGTTACAATTTCCACAGCCAGCTACATCTTAACTAAGCAGATACTTTATAGAAAACAGCATCTGATTACAGTATGTTTATATGAACATATTTTGATACATCATCATTTCACTGTGTCTCTTTTCCAGCTTTATACTCTGGGCATGAGAGCTTTTAATGCCGTAGCTCATAAAGCTTGGTTCATAATGCTCAGCAGGTATCGGAAAGTACATACCATAAATGTCCTGAGCCATCATGCTAGAATGCTTGTGTACTGTGATAAGAAACCTTAAAAAAAAAAAAAAAAAGCTATTGTCATAAAAGTAAAGAAATGCTGAGGTTGGAGGAAAATTGGTTAGTTTTCTTGAGGATTCTTTGCAGAATGAGTGACGAACATACACAGTATAGGACAAGTGCTTAAACAATCTCTGGATTAACACCAATTGCAGAAGCTAACCTATGAATATAATTGGAAATATTACAATTCTTTGTATTTTTAAATTCCTCAACCTTTCTGTGAGCATCTGTTTAATATCACTTATGCTAGGCATGCAGAAAACTATCTGTCAATGACATGACCTAATCTCCTCTGCAAGGTACTTCTGTTTGCTTCTTTTTCCTTTGATGGTCAGAAGTAAAAATTTCATTTGATTTAATCTTAATCATTTCAAGAGTGCACCCGCAGCTGAGATGTATTATAAAGCCATTTCAGAGAGTCTTGGTAGATAAATGACTTTCAGTAGCCCATAGACTATTTAATTGGTATATGTTAAAGGTGACAAAGAAAGAAAGAAAAAAAAAGGGCCAGAGAGGAAATAGAACTCATGTCCCGGTTTCGGCTGGGATAGAGTTAATTTTCTTCTTAGTAGCTCGTACAGTGCTGGGTTTTGGATTTAGTGTGAGAATGATGTTGATAACACTCTGATGTTTTAGTTGTTGCTAAGTAGCACTTATCTTAAGCCAAGGAATTTTCAGTTTCCCATGCTCTGCCAGCAAGCAGGTGTGCAAGAAGCTAGGAGGGAGCATAAACAGGACAGCTGGCCCAAACCAGCCAGAGGGGTATTCCATAACATAGAATATCATGCCCAGTATATAAACAGGGGGGAGCTGGCCGGGAGGAGCGGATTGTTGCTCGGGCATCAGTCAGCGGGAGGTAAGCAATTGCATTGGGCATCACTTGTCTTTTCTTGGGTGTTACTTCTTTTTTTTGCTATATTCCTTTTCATTAAAATTATTAATATTATATTACTATTATTCTTAGTTAGTAGTGTATTTTATTTTACTTTAGTTATTAAACCATTCTTATCTCAACCCACGAGTTTTACTTTTTTTCCCTCCTCCCCACCCCACTGGGGGGATGGGGAGTGAAGCGGCTGTGTGGTGCTTAGTTGCTGGCTGGGGTTAAACCACGACAACTGGAAAAATAATATTAGGAGAAAACTACTTATTTCTTTCAGGGCATGATTTTGTCTGTATCAACTACATAAGGAAGAAACACAAGTCTTCTTACTTTATGCAGGAATACATAGGAATGCAGATGAATGTGAGATACTCATCCAACTTCAAGTTCAATTTGCAAAAGAGTTTTTTCATACTTATGTGTGGAATGAATTAGTTACCTATAACCACCTATTTCCACAAGATCTCAAACAGTAAAATCATAAATATATGTATTTGTCTTATATGTAGATGTATGTGTACACTTATTCCCATTTCAAATGTAGCAGGGAGATAAACTGAAGAGTCAGAACTGTACCTCTCTGCATATACTTACTCAGCAGCCAGATTCTAGTCTATAGCTTAGAAAATGCATCAAACAGCACCAAATGGAGAAGCAGCCCTTGCGCCGCACCTTTGTTTTCCAAACCGCACAATACATTGAACCTCAGCATTCAGGATAGCCAAGACTTTTCATCAAAGAGGAGCTGGATTCAGTGGAAAATACTGATTCATGAACAGAAACTTTTCAGAAGCACATGTTGATTTTATAACTAGCCTATAGGAAAGATTTCTCAGCTCCCAGGAAGTAAGGTCATGTCAGTGAATAAAAGCATGTAATAACCAATAGCTTGTGGATTAGGGCATTTCTCTGGAGTACTTACTATTCCAGTGGTACACTACTACTGAAAGATTCCTCATTTTTGAAATTTGCATTCCCTAATTCACAGTGGAAACTTTCCCAAAGTTTTCAATAGCTTTCTAGTCCTGGAACATAATTTCATTATTAAAAATATTCAGAACAACATATGCTTGGAGACACACTTTCCTCTGGGCACTGTTACTAAGGTACAGCCATCCCTTGGTCCATATCCAGGTCTACATCCAGGACAGAATGATTTCTCCACTGAGATAGATTAAGTGCACAAAGTTAAAGCTGATTACTTTTTTAAAAGTGTGTATATATTTAAAATTCAGCTTAAAAAGTTCTGTATTTGGCCTTGGGGGGGGGGAGGGAGAGAATCAAATGGAAAGCCTTCTATCTGCTTTATAGAGCTACTTTCTTTTCTTTCTCCCAAGCAGCAATTTTAATTGTTTTAATCTTGGGCATATAAACATAGCTTTATTTCACTGGAGGATAATTTTCCATAAGGCAACTCACTGTGGGAAATGCTGTAATGAAAAACATTACCTTCCACCTGTGATTCATGCTGGCTTGTCCAGTCTTTGTAATCAGAAGTTGTCTTCTCCTCAGCCTGGCCTCGGTAAGGACAGTAACATTGTACTGACTTCAGACTACATTAGTGAAACCAAGCTCTCAAATAGAAAGAGAAAAAAACCTCAATGAAACAAAACAAGCCAAAACATAGTGCATGTTTTATCCAACTTCATGCTTCGACATCTCTCATATAAAAAACCCAGTGCTTCTAAAGGGTAACATATAAGCATACATGACACATCCATTGGTTTTATTTAAACAATATGGCTTAGGATTTATGGAGATGACGTTGGGTATAACAGCTGATTCAATTTGTTTAGAAATGCAGGGACTATGAAATGCCAGTGGGATTTCAACATTTACTATCTGCAGACTGATTTGCCATTGAAAGCCAGTATTATTCAACATTATAAATGTTACAGAATCAAATTACAGTACCCCATTGCTTTAGGAAAGTAGTTAGGCTAATAGGGTTTCAGTAAAATCATTCACAAATATTTTTTCTATTAGCTATTTTAAAGGTATGGATTTGTCCCAGTCCTGAAACTGAAACCAGGACTGGGACAAATCCATACCTTTAAAATAGCTAATAGGAAAAAATATTTGTGAATGATTTTACTGAAACTCTAACCTGATCTTTATAACCCAAAATATCTCCTACAGTTGCTGAGTAAGGAATGGTTTTTACTTTTATTGAGGGACCCAATAAAGGCAGCCTAAGAAAAAATCAGTCAGATCCTATAATGAAATTTACATTTTAATGAAACTATGAACACATTATTTTTCCTAGCATTAATAAACTTCCTTTTAATGAATTACAAAACAAGTTCATGCAACAAAAAACCTCTTCTCTACGAATCATTTCCTTCTGCTTGCTTTGCAGAAACAGAACTAAAGTAAACATGTAACTTTTGTCTTTGTATGCATTTTTCTTTATCACGACTTAAGTTTTTAGTTACAGGCTAAATGTTCTGGTCTTAATCCTTGCAAAACTATAGATGCTTTCATTGTCTGTAAGTAGAAAACAAAAACTAGTAAGAAAACCATCATAAATACCCACTTTAAGATTATCCTTTACTCCTACCTAAATGTCACCTTGGCCTCCTGTTCGGACCAGCCTCAAGGCTAGAAGTCAAAAGCAAAAGGATCCCTAGCATCTGGTGTGTCCTCTAAGGTCCTGACCAGTATGGGTGCTTTTAAAGCAAATCTGACTTCGGCAGACAACTTCACTGGTGAAGAAGGTATCATTTCGGAGAGCTTATTACCCTCACTCAGCCTTTCCAGACTGGCTTTTCTGGTCCTTAAGAAAAATTTCTTTTTTGGTTTACCTTTTCTTGAAAGACAGTAATATCGAGTCCCTTAGGAAAGATAGATTTATACAGTTACTCACAATTGCAAAGGTGGAACAAGCAGAGTTTGAAGAGGTATTGCAAAAAGTAAATTGGTAGGAAAAAATCTATGAAAGAAATTTAGAAAAGTAAACATGTGTCAGGCTTCAAACATATGGTTTCATGATTGTTTATATACCTACAAATATATGTAGTTAACACAGCCTCTCTTTTGGCAAGTGTAATCTTTTTTTCTTAGGATTCACTGCTTCTAAGAGAAAGATCCATAATTCCCAGTCACTTCACATACTAACACTAAAGTGCAGCTTGAATTAATGAGTCACGGCAGAACCTGAATGAATTTTTTCCTAATAAACAATAAATAGAAATCTGTGCAATTGTTTGGTAAAGCTTCTAATCCATTAAAAAATTTTTGTCACTAACTAGTTACAGATGAGGTCATTCCGGGGAGTGTCTTTATACCACTGTTACCCTCCCAATATAAGCTCTCCCTATTGCTAAAATCAAAGGCAGTTCTACAAACAAACTTGGTCTTTCATACCCACAATCCGGACATGGCAGAATCAAAAACACCTCTGTATCATCTTCCAGGAAGACCCCCAGTGAACCAGTGATTAACATCTCCTTTACTTTCAGGCCAGCTAATTTTTGTATACTATTGATATGTCTCTGCCTGGTTGTACTGGTTTTGGCTGGGATAGAGTTGACTTTCTTCATAGCAGTTTGTATGGTGCCATGTTTTGGATTTTTGACCAAAACATTATTGATAACACAGGGATGTTTTAGTTATTGCTGACGAGTGCTTACACAGTGTCAAGGCGTTTTCTGCTTCTCATGCTGCCCTGCCAGCAAGTAGGTTGCGGGTGGGCAAGAAGTTCAGAGGGGACACAGCTGGGACAGCTGACCCCAACTGACCAAAGGGATATCCCATACCATATGGCGTCATGCTCAGCAATATAAGCTGTAGGGAAGAAGGAGGAAGGAGGGATGTTTGAAGTCATAGTGTTTGTCTTCCCAAGTAAGTGTTATGTGTGACGAAGCCCTGCTTCCCTGAAAATGGCTATCTGTCTGCCAATGAGTAGTGAGAGAATTCTTTATTTTGCCTTGCTAGCACATGCAGCTTTTGCTTTACCTAGTAAACTGTCTTTATCTCATCCTATGAGCTTTCTCACATTGACCCTCCTGGTTCTCCCCGTCCCACTGGGGAAGAGTGAACAAGCAGCGGTGTGGGGCTCAGGTGCCTACCACTTTTAAACCACAACACTAGTGTAACAGTGCGTTAAATGTCAATACTATATTGATTTAAGACCATTTTATTTATTCTTGTTCTAATAGACTCAAAAATATTACAGTCCTAAAAACCTGATGCATCGTAAAGTGTATTATAGTTAGTTAAAACTAGTTAAAACTAGAGCTAGTTAAAAACAACAAAAATTGATATATGTCTTGTCAGTGATTTCCATCACTTCTTCCATATTCAACAACAAAGTTGTTAATTGTTGAGTCCATTATTTTTTCATACTCAGTTTATTTTCTTTTACTGTTTTCAATACAAATACCAAAACAGAAACTCATTCCATACAAGGAAGATGAGGAATATTTTAAGAAGTATATTTTGCAATACTTAAGGATAATAGTTTAAAATTAGATATCTTTGAGGAGTAGTGAGGAGTGTAGATTTTACTGTAGTCATAAACTGGAAAAATATTCCAATGTTAGCAAAAATACATCTATGACATTATTTTTTCTCAGCACCTTTCAGGTAGCTGACAGCTGGTAAATCAGATATCAATAGAAAGGAAAGTATCTACCTTATTCTCTCATTAAACTTAGCGGAACTGGAAAAGCTTTCAAATGTGCCTGCAAATTTAGATGAACTTATTTTTCAGCCAGATATTCCCCAAACCCCTGCCAAAGCTCACACACGTCTAAGAAGATTTCAGCTCTTCATGACAGATTTCAAAAATAAAGTATCTATGGCCGTAAGAAGTCTCCTGCTGTTGTCAGTAACAAAACAGCAGAACTGTATATTTGAACAAACTGAGATTTAAGTTAAATATCAAAATAAGATGGCATGGAAAACAAGTGTCTGACAACTCTGAAAGAAACTAGCAGGAGAGATCTGGAAGTAAGAAGGTCGTCATCATATTTATTTAGACAGAAGTTTATTTTAGTGACTTAGTTTTTTACCGGTGCATGACAACCCTTATGGTCTATGGTGTTCATTTAAGGTCTTAGAAAACCTTTTGAATTTTACATTTTCTGTGGAAATCATAGTGAACACATTTCACTGGATTTCAAAAAAGCCTTGAGGTCAATCTTTGTCCTTTGGTTGATTTCTGCATCTCTCAAAACTATTAGTCATCTAATTAATGGATTAAAGTAATATGGATTAGAACTTTCTACTTTTAGCCCATAATGCTGGAATTTCTGCTAAACCTGCTTATCTTTCCTTCTTGTACGAGAAAGTTTTAATTAACCTTAAAACAGCAGCTGTCATTTCTTATCATACTTTTTAACACTTTGCTTCGAGAGTTCAAGATCTTTTCAAATAAAGCTGATGTCATTAAGTGATTTTAGTACAGAGAATTTATTGCATTTTAGAAAACAATAAAAGTAAATTTTAGAGTAACGTTATAGAAATTAGTAACCTATGGTTTTCTTCTGATCATGATAGCTCTTTACAGTTCTAGGTCACCTGCCATACTGTAATCAGTGATCAGTATGAAATTTATTCTAAGTGAGTAGATCTGCAAAATTAGTGATATAAATCCATGTGGCTTTGGTGTTTTGTATATATCACAAAGATATATAGATTCATCAGACCTAATAGATAGTGATTTATTTTAGCTGAGAACCTGGACTTAGAAGAAAATTCTTTTTATGTTGTGTGCTTGTCCATTTTTTAATTGATGTTGTTTAATAATCTGTCCTTTTAAATTAATGTAGGTATGAACTCTTCTGCATGCCCACATATATTACCTGCATTTGATTGGAATATGACTATTTAACCATCAGCTCACACTACCCTGTATGAGTAATTCATTCCTCTCAATTCTTACTATTGTAATATAACCTTTATCATCAAAGATTTTATATCATGGTATAGCTTACTCAGAAAACTTTTAAACCTTGGGGGTGCAATGAAACACAGTCACACAGAAATAATCCCCATTAATGATAGGTATCCATTCATAGATCAGTTGGCAGTCTGTCACATATACAGCTGTTTAAATACTTTTAATATAGGCTTTTCAGCAAAGATAATATTTGGAAACAAAAAAAAAAACAGCTTTGATAAATCCAACCATATCAATGAGAAATCAGTTCTGTAATCAAATCAAACAAATCAAATAAATCTAACAAGCTTACACAGGTGTTGTGGTTTAACCCTAGCCAGCAACTAAGCCCCACACAGCTGCTTGCTCACTCCTACCCCCGGTGGGATGGGGGAGAGAATCAGAAGAGTAAAAGTGAGAAAATTCGTGGGTTGAGATAAAGACAGTTTAATAGGTAAAGCAAAAGCTGCGCACACAACCAAAGCAAAACAAGGAGCTCATTCACCACTTCCCATTGGCAGGCAGGTGTTCAGCCATCTCCAGGAAAGCAGGGCTCCATCATGCATAATGGTTACTTGGGAAGACAAAATGCCATAACTCTGAACATCTCCCTCTTCCTTCTTCTTCCCCCAGCTTTATATGCTGAGCATGACGTCATATGGTCTGGAATATCCCTTTGGTCAGTTGGGGTCAGCTGTCCTGGCTGTGTCCCCTCCCAACTTCTTGTGCACCCCCAGCCTACTCGCTGGTGGAGTGGGGTAAGAAGCAGAGAAGGTCTTGATGCTGTGTAAGCACTGCTCAGCAATGAGGAAAACATCCCTGTGTTATCAACGCTGTTTTCAGCACAAATCCAAAACAGCCCCATACTAGTTATTATGAAGAAAATTAACTCTATCCCAGTCACCAGCACAACAGGCAAGATCTATTTTCTGTACAATCATGTTGACTATTTAATGTAATATCAGTCAAAACTTGGTTAAAATTTTTGTTACTGTAATTCTTAATTAAACACTTATTGGTTGATGCACATTCTGCCATGTGGTTCCTGATGTTCTTTCTTTCACCAACATCATTCTACGATTTATAAAAATTGCCTTTTCCATTTTTTTTTTAATTTCCTCAGTTAAATAAATACTGATAATAAGCATTGATAAGGTTCCTCAACTGCTACTTTTAAAAAATCGGAGTATGAGGAATCTCAGCCAGTTCTTGTCAACTATTTGATTTTACTGCTCTACGTGATCATAGACATTGACCTTTCAGTCCCAGAGACTTATGGACCAAAGAAGTTAATCAAGGGAAATCTAGTGAGAATTATGAATGACATAGCAGTCACATCCTTTTCAGAAGACTCTGAGCTGCAGATACTTGGAGGATGCACAACTGCTAAAGGGAAGTATCAAATATACATTCCTTGTTCTCACTCTTCACTCTTACACTTTTGGCCACCTTCTGAGACAAGAGATCTGACCAGAAGAGATCTCTTTTAAACATAGCATAAACAATGTCATTTAACTGTGAAGATACATTTCAAATAAAGAGCAGGAATTTCTGGCGAGCTTTTCTTCTTTTCCTATGTTACTTTTACAGTTTCATCATTTACAGCTAGCATCAGATACAGGCTGGACTATGTTTTTTTCTTGCTTCTAATACTATCATAAAAGAACTACTTATTTTTCATGCCGTTTGCCTTACTATTTCATTAAATCTCTCTTCAGCTCTTAATGTGCATATACGTATACATACCTACACACACCTTTACGTCTCCATTGTCCTCACTTCCCTACATCCTTATGGCAATATTTTTACAACTTCCTTCTCATCTTCTTTTGTCCTGTTTTACTATTTGTCTCTGGAATTATAACTTTTCAGGTGTCCAGTAGATACCCTGAGAGTTTTCCCAGTAATCTATTTTTCTTCCCAGTAGTCTATTTTTATCAGAGCAAGTTACTGTGTTTCATTGCTTGAATTGTAAAAGAATGATTGGCAAACCTGTTTAAGTAAAAGAAAGAAAAAGCATGCTGTGCATATGCTATTTAATGTATATTTTTCATTACAATTACTGGAATCTTTATGTAATTATAGATATCATTTTATTCTGAATTGTTCCATACCTGTTATGTAATGATTAAACTTAAAAATTCAGTGTATACAATGCATATATTTCTGGGCAGTATCTCTGGTAGAATTTGTAGGTTAATTGAGATGAATAATAGCTTGAACACTGATCTTCCTGGAAATCCACTCTTTTCAGTTCAGACCTAAACATTTTCTTAATATATATCTTTTATCCTCAATACCCAACAAATTCTTTATGCAAATAAGTTGTGAAATAATATTGGTTATATTTAATGACTTTGACTAATCATTAAAAAGCCTTTTTCAAGTCTAGGCACCTATCTTATTTTGTGAATTTTATATTGTATTTTTGCTTCACTATGCAAGGGTATTGCTTTGATTTTTCAGTATAGATCTCAGCAAGAGTATAAGATACATAACTTGACACATCTGCAAAAGTTGCAAGGTTTCACATTGTAAAAACAACTTTTCCAGTGAATCAGGGACAGAACCTCCAGACTGGTTCAAGCTTCTGGTAGATACATTAGAAGGAACAATTCTCTTCATGCCGCAGCTAATAATAGCAGCACTGAGAATGTTTTGTTTACTTCCAAACAGTTAATAATCAAAAGTGAAGTGAGCAGCATAAGTTGTTAACCTTCAATTTCTGTCATGAAAAAAGTACACTTCCTCAAGTTATAGTCATTTCAACTGTAGTCAGAAGTAACATTCTCCATATGTATGTGTATTTACACTTCAAAATCTGCATTTCGCTTATCTCTGCATGGTTTCTGAACTACATCATGTCTACATCATTTGTGTCTGTGTGGAACAGCAGTATTTCAGTTATGTATAAGCCGTACAGACAGAGACAAAAAGATGCTGTTGAAACTCATTGAAATGTATATGTAGAACTGTTATCCTTCATTTTAGTGAACTACAGGATTTAAGCACTTTATATTCCCATTTCAAAAGAAAAACAAACTCAAGGTTGCATGCCTTCTCATTACTGGGATAGAATAGTTGACAAGGTTTATTTTATACAATATATGTGGAAAGAAAGACAGCCCAGGTGAAGAACAAAGATATGAAGCAGGGAGGAGGGAGTAGAGTTTCAGCAACAACTGAGCAAAACAACCATATGGCCTTGGAAAAATCCACAAGAGTGACTTTTGGGATGGTAGCACTGTCTGAAAAAGCAGTGTGGCTGAGAATAGGCAAATAGTCTCCAGCTGTTTGATTGTTCTTCTGCTCATTAGTGTATGTCTCCTTGGCAAGATAAAAATTGTGTCATTATACTCAGTCTGTCACCACTTTCCAATCCCAGGTAGAATTCCCTCATTTCAGCTTGTGACGTGGATAAATCTCTTCCAAAGTACTTTCTGGGAAGAAAAAAAGTTATCTAGAGACACTTTTCTGTACTTGTTTTCAGATCACAAAATATAAAATGAGACTGTCAAGCATTTCTGTTCCAGTTATCCTCTCAGCTTCCTGCAGCAACATGGTCATGTATATATGAAAATGTTCTTTCTTTTTGTTCCATTTTAAACTCATGTCATAAGCATTAAATTGGTAGTTACTTTTTAACTCTAATTTACCCTCTCCTTTTCCTTTTGTTCTGCTTCAAATGGATACCTGAATATTTCACTAGAGGTGGCTTTTTTATTGCAATTCCCTGTTCACCTTCTCTATACTATTCATTATTGTAGAAGTTTTATCAGATCACAATTGTGTTACCTTTGTAAAGAAGTCTGTTGTGTTTAGCCTGTTTTGTATGGAAACTCTTCCACCTCTCTCATTATTATTGTTATCCTACTTCTAGTCTTTTCTAGTTCTATCAGATCCTTTTTAGCCAAAAATTCATGCAATAGTGAAGGTGTGGATACATCACAGTTATAAACAGTGTTGTAATAAAGTTAATCAACCACAGTATAAAAGGATGGCAGAGAAGCAGGTTTTTTCTACTTAAATATGTATGACATATTTGAAAAGAACAGATGAGTGCAGTATGATGAGGTTATAAATTATTTTTAACATTCAGAGAAGATGTGGCTCCAAAAGAAACAGACAAAAAAAGTGAGCAACAGTCATGCAGTCTTTGCTTGTTTATTTATGACTGCTGCCAGGCAAACTTAGTTGACAAAAACTTGAAATGATCCAGAGTTTCACTTAGAAATCAAGTGCATGTGGTTGAGTGCTCATGATTAGAGCTTGTCACCATTTCCTGATTTTTATTTTTTATCATTTCTTTTTGACAGAAAATACTAATTTAAAAAACAGGTCTTAAAGAAGAAATATATCATCCCTTGGATGGAATTTCTGAACAAGACCTCAGGAAGACACAGGAAAGAAGAAACGTCCTTAGCTCAGTTGCTAGGACTCTCATCAGAGATTCAGAGTCAGATCCAACTTCCTATCTAATTGGATTCATGCTTTGTACGGCTGACCTTGGGCAGAGGTCTCGCCACACTATTTGCTGGAATATCCTCAAGTCTGGAACTAGCACAAAAAGCTGGTTCTTCTGACTACAATTTTACAGCACACACCAAGAACATATATACCTATCAGGCTGATTGATAGGTCTCAACAAATTTGGGGATATTTTGCATATTTTATCTATTCTAGCTGCCCTTGCATCTGTGCCATGTGACTGACACTGGACAAGGAATCTGTAGTGTGCCAATGCCAGCTACAATGAGGAGAAACAGTTAGCTGAATTCAGGCTGTCAGTAAAAGAAATATGCATGTTGGTGTCAAGATTCACAATCACCTTGGTCTTCTCTCTAGTTAGATAAATATAGATGTAACAACTCAGATCAGATACAGCCATTTCCCACTCCAGAGGTTTGTGTTCTAATGATCAGAAGCTATACTGAACTCTTGATGTTTCGGCAACTCACATTTTCCTTTTGCTTGGAAAACTTCACATTCCACTGAGGACAGTGGAGTTCACTGGAATAGGTTCTAGACATATGGAGTGTAATTTCATATTTGTCTAAGTCTGATCCATCTATTGGTAAATTCCACAAATGATGAGAAGCGTATAATTAGGTAGATTTTCCTTTAAAAAACAAACAAGCAAAAAGCGCAAGGATGATCACATCCTCTTTTAAAAAGCCAGACTCTGGTTTTTGAATAGCTCTAGTCATTCTGTGAAAAGTATCATTTTCTTGTATGAAATGAAGTGTCAATTTTCTGAAGATATGGCTGTCATGAATCCACCTGACTGACAGTTTTTAACCCGATTTATGTCAGTTACAGTAGCAAGACTGAAAGCCTGTATTATTTGCAATCAAGCAGAATACTGTTTATTTTAGAAAGACATCTTGAGCTGCGCACTAGTAATAAAGATAGCAACGAACATAAGTCACTTGCTGACACACTGGCAGTGCTGCTATTCCTTTGCTCAGCTGCATGTGTTTTCACCATTAAAAGGTTCTGTCCTGATGGGGCACTTAGATGAAGGTAGTCAGTATTTCCAGAAATGCAGACACTTATTGTATAATCACAAGCAAAAACAACAACAAAAAAACCAAGAGGGACAGGACGTTTTTTGACACATTTTTCTTCCCAGCATTGTTGGGTAAAGCAATTTAAGCCGGCTTTTTCTTGGTACCCTACTTTTAAAGAAAGGTGCCTGACATTAGATTTTCTTCAAAGAAAAAAAAAGAGGGAAAAAAAAGGAAAAGGAAGAAAAATATCCAAGCTTATGGTGTTTTGAGGCATTTGATCTCTCATTTGATCTACCACCTGTAGCTCTGACCTTTAGTCGTTTTGATTACTCAGAGCCTGTGTTCTGGCAGTCATACTCTGTTGACAAGCGTTATCAGCTCCTCACCTAGTGCTGGTTGGAAAGCCTTAGAAGTCAGGGAGTTTTTACAACTTCAGTAGCCTTTTGTATGAGGAGCATAACAGAGTAAAAACATTAAACTCTCTGAAAGATTCAGGCATCTAGTTTGCATTCAGCAGAAGACCACTCTTTGCTGAATTACTCTTATTTCCGAAAGACTATGCTTTAGGGTCAGTAAGGAAAAAAATTTTTTGCAAGGTTAGGATAGATCATCGTGAATATAAGGACAAAGGGAAGTAGCTA
Source organism: Gymnogyps californianus (assembly GCF_018139145.2). Taxonomy (NCBI): domain Eukaryota; kingdom Metazoa; phylum Chordata; class Aves; order Accipitriformes; family Cathartidae; genus Gymnogyps; species Gymnogyps californianus. Next base: position 38,162,902 of record NC_059500.1, read on the forward strand.
AAAAAGCCATCATGAATTCATTTGGAACCTGCTCCAAGAAGTTCTTGGCCATCAACTGAGCATAACTTGGAAAATCTACGGTAGAGAGTAAGTCTAGAGGAATATGGATACTACTATTATTAATCACATTAGTAATATGTCCTGTTATTGCAATGGCATGTGGTTTACAAAACGTACAGCTACCTCATCACATATAAATCCGAAGTCTTCTGAAACATCTCTTCAAGAAAGAAAAATGGACAGGGTTATAACAACACCCATTTCTATTTAAATTTCAAGAAAAGTTATTATATTCCAAGTGTTATCTTGGTGCTTCAGTACACTAACATTTTCAGTGATAAAAGTTTTGGATAAGGCAAAGTTTAGACACAGACAAATGGAATTAGATTATCTGTGAATTGCATTTCCTATTCATTGCATCTTTAGTTTTTAATTTGAACCATTAATTTGTACTCAAGAGGTTTCAAGAGGAAGCAACTATATTTCTATTTATAATAAACATATCAAGAATGTATTCTAAGAATGGATGTGATCTATTTAATTTGTAATGTGTATGTATACATGCACACAATATATGCACATATACATCTGTGTTTCAGATATGACATTTTCACATATGATTCATAAAATGTGAGGAAATCATGATTGCATTGTGGAAATACATTTTAACTGTCTGCGTTTAAGCCTGAAACATATCCCTGCATAAGTGAGATATGCCTTTAGGCACAGTGGTAAACACACCATAGCTTTTCTGATAACAGACATTATAATTTTTGTCTCTTGAAACGTTTTATTCAAAAAGCCGTCCACAATTTTTTTTTACATAATAATGCCTAACAGCCTGTAAAAGTAACTGTCAACTAATGATAGCATAAATAATGTTTTTTTAGAAGACTGGCATCATGTTCTAATTGCGTTCTAATACCTCAGGCCATTACTGAATGACTTTGAAGACACACTTATCTCTTAAAGTAATTGTCCTTCATTTTCCATTAAACCTTCTTTTTAAACTCCTCAAAACTTTGGTCAGGAAGGTGAACTGACCAAACTGTTTTAGTTCCAGGAATATTACTGTAATTAAAGAGCTGTTTTATAAACCTTATTTGTTACATCTTATCTCACAAATATTTTCTGAATATTCAGATGAGTTTTTCTGAAATAAATTATATTTCTGTACGCATCAAGAATTAAATCCTTAATCTGAGATACCTACTGCTGAATTAGGCAATTAACAGAAAACCGTCTGCAATATTGCATAGTGAAAAATGTGAAAATCCTCAACAATTCTACTATTTATTGTCAGACTTCAAACCTTTTGTTTTACTGTAATTATGCTAGCTTAACTTTAAATGCTGTAAGAATAAAGATATTCAAAACTGGGTCAGATACTCCATTCTTATCTAATGTTATCTTAAGTAGTCAACTAGTTCAAGTACTGGATCCTCCTTTACCTGCAGTTGTTGGCCTTTTCAACTGATGTCAAACTATTAAGGTAATTTTAGATGCAGATGTATTTTAACTAAGATATAGTCAATATATCCATTTGTCTGTCTAACCGTATTAATGTTAGATATGTTATATATTTACCTACCTGTTCAAGTCAGTAATTTTCTGTGTATTGGAATAAACATACAATGTCCATTGCAGTTATGTATTCTCACACTAGAGTCTTGACAAGAAGCAATGCATTCTATTACATTACCTGGTCTTACTTAGACAGAAGTAACACTAGAAGCCTAAATTGAACTGTGTCTATCCACATTGGTGTTCTTCACCCCACAAATATCATATACTTTGTAGAAAGTTTGTATTATAGAACCAGCATCAATCAGCTCTTTCTTGTTCAAGTATCATTATGGCTCAAAAACCAATCTTTGTTCTATAATTCTTCTTAGCTTAAAGTGAGCCAAAATCCCATTTGTACTCTTCAAGGACTTAATTTCAAGTTTACTGGCTGTTTTCTGTCAACCTTGAATAGACTTCAGCAATCTCTGTTCTGTGACACTAAGAAGATTACAAAAAGAGTAGGTCTTCTTTACAACATTTAAACTGGAAGGAAAGAAAATATCCATAGAAAAGCCAAGAGTTTAACTAAGGTGCTGACTCTGTTCACATAGTTTTAAATTATTCCTGACTCTAATTTTGAACTTTTAGCTTCTGTTACAACTCCAACTTCGGAAAAGTTGGCATAGTTCTATGACTAAAGTAAGTGTCATGGTTTAACCCCAGCTGGCAACTAAGTACCACACAGCTGCTCACCTCTCCCCCCTCCCAGTGGGATGGGGAGGAGAATCGGGAAAAAAAAGTAAAACTCATAGGTTGAGATAAGAGCAGTTTAATAACTAAAGTAAAATAAAACATAATACTGTCAACAATAATAATAAAAATACAATAATAATAATAATTGTAATGGAAAGGAATATAACAAAAAAAAAAAAAAAAACAGAAGAAAAATTTGATTTTAGTAAGGCTTTTGTTACTTTCCCTTACAGTATCCTTCTCGACAAGTTGCTTAACTGCGAGATGAGCTGGTACACGGTGCACTGGGTGAAGAACTGGCTGAACGGCAGGGCTCAAAGGGTTGTTGTGAATGGGGCTACATCTGGTTGGCAGCCAGTCACTGGTGCTGTTCCTCAGGGCTCAATTCTAGGGCCAGTTCAGTTCAACATTTTTATCAACGATCTGGATGCAGGAGTTGAATGCACCCTTAGTAAATTTGCTGATACTAAAAAATACTAAACTGGGAGGTGCTGTTGACTCTTTTGAGGGACAAGAGGCCTTGCAGAGGGATCTAGATAGATTGGAGCATTTGGCAACCATCAATGGCATGAAATTTAACAAGAACAAATGCCAGATTCTGCACCTGGGATGGAGGAAGTAGAGATTGGGAGAGGAGTGGCTGGAAAGCAGCCCTGCAGAAAGGGATCTGGGGGTGCTGGTTGACAGCAGGCTCAATATGAGTCAGTAGCATGCCCTGGCAGCCAAGAGGGCAAACTGTGGTCTGGGGTGCATTAAACACAGTATAACCAGCCAATCAAAAGAGGTGATTATCCTGCTGTATTAAGCGTTGGTGAGGCCTCACCTTTGACTGTTGTGTGAAGTTCCGGGCCCCAGAATTTAAGAAGGATGTGAAGGTCCTTGAATGCATCGAGAGGAGGGCAACAAAGCTGGTGAAAGGGCTGGAAGGCATGTCCTGTGAGGAGTGGCCGAGGACACTGGGTTTGCCTAATTTGGAGAGAAGGAGGCTGAGGGGTGACCTCATTGCTCTCTACAGCTTCCTGAGGCAGGGAAGTGGAGAGAGAGGTGCTGATCTCTTCTCCCTGGGATCCAGCGACAGGCCGCATTAGAATGGTTCATAGCTGTGTCAGGGGAAGTTCAGACTTGACATTAGGAAGCATTTCTTTCCCAAGAGGGTGGTCAAACACTGCAACAGGCTTCCTAGAGTGGTGGTGGATGCCCTGTGTGTGTCAGTGCCTTAGGAAGAGGCATTTGGACCATGCTCTTAATAACACGCTTTAACTTTTGGTCAGCCCTGAAGTGGTCAGGCAGTTGGACTAGATGATCATTGTAGTTCCCTTCCAACTGCAACTATTCTATTCCATTCCATTCCATTCTATTCTATTCTATTCCATTCCATTCCATTCCATTCCATTCTATAAAATCATAGAATTTTTGAGGTTGAAAGGGACTTCTGGAGATTGTCTAGTCCAACCTCCTTGCCCAAAGGAGGGTCAAAATTAAGTATTCATTGCTTCCAATTGTTACCATTCTTACCAAAATTTAAACGTTATAGATTTTTTTTAAAGAAGAAAAGTCATTAATGTCAAATGATCCCAGGTAAAATATGCAATAAAAATAGTTGAATTCTCTTTAAAATGTATCTTTATGAAGCTTAAGCTGAGTAGGAAAAGTGTTGAGATTTTCATCGAGAGTAAGCAAATGGAAGTGAATCAGAAAAGAGATTGTATTTGCGAGAAGGCTGTCATGGTTTAACCACAGCCAGCAACTAAGCACCATGCAGCTGCTCCCTCACTCCTTCCCCCTCCCAGTGGGATGGGGAGGGGAACAGTGGAAAAAGGTAAAACGCTTAGGTTGAGATAAGAATGGTTTAATAACTAAAGTAAAATATAACACTAACAATAATAATAATTAAATATAATAAATATAATAATAATAGTAATGAAAAGGAATATAACAAAAAAAGGGGGGAAAAAAAGGAAAAAAAAAGACATAAAACTCAAGAAAAAAAACCAGTGATGCACAATGCAATTGCTCACCGCCCGCTGACCGATGCCAAAGCCGTGATCCGCCCCTCCTGGCCAACTCCCCCCATTTATATACTGGGCATGACATTCTATGGTATGGAATACCCCTTTGGCTAGTTCAGGTCAGCTGCCCTGGCTATGCTCCCTCCCAGCTTCTTGTGCACCTGCTTGCTGGCAGAGCATGGGAAACTGAAGAGTCCTTGGCTTAAGATAAGCGCTACTTAACAACACCTAAAACATCAGTGTGTTATCAACATTATTCTCACACCAAATCCAAAACACAGCATTGTACCAGCTACTAGGAAGAAAATTAACTCTATCCCAGCCAAAACCAGGAGAGCAAGTTAAAGTAATTCAGACAAAAAACAGCATCTCATCACCAACACTGAGACATGGTGGAGGCTTCTTTTCTGGAAAATTCAATACACTGTTAAACTTCTGGCTTGAGTACTGGTAATTGCATTTTTTTTTAATAGAAATACACTTACTGGTTTCCCATCATTACTAGTTTATCATTTTTTTTTTTTCTTATTTATGTGGCTGGAATGTTTTTATAACTGTGGAACAACTTCCGGGTTGCATGGAAATTTCAGGTTATGACATTGAAAGTCCTTGTTTTCAGATATTTTTAGAGAAAAGATGGTTCTCTAGTGTGGGAAGGTGACTGATATACAACATTCTCATCATGCTCAAAAATTTTGTCTGTAGTGTTGTCTACAGAGAATCATAAAGAAAGCATGCACTTTTCAGAAACACAGAGAATTAAAAAAATTCCTAACACATCTTTCTGATTCCGGCAATGCACAATTAACTGTAACTTATCCAAGTCTTCATCAGAGCTGCCAAAGCCCTTTGGGAGGTAAGTAAAAAAATATAGGGTTTGGGGGGGGTTTTTTGTGGGAATAAGGCAAACTGCAAAAATTCTTCTTCGGGTTTTTTTTTCAAATTTTCTTTGGGCCTCTATGTTTCAAAAAGTACTTTAGCTAAAAAGTTACTATTGAAAATAAATCAATGGTATTTTGTGAACACCACAGCTGGATTTCTTTCAGATGTCATTCAGTTGCTGAAGTTAGCTGTTGTTACAAAGCCTTCTTTCTGTCATGCACTACATTCTCCATTCCTGGAGGTGTGTAAGATGTGCAGAGGTTGCAAGATGATGCTGAAGGCTACATTTTCTGAAACAAGCATAACCTGCAAAAAGAGAAATGCAATTCTTATGAGACAAGGATCATAATTTCAGTCATTTTTTTTAATTAAAAAGAAGTGCAGTTTGTGCAAAATTTCTTACAACCTACACTTTTTAGCCCATTTTTCTGTGGATTTTTTCAGGTCAGACCATTAAATAATGAAACAACAGCAACTTCCTCTTTCTGTGGCAAAGAATTTGAAGAGATCTATGTAAAAAAACCATATACTGACAAAAAGTTAGGAATATTTTGATTCATTTCTCTGACACTCCATGAAAGGGAAAAAATTAACATTTCTATTCATAAGAATAGAAATCCTCAGAAAAAATTACGTGGGAAAAGGAATGGAAAATTCCACAGTAGAGTTTTAGCTTGTAGTCCCATTACTATGGTTTTTATGTTAGTGATTAGTTCCATTTCAGCCTATTTACAGTCATCATTTGGCTGAGATGATTGTGTTGGGTTTGTGTGGTGGGGTTTCGGTAGTGGGGGAGGGGTTACAGGGGTGGCTCCTGTGAGAAGCTGCTAGAAGCTTCCTTGGCTCCAACTCGGACCCGCCACTGGCCAAGGCTGAGCCAGTCAGCGACGGTGGTAGCACCTCTGTGATATATTTAAGAAGGCAAAAAAGACCGCTGAAACCTGCAGTGGAGAGAGGAGTGGGATGTGAGAGAAACAACTCTGCAGACATTGAGGTCAGTGAAGAAGGAGAGGGAGGAGTGAGTGAGCGGCTGCATGGTGCTTTGTTGCTGGCTGGGCCTAAACCACAACAATGATTCACAAGCTACATTTGCTCCAGCCTTTCTACTGAGGGAGAGGGTTTTAAATCCATCTCCACGCATCATTGTTTGGAAAAGTAACATTGTACAGCACCAAGTCCATAGGACTTAAGTATGTTTGCATTTTTACTCCTATTGATTTAAACTTAAACATTAAGAGTGTTTGCAGGACTAGCATTCCAGAGTTAGACCCACACAGGCATAGGAAAAAAAAAAAAACCAACAACAAAGAAAGCCAACAAACACACCAAAATTTGACCCAATCTTTTTTTAAGAGTACTTTCAGGCCGTTTAAGTTGGTCTTTTGGTCCTACATTATGTATACAAGATTTGGTACTTAAACAGAGAAATTCCTCCAAACCATGCGCTGGTAGTTACTAAGTTACCTGCTATTCAGCAATGGAAAGAGGTTGTGTACTGCAGCATATCCCTAACACAGTCTTTGTTCTGAGCATCAAGGTATCAACTATTTCACACTGGCTCCCAGGCTTTAGCTTTCTCATTGAGTTAGGAGTCTTTGCCAGTATTTTGCTGTATAAAGAGGTGAAACTGTAAGAACTGCAGCCTTTGTGATTTAATTGTTCACTTTTAGAGTACTCACATATGATGTATTAATCTGAGATTCAATTTTCCCCTCTCACTTCACTTCTGTTAGTCTCTTCTGGTTACACATCCTACCTCATAGGCTAAAGGGAATGCTGGATAAATAAATGTATCTTCTTCTATCCGCAGGAGCTTCACTTTGCATAAAATAATTAAATGTTAATTGGAAAAAGAAAAAGAACATGCATGAGCATGACTTTTCCAACAGTTACGGCTTTGATTTGGGAGAAGTAGCACCCATCTCTGTGCTGACATACTTAAGATAAAATGCCTCAATGTTCTTTAAAGCAAGGATTTGGATGTAAATCTCTATCAGCTTACATTCTTAGTGATAAAACTAATTGGTTTTGGTTATTTTCTTTCTCTGAATACTCAACATTTATATGATTATAAGCACGGTAAAGCATCATAAATTTAACTATGTTTGACCTAATTATTCTTATGGATAAAATATTAAAAAGTAATGAAACTAAAACATGACATTGGCTAAGTGGAGGTCCATGATCTATTTTTTAGAAAAAGAGACAAAAGGCAAAACCTGAGCTTAACTGTGATTTTTTTTTGCAGTTACATTTACACAGGCCGATCTTTAAGTAATGAAGCTCTGTCTCTGAACTCAGGTTTTTAAAACTTGTTATATACACTAATATTGCACTGCACTTAACTTTCTCCATCTATCTTCACAATAAATTGCTGACCTATTTTCTTAAATGCATAACACAAATTATTTCTAAATAGGCCCTTGGGGAAAATAAATAAACCTTCAGATTACTGCAGAACACATAGTCAAATGATGCGGTATAGTCCTGTTGTAAGCATCTTATTTGCTCCCTATGCTGGGTCTGGGTGGGGGAAAAAGGAGAGAAGAAAGATTTCATTACACTTTTGATTATCTGATGCTTGCTTCTCACTATTCAGTATGTTGTCCTTTTCCAACACCAGCATAGGTCTTGTGGAGACTGTGATTTCTTATACAATAATTATCCTTGAAGACTTGGTCGTGACACAAGGGAGGATTCATGATGTATGCCTATGAACTTCTTTGACATGCCTCTAAGGGGAGACTCAGAGAGTAACTTTGTCACTCCATTGAGAAAAGCCATGATCCAAGATAATTTATGTTAACCATTCTATAAGGAAGAACCCTTTCTTCCTCTCTTCCCTTATTGGAAGTGGACTCTAAGTATAGCTCTGAGTACATTGCTATAGGTATTTAGTCCAACACTCTTAATGTGTAATTAGGCTTAGTTTCTGCACAGCACAGTTATCTTTGGGGAACAGGTGCCTTAAGAATTACAGTAGTGCACTACTGGCAGCCAGAATAAGACTTGGTTGTCAGTTGATTAAGTCCTGGAAGCTAAAAAACCCACAAAGGCTGAAGGATCAAAGTCAGAAATATATTTAAACTTAGAGAAAGTAAGAGAGATAAATGCATTAATAATTAGGAAAGAGGACCTCCAAAAGTACTGATGATCTGTTAGAAAGTTAGTTTTCCAACCATATATAAGGTTTCTTCATTCTAGTCCGTGGCAATGTTTGAATGCCTGTTTCCTTTCACACACTGCTCATCATTCACAGACTGGCATTCTTTTGCCATATGAATGTTTCCAAGGACATTATGGGTCTTCAGCTACGCCCTTGATTTAATTAGCATTTCCTTTGACTTATCTGGGTAATGGATCAAGCCCTTAGTCAGCTCTCTGTGTGCTTTATCAGTCTATGGACTAAAGTTTGGAGAAAATCTACTATGCATGTATATCTGACATCAGCTATACTAAGAAAAATATCTTTGAATCAAGTAGTATTTATATGACAAGATAGTAAAATGACAAGCTAATTCATACCTCTAAGTCATAAGGTAATCAAAATCATCACTCTAAATCTTAATTATTTCTGTAAAAAAAAAAAAAAGAGCCGAAAATCAAAGGGTAACTAGCCCATTTTGCCTACTACAAGCCAGGCCCAACTATAGTGAGTAAAACTATAATGAGGAATATTTAAAATATCTGAATATATACACTACCTATGCAGTTAGCTGGTGAGTGAAATACATGGATGTAATATATATAATACACATAGGTAATCATATATGTAATTAAGCAGATACTTATCTAACTTATCTATAAAGCCCTCTAATGACGGTGGAAACAGAAAGTTTCTAGTCTCCTTTTTGTCCAAAAAAAGGAAAGGTAAGGCAGGCTTCACAAGAGAAGATGATAGTTCCATTAAGAAACAACACACAAATACAAATTATTCCTTTGTAATGCAGACCATTGGGTAATTTGCGTGTAACTTTATAGCTGTTTCTTTAAGGAAAGTTCAGCTTCTTTTAATTCTTTTTTTTCCTTTAGATTTCTCTTAGAGAAGTCACTTACCATTTTCACATTTATTGCTTTCTTGAATGTCATTGCTTATTTGTTTTTAGAGTTCCTGATTCTCCTCTTCTTCAGTATCAAAAATTTTGACATATCATGGACACCCTTGACTGTATTGCCTTTTTGTCAGTCATTGTAGCCATTTCCTCCTGGCTGGATTTGAATCTGGCCACAATCAAACCAAGAAAACCATCTGCTTTAGTTGTATATCCAGTTTTGGGGCAATGAAAAAAAAAAATCACCAGTACATTAATAACTAACAGGCAGTGTGTTTCTTTTCTAACAATCATCAAGGTAACTAATATCCCTTATTGCCAACAAATTTGTTTTATGTCATTCTGCTGGTTAGTTCCAAAACTATTTCTTCACTGTGATGTTTGAAAATAGATAGAGGATTTCCGCACACACACTTTTAGTCTTTTTATAAACTAAACATTAGAGGAGGTGTATGAATTACTGGCATTATTTTTGTCAAAGATTAAACCACCTTTTTTTACAGTACTGTCTCATCAGAGATTTTGATAAAATAGTACTAAAAAGATGTAATGTTATTTTCTGTAAGTAAGTACTTAGAATTTGTATTAAAAGTATGTTTCATAGTGCTTATGAAGACATATCTTCAGTTATGGATATAATTCAACAGTTTTATTTCCCCCTAAACAATGTATTCTTTGCCTTAAGAACTTCAGTGGAATAATCCAATCTCTCAGGTGATTTTATACACAAGTTAGGATTGATTTTTAAAGTGTTTTATTTATACAATTAGGCAATATTTTAAATTGTATCAAGTAATTATGTACATTACACAGACTGTTTTTCAGATCTTGTTGACAAATTATTTGATAAAACAAAAAAGAATCTTTATTATTCTCCTTTCAGATTTTACTGTTCTCACTTATTGTTCCAAACTAGCAGTTCTGTTTCCATACCCGTTTTCTTTCACGTCCTCTGTATTTTATTGTAGTGGTGGCACATCAGGATTAGTATAGAACTGTTTGCTTCAAGCTATGCTTGTGTGCAGTGTTTGTAGGTTTAGAAAAAGTCTTTTTTTGAGAATTTTTATATTGTTTTAAATGCTTGGAACACTTTGTAGGGATGAGAGTGTGTTTTCCTTCTTTTGGCCTGAATCCAGTTTCTGTGGTATCCTTTGTTTCTGTAATAAGTACAGTGGGCCACAAACTTTGTTGACGAAGCTGTGTTTAGGCATATTTGTGCAGTCACAAAAGATTCTAACATATGGTAAGCATCAAATTACTTCAGAAAGGATAATATTATTATTATTTATCCTCAACTGTAATTGCCCATGTTTTTCAAAATTTTGTTTTAATGCTGAATTGAAAAGCAAAAATTAATTGAACAATTTCTGAGTATGTCAATTTCCAGTCACCAGCTTACGGTTGTTTCATTTCCTAATGTTGTTTTACCCCTGTGGGGTCCCTCAGCATTTCCAGTTCACTCAAGATACTTAAGGATAAGACTTCCCATATTCTACCGTTCGTACAGTGCACCAAATTCTGCGTGGCTAGATAAAGTTATACTGTGTATTGTCTTCAATATGCTGGATTGAGTGAACTTCATCAAGGAGGAAAATATAATATTTGCTTGAAATTTATTTCACTGTTGAAATTTCCTGTAACCTAATTAAAGTGAAAGATGAGTACAGAAATCAGAGCTTTTGATTTGTAATGTACATTAAATACATGTAAAGTACTGGCATATTCAGAAATGACCTGGAAAGACAGCCAGTGAGAGAAACCATTGGTGAGCATAGCAGCACGGTGAATTCATTTCTTGCAAGCTGTGTGTTTGACGTAGACAAATGTTTCTCTCTAAACAGTATAAAATTTCTTGTTAACATGGTACTTGTGATCCACTTTAATCCTCATACTTTTATTTGCAGAAGTGTTTTGGCTGTTGAAGAGTAATTCCTGCCTAATATTGTACTGTTGAATTTAATCTTTTTTCAGTGTCACTTTTGAGAAGCCTTTGTCTTTAGAGAACATAGAAATTTACCTAGAAAAAGTCAGTATTTTTCCAGCTAGTTTTAAGGCAGTCTTCATCCAGTTCAGTGAACAGCCACACAAACAGTTGCTTTTGGCAAAGCAAGGGAGGGGCAAGAAGGAGCAGTAAAGATATGGGAAGAACCAGCTTAATTAGTCTTGTTGCTTACGCTCAGTCCAGAAGGATCTGAAAGCCAACAGATGGTGAAAAAAGCAAGCAAAAGCATGGGTTAAGTGTGGACGAAAGGCAGAGCTTTCAGAATTGGACATTGTTGGACAAACAAGTTTCAAGATTTTTGAGCATGAATATTGCCTTTTTACTTATGTTTCTATTCTATTCACAAATTTCTCTGTGCTTTTCTTTCCTCAGCAAAGAAGGATTTCACTGAAGAATACAGCTGATTCATATAAACAATATTTCCTCTCTAAGGTGAACAAACCTATAGTCCTCCAAATATCAGGCTACTACAGCATCCACAGTACTATTTTTTTCTTTATTTTCTTATGTCTCAAAGTTCTTACTAAATGATGCAGAACCTTTTAGTTTATCTGTTGTTTTTTTCTTTTTTCTGCTTTTGGTTTGAGACTTTTTTTCACTATTTCACAGGCTACAGAAAACTGACCAAGGAGAATCAGAGCCAGAGTCTGGAACCAAATGCAGGACCCAGACCCACCACCTCACAGCCAGTGCTCTACTTGCAGAACGATCTAATCTTTGAGATTAATACTTTCTGCTGAAGTGTAGCAAAAGCAGGCTACATTTGATAAGGCAAATGCTTTCTGCTATAGCTAAACATTTAGAAATTTCCTTTTGAATTCACTATTATCCAGGTATAGTATCCCAACATTTAGTAATACTTTCTGTTAATAAAGAAACAAGTTTGTTTGTTTGTTTGTTTGTTTGTTTGTTCAAATTTGCTTTCAGTCAGGCATCTTTTCTGGACCTCTATTGTATGTTAATAAAATACTTTGGTTCCCAGTAAACAGAAAACCTGTGTCACACCTAAGGAAGGATTATTTGCCTGCTGATAGAAAGCAGAAAGAAACAGCAGGCACTTTTGTTTTGGCACATCCCTAATAGTAAGATTCCTGCTGTCAGTTGAGTTCCTAGTTGATGGCTACCTCCATAACAAGAACAAACAAAACATCTCTCACAATGACATCTTCAGAGTCAGCATGTACCTAAAAGAACAAGAACTACCAACGAACCAGAGTGGTCAGAGGCTAAATTCCACCTTAGCACAGCACAAGGAAACTTGCACTAACTTTTCTTATGCTGTGCTACTCCTGAAGATGAAATTGGGGAAAAAAAAGAAAAAAAGGGGAGCTTTTTTTTTTTAATGTTATCAATCTATTCTAATTGTTTCTTCTCTAGGGGAATTAGAATCACTTTTAGATCTCTTAGTTTTGAGATTTGAAACAAAACAGGGTTCAAATTTATTTTTTGGCAACTAATAGCAGTCACTGCAGCAAAAAATAGAAAAGATGATATCATTGTAAAATATACTGGAGCAATACATTTTACATCAGTTATTTACACCACCATATTGTTGGAAAGGCCAGGTTTCAAAGATGTATAGGCTTCCCAATTTGGTTTAAGCAACTGAAGCATGTTATTAAATTCTTTTGTATTTTATACCTAGGCACTTCATGACATTTTTGGGTTTTTTCCATAGAAAATAAGTAGTACAGGAAATCAATTTATTCTTGGCAAAACCATTTAAACAGCTGGAAAAATAGTCTTCTCGCTTTTCATCAAAATGCTTCAAATTACAAACCTTTACACTACAACTAGGCGGAATATTTCCAACAATGGAAGTCATTACAATTGCTTTAAACAAAAGAAAAACAAATGTTTACAAACGATATAAAACTATGCAAAGTAGCAACATGTATGGATGCCCTCCTGAAGAAACAGAACATGTTTTTGGAACATAGTCTTTCATTTTTTAAAAAAAATGATCCAGTACTATACAACTAACAAATGTGGCTTACAGCAGAGAGTTGCACTGTTGGTTTTTTTTAACCAGTCTTGTCTGCTATCACCACGTTTACCAAAGACTAGTATATCTGGGATGATTTTACATTCTACTTCCCTAATTTGGGAAGTGATATGGCTCAAAGGGCTTTTTCTCTTCCCATACTACTTCAGTAACAGCTATGATTTGTGTCCTCTCAGACAGCAAGGTGATAGTATGCTGGCACACAGAGGTAGTGCTCCTTACCAACCGTTTGAGTAGTCATGTGAGACACCATAGTTCTAAGGTTCTGGAGCTGCAAGAGGCAACTTGAAGGATTGTGCAAGTCTTGTGTAGAAAGTGTCAGTGAACTTACCCCACACTGCACCTTGCTACTCAAAGCTTTACACATAGCTTTAGTTAGCATTGTCACAGCTTAAATCTTTCTGGATTAACTACCTGAGAACTGGTAATGGATGCATGTTGTAATTAAATTTTCCATGTATTACAGTGAAGTCATAAGGCACTGAATATGTAAAAATTACTAGCTGTAGGTTCAGCATCTAATAAAACTTAATTTTTTTGGTATTTCAGAGACTGAAATATTCAGTCTTTTCTTAGTCAACTATAATTCTTATGAAGTTTTGAGAAAAAGAAATTAAAATGTCCCACTTAATCAAAGGTGATAGAAAGTATATATTCACCTAATGACTGAAATAAACACATTTATTTATTCCTAAATCGTTATATAAGATTTAATTCCTTTACTGGTTACTGCAATATACACACTTTGCTGCAATAAATTCACCAAATAAGTTGTTACATTTGTGCATGAGAACAGTAGTCTTCAAATGAGTGCTTTCAAGAACATCATGGCTTGTGAAAATACAAAAATTTTATCAGATTTATAGAAAACAAACATTTCTGAGATGTCTGAGAGTACCATGCAAGGAAACTGAGCACCTTGTGAAATTAGAACTAGTTCCAACTTACCTGTAAATTTCATTGGACCATGATCTGCCATGAAAGGTGATATGTGATGACTTGTGTATATTTCCCAAACTCTGAACCTTACAAAGACAAGGAATTTTGTTAATTTGGAAAGAAAGGTCTATCAGTAGCAAGTCAAATGAAAACATTTCTTTTTTCTTCTAGCTACAAATGATAGATCAAAGAGGTTCCAGAAGAAACAGCCAAAGGAAGCAACAGCATATGTTAAGATTTATTTCACAGCTGAAGGAAATACCATTTTAAATATCTGAATATGGCTTTAAGCAGCAGTGATAGTTTGTCCTGCCAACAGGTTTTAACAGAAGTCATGGGTAAGCATAGACAACAGTAAATTTGATTAATAGATCAACTGTGTGCAGCAAGGGGGCTGGTGGAGTTTAAGATGTGAGAGTCACGTCAAACTTTTTGGTACAGAACAGATTAAGGTTGATACTATTTTATTACCTTCTTATTTGTCAAATAAGAGTAATTTGAAAGGTTTCTAGTGACTAATAAAACCTTAGCATGTACTTAATTTGCCACTCTAAATATATAAAACTCAGATAGTAACGAAACAGAGAGACCAGCAATCTGATTTTTTAAAATCATTTCTCTTTGCTTTATTTCTCCAGGAAAGCGATGGGGTGTGAGAGATGACTGGTCGTATGTTGCCCTTGACCAAGAATAAAATGCCAGGGATGTCAACGGGAGCTGGCTGCACAGGCTGAGCGCCATTTATAGCCCTAGGACATCAGTATTTATGAAGTCTCTCAAGTGAAACAAATGGAAAAATAAACCCCTCTGTTCTGAAAATTGCTTTTCTTTTTTACATGAGCAGAAAGTCAGTTTCTAATCTAAAAAAAACCTCCTTCTTGAACAGAAACAGGTTAACCCTGAACTCTGAAGATTATTGGCATGCAGATTCATCACAATTTCATTAGAATTAACATACTGAAATTACAGTCACACAGAAATGAGGAAAAGGAAGGAAATTGTTTAATAATTTAATAAAGCATTAAACAAAAAACCATACCGGTTTACACTTAACTAAAAAGGTCTCCAATATTGAGAGAAAGTTTATCATTCTAGAAATAGAAAGTAGCTTACTGATTATCTGATGCTATTAGAAAGGCTTGTTTTATGAACTCAGCATCAAATTCAGTTTCACACTAAAGAAAATATAAAGCTTCAATTTATTGGATTTGATCAGAACTTATCTGTGTAGTTTCAAGGATACTATTAACCTTTCCTTCCTAGCTATATTGTTGTATTCACTGCCATGAAATAGAAGATCATTTCGGGTTCCTTTGGAAGTTCTAAACCCATTTTTTATTCTGCTTCCTTTCGCTTTGTTTTTGTAGAGGATTTTTAGATCTTTATTTTCTTCTTCTAACATTTTTGACTCCGTGCTAAACTAGGAAACAAGACCAACACAGGTTTAGTCAAATTTGACCTACTAATGATTCTTCTTACAGATCTCCTTCTTAGTCTCTGGGTCCCTTATTGTACACAGAGGGGAATAAGTGTGCTGGACAATATTGCATTATGGTGCATCAAAGTGATGTTTTCACACAGTTAAAAGAATAGAGAGTGACAGCTTACCTCGTGACTTCTCAGCCTGACAGAATTTTACAGCAGGGAAAATCTCTATAAGCATGATGTCTAAAAAACCCTTTTTTTCCCACTTGATATTAATTTGATGCCTACAAAATAATGTACAATGGAGAGGTACATAGTGGCATCACTGTTCTCTTCAGGATCACACAAAGAAGAGCAGGTCTTGTTTTATGCACATTTCTCTACTACAAAGCAAAAGCACAATTCACAAATCATTTTTATTTACTTGACTCCTGATTTTTCTGTGCCCTCACAGGCCCTTCCTCTCTAAGAAAAACTTCCTTCACTGAGAAGGCACAACAATCCAGAAACTCCTAAATTTAAATCCTCCATCTTTTGAAGCTTGATTTAATCCTACGTAGTCAGTAGAAATACACACAACCAATTCAATTTGTTGCAGATCTGTTCAGCAACCTAACTTAGGTTAGGTCACTTTGTAAAAGTGGTTTAAGGAGCACGTTTTTAGGACAAGGGTATTTCCAAGTAATATAACTGTAGCTTTGTCATTAGAATAATTTTGCAGCACATAGATTCTGTATTCATTTTTTTGGAGGATTTATCTTTAAATGAGAAAAGATTATTCAATGATTTGCATTTTGAGAAACATTAAAGGAACTCTGGATATTCTTAGGTTTTGGAAGTAATTTGGTATTTCATTTGGGTTTATTAATTATCTTTTTTTCCACTCTTCTGCACAATATCCCTTTCACAATCGTCTCCTGAAAAGCAAAATATTTTGCCTCACACCTCAAAGTCTACCTCACAAAAGCCAGAGGTACAGCTATTTATCTTTGTATTTTTCTATGAGAAACTTGGTAGTTTACTCAGTTCACTCTGTCTTTCCTGTACTCATATATCATTGTGGTAACTGGGATAAAAAGTTGTTATGTCATTGGGGGTACTGTGTATTCCCAAATAGCAGATGTTATGAATTGCTTTTTCTTTCTTTTTCTTTTTTTTTTTTCCCCCATAAGGAATTAATGGCCAGATGAAGGGCAGGGCAGCTGTTATTACATTAGCAGAACGTGTTGTTCCTTTTAATTCTGCAAGACTCTCTGCATCACAATAGGAGCTCCTTGTCCTGCACCAGGTGCATCTACTCAGAAAATATTTATGTATTTAACAATGTAAGTCCTCTGGTATAGATCTTGGTAGTACCTTTTTCCTTAATGCTGAGGTTTTCATCTGTATTCTGCAGACTGACATAACCCCATCTGCTCAGAATCATGTGTGTTTACCATTATCATTGGCCATATGGCCATTTAGATTAGGTACTAAACTCCAGTCAGGTAGTGATGGAACATGCTGGCTGATGGAGGCAGAGAGGAGAGAGTACACCACTTTAATAATCCGTGAATATTTACATTTACAGGGAGGTATAAAAGCATGACTGTAGGTAAGTCTGCAACACTAACAGAAGTGTCATGGAAACTATAAATCCTCAGGACATTCAAGTGCTACTCTGCAACAGGTGTGATAGTCAGACAAACTCTACTCATGCAGTCAAACACAGCAATATAGTTGTGAAGAGAGATTTATCATTGTACAAATGCATACATGTGCACACAGAAAAAATAAAAATAAATTTAAGACAGTCTCTTTCAAAACAAGAGATTCAGTCAAATGTTTTAGTGCTTCTTGCTCACTATAGGAACCAAGAAAAAATAGATACAGAATTGTCTACTCCATAATGTGATACACAAACATGAGGAAAAAACAAACTACGCTCAAAACCCCACTAAATTGACAGTTTATGCAGACATAACTGCAAAAGCAAGGGGATTTCAGTCTCCATTCTATGTCCCTAAACATGACACTAGCCAATATTTCCAAACTTTTCCAGCTACATGACCATTGTTAGCATCCCAGCACTGCCAGGGGTATTTGAATGACTGTTAGCCCCAGCAGCCCACAGTTCAATCTCTACTGTTCTTTGAAAGATAACCCAAGATATCTCAGCATGTTCTACGTAGGTGCCTCACAAGAAGAAATTACCTTCACACATGTCAGAGGCAGCTAAGGCTGAGCCTGGAAAGCATGTGCAGATATTAAGAGAGAGATCTAAATATCTAGCTTCTTTTTTTGCAATCTGACTGCAAGGAACATTGTACTTCATCACTTGTCTTTAGTCTGAGTTTCTGCTTCTCACTGGAAGACCTCCTGATTCTTTCAACTTTTAATGGGAAGGAAGCACTTCCTGCTGTACAAGTTGCCTCCCAGACAGGTGCAAGAAGGGATCAGTATTATATGTTAATAAAAAGCCTGAAATTAGAATAGAATAGTTTAGTTGAAAGGGACCTAAAATGATCATCTAGTCCAACTGCCAAATTACTTTGGGCTGACTCCAGCTGAGTTCAGAATTACCTGGAGTTCTTACTGCATGAAAAGTTTTCCTACCACCTGCTCTGAGCAGGTCCATATTTGGTACAAAATGGATAATCTTCTCTAACAGGTGCCTGAATTCTTGGAAGATGTGAGAAATGTTAGCGGTTCAGAAGCTTTCTCTTTAATCCAGGTGTGCAGTGTTGCTGTATCTTGTAAGGCTTGGGCTCTTCTCTCTTTGATAAAGCTGCAGTCCCTCTTTCATCCACCCATCCTTGAAGGTACCAAGCAGTATTCCCCTCCTCCTCCTAGGCTGAAGTTCAAGTATCCACAGGCCCTCTCAAGACTGAACACTCTTTCTGTTCTGGGAACGGGCTGTCTGTCATCTGCAGAGCTCACCAGACTGTGGCCAAAGGGTAGGAAAGCAATGTAGGGGGTAGGTGGTGGAATGCAGAGGGCATTTCTGGAAACAGGTGTTACATTTCTTATTCTGTGCTGTAAAACCACAATTAACATCAGCCCTCCCAGTGCTATTTATTAATATATTCAGAGTCTTTATGTCATCATTTTGAAATGGCAACCATAGCAATTGTCTTCATTGCATGGTGGGAGGACATATGAGAGAGGGGAAGTGCCTGGGTATGCAACACTATTGTGTTTTTACTAGTTGCACAACTAGGTACAGCCAATTAGGTTTTACTTCGATAATTAAATGTTCAAATGTAGAGCTTGTTGCCTGTGAATGTGTTCTAATTAATAACCAAAGGAAAGGATGGTCAGATTGACCAGTTTTTCTGCATTGTTTAAAATTTACAGTCAGATTTTTATCTACATAAAGACAATCATATCTGACTTGATATGTTACTTTGTTATAAGCATAATTTTTTATTATTATGCTGATCTAAAACATTATTTCCTCAAAGTACGCGTGTGGTACATTCTTTTACACATGGAATTTCTCAGCTCTGGGCCTAACTCCGTTTACCACTTTTGATCGTCTTTCTGCGGCTCACGTGTGCTATATTTCATTTTAAATAGTTCACCAACTGACAAACATTACCTGCTGGCTGAGAATAACAGAGGGAGTTAAAATGTCTGGAACAAAGCCTCATCATGTGTCTCCAACCTAGAGAGCTGAGGTGGCCTGAGATGATGAATTATTACTGGAAAAAGGCTCAAGATTGCATTGCTTCTTAACACCCTATTATATAGCTTTACAAGGGCATGTAGTGATAGGAAAAGGAGTAATGGCTTTAAACTGAAAGAGGTTAGATTTAGATTAGATGTAAGGAAGAAGTTATTCACTGTGAGGGTGGTGAGGCACTGGAACAGGTTGCCCAGAGAGGCTGTGGATGTCCCCATCCCTGGAAGTGTTCAAGGCCAGGTTGGATGGGGCTTTGAGCAAGCTGGTCTAGTGGAAGATGTCTCTGCCCATGGCAGGGGGGTTGGAACTAGATGATCCTTAATATCCCTTCCAACCCAAACCATTCTGTGATCCTATGATTCTGTGGCTAGCACAAGACAACATTTTATATTTTTCTATCTCATTTCATACTAACTGTTGAGGGCAAGCGCTATCAGTGGTACAATGCATCCCATTGCAACACTTGATGTAGCGAAGATTGATCAAATCTCTGCATAGTTGGGATATCTTAATTAAAATTCAGAAATGAAGAAAGCCCAAGGACATCTTTTCAATGGGCAGGTCTTATTACTAAGAACAAAGAACAAAAACCATCTATCACCTTTAGGCTAAATGATCAGAAATCAGGTTAGGGAGAGACTGTAAGCTAAGGAGAGGGACAAGCTCCCAGTTCTCTCACTGCTTCAACCACTTCCTAACAAAATGGGAAGTTTGTCAAGAAGGGAAATGAAAAATTGAACTATATGTGTTTGTACGTATGTGTTTAATACTTTTCTTCACTAGTTACTATTAATTTCTCATTATCTGACTGATAATGTGACTACTTGAAATCTTTATCTAAATAAAGCAAAAGTGAAGAACATTGAAACAACTCTTCAGATCATCTTTCATCTTATTTCAGAACAAATTCACAAATAGTCATGTACAAAATATATCAATTAATGTACGTGGAATATGCACTTTTCTATTCTACACATCAGAATGAACTTAACATGTCTATGAGTAACTCTGTTACTATTCAGAGCTAATATGTCTCTTCTAAAAAAAGAGTTTAATGCATGACAAAAGCTCTTTGTTTCTGCTAAACATGAAACAGTCGAAATATTATTTGGCATTATCATTGTCTTCAATGAGCACAAGCTGGGGTGTGTGGGAACACAACTGATTTGAATGTTCTTGTACACTGTAGTTACAAACTGAAAATAGTTACAAATCAATTAAAAAAAGATAGGCAGAACTGGTAACACACAGGTTAAAGAACAAAAAGATACACTTCTAATTCCAGTTCTATCACACATATGAGCCTCAAGCAAGTTGTGTAGAATTAGATCTACAGATGTTACTTTTAGGTACCTCAATACATTATCAATCCAGCCAAAATCTCAAAGTTCATGAGATTCCTCTTTTTCTATATGTTTATATGTAAACAGAAGCAAGCTTGATTATGTTGCAGGACTTTATTCATAAATATGCAAAAGTATCATGGAGACTGGTGAACAGAAACTTGTTAGGGTTTGTGTTGTAAGAACAATTTCATGTTTAAAAATCATTCAGCTTATTTCCTATTTTGTAATTACCCTACATGTCTTGTTAGCTCTGGCAAAATTGTTATGCTTTTTATAATGCTTTTATGTGTAACCTTTTTTCATACAAGGCATATATTTGCCAAGTTCCTGATACTATTTAAAATACTATTAATTTTTAATGAATGCCAAAATTTCACTCAAATTTCTGTAGTGGAAAATGTAACCTAAAGCAACATTAACAAATCTTTCCGAAGATCAACATAAGTATTTTTTTCACCTCTGATTCATACATTATTTCAGAAAATGGTTTTATACGCAGTCAACATACTTGGTTCAAGCAGTTAATTAGTGGGTAAGTTTAAATATTTTTCATGCACAACCTGGTAGTGACATTTCAAAATCTATCACTTTAGGCTCATTTTCTTTTCAGAGAGTAATCTTAGTCTCCTGGGTAACTCAATCAAGCAATATTTTTCTCAACTTTGCTTAACCCTCAACTCCAAATGCATTAGCACCTTGTTTTGGAAGTCTTGACAGAGATTGCTAGAGGTTAAGGCCATAAATTCCTCTAAGATATTTATTTCTAATACAACACTTTATGTACCAAAACCTTTAAAACATGCTTCATAAAATACAGTTTATATAACAAATTACAGTTAATTTATTAAGAAATTGTTTTTGCAAAGATTGATTTTATTGCACTTTTTATAGATTTTATGTGCTGACACATACAATTTTCTTTCAATATGTTACACAACAGAAAAAGTATTCATCAGAAATATGATACTGTGTTTTCATTATTCTTACTATGAACTTTGTGAAATAGAAATTACATTTTTATTTTCTATTTTAAAAGATTATTTGGAATAGAAACTAGTAACAAATTTTGTTGTAAATCATCTGTCCCTATACAATAAAAAACACATATTACTATCTACAGTGCTACACCTAACATGCCACAAGCAGTAACTTAGTTGTAACTAACCATCTTAGTAATGAATACTATCTTAGTAATATGTATTTTCTATCTTGCAGGGACTGATTATTTACAAGGAATGTTACCATCAGTAGCATGTACGGGAATCATGCCCAGCAGAAAATTCCATTGTTGGAAGGGAAATAGAAAATGATGAAAATTAATCTTCCTTATCTCAACCTGTGCCTTTGTTCTTTAGCATAAATTAGTCTTTAAAATCTCTTAACTGTGTTTTACATACAATCTAATCTCAATATTTGTGAAAGTTTCTGCACAACACAATAAAGACGTTAAATGAATTCCTGCAGACTAATACATTCAATAAAAAAATTCACAAAATAAATACTTTTAAATTATTTCCAAAAAAAGATGATGATATAAAACTTAGCTTTTAAAGTTATTTTTTAAATAAATTGTGAAACATCATGTGCTCTGATTTTATATTAAAATAACTTTACAATACATTTGAAATTGTACTGCAAGAATATCCTCGATACTTTCTACATAAAGGGACTCAATTCACAAACATTTATGTATAAATATTGATTAAATATTGATTATCAGTATATCTAATTGTCAATTATGGAAGCTGCAAATTAGTCTCAGATAGTAAAAAAAAAAGTGCTTTTCTAGATATCCATTTTATTGTACACTGTCCATCCTCAACTGCGTAAGAGGCATTCAGAAACCAGTCCAAGAGGAGGGATGCAGAGTTGTCATACTATTCAAGCTATTCAAGACAGGGATTTGAGTTAAATACTTTGATCTAAATTCTACCATAAGTTTTAAGTCGTTTTCATGACTTAAACATTGATAACATGATAAACACAAAAGCTCCTTGAGAAATCTTGACTAGATTAAAAAAGCATTTGTGTACTTCATGCACCTAAGAGTAACCACATAATCTACACTCAATATAAGCGTAGGCTCAAGATGAGCCAGCAGTGTGCCCTGGCAGCCGGGAGGGCAAACCGCATCCTGGAGAGCATCAAACACAGCATAACCAGCCTGTCAAAAGAGGTGATTATCCCAGCCTCACCTTGAGTATCCTGTGCAGTTCTGGGCCCCAGAATTTAAGAAGGATGTTAAGGTACTTTAACACATCCAGAGGAGGGCAACAAGGCTGGTGAAAGGGCTAGAAGTCATGTCCTATGAGGACTGGCTGAGGACTCTGGGTTTGTCTAGCTTGGAGAAAAGGAGATTGAGGAGGGGAAATGGAGAGGGAGGTGCTGATCTCTCCTTTCTTGTATCCAGCAACAGGACGCATGGGAATGGTTTGAAGCTGGGCCAAGGGAGGTTCAGACTTGACATTAGGAAACTTTTCTTTCCTGAGAGGGTGGTCAAACACTGCAACAGGCTTCCTAGAGAGGTGATGGATGTCCCATGCCTGTCAGTGCCTTAAAAAGAGGCATTTGGACAATACCCTTAATAACACGCTTTAAATTTTGGTCAGTGCAGAAGTGGTCAGGCAGTTGGACTAGATGATCATTGTAGGTCCCTTCCAACTGGAACTATTCTATTCTATGCTACACATATTCATTTTTATCAGATTGCCATCTTGTAAGCACTGAAACACTGAGAATGGCATCTGAGTGTTACTGTGGTTATATAAAACAAATACACAGCTGTCATTAGGAATTAAAATAAGAAGTAAATATACACAAACAGGAAACAGAGGTATTTAACCCGTCTGAAGCCATGAAACATGTTTAAAAATCAACACGCAAACACGTAATTATTGCAACATATGAAGCATGCTGGTTAACACAGTATAGCTTAACTATACCTATTCTAGCTGGTTGTGAATTTTATATCTCACTTCCAAAGTTACTGACATTTTTTTTCTTCTTTCTCTATACAATCCATTTTTATTTCTACTCACTTCATGTTCCCCTCCTAGCTAATATCTCACCAATTGCTTTCTGCTGTCAGTCTATGAGCACTCTGATTTACAACTCTACCTCCCTCATTTTCTCTTCCAAATTTTCTCTATCTCTATCTCAGAAGTTCAATTTCTTAAGAAAAGGTTTAATCTTCTAGTGCTCCTTGCTTTTTCTTTCCTTTTTACTTCTCACCACCACCATTAATCCATTCTCTGTCTTGGGTGCCTTCTCCACATCTCTAAAACGAGTAAATTTGTTTCTTTTTAATCCTTGGTAATTTTTGTAGGTAGCATAGTTTTAAAACCAACCTTTCTTTTTAAGATGCCTCATATAATAGTGTTTTATCACACCAAAAGACTCTCAGTCTATTGGGAAGAATGTGAGGTTATGCTACTTGAAATAGACCAAGTCAGAGTTGGGAAGATAGTATCAGATTCACCAGCCATAACGACAGGCCCATTTTTCCCAGTTGTTCTGTGTCTAGCCAAGGACTTGCCTTGTAAGGCCCTGACCATTAAAAAAAAAAAACAAAAAAACCAAAACCCAACAAAAAACCCAAAACCACAAACCCAAACAACACAAAAAACCCAAAACAAAAAACGACCAAAACCAGTCTCGTATTGAACATACAGAAGCCTACAGCCAGGTGTGAACACCAGTCAGAAACGTATTAATAATAGTTTGATCTTTCCCTCTGAATGAGGCACAAATATAATGGAAGGAAAGTTTGCCAGACAAGAGAGAGTACTTCGTTCTCCCTTCCCTGGGGTCTGCTGCTTAGTATGGTGGTTTTTTGTTTTTTTTTTTTTATTCACTGTTTCTATAAAATTCCTAAATGTTGATCTTCAAAGAAAATGTCCTCAAAACACGTGAATGATCTATCCAGATGACCAAGGAATTAAGTAGGCATGGCAGGAGGCCAAGCTACTCCTATTTGAATGCATGAAGGGGAGCCTATGGGAAATGTACAGCAGATGGAAGTGGAGATAGGCTGCCCAGGAGGAGTAGGAAACTGGGCAGTTGGGGATGGAATTCAGAAACCCAAAGCTCAGCTGAAGCAGAAACTAGTGAAGGATGTCAATGGCAATAAGAAAGGTTTCCACAGATACACTGGCAGCAAATGTTGAACTAGGCGAGTTCAAGGGTGCTGAGAGAGCTCGACAATATCATTATAAGACCACTCTATATTATCTTTGAATGGCCTTCTGGGAAGGTCCCTAATGACTAGAAAAAGGCAAATACTATGCACATCTTCAAAATAGACAAGACTGAAGGTCCAGGAAATCACATGCTGGTCAGCCTCACCTCAGTCTCTTGGAAGATTATGGAGCAAACCCTCCTGTAAGCTTCTAAGCACATGAAAGACAAAAACGTGAGTGAGAATAGACAACACAGATTTTCAAAGAGAAAGTCAGGCATGGCCAACCTGATTGCCTTCTATGATGAAATAACTGGCTTTGTGGACAAGAAGACATCAGTGAATATTATTTACCTTGACTTTAATACATCTTTTAACATGGTCTCCCTTAGCACCCCTGTAACCAAACTTAGGCAGTGAGATCTCAGCGTCTGGACTACAAGATGGATGAAAAATCCAATGAACAATGGGCTGAAAAGGTCATGAAGAACAGTTCAAAGCCTAACTGACAGATGGTTATGAATGGCATTTCTCTGAGACTAATACAGAGATGAATAGTTCAAAACCTTCATCATCAGCATGGCATAATATGCCCCATCCAGTTTACAGATGGCACTAACTTGCAGGTACTGGTCAGTACAGTAGATGGTAGGGCCACCTTCCAGAGTGACTCCAACAAGCTGGCAGGAACCTCATGTATTTCAACAAAATGAGAAATCCAAATGTCAGTATAAGCCTGTACCACAGTACAGGCTTGGGACGAGTTGTCTGGGTAGAAGCTTTGCAGAAAAGGACTGGAGGGCTTGGGAGGATGGCAAGCTGAACATGAATTGGCAGCGTGCCTTTGTGGCAATGTATGCCCTAGTAAGCCCAATGATATGGGCTGTATCTTTTTTAAGGCTGAGATTGAGGAAAGTGATTACAACACTCTATGAGCACTTGTAAGAGTGTATTTGGAGAATTGAATCCAGTTTTGGTTGTTGGAAATACAAGACACGTTGACAAACTGATGGAAGACGACTAAGGCACTGAAGAATACGACTTTCAAAGCATGGCTCAGGAAACTGGATTTTTTCAACCTGAGAAGAGAAGGATAAGGGAAAATCTAACGGCTGTCTTCAATTACCTGATGGTAAGGGTTATAGAGAAAACGGTCAAACTCTTCTCAGAACTGCATAGCAAAAGAGTAAATAAGTAGTGATCAGAAGTTGCATTAAAGATAGAAACAATTTAAAAAAAAAAAAAATCTGAAGTGTGTTTAAGCACACTTAACTCAAAGGATTGCTCAGAGGAGATGTAAAACCTTCGTCCTTGGAGACATTAAATACCCAACCAGACAAGCAACCTGATCCAACCTTAAAATTAACTCTGGTTTAAACAAGAGATTGGACTAGATAGCTTCAAAAGGTTCATCCCAACCTAAACTATTCTGTGATTCTATGCGGCAAGAAAACAAAATTACCAAATCCCAATTGCAATGGTTCAAAATCATCAAACTGTAATTTTGACAGATAAACATGAATGGCTTAAGAGAAGAAGTTGAGAGAAATTAGCTTGTCTAATCTGGAGAAGAGAAGGCTTATGCGGAAGCTGATAGAAACCAAAGAGGAAGTTATTGAGAAAACAGATCCAGGCGCTTTATGGAAGCATAGAAAAGGAGAATGAGAGACCAACTGAAACAGAAGAGGTTCCAGAAGACATAACTCATTGCTTTTCCACCATGAGGAATGTCAAGCAGTAGAACAAGTTGCCCAGAGGTGGTATCTTTGGAGGTTTTCAAGCCTCAAATGAGCAAAGCCCTGAGCAACCAAGTCTGACCTCCTAGTTGATCCTGCTGTGACCAGGGGTTGGACCGGAGGCTTCCTGAGGTCTTTTCACATCTGAATCATCCTATGAGCTGGGTACTCTGTGTGATGACTCCATGTGTACATGGTTGTTCCTGTTCTCATGGTTCAAAATAATTCATCAGTACTACTAATACATCCACTGTCCGTCAGTATTACCAATATTTTAGCTGTATTGTTGTCAGCAGCAAATTTAACAACTATGCTACCATTACACCATGCAGAATCCCATGATCATTACTTCATGTAATGAGTATGATATAGCCACAACATATTCCTATAAATAGTCAGGATCACATATATTAACTTGAAATCCTTAATATGGATTACATGTTATGTAAATGCCACCCAGTAATGAGATTGAATTCATTGTGAATTAGAGAGTACACCTGATAAATCAGACTATTAGAGAGTACACCTGATAAATGAAACAAAGAGGTGGGATGGAGAAGGGGGGGGGGGGGGGGGGGGGGGGGGGGGGGGGGAGGGGGGGGGGGGGAGGGAGAGAGTGGGGCTGAAGCAACACAATGTTACTGATTTAAAAACAACACAATATTCTTAGCTATCACAACTGATACAAGCTTTCAAGAATTTAAAATTGTATTTATGTTCTGTGGTTACAAAGTTGTAAACAAAAGTTTTGTTAGTAGAGGCAGCTTTGCAAAATTGTATTGAAATACAAAGTTATCCACCAATCTGGGTCCCTAAGAAGGAGGGAATCAAGATCCTCTGATTTTCATTTACTTTAGGGACATTACATTTCAGCACCATATAGAGTATCTTCTGTTAGCAGCTGTCACCTGTACTTTATTGCCATGGC
Organism: Gymnogyps californianus; assembly: GCF_018139145.2. Taxonomy (NCBI): domain Eukaryota; kingdom Metazoa; phylum Chordata; class Aves; order Accipitriformes; family Cathartidae; genus Gymnogyps; species Gymnogyps californianus. The sequence continues at coordinate 38,190,326 of NC_059500.1, forward strand.
TCTCGTCACAGTTAGGTGCAAGATAAAAGTAATGAAGAGAGGTAGGGTAAGGAAATTAATGCAGTTTTACATGCCATTGTACAAGGGGTCATTAAAAAGTATTGAAATGCTAGAACTCCTTTTGGATTTTCTTACATTCTTTTTTCCAATTCCCAGACTACTTTCTTTACTTTGAAAATTTACATTTTAGCAGTATTTCATCAGTGGAGTAGTTTCCATATGGCCTGAACCATAGTTCAGTGACAATGCTTCCTTATGTCTGCTTGAAACATCCAGCTCACGTGAAAGTTGGTCCACTTACATGTGTCATGAAATCTAGTGGATTCATGGTCATTCTGCCCATGCTATGTCAAGACTGTAGGGTTTTTTTTATTTTTGCACATTATTGCCTTATTTTCCTAAGGCAGCAGTGCAGGTAAATAGGCAGAAAGGCTGACTATCTGATATTACACTGCTACGAGTAACACAACAGTTAATTACCACAGCTGGGAAAAAGACATAAAGAACGCAGTATAATCTTTCATTTTCAGGAAAAATCTTGTATTTTTGTTGCATGGGCCTGTTTCTGGGTCATCCTCATGACACAGATGTCACCAGTTTTGGAAAACTAATCAGACTGCAGAACACTGCAGAGGACCAAACATCAAGGCAAAGTAACTAAATACATACAATTAGAGCACTTAAAGCAGATTGTTAAACAGAAAGGTATTCTCAGCCTGGCTGATGGTAGGCTGGCATAGGGCTATAATCTAATCAGAAGAGGAGATAGAATTAGTACTAAGTCTTGATGTATGTGATTTCAAACATACATAAATGTGTTTAAAAGTGTCGTCATGGTATTAAAGATACCTATGTAATTCACTGTTTGTAGGATAATGACCAGAATTATGACACAACTGCAGAAATAAACAGAGACAGAAATTTCAGAAAAAAATGTAGCAAGCCATTATTTCACATATGAAGTGTTCACATGACTTAATAAAAAAGAATATTCCAACAAGTATATGATGTAACATTCATTCTTTAATTGGGAGTTTGAATGATGTAAAAGACTGATGGAGTGAAGACTAATGAGCTTCTTCAGAAGCAAGAGGGGAAAAAAATCTCTTGACCTCAGGAACATTGCACTGCTATGACTTCAGCTTTTTAGCTACTTTAGCAATTAGTCATAATAGCATCAGTGAGCTAAATTTGAATTATTAAAATGAATTAGCAAGACTTAAATCTTGGCCAACATTTGTGTTAATTCCTTGCTGTGTATATAGGTGTAGGAGTCTCACACTTCGCAATCACCCGAAACACTTTGACAGATGCTGTGGACTCAAAACAAAAATGTCTCTAGTGTGCGACACTGAGCACTCAGGGATATCAAATGCAACACAAGAAAACATTTTTAATGCTAATCTCAGCCCTTTGCTATTAAAAACTACTTCCCTCTCATAACTGAATTAATCTGTTTCCACTTAACCTAAATAGTGGAACTAGCAAAACAGTCTGTCTCCCATGTCAAAGACAGCTGGTCTAAGCTGTACGACAGCTCAGCTGGAACTAGCAACACATCCAGAAGCAGTATAGCCATGGTAGTACCGTCCCATACTCAGCTGGTTAATGTGCTGAACTGCTACACTAAAATATGAGTACAAGGCCACAGTAACACTACTAATCACTTCCAGGATGTCCAAAACTATTTGTCCCAGACGGATGCCTCCCCTGAATTAAACTAATCCTTGGTTCTCTGCTCCATTCATGGGAGTAGTTATGCCCTTCATAATTTCATGGTGAAGGCAAAAATAATAATAACGCTTAATTTTCTGAAGGAATCCAGCATATCTCCCTTTCATAAATTTACAGTTTTCCTCTCAGGATGCACAGAATCTATGAAGAGTAAGGAATAGTCCTTAATACTTTTCAGATTCAGTATGCAATGCTTTCCTTGCTGATTCTGTAATGACTTTGATCCAGTTTCTTTCCCCTGATACCATATCAGAGGAGGGATTTCTGTAATCTTCCCGAGAGATGTCCCTGGCCAAGTGCAAGTACTAAGGCTGAGTATATTATGAGATGAGCCAACATCAGTAATTTACTGCTTTGCCCTTCTTTCTTTTATTAATCTCTATCTTAAGATCCATTTTTCCAAGGTGTCTCCTAGCCTGATTACCTTTCCCACATCTCTAGTAAAGCCTTACAAGAACTATTCTCTCTTTAAAAGTCTCTATGTAGTCATTTTCATTCTTTATCATGATGAAGGCTTATTCCTGTTTCCATTTCTTTTTGTATCATCAGCTGGAGTCCAGGGTACTATTCCCAGTCATCTGTAAAGAAACCTGGATTGTGGTATTCAGTCCATCCCACGGCAGTGTCAGTTTAAGATGGGCAGCTTTCTACAGCATTATGCTCTCAATGTATGAACTTCCAAAGCAAAATTACATGAATCATTGCAAATTGTTCTCACATCACTCTCCATCTGCATTTTCTTTCACACTCCTAATTTTGAGAACATTAGTGGAAGCTCAACTGCACATGTTTTGCTGGTTCCATATCTTATCCCCTGGAGAAATTAATGTGCATTATTCTGTGTTTAGATGTGTGAAAACATTTAAAAAGTTTTCTACCAATGTGTTAGTTATTTCAGCTAAACTTTCGTTAGATTTCATTAACTCTTGGCTTTTTGTTTGTTAGTCAACTTTATTATTGTTTCTATGTATGTTAAATATTGTTAGTTGATGTAAAACTAATGGCTTTATTTTCTTGCTTTAGTCCTTCCAACAATGTCATTAAAAGAAACTTTCATAACACCAAGCTTTTCTTTTTGCTTTTGTTCTTTTAAAATCCTATTTTGCAAAGCCTCTCAGTCTTACTAATTAGTATAACTCAAATATGTAATAAATATATAATAAAACAGTTTCCCTTATGCAGTTTTCTACATCCTTTCTAGTCTAATTTATAAGTCATAGATGAGGAGCTTCAGGTAGTGATCAGGTAGGTAAAAGCAAATTGGAAAGGAGACAAAGAAAACTACAAGATACTGTGGTGACAAACTTTAATCACATAATAGACAGGAAGGAAGAGTGTGTGACAGCTAGTACACAGCTATGGCAGATATTTCCTGCATAAAAGGACCAGTGACAACCTAATTATCAAATTTATGCTTCTTTTTATTCATGAATATCATCTGTATTGGGAAGCACAAAGCTGCAATTATGAACTCTATGTAGTTATTTAAAATATTTCTGTAAAGCTCTTCCAATACTATTGTTTTTTTAAAAACTGGGAAATTAATTGTTCAGTTTTTTAAAAGGCAGCAAATGTTAATATTGCACTTCTCCCTCCCACTCCTGACATTACACCCTCTGTGTAGATTTCTTTCAAAGTTCCTATAGTCAAATCGTACCTGATATCCTGGTATGTCTGCACTGTCTTTCAATATTCTGTTCTCCATTCCCCACAGACAGCATATCTGGAAAGTTACTCAAGCAAGTGAAAAGAAGTGAAATTGGGATTTGTTCCGTTGCTTTTCGTGTCTTGCCAATAGTTACCTTCATTCAGAATACGTTAATTTTAGCCCTACGAAGTGTTATTTCTGGGAATCTTCTTACATGTCATTGCTAGAAAAGCTGTACATGGATTTCTTTTGAGTGGCCTCTGGTGGAAAGGCTTGCTTTCTCTTGGAATAAACTAAGGACGGTCTAGTTCAATTTCTGATCTTTTCTTTCTTTATTCTGGAAATCAAGTGCAAATAATTATGAATAACTAATTCTTAATGAATAACTAATTATAAATAATGAGTTATGAATAAATAATATTCACACTTAACTGTAGTGTCTACCCTGCTGATTAACGGAAGCTATGTGAACTTTTAGCTTTTGAAATGTTACTGGAATAATTTCTCCTAAAGTACTGACTTGTATACACTAGTGAAAATTCCACTGTCACAGTAAAACTAGTTAATTACGGTGTAAAAGTTGCCAAAGAACTTATATGACTACGAGACTGACGTGTCCTTTCTAGTCAAAGTGTAATCATTCACCTATTTAGAGCAGAATAGAATAGAATAGAATAAGTGTTCCAAGTCAGGTTGGACAGAGCTTTGAGCAATCTGATCTAGTGAACGATGTCCCTTGTTGCTAGTTGAAAGCAGGATTGGACTAGATGGTCTATAAAGGTCCCTTCCAATCCAAACCATTCTGTGATTCTATGATTAAAGCACTTCCACTTTATATGAAAGAGTACGGAGGACAATTAAAAAAAACCAAACTTATAATGAAACTTCCTTTCAAGCTATATAGAAATACAAAAATATAAAAATTAAATACCTGTTAACTGAACACCAATAATATAATTACAAATATGCTTCAGAATTTAAAACTACAAAAGCTGTGAGTTTAAAAATTAAAGTTCCCAAAGTTGTCTTAATCTTCTTTACAATTGTATAACCAAATGATCTCTTTCATAAGCACAATATTTAATACAAAATGATGGTTAACACATAAAAAAAAGTGTGAAAATAAGATAAGATATGCCATTATGTCAGCTGCCAATTCCTTCGGCAAATACACTGTAGGAATTCTAGTTCTGTCATCATGGTCTAAGGCATCCTCAGAATCACTTATATGTTATCATATTAATTTTTCTTCACTGTCTTCAATGTCTGGATTTTTTGTCAGACTGAGAGGTGTTGGTCAAGTCTTTGAAAGCACCAGTGATAACAACCTATATTCACACAGGATGACACTTGGGGGAGAACTGACCTATTTGTGCTCTGTGATAATGTGTTGACACTTACCTGATGACTAAAATGTGTACTGCCATATCTGTTGGCAAAATTACAGTTTTCAAAATATACTTAAGGAATGTAAGCAGCCCATTTGAAAGAAGAGGGAAATTCTGAGGTAAAGGGAATTCATATTCTCAGTCCTCTACAGTATGATGCTATTATTGAAGGAGCTAAAGAAAGCAGTTTCCTTACTGAAGAGAGCCTAGCTAGAAGGGGAGAGTGCAAATAATAGAGAAAGACTAGTTGCATTACTTAAAAGACAGATGATTCAAAGAGAAACAGAATGAATGACACATAGAGGAACAACTGCACAGAGAAAAATGTGTGTTCTCTAAGGCAGCACTGAAACGCACAGAGCCTGTAAGGTTACTTGAGTCAAAGGCACAAAGAAGCATCCAACAACCTGCCTGGTAAGTTCAAGCAAGTCAGACTTCTCACACAGCAAAAATACAGAGATCACAGTGTGTCAAAAATAAATTGGCAAGTTGGGTCAAGGGACTAAAGAAACAAATACTAATGGAGAAATGTAAGTGAACAGCATTGTGCAAGAATTTTAAAACATGCAATTGAATAACTGAATTTAAAGTATATGATTACAGACAAAGAAAGATTATTTAGCCAGAAACCAAGTTTATGAGTAAGGGCGAAAAGACTAAATTATACACCTTATTTCCTCTTCTGCTGCTTTTTGTACTGGATTCATTTTATTTGCCTTCACTCTGTGGAAGTACAGGCCTACACCAGCGTACATAGTCTCTACCAGAAAGACAGATTTATCTAGCTGCTAACACAGCTTACAGACACATATTTATAAATGTAAATCTGTATATGTATGGCTAGATAACTGCATATTAGTGTATCCAACTAAAGTTAAGGAGGACAAAATAGAAAATGCAACAGCAATTGAATACCATTTGTATAGCCATAAGAGAAAGGCTATCAAGATTGAACTCTATATGGAATGGGGAATACAGAAAAGGTTCTGGATTCTGTATTTCTCTTTCAGTACTCTGTAAAAAAAGATTTATTTTAGAAAGCTTAAAACAGACCCACCATCTTAATCACTATAACCTACAAAACATTTCAGTTAAAAAATTTCAGTACCTAATTCATAACCAGACTGGATATTAGAAAAACTGTTAGTGTTTCATGTCAGATCCAACAAGCCAGGGTGGTGCAGTTCCATGTGCCCAAGTCCAACCAGTAGAAAGGCTGAAGATGAGTTCCCAGAAGGCACATGCACACAAAGCACACATATATACCACATGTATACACATATATACAGCCAGCCACCTGGATCACAGACTGACACTCAGAGCACTCACATGAACACAGACAGCAACAACAACCTGATCCTGCTCCTTTCTCTGGCTGAGTCAGATGGGGGTCCATGAGTGACAATACACTTACACATATGTATGAGTTGGGTCCCTCCAACAGTCTGGTTCAGACCCACAGCCTGCCGAGCAGCTGTGCCTGGATCCCAGTCTCTCCAGTTGCTGGCACTGGCACATACAATTGCCAAGGCTACAGCCCCACTCCAGTATGTGAGTACCACTTCCATTCTGGTATAGACCATTGCACACACACATACACACACAGATTTGACAAGGACTCCCCTGTCCTCCATACCCGGACACTGGGGCTGAGGCTCTCCTGGGACAGCCCTGGGAGGGCCCCAGAAAATACATCCTTTCCCACCTGCAACTGTTCTCCCCTGCTCCTCTGAGCTTGTGCAGGTGGGTCTTTGACCAGCTGATGGCACCTGTAATGAACCTAGGGGTAGCTGGGCCAGGGTATTTTTTGGGCTTCCCCTCCTGCCATTGCCTCTGTGCTCTTTGGTGGATGTACAGATGAGCTTTTATTGTGTAACTTAACAAAACCCATGATGTTAAAGAAAATAAGGAACTTTTTGAAATTACTATCCATTACAATTAAAATAATTTTTCTGCAGTGGTATACAGGAACTTTACAATTTTCTTAGTCAACATAGAATTTCATTTTGCTAACCTGAGCCCTGCATTTGCAATTTTGAAAAGATAAACAGTAGCATATAGAAATAAAAGTGAGAGTTGCAGCTCTAGACAAAAGCATTATCCACCTTAGGTCAAACTGATACCATATTCACTAAGGTGATAAGCCTGTTTATTAGTGACCTTGTTTTTCTTCCACTGAAATCAACAGCAAACACTCCATTAATTTCTATTGCCCCACATTAAGAATACACTAAATAATCTTCTCCTGTTAACAATTTTTTTTCAGACAGGTCTTAACACTTGACAGTTTGGTAAATCTGTGCAATAGAGTGTGACATTTTGCTGTTTCCAAAATAAGAAAGATATAAAATAAGTTATTTTGCTATGCAAATTGGTATTACTCTCCTCTGATAAAAATATAAACTTAAAGGAATGTTATAAGAATTTAGATATTAGTGATTTTTTTTCTAAAATAAAAATGAATATGGAATGTTTCTATAAGTTTGCAATTTTTCAGAAGCATTGGCTTAAAATTTAAATAGCAAGGATGGTAAAATGTGCATACACAGAGTGAGATGAGCAAGACACCCTGAGGAAATCTCCAGATGGCAATGTACCAGAGGAAGAACAAGTAAAACATGAAAAATCTCCAATCCTTTACTTATTTAAACCAGCTTTCTTTTCCACAGCCAGTCTATGTCTCCCTCTATCATAAAAGACGTACAGAGCAGATCAGTGGCCAGTCCTTATTTGAGGTCATCCTTTTCAGGATATGCTCATGGACTAATTACAAGCTGGTGTAGAGACGAAAGCATCTTTACTTCCTTATAGTTGCTTTAGTTGATACTTAACAGAGGTGAGAGGGTATTATTTTTCCCTGTGTGCTGGTTTTGGCTGGAGTAGAGTTAATTTTCTTCATAGTAGGTAGTATGGGGCTATGTTTTGGATTTGTGCTGAAAACAGTGTTGATAACACAGGGATGTTTTCCTCATTGCTGAGCAGTGCTTACACAGAGTCAAGGCCTTTTCTTCTTCTCACACCACCCCACCAGCAAGTAGGCTGGGGGTGCGCAAGACGGTGGGATGGGACACAGCTGGGACAGCTGACCCCAACTGACCAAAGGGATATTCCATACTGTATGACGTCATACTCAGCATATAAATCTGGAGGAAAGAAGGAGGAAGAGGGGGACATTTGGAGTTACGGTGTTTGTCTTCCCAAGTAACCGTTATGCATGGTGGAGCCCTGCTTTCCTGGAGATGGCTGAACACCTGCCTGCTGATGGGAAGTAGTGAATCAATTCCTCATTTTGCTTTGCTTGCATGTGCAGCTTTTGCTTTACCTATTAAACTGTCTTTATTTCAATCCACAAGTTTTCTCAATTTTACTCTTCTGATTCTCTCCCCCATGCCAGTGGGGGGGAGAGTGAGTGAGCGGCTGTGTGGTGCTTAGTTGCCAGCTAGGGTTAAACCATGACACCCTGTACCTGACTTTCAGAAAAAAATAACTTTTCAAGTTTTTCTCAGGAGTAACTCAGTAGGTTATAATTGAACTGAAATAATTTATCAATTTAAGTAAACAACCCACCGAGTAATTATTCAGGAATATTGTTCATCAGCATTACTAAGTCACCCAATATTTTACAGGTCAGAATACATGCAATTTCAAGTTCATTTCCTGAAACATGAAGTTCAAGTTAACCTTTCATATAGTTCAAGGATCATTCGCTTCACGCTACAGGCACACTTAGAAACAGAACCTTCCCAGATAGTAGCAAAGCTGTGTGCTTTGTCATAAGTTGGATGGAAGAGAACCACTGGGAAGAGTTTATTGGCTCAGGTTTTTTTTCCCCTCCCATGAACAGACGTGAAAAAGACTGTGTGGGCAGATTTATCCCTCTAGACAACAAAGTGGCACATACAAATATAATTTTCAACTTGATAAATGCTGACTGTTCCCGCTGACTCTATTGAACAGTCTTAACAAAACGAATGAGTCATGATCTTATCCAATTTAAGTTGCTGAAAATGGAAGAGCTTTAACTGGTACTGGGCACTATTTTCATCAACAATGCTGAACTCTCAGATGTTTACTCATATCAGTGATGCTATCCATATGACTAACTTGAAAGAAGTCAGTGGGAGTAATTACGTAGTCATTACCAGCAAATACCACTTTCACAATCTGGAAAACTGAAATGAATGAGTGTTTTAAAATATCTGTCCTCTTCTTTTTCCTGTTAAACTAAGAGTCTTCTCTTCTCTAACCATGATTTTAACCAGAAAGAATAAGAATGTGCTATACATTTTTTCTTTTCAAAAGATACCTTTTTTTAATTGTAGGTAATAAACCCCCAAATCTTCAAGTAACATTTGCTGGTTGGTCAAAGATTTGATCTGCAAGCAAAATACTGTGGGAAAGGTGGCTGCCAATTTTAGTATTCCTTTTAATATTCATCTTCCAGTAGAGATCATTATGATAACATTTTATCAATGTTGCTTGAAGTGTTAAGATCATAATCGAAAAAGATCAGTACTGAGGTCACATTGGCCTAATGTTATCCTCAACTGCAGGTTTTGCATGCAAAAAGTTCAACAACCAGTAGAAATGAACCAGTACGAGATGGAGGTAGACTTAAATGGCAATTTGTTGTGCATGCCCACACATACACACACACACACACACACACACAAAATGAAACAGCCCTTCATGTTCAAGAGAAAGACTAATACAAAATGTCACTTTGCTGGCAGCCAGATTTTTGAAGACTTCTATTTTAAACCACCTTCCCTGATCAAGTATATTTAAAAACATGGTGAAAATGCAACATCAGAACATCCTGGTGTGGGTGTTGAGCCTTGTGACAGAATGTAAAATAAGAGAGACATGTCTTAATTTCTTTTCATATTTACTATAGAGGAATAGTAATCTTTCCACTGCCTAGACGTCTCCAGGTCTTGCCTCATCCCATTCCTGAAACAGTTGAGAACTATGTCTTGAAAGACAGTAGGTTATAGGCCTCTAATCCTTGGAGTGGCTTTCAACGAAGTTGCTATGTAAAGGAAAAAAAAAATCTTTCAAGGAAAAAAAATAGCATCAGCTATATAAGATACTGGGAATTAAAACAGTTTTAATGTGTACCTGCATATACAGTGGGATGGAAAGAGAAAATGTGAATCATAATGCCTCCGAAGTACATAATACCCAGGACACCCTTTAGAAATACAAGAAAAGGGCAGAAACTATTGGAAAGAAACAAGGAATCTCACTGGACCATTTAAAAACATATGTAGCAGTAGCAGAAGGTCTCATTGAAATAGTTTTGTATAAATATTTTATATTTAAAATGGTTCCAGTTCTGGATTGTGCTCCTATCACTATTAGCAAAGCTCCGTAAAGTAGTAAATAGCCATTTGTTCTAGCTGAGAAAATAGTCTAGTATTTTCCCATTTGGTATGTACAGTCCTGAGCTAATATCTGTGTGGTAACTTGGCAGTAAAGGTCTGTCTGCACAGAATTTTAGGACAAAATCCCATTGAAATCAAAGGGATCAGTTATTAATCTTGACCTTCCCAGTACTTTTTTTTCTTGCTAAGTTCATCAATAACTTGATGACTAGTAAACCAACCCCAAAAGAAATCTTCATATCAGGAGAGATGAGAAAGAGTCAAATAGAGAATGAAATGTTCTCAAACTATTCTAGAGTTTAGAATTCAATTTCAAATCCAAAATCAGCATTTTGATTACAATTTCCATGTGTAACAGATTTTTTCTTCTGCTTTGAATCATATATGCATGTGATTCTGGTTGGGCTGGGTAATTTTCAACCTATGTAATTTCTTAACCTTATTTTAAGTGAATCATAAAGTCTGTGAAATTAGATTATTTTAAGGGAATCAAAGTACATGGTCCACCTGCTTTTTCTGTATATAAATGTAGATTAACTATTTTTTCCAAATGTGTAAATTAGGAAATACAAGAAGGGGAATGGTGCCTCAGCTTTTGAAAACTATGTAAGTGATTATGGTTGTTAGCCTCAGTTGAAACCTCTATAAAGATTTTTTGAGAATTCATCCCAAACAGAGCTGGAGAAGTCTAAGGTTATATTTTATACTTATGCTTATTTAATTAAATGTCACATTCATTTAACATCAATTCATTTAACTAAACATTGTCTATTTAAAAGTCATATGAGGCCAATTCTCCTCCAGGTTACTTTGCTTTAAATCTGAGTAACGTCATTCAAGTTAATGGATTTAATCGTGTTAGTGATTGTTTTTTGTACTTATAAGTCTTTCCAGAGTTGGTGTCTTTAACTACGTATTTTTTAAAGCAGATATATATTATTTATCTTTTAATGGTTCTGTGGTAATCTGACCTCGGTGGCAGGGAAGGTTATGGAGCAGATCATCTTGAGTGCCATCATGCAGCATGTACAGGACAACCAGGTGATCAGACCCAGTCAGCACAGGTTTATGAAAGGCAGGTTCTGCTTGACTAACTTGATCTCCTTCTATGACAAGGTGACCCACTTAGTGGACAAGGGAAAGGTTGTGGATGTTGTTTACCTGGACTTTGGTAAAGCCTTTGACACCGTTTCCCACAGCATTCTCCTGGAGAAACTGGTTGCCCATGGCTTGGACAGGTGTGCTCTTCGCTGAGTAAAAAACTGGCTGGATGACTGGGCCCAAAGAGTTGTGGTGAATGAAGTTAAAGCTAGTTGGTGGCTGATCACAAGTGGTGTTCCCCAGGGCTCAGTATTGCGGCCAGTTTTGTTTAATATCTTTATCAGTGATCTGGATGAGGGGATTAAGTGCACCCTCAGTAAGTTTGCAGATGACACCAAGTTGGGCAGGAGTGTTGATCTGCTTGAGGGTAGGAAGGCTCTCCAGAGGGATCTGGAGAGGCTGGATTGATGGGCTGAGGCCAACGGTATGAGATTCAACAAGGCTAAGTGCCGGGTCCTGCACTTGGGTCAAAACAACCCCATGCAATGCTGCAGGCTTGGGGAAGAGTGGCTGGAAAGCTGCCTGGTGGAAAAGGACCTGGAGGTGTTGGTCAACAGCTGCCTGAATATGAGCCAGCAGGGTGCCCAGGTGGCCAAGAAGGCCAATAGCATCCTGGCTTGTATCAGAAATAGAGTGGCCAGCAGGACTAGGGAAGCGATCGTCCCCCTCTACTCGGCACTGGTGAAGCTGCACCTTGAATACTGTGTTCAGTTTTGGGCCCCTCACTACAAGAAAGATACCGAGGTGCTGGAGCACATCCAAAGAAGAGCAACAAAGCTGGTGAAGGGTCTAGAGAACAAGTCTTATGAGGAGCAGCTGAGGGAACTGGGGTTGTTTAGCCTGGAGAAAAGGAGGCTCAGGGGAGACCTTATTGCTCTCTTCAACTACCTGAAAGGAGATTGTAGTTAGGTGAGTGTCAGTCTCTTTTCCCAAGTAATGAGTGATAGGATGAGAGGAAATGGCCTCAAGTTGCGCCAGGGGTGGTTTAGACTGGATATTAGGAAAAAATTTTGGATACTACACTCGCTCTTGTAAATTATCAAATGTGATGTGTAAGAGAAAAGAACAATTTTTCCTCATTTTCAAGGGGCAAATATTCAGCTGCTATATTGAAGTCAGTAAGATACATACAGACACACACATAGTCACAAAGGAAGCTGTAGAATATGGACGGTGTATAATAAACTTTTATCAGTGTAAGTTTAGAATGGGTGCACGACTCCTGGGTAGCAAAACCCAGCACACTTTTTCCCGCTCAGATCAAATGAAAACATTAAAATCTTTCACCAGAGCACTCTGCTTCCACTTGGAAAGTCAAATGCCCTCATTACTGGAGCTGGTCATGATATTGTCAATGAAATAGGGTTTCAGAATTGAGAGAACTCTAAAATAACAGATCATCCAGGTGCCCAGTTTTGTTATGAGGAACTTAAGAAATCCTCTTTGAGAAATTTCAAGAAAATCTAGTTTTAATTCTAGTTCAAGGGTAAAACTTTTTGAAAATGTCAGAATTTCTCATAGTACATAAAACTGAATTTCTACTGACTTTGCCGGTTTCCATTAATTCATTACTACTGACCACCAAGGAAGATAGAAAATTCATCAATAATATATCTAAATTTCATCTAAGTAGCTTTACAGCACATGTGAAAGTCACGCTTCAAAGTACAGCATCTCAAAACCTTTCAAGATGGGGAAAGTGGTCACAAAAGCAGATGATGTGAATCACATTTAACAGGTAGAACTGTATTATTTATAGTGGCATGAAGTTCCTTTTTTTACTCCATAAGGCAATGAAATATATAATCCTTAACATGACAGCAGACCAGAAACTGATATTGCTCATTTTACAGCTTGAATGACTATAACTTTGCAAGGAAAATCCTATATGTTGAGGGGGAATAATATGATGACAGTCTATAGTTACTAGTCCTTCTTCTTTTTTTTAATGATGGTTGTTTTATCAGTTCTATAACATACTCAAGCACTGAGGAAATTGGTTGTAGAGTACTCCTTTGGCCTATGAAAAGAGCATGATCTCAGAGTTTCCTGACCCTGGCCCTTACAAACCCCATTTTTACAGCTGCTAATACCTTGGCAAATGTCAAAAAAAAAAAAAAAAAAAGAAAAAAAAAGAAAAAAAATCTTCATGATGCAATATTCTATACTGACTCCCTGCCTTATATTGGATTTTGGGGCATTTTTACCTAAAGTGTGTCAGGTATTTCTGAGAACAGGTTAGTAAAAACAAATCATTTATTTCATACAAAAAAATTCCCAAAATTTTCCTCTCAGAAGTTTTGTTGTCTCCAGACTTTGGTTAGAAGACTACAAAATTGATAGAGACATTACCCATAAGTTAAAGCTCTGCCTTTACTAGCCACATAAAATCAAGCCAAATTTAGCAAAGCGGTAAGTTTCAGGAACATATGATTTACTTGTACCCAGCTATTAGTTTCTGGCAGGTGAAATAATCTGACTACTGTTCTGTGGGGAAAGAGTTTCTTCTTTTTCCATGAAGCTGAATTTTCTAATGTCTAACATGCAGGAAGACTGGTCCCTCTGTGTTCTTATCAACAGTGATGCTGGAGCAAATGGTGGAAGGAAAGGGATCAGATTCTGCTGTGAGTGGAAAAGGCTGATTGCAGGAGGCACAGGAGGCCCGGGTAGGCACAGTAGAGGAGTGTAAGGCAAACAAAGAAATGCGATATGAGGTGTGAGGATAGAAACAGAAAAAGCAGCATCACCAGCAGCTGATACCATATAACTACTACCTGCTTCTCCATTAGCTCGTGCAGTAGAGATCTGGCCTGTTAGTCTAAAAATCTTAAGACTGACAATATCACGTTGGGTATCAAAATTATGTATTCAAGAGTGAGGATTATCAGAATAAGGGGTTGCTTCATATATCTAGACATGTCAGTTTTCAAAGGCACAATCAGGCTGCACTACTTACTGTAAGGTAGAATCATACACTACATGTTGTTAAACCAAAATTATACAATGACGAATTATTGTATTTAAGATAGTTCATCTGATGCAAGAATGGGAAGATTTCCAAACAACATCATAGAGAAGAAAGGATGCCATGTTCTCTAGGGAATGCCTGTGCCACAGAGCTCATGTGAGAAGCCGGGCAAGTCACCAGAGCTACATTGTAACATTTGCCCTGTGTTTTTGTCTCATTTACTGAATGGTTAACATACAGACACCGTGATCGGCAGTTGTGAAAGTGCTAAGAGTTAACAGCTACAGCTGAGGTGGATTTAAAGCTGGGCTTTCAACATAGCAAGTAACCTACAACACTCAAGATCCTGAGTTATTCAGGTGCTGCTGAATGTTCAGTGAGAATTTTCAGAATTAATAGGAAACTTTGTAAATCTTGTGGAATCAATGTTTAAAATGTACTAATTCACTCCAGAAAACTGTATTTTTAAAGCCGCAATCTCCAAACCAGCTGACTACACGTGCTATTAAATTTTAGCAAATGTGATAAGCAACTGTTTGCTGGATCAGGATTTAACTTAAAATACAAGGTACATAATAAGGTACACCCCTGCCCAAACTGTGTCTCTAATTCTGTCACTCATACCCCTTGACACTCATAAAGAGCTCTCCACAGGCAAAAAGGCATTCTGAAAAATCTACTTTGGTCATATATTTTCCAACATGCTTCTGTCTTCGTCCATCTTATTATGTCTTTCTAGCTTATTGCAAAATGTTTCTATAAGGTAAATTTGATCCAGGAAATATTACTTACAAAAACAAGCAAGTCTGGAAAATCTATTTGTGTTCCTTTTGATTTTAATCATTATTATTGAGGAATAGTGTTGATGTCATTCCCTTTACAAGCCAGCCAGTTCAGCCAAAACCAGAGTGGTATTCCAAATGTGAGTATGAATAAGGAGCGGTGTCTGGTTGGAATTTTAATTCAGGCTTTTACAGCTTCATTTGAAAGGGTTTAGTCTAATCAATAGAAGAAATCTGAGAGGCCTCCTGTATCTCCGTGATATGTGGCCGTGACAACAACTGACACTGACACATCAGGTGGCAACATCAGATAGATTATGTGAATGCTACTTGACATTAACAAATAAATACTTTCAGTATATATGACTCAAAAAACCCTCATGCTTCCCCTTCTCTGTCTGTACTCTGTCACTTGCTGTAGTGCAGCAGGGTGACCACAGGACACATGGCAGTGATTTTACTGGGACTGTGCAAGCTTGCAAGTCACAAGGCAACCATCACTGATCTCTCTCAAGGCTGTTATGATTTCAAGCTCATGAAGTAACAACCTTATCTTTCATCTTAATGACATTAATGTTTAATTTAGCATTAACAGCCATGAAGTTTAGAATGAGATACTCATTTCTGGGTTTTTTTAATTGGGATTTGTCTGTCTCTTAACATTCCCTTAAAAACAATAAAGCCAGTAAAGATGATCTCCTCAAATCCATCCCTTTCCTGCTGAGAGAAGTACACCAGTTCCCAGCCAACTGACTACCCAGGTGGTTCAGGCTGAAAGCAATGGCCAATGTGACAACTCTTTTATGTTTATGGTCAATTTACAGGCTTATTTCTGGTACTTTTAATGAATTAAACTATAGAAACAGATGCTACTTCTTCAGAACATGCAAGTACCATTCACAGTGAAATAAAGTGACCCTCCCACCGTGACCTTTAAGCTGTTATAATCCAAGGACTTATGCCAGGATGTGAGTATGATTGTGTGTGCGTATATATAGACAGCAAAGCAATCTTACATTTGCTTGGTTCAGTGATTAACAAAGTCACAGAACACGAATTTAAAAGAAGTAATGTAAAACACTGCTGACTTGTATAATACGAGATAAACTGAGATACCATACCTGTAAAGCTTTAAACAATTTTTTTTATTTTTTTTTTTTGTAATTTATTTCAACCTAACCTCTTTTTTTTGTAATTTATCTGTATGGGGGTTTGCACGTAATACTGTTTAATTTTTATCCTTCATTGATTGAGAAGATTGCTATATTGTATAAAATGTTTATATAAATAAAACACAGGGTGATATAGCATTTGAAAATGTCAAGTCTTTTAAAAATTATTTTTTCTTGCAGTATTAGAACTACAAAAGCAGTCAGTGCAGCCCTGATCTTACTGCTCCTTTGATGTCTGAGAAAATAAAAACAATGAATTTACATTAAGTATGCCAAAAGCTAAAATGTTCCGGCGTATTTATAAATTAAAGGGCAACCATTTAGATAAATTATGTTCCTCTCAATTTGAAACACATTAAAGAAAGAAGACCTTAGCTAAATGTATTGAAAACTCCTTTTCTCATAAATTTGTAATGCCTTAAAAAAATTGAGATTTCTCAGTCTGGCTACTAACACCAACATTTTTTTTTTTTTCATTATTGCTCTTTCTTTGATAAGTAATTTGAATGAAAATTAGACAGCTCTATAATATTGCATTATTGTGTGATAATTTTTAAAAATACTGAGGTGAGTTCAGGGAAAAAAAGTCTATCATCTGTGAAGTTATGAAAAATTCTATAAGATTACCTCGTAGATGACCAACAAACATGTTTCTTGATACCAGCCTATCAAGCTGCCAAAAGTTTCAGAACTCTGATTTGAACCATGAATGACTCCCAGTCCCATACTCTTCCTCCCACCTCCTGAAAGCCCAACAAGAAAATAAAAAAACAGAAAATAAAAAACCAGAATAGGTGACCTTTAATAGCTTAAGGTGAGTAGCTGTAACTTGGGCTAAACAGTTGTTTCAGTAATACTAAAGAAACTCCCTATGAACTCAATTGGCTTTCCCCTGTCAGGTTAGAGAAGTTTTACAAGTCTGTATAAGGTATAAATACTACTCTGCAATATGCATATAATTCTAGAGCAATGCTCATAAAGGCAATGGAAATAGTTTGGACTTTCACTAAAGGTACTGCTGATATTGATAATGTTATCTCAATTATTTCCAAGATTTAAATTTGAGGACTGCTAAAATGTACATATACTCTTCCCCCTGCTTTAGTATGTCTATCCCAGATCAACTGGTTTACTTTGTTCATATATCAATACTTTCCATCCCCTGCACAATCATTAAAGAGAGGTATTCCAGTTCAGTTAATTCTAGAGTGACAGCTGAAGAGAAATGTGAAAGTTCTGCATAGAATTTCCTTCTATATTTGAAAAAATAATTTTAAAAACCCCAACCAAAACCAAAACAGCATACCTAAGGTAGTAAATGGTCTCTTCTTTTCTTCCTCTGATCCAGTGTAGGTCCTTTGCTAGCATGGTGAACAATTCTGAAAATCTCAAAATTTCTGATTTTTTAAAAGATACTGTCTTCCCCTCAGCAATATGGAGAAGTGCAGTAAAATTAACTTGATGTTACCACATAGGCTAAATGAATATCACTGGATTATTTTAGTGGTGATTTCTGTCCACTGAAATCAGGTGACAGGAAATAGGTGATACTATACCGTGAAAATACAATTCCTTGAAAATTCCTTCACAATTGATGCATATATGAAGTTAAATGGACAAGCTTGGGCAATAAGCCTCATAGGCAGTGCTCATGATGGTAAGGAGGAAAGACTGGTAAAGAGGACATACCAGGACATAACCTTGTGCTAAATAATGAACTATATGTTATTTCAGTTGTAAAATACAATAGATCAGTTACCAAAATTTGTGGGGTGGTTGCAATTCCTCTATGGTTAGTGAGAGAAATTGGCACTCTCTAAAGCTCCCTTTTTGAAAAGAAACTGATGATATTATTCATCTTCTGACAGAGAACAAAATAAAGAAAAGAGGAGGGAAAAAATCCCCAACCCTTCAGCAGAGAGAAACAAGCCCATGCAGCATTCAGAGCAAGTACTCAGTTTCCAACTAATCTAGTTTCATGGTAACTCTCTTCGGATATGCCTGCACAGAAATGAGCTTTGTGCTCTCACAGATTGCCATTTACAATTTTCCACTCAAACGACAGCAAAGCTGTTCTATCCCTCTTACGTGAATATCAGAAGACAGGCTCCAGAGTTTTCTTCTCTGAAACCAAAGCGTTATGTGGAGCGCCAAGTACTTTAACCGAGCAAATGGTTCTCATTACACTTACACACGTCACCATCACAAGTGCTTTGTGGTGTACTATACTGTTGGGACAAAGTTTTGAGGATTTCTGCTGAAAAGAAACAATACACTCTATATTTTAGGGCATCTAATTACAGTGTACATGGCAAAAGCCTAGATAAAAGACTTTTTTTGTTCCTTGGATTGGTAACCCATCAATTTTAAAAAACAAATGAAAAAGGTCTGGAGTCATACCAGTATCCACAAAAGCTTCACTACTGATGGGCTAGTAATTTGACAATGAAAATCTACATGCTTACAAAACTGAAACAGTCATAAGAGAGGTTTGATATTGATTTAAACTGAGTTGTTCTTAGTTATGCTTTAAAGACTTTTTTGATTACACTTTTCCTTAATAATAATGTAATAATAAAGTAACTAACATTTATAAAGAGCGCTGGTCTATCATGTTACCTGCTGTACTGCTCTAGCATAGCTGAGGGATGTTTCACTGTCTATGCACAGTGCTGATAATGTGTCAATCTGTATTGTTAAAAAATATTTGGTGTCTCAGATTTTCTGTCAAATCTTCCAGCTCTTTCAAAACAGTCGTGCTATTGGCATCAGTAGAAAGGATAATGTGTAGTGTGATATTAGGAGCATGACCACGTCCTCCAGCTGCTCTGGCCCAGGACCCTGCTGCCCAGCTGCTGGAGCCAAGCCCAGTGCCCCGGGGACCCGAGTTCTCTGCCCAGGCTGAAGGATGCAGCTGCTGTTTTCCTTTTCACGGGTTCAAGCAGTAACAAAGCTGAGCGTGTGTCCCAGAGACACACAGACAGACAGACACACACATATAGGTACATATACACAGAGGACACTGAGACACACAGACACACACAGAAAACTGACATAGTTGGTCACACACACTGCCACAGACAAGGCGCTGCTTTCAACAGCAGCCACATACAGGACTCACCTAAAACACAAACACAGATAGCAAAGTCTTTGCCTCCCCTTGGGCTGGCAAAGACAGAAGGTCACTCGTGCAGGCACACACACGACATGTTCACAAGCACATGTGTATTCACAGATCCTTCCAGTACCAGCTCAGCTCCTCTGCCTGCCCCACACCTCCGCCCAGATACCGGGCCCTCTTACCCACCCCACAGGCCCCCGATTTGCCAGCTGGTCTAGCTTGGTGCTCGCTACCAAACATGTAGCACTCACACACTCGTCCCACAGGCACCCCACACTCACAAGTCCCCCAGGATGTATCAGCATGGACCTTCCACACACCTGGTAACCTGGCCCAGACCCGAGGCTCTTCCACCTTGAGGTTTGCTGGAGAGTATGCACACACACCCCATGCACATCTGGTTTGAGGAAGATGCAGATGCTTGGCCCCCACCCAGCAGCTGGCACCACGCACATGGGCTGTGACCCGCAGTCCTGCTCCAGCCCCCGGTGCTGAGCCCCTCGCTGACCTCACTTACACCAATCCCCTCAGTAGCTGGGTTTTGGGACACATGCTCTTCCCACCCTAGTGGCTGGAGGTTAAAGACTCCCCACTCACTCCAATTGCTGACACCACAAGCTGGGGCGCCTACACCCCCGATGTGACTCCAGTAGCTGGCACCATACACATTTCACTCATACACATACAGGTCTCACCAGTAGCTGGCACTTAGTCCTTGCAACACACATATACACAGGACAGAGAGTGACAATATGTGGAGAGATAGTTAGGGAAAGATTTAATAAGAAGAAAGGACATACGGCAGTGATCGGGCGCAGGGATCAGCCAGACATATGTACTGACTGGCCCCGTTTTACACATAACCTGTTCCTTTTATATCTTTTTCTGTTTATCCCCGCTTTGTTCCTCCCTGCTCCCCCTTTCCCCTTTAGTCCCCTTAGGTGTTTCTACAGCTCTATTGATTCCCACACACCTCCAGGTCTGGTCCAGCATTCCCCCTGGATTACAATTTTACGGGTTGCAAAGTCTGGGTTGATCTTCCTGGAAGTGGCTCCTGTAGTTTCTTGATAGTCCATCAGTTAGTGTGAGTGGTGAGGTTTCTTTCTTGTCATTGTCTCCATGTTTGTTTTGTCAGGTCTGTGTCTTTTGTTTCTGGTTTCCCCCTTTTTCCCTTAGTTTCCTAGTTATCAAGGTCCCCATCTAGATAACCTCGCTGGAATAAACATTCTCACACTCTCACATGCTCTGTCAATAAATGCAACTGACCAGGTCTGCTTCCCATCACCACCTCCCTTATCATTTGTAGGTCAGGTTTGTGTCCTTGTGTCCTGGTTTCAGCTAGGACAGAGTTAATTTTCTTCCTAGTAGCTGGTATAGTGCTGTGTTTTGGATTTAGTAGGAAAATAATGTTGATAACACACTGATGTTTTTAGTTGTTACTAAGCAGTGTTTATACTAAGTCAAGGATTTTTCAGCTTCTCGTGCCCAGCCAGCAAGAAGGCTGGAGGGGCACAAGAAGCTGGGAGGGGACACCGCCAGGACAGCTGACCCAAACTGGCCAAAGAGCTATTCCGTACCATATGATATCATGCCCAGTATATAAATTGGGGGAGCTGGCTGGGAGGGGCGGATTGCGGCTCAGGAACTAACTGGGCATCGGTCAATGAGTGGTGAGCAATTGCATTGTGCACCACTTGCTTTGTATAAATTCTTTTAGTATTGCTATTGTCATATTATTATTATTATCATTATCATTGTTTTTCATTCCTTTCTGTCCTGTTAAACTGTCTTTATCTCAACTCACGAGGTTTTTTTTCCTGATTCTCTCCCCCATCCCAGGGGTGGGGGGTGAGTGAGCGAGCGGCTGCGTAGCTGCCGGCTGGGGTTAAACCACGACACCTTGTAAGTTTGGTTTATGTTATTATCCCTTTTTGCACTGAAAAAGGTCATTGACCAGATACTCTTAAAGGAGCAGTCACCCTCCTTTCCACATACCCTTACAGGTACCAATTACTTTTTTAGGTTACTGAACAGCAATTATTTTTCAATATTTTCTACCAACAGAAACTAAAACTTAACGAAAAGAAATATAAAAAATTTTGGAGAACGAACACAAAGTAAGACAAAAGAAAGAACAGATTATGTATCACTGTGCCAAAAGATTTCTCTACATTCTATTGTTTCCCCCACTAACATCCTTCGCTTTGCCATGAGTATTCTTGGTTACATGTTGAAAAACTGTTTACTGCTGTGACACTAACAGGTTTGTTAAGATACCACAGATACCACTACTATAGAATTAGGACAGATAGGAAGAGTAATGTTGCAGAAAACGGTAAAACGACAGTACTAATACAAAATGGAAACAAAAGATGGACACGAAACAGAAAACAGACAGAATTATAAATCTCCCAGGGGCTGGAAAAGTCTCTGGAGCTTTCAGAAACTTTCAAGCTTCTGGGTTTAGGTTTCAGGTTTTCGTTTTGGGGTTGTTTGTTTGGTTGTTTTTTTCCAGTTAAAAAGAAAGAAGAAAAAAAAAATTTCTAAATTCTGAAAATTTGCAGAACTTAAGGTAAAATCCTTGAACCTTAGCCCACACAGAAATCAATGCTTTGCTTACAGTAAACACTGCTTAACAATAAACATTGGGTTTCTGTCACTTTTTTCTACAATCAACCCTCATATAAGCATCCCCTTCGTCACACTGATTTCCTTATCAAAAACTCGATAGACTCTTCTACTCTTCCTTGTGTTTACAAACCCCATGGCAATCTGCCCATGAATATAGACATTCTGTCCTGCAATACGATTCAGCAGATCTCCTCTTACCTTTTTTGCATACATCACAAACCTACAAATGCATGATTTTACTTATGTATAAGATTAAAAGGTTAAGTGCTTGAAATGAATAATTTAGATTTGGAAAAAAATCATTTTGTTCATGTATTCACTATCCTTCATCTTGACCACTGCACTTTCCTGTTCACAATCACATACATCCTATCGACTCAAGTCATAACTAGTTTGCTAAAATAAAGTTCATAGTCCCAACTACCTCTAGTTTTTTTCCTTGAAGTTTTCAGCAATTTCTCAAATTGTATGACTAGACCTTCAGCTGGTGAAGCCTAGCACTTTTCCAGTAAAGTCAGTAGAGAAAAGTAAATATATACTTGCAAAGACTCTTGTCCTCAAACATGTTGTCTCTGTTTTCTTCTGCTTCCACCTCTCCATTTCTGATCACATCTATGTTTTCTGCTGCCTCATAATCCTATCACCTCATGCTAAACATTTGTTGCAATAACTGATCCCTTTTTTATTCCCAGAAGCCTACTACTATTTGTCTTCTGATTTTCTTCTAAATTCCTCTTTTTACTAACCACATGAAAAAATCTGAAATATATTTTTACATGTTTTGTCCTGAAAATAAAACTAAGTTGTGCAATTTAACTCTCAATATCCAGAGGAAAAAAGGCTACAGATACAAACTTTAGGAAAAAAAGAAAGGAAAAAAGGCAGAGGTGAATTGATTATTTAGGAAAGAAAAAAGATTTATATAAAACATGTTAAAAAATGAGAATAAAACCAAAGAACGTTGAGTTAGACTAACAGCATTAAGCTTGTAGTACAATACAACTTGTACTGTAAGAAAGATGAAGAGAGAGTGAAGGAAAATAGGATGCAGGAAGATTATGAAACATGAATTCCTGGAAGTCCTGGAGAGTTTATTGCAGAGACAGGTTGAAAACATGTTCCCAGAGACACCCAACTGCAAGTACTCATTAGACAGAAGACTGTTTGTAGTCAGGAAGTACCTATGGAAAAAGTAAGGACTGATCCATCTTTAAATGAGAAAGAAAAAAGGTACAAAGTGAGAACAAGGGCGCAGAAAAAAAAATCATATTAAATAAGAAGCCATAGCAGTATGAATTGAACCAACAAGCAGATTATGATGTTTTGTAAATTATCTGCCATAGAATAATGGTGGAATAGGCATGGAACAGCTTCTTGTCATCGAGCACATTTACAAGGCTTTACACCTTAATGTCAATGAAAACTTCAATTGGAATTACACCCAGGACTAATATGGCTGGAATTTCATTTGACATGTACTTTCACTTTTTGGAAAGTGACCTACTAACAACTGCTTTCTATGTAAGACTTTCTAAACAGCTGCTAAATATTCTTCCAATAGTTAAACAATATCTTCATTAGAGAGGACATCATATAATAAAGGCACTACAAAATCAATTGTAATTATTTAAATCCAAAACATTCATGTGTCCTCTGTTAACGAGAACCAATTTGATGCTGAAAATTAAATTATTGTCTCCTAGATGAATTGAAAAACTAGAAAAGGTCTCATTCTTGGCCATTTGGAAGATGAAAAAAAGAGTATTTAGTATACTAAAAAAAAAAAAAGTAAGAACAAAATAGAAAGCAAAATAAGTTTATTTACATTTCAATAGCTTGCCAATGAAGAACTGATTACTTTTCAATAAAATTGCAAGCAATAAAAGTTGGGTCAATTCTAAAGGTGCTTAGCATCCATGGATTTCATTTACTTTACTGGAAATTTTAGGTGGTCAGTACAGATGAAAATTGGACCGAAAATTGATAAATATATATTGCAGTCAGAACTGCAATAGGTTTTTTTCTAAGAAAAAGCAGAAAAATGTTTTTCTTGTGTAAAAAGGATTTCATCCCTACAAGTAATGTAAAATATCTCTAACAACCTTTACCTCCACCTTTGCTCCACCTCAATTTGTAATTAAATTGACACTATATATGCTTAACCCCATTTTGGAGATTCAAACACATTTAATACATTTTTGGCCATATGTAATATGTTCTTTATAATCTCACCTATGGAGATGAGAGCTCTTCAGCTGTAAGAAAGTGCTTATCTGAATGAAGAACAATGCCTTCATAAACAATGACTTTTCATGATGTCAATCAGGAAAAGTAAGTCTGTTTTTCTCATTTCATAGGATTTGATGTATATTGGGATCTTGGCAGGACCTGAAACACCCCACAGCTTTTTTTTCTGCTTTTCTCTTTCTTTTTTTTTTCCCCCCACACAAATCATGCTAGCTCTGTCTTCTCTCCTAACAGACGTAGGATAAACTTATTCATCATGTACTTCCATAATTCTTTTGTAAATCTTTCCTATCATCTAATCTGTCCTACAACTCAACAATATTACTATCCAACCTCACATTTATACTTGTCTGGCGGGATTATTTTTGCTGCTTTAGTGGAGATAAAACCTGCTGCTGGTCAAATATTCACCTTTGTATTTTAGGGAAGAGGAGTAAAGGAACAATGTTTAATCACAAAATTATTTTGGTTCATGTAGATTTCAAAATCTGTAAATTGCTCAAATAATTGAAATAAGCCACATAATTTGAATTTCAGCTTTTACTATATCTGGTGTTTCCATATTTGACAGTCTCAGGGTCCCACAGCTATTCCATAAATTGAACTAAAGCAATTCTCTCTTCAAATCCATTCTCTCATCATTTAGATATTATCCTACAGTCTACCCCAGCAGAGTAGAGCAAGAAGGCTAGGAATCTGGCCCCATATTTCTTATTTTTAATGTCTGTCATTCTACCTTCATTTCACATCAAGGAGTTCTCTCTAGAAATATAAGATTTTTCATTTAATGATTTGGCTCACTGACTCTTGAGAAGTAATAGGATTTCTCTTACTGAATAATGAAAATGTTCTGAATTATTGCCTTTTTTTTTTTAAGTTAGTTTGTCATTACACACAACAACGCAAAGGTTTTCAGTTTGTCTTCCTGTTTTGCTACATTTCCTTTCTATACGCTGACACACAGTAGGTTTACACATCAGTGATATTACACAAAATACTCCAGCAGATGCAAGACAGGGACTGAGAAATGAGAACTAGTGGAGATACCTAGCTCTGTTGAATCCATAAAGAACTAGATTGGTTTGTACCAACTCCATCCCTATGGTACTGTTTTTCTTTGCAGAGAGTTACAGGCACCTACACTTCTCACTACTTTTAACACTAACGAAATAAGCAATTTTTTCCTCTATTTTACAGCTTTATAACATATGCAACTATGACTATTATGAGAAGCTGTAGGATGTTATGGTGATTACTGTGCATTAATCTTTATAGATAATTTCTCCTCAGATTACCAACTTCCCTTGGCAGGAAATATTCTTGTTAAATGTTCTTTAGTGACCAGACAAAAAGTAAACAACACAATAAATGAAGTGTAAAAATAAATGTATGGAATATATGTCTATGTATTTCTAAAATTCATTCATATATCTATATTTTATATAAATATATGTGCATACAAAAATATGCATATGTAAAACTATGTCTGCATAGTAATGTTTTAACTGGCATTTCAGTGTACTGAAGATGCCTAATTTAAGCTTCATTTCATATGGTTTGCATTTTCCTTAGCAGGCTTAATACAGACTGGATGAAAGACATATTTCACACATGGATAACTATTATTTGGAAAATCTGTAGCTTCTTAAAAGTACCAGTCTAGAAAGTAAATTCTCAGGTAACTTTGTCCCTTATCAAATGCCTCAGGTACAGACAGATTCAAAGTTGAAGCAGTGTAGGTGAGGAAGACAGGGAAGTAAGAAGTGGAAGGTGAAGACATGGAGAAAAGGGATGCTTTAAGAGAGAGCAAGCTATTGGGAATCACAGGTAGAGAGGCTTTTGCACAGAAAGAGTCTAGGTTGTACTTTTTGTTTCATTATTTAAACATCTGCATGTCTTATGCTAGTTAGCTGCAAATATCTTTAGAAATAATTCACTTGCCTTCAGATATGTGAATACAATATTGCTTAGGATGCATCCAAATTGCTTTCTCTGTACCTACTATAAAATTCAGGACACCAAACCATGGAAGTATTTACAGTGTGGTTAAATCTGGTCATTAGTGTTTTCTCAGGGGACAAATGTATGACTATGTATAGATTTTTTCCAAATGACAAACTAAGTACCGGAGAACAAGAACTATGATTGTTTGCACACTGTACTGTAAATGTGCCATCAATGCTTTAATAATAATAACAACAATAGTTATTGTAATTGAAAAACAGAAAAATAGCATCTTCCTCTTTGCTGTCATCCTACTTTTTCTATTAACACTTTTTCTAAAATTTAAAATGCACTCTGAGCATAAATTCTACCATTCAGAGTATAGCCACCTTTAAAATTATATGGCAGCATGAGAGAAGAGAAAATTCTAGAGGAAAAACAAAACAACAAACTTTTCCATTATAAACACAACTTCACAGGGGAAAAGTTCTCAGTAGAAACAAGATATAAAAATACACTAACATTCCACAAAGAAAACACAATAACTCTTGAGGTGATCTACACATTTTATTTTTGCTCATTAGCGTGACCTATTCCCTGACCTGTGACTCTCTTTCATTCTGAAACTAATGAGGAATTCAAAGGTCTTCTTATTCATGAAAATAAAATGTGCTTTAAGCCCCAAGGTGCTATGTATTTGTTTCCTATTTGGAACCTTTCAGGATTGTTTCTTTCAAAACTGCTTGAAGGAAACAAAAAGTACTCTTTTCTGTTGAAAAAATAGTAAGAGAAATACAGTAATGCATAGTACATGCCATCTCATTGTGCTGAATAATCAGCTAACTCTAACTTTCAAAAAACTGTGAATGATATGAAAAGCTTGATATTCTTTTTTTATTCCTCCCTTCTGTTGCAATTTGCTTAAGATTTTTTTTAAAAATAATCTCAATCATAAAAAAAATCAATCTCTGTTTAAATTTGTTTAAATCTCAGTATTACTTCTTTTACTAGTACTGCTCTCCAGTTGATGCATGCAGGTTCTGTTCATCAATAGTGGTCATGAATATAAACACAAAGCATGAAATATATTCCTGAGACAGGAAATTTTTTAAGATGTGTGAACAAAGAAAATAAGAACAACATAACACCCCGCATTTTGTAGATTTTCATAGTTTGCAGCTGAATCAACATCCATATTACACAGTCAGAGCATACCTGTTTAGTTATGTGAGCTAGCTGTCGCATACAATTCAGACAACCTACATATCATCTTTATTTTATGACTGCCAGCCTGAACTTCCCGTATAGTCTGATGTTAGTAATTTCAAACAGCTTAAAGAGTAGTGAGTGAGGCCAGTCAAAGATCAAGGGCAGCCTACTCACACACCTTCTCTTTTGTTCATTCTTTATACTAGTGTTGTGAGAGAGCCACTTCATGGTAAGAATAATTAAGACAATAATGTCTTCTCTATATGCATAAGAAAGCTTTGCCTTTGTAATACAGCATCAATTGGTCAGCAAGTAAACCACACATTTTCAGTAACAGACCAGTTTATTAGGAATCATTGTTCTGTATTTCACCCAGAATTTCTTGTAGTCTGTTCCAAGATACTAAACCTGGCAATTGCATCAAGCATCTGACCTACTATGTAAGTGTTATGTATACATAGCTATGTATGAAATATTACTGCATGAATGTACAGTACAGCCATTTAATTATTTATGGCTATTGCACAGTTGTTCATTAACAGTTGTACATGAGCGCAATGAGTTCAGTTCTTCCCAACATATGACTTATGCATGGTCAGTCATCACATCAGGATTCCCAAACCTGCAGTAGTTAGATAAGCTGTTTTATGCCTGGAAATACTGACCAACTATAGAAAAAAATGGTTTTTATTAAATTCCTTGGAGACCATACATCCAAGGAAGCCAACAGCAAGAAACAGAAAATTTCTCAAAATAAGAAGAAACAGGTCACCCTCTGTTATCAAAACTTTATCTGGGCTTACCAAGTGTTTATGTTCTGCTAACACACGTGTGCCTGCCTATTTCTCTATCTGTAAGCTTTGGCTTTCAAAACGGTACTGGCATTTCATACAGTATATTACAAAATAGAAGAAAATATGTGATACCCCTCAGAGACTGAAATGGAGCCAAAAGAAATGTTTAGTTATCATACTGCTTCTTAAAGGACTCCTGTTCTTGTCATCCCACTGAAAATCCTCTCTATATGTATGGCAGATAAAGAATACTATATCTGCTCTACAAAAATGTACTATATACTCACACAAATGTCCATTAACCACTGCAGAAATGCTCTGACATGTCCTCTGCAACCACTCCTGCCTCCGTGACACATCTAAAAAACAAGAAAGAACACAGAATGTTCTATATTTTGAGTCAAACATTTTTAAATTCAGTTTATTCTGTTGATATGACAGCTGAACAACCTGGACAAATGCCAAAGGCCAAAGAGCAATCTCTGTACATAAGTCTTTCCTCCAATTATATTTATTTTACATTCAAAGAGGAGATTGAATACTACAACACTGAACTGAAAAGTCTATAGTTCATTTCACCTCCAATCAATTAACTTAGACTTTTTTTAATGTGAGGACAAGAAACCAGGATTTCCCTATTAGGATGGAATCTAGCTCTAGAAATGAGCTTTCAGGTACAGCAGACTCAGCTTCATGGAATTTAAGACAGAAATGAGCTGAGAAGTTTGAAGTAAATTGATCAAAATGTGGAAATGAAGAATTCAATATTTTAAGAGCTCCAATAAATCAACGTGTACCCGTGTCTAATATTAATGATGAGTTTAGTCCTGAACTATCAAATTCATTGCCTCTGAATTATAGTTTGAAGTCACACTGCTTTTTAGCTTGACACAAAGTAGGTTGTCTTACTTCTAAATTACGTGCTTCAGCATATGAGATTAAAATAAACTATTCTATGAAATAATCCAGGGTGATAAAATCTTTGGTTTTTCCTGTGCTCAAATATTTTTAGAATATAACAAAGTTCTACAGTGAATTTTAATAATTTACCTCAGTATCTGAAGATAAGTGTATTCTATACATTTATAAATTCAACCTTTCAAAAATGTGAGAAGAAATGAAAAATAATTTAATGACAAAAAAACCCAGCAACTGAGTTTTTGACCCTGGTGTATACTTTCCAGTAGACACTACAATGCATAGCTAGAAGGCCATTTTTTTCTTTAAAATTCAGAGTTCATCCATTTTCATGACAAGTGACTCAGAAATCAATAGATGCATATTGCATTCCTAAGATCCGGTAAATATTTAGGAGAGTATTTCACTTATTTAACCAGCGTAGTCATGCAAATGGATAAACCATGGTCAAGTAATGTGCAGACTTTCAAAAAGTTATATTTGTTTTTATTTTTTGCTATGATCCAATATTTTCCCTTGAATATTTGTAATTCTGAAAACTACCTTATGGCTGTTATATATATATGTATATATACCTAATGAGAAAATAACCACAAGTATAAATTCTTTATTTACTCAAATACCATATCTACTCTAAATTTATCACCTCATTTGTGTTTACAAAACCAATTTCACCATGTACCTGAGAAAGACCACAGCTCTGTCTCCACAGTGAAGTTCAGAAAGAAAGAAAGAAAATAATTAATATTTCAAGTTATT
The DNA here is from genome assembly GCF_018139145.2 of Gymnogyps californianus. Classification (NCBI taxonomy): domain Eukaryota; kingdom Metazoa; phylum Chordata; class Aves; order Accipitriformes; family Cathartidae; genus Gymnogyps; species Gymnogyps californianus. The sequence continues at coordinate 38,220,129 of NC_059500.1, forward strand.
ATATCAATGTCAGGTGCTATGAAACAAGAGAAAGCGAAAATCAATATCTATAATGTTAAATTATATATATTTAGTAATAGCTCTGTAATGCTATGATATATGACATCTGGGATGAAATAGTTTTCCCCACGAATCTTAACAGTGCAGTATGAACAGCTATCATGCTTCCAAAATAAATAGTAATTTCCAGTAGTAGCTGTTCTGAAACTTGTGAATGCAATGCAGGGGAAAAATGAAAAGAGAGAGGAAAGGAAAAGAGAGAGGAAAAGCATCAAAATATATTAGGTCCGTAGGAACTCACTGTTCAAAAGAACCTGAAGAAGCAGCTAGGAGAATACTTTTTAATTCCTTTTTTGGTTAGAAATAATGCACCATAATAAGGAACCAGAAGTCCAAACTTCCTTTCCCTTTACAAAGTTTTTAATTAGTATTGCTGAATTATACACCAGACCTATTTCATAGGTTGTCTGAGGTTTTTTCTTCTAGCAAAAGTTCTGTCCTAGAGAAAGTACGTAAAAGTGTCTATTTTTTCTTCAGTTTTAAAACATTTTCCATTTCTTGTCATAAACATAAAATGCTTGTTGATTTACCTGGTGGTTTGGACTACCTCATATTGCTTTACTGGCATAAAGTAGTACATATATCAGATTATGTGGTGAGTTGACCTTGACTATCCGTCAGGTGCCCACCAAGCCATTCTATCACTCCCTGTCCTCACTGGATAGGGGAGACAAAATATGATGAAAGGCTCATGGGTTGAGATAAGTACAGGGAGATCACTCAGCATTTGACATCACAGGCAAAACCAGATTCAGCTTGGGGAAATCAATTTAATTTATTGCTAGTCTAATCAAATCAGAGTAGGATAATGAGAAATAAGAACAAATCTTAAAACACCTTCCCCTATCACTCCCTTCTTCCCGGGTTCAACTTCACTCCCAATATCTCTACCTCCTCCCTGCCAGCGGCACAGGAGGACAGGAATGGGGGTTGCGGTCAGTTCATCACACGTTGTCTTTGCTGCTCCTTCCTCCTCACGCTCTTCCCCTGCTTCAGTGTGGGGTCCCTCCCACAGGAGACAGTTCTCCATGAACTTCTCCAATGTGTGTCCTTCCCATGGGCTGTAGTTCTTCATGAAGTGCTCCAGTGTGGTTCCTTTCCAGAGGGTGCATTCCTTCAGGAATGGACTGCTCCAGTATGAGCACCCTGCAGGGCCACAGGTCCTGCCAGAATACCTGCTCCAGCATGGGCTCTCCACGGAGTTACAGCTTCCTTCAGGGTATATCCACCTGCTCTGGCATAGGGTCCTCCACAGTGTGGATATCTGCTCCACTGTGGACCTCCACAAGCTGCAGGGGAACAATCTGCCTCACCATGGTCTTCACCACGGGCTGCAGGGGAATTTCTGTTCCAGCTCCTGGAGCACCTCCTGCCCCTCCTTCTTCACTGACCTTGGCATCTGCAGAATTGTTTCTTTCATGTATTCTCACTCCTCTCTCCCAGCTGCTGTTGTGCAGCAGTTTTTACCCTCTCTTAAATACATTATCACAGAGGTACTACAACTGTCGCTGATTGGCTCAGCTTTGGCCAGCGGTGGGTCCGTCTTGAAGCTGGTTGGAACCGGCTCTGTTGGACACGGGGGAAGCTTCTGGCATCTTCTGACAGAAGCCACCCCTGTAGCCCCCCTGCTACCAAAACCTTGCCACGTAAACCCAATGTGTATGCCTTTACCATCATATGTAACACCCACTCGTTGAATGGATTATGTTTGGTAGAATGGAAACTGTTTGTGAAGTCACTTATACAGGCCTTAATGCTATATAAATGTACTATCATTTGAATTTTTCCTAGTTTTACAAAGGAAGTAAGACACTGGATTAAGTGATGTACCTTTGGTTACAAGGACAACATATGGGCTATCCAAGACCTAAATCTCTGAAGTTACTCTACGGATAAAAATACATTCCTTCCTTCCTTCACTGCTTTCTCAATTGCTGATACTGTATTCAGCAAAATCATCTGGCTGAAAATGATCCTAAGGAAGTCTGTTAAACCTGTATGAAATCTTTGGGAGAATAGTGTAACTAAAGTTACCCAGTTTTCGTAAGGCTTATTCTCCATGACCACAGACAACATCAAAGTACTAAGTGTGGACGTCACCATCCATTTCTACTAAGCAACAGATTCTCCCAACCAGTCACTAGGTGACTTCATGGCTAAATAGAAACTTTTTAAAATGGTGCAAGTCTTTTCTTTGTCTAAAATAAAAGAGTGGGTTTAGATGGCTATTTGTTCACTTCCAGCTCCTTCAGACTGTTCATACATGCTTTATTTAACATGCATAGGCAATCATTACAAGAGGAACACACGGCAAGAAAAGCCAATATTACAACTAAGATTCTCATCAGCTCAGAAGGTTTTGTTGCTTCTGGCTGAGATGAACTTCTGGACAAAGAGTAGTTATTTGTAACTGATTTCTGAGAAGGCTGAAATCATGTTATACAGGAACATCATCTGTAATGACACTATCCGCTTAAAATACAGATACATTTTAGACTGTCACAGCTTTTGAATCCAACAAGTTGCCAGAATGACAAAAATGCATGCATCTAATCCTCATCACTAGACGATTATGTCTAAACCAATGTGCTCATAATAATTTATTTCCAGTAATGAACATGACATGGATGATCATGTTCAACAATATGTGTATGACCGACTGTCAGCACCAGCTGCCTGTGGAACCCAGGACACATTGCAACAGCCCCATTCTATTCTCTCAAGCCTTGTGTCAAGCTGGTTCTAGACAGTTTCTCTCCCCTGCAATCCTGACATCCCTCTGAAACTTTTTCACTGGCATAACAATGGAGAAGAGAGAGGACCATAGAAGTTGGAGCCTAATGAGTCATGGGCTTCATACAGTCTAACATAAGAACATAACAAATTGTTAATTCACTAAAATGCCCATAAACATCTACAATTTTTACCAAAGATCACGTTATACAAAAGCATCAACATATTTTAATTCTTTATATTAGATAAAATACAAATGCTGAAGGTACGGCAAAGTTTTCAAAAACAACCAAGTCTTCCATTCCCCCCAAAAAAACCACCACCAACAAAAAATCACTAATTCTTGATGTCATTCAAAGAAAAATACCCTTTTTAACATTTTCATTTCTGAAAAACACTGAAATATTTCTTCAATATGCCACATATATGAATCCCTAAGAGGATGAGTTTAAAAAAACTCTAAATATACCTACATCTATATATACCCCCAGAACATACACATACCCCCAGCCCTTTGTGTTTCTTTTTCTTGCTTCCTGTTGCTCAAGAACAGTTTTCCTGTTAAAAATTCCCATGAATCTGCTCCTTTTTCTTCTCTTGAGATCACAATATGCTGCTTTTTATATCAGTTTGTTGACAGGACAGTTAAGCAATAAGCTCTCAACCCATTAATCCCCCAGTCTGTATTGATATTGGGGATTGCCCTGATCCAGGTACAAGACTTTTCACTTGGCCTTGTTGAACTTCATGAGGTTCAAAGGACTTTCTTACCATCTCTTTTAAACCAGCCATAGATTGCCAATTCCTACTCTGAAAATGTTAACAATGGGAAAAATTATGGCTGGTGTCACTGTCTGCTCCCTTCCCTACAAAGAAAAGTCTCAAGAATATTTATAAAGACCATGTTGCATCCTGAAGTTTCTTTTAAAAAATATGTTATGTTCTTAGCTATGCAACAGCACTGTATCCTGTGTCCTGAAAGAAAAGCACATATTCCCACCTTCTCAAACACTCGGAATACTTTCCACAGTCAATATAATATATATAGACCAAAAAGTACTGTATTTATTATCAGCAGCTGGTGAAGAGGTAGAGGAATTCATATTTGGTTCTTTAAAAGTGACTTCACAACGTGCCTAGGCTTGAGAAGAGGCAACATATGTTTTTTGTGCAGTTTTTAGCACATATTTAAAACATGGAAAACAAAGGCATTTCCCTGGTTCTGTGTTTCCTTTTATCTTCCCAGATTATGTATCTTTAATTTATAGAACAGGACGATTTATTCCAAGGTAGTGTGTACAAACTGAGGAGTTCTAGTAAAAATAAATTAAAATTTTTGCAGCATGACTTTAAAATCTATAGAATTCAATAGAGAAATACATGCTTTTTAAAAAATTACTAATATATCTGTCAGAATCTACAGCAGCGGTGTGATTCTGTGTTTCATAGGAATTTCCCTTAAGAGAAGACTGCCTAAATGAAATAACATCTGTTTCAGGGATATCATACAGCACAGTCACTTTAGCTCTATACTATCCAAATGGTAAAATAAATGTATATCAGCCCACTTAAATATGGACAAAGGTATTCATAAAGTTTTCTGGACTGAGTTTCAGTCCATTGGAGTACTTTAAGAATATCACACTGGTTGTTTTAAATTGTGTCCCTCCTTATTAGGAAAAGCACGAATCGCTGAATTTTGGTCTAGGATATTGGTATTTTTAAACATTATAACAAAACATGAAAAAAGGGTGTTCTCTGCATTTCTTTCCTGTATAAAATACTGTTTATCTTAATCTAAAACAAGGCACAAGACATGGCAAGTTTCTTTTATTTTGTGGTGAGGCAGTTACTAAATGGTTTGTTTTAAAAGGCAAAGATGGAGTGAAAATGATGACATATATTCCAAATTAGTATTTTAACTTTAAAATGTGACTTTGAAAAATAAAATGTATTCGGAAGAGAAAGAAAGTTGTTTAGTCAGATTGCAGTGCACATTTCTGGTTCCACTTCCGTAGGTTTAAGCCCTTTACAATAGCAATATTACAATAACACAGTTTACCTGAAGCTGTTCCCAAACGGATCAAGTACATATCTTGAAAATGCATCAGTTTGGAAAAGAAAGGGGAAAAATCATAGCTACTCTCTGCCTGCCTCAACTTCTTCTACCATTCAATTTATTCAGAAGGACAAAGTAAAAGTTCAGAGCTGTCAGAAAAGAGAGGCTCTATTTTAACATTTGTTCTTTTTCTCCTAAATTGATCATGTGGTTTGGAAAAGACAGCAGACTGAGTCTCCTACTAGGAAAATGATCCAGACAACCAATGGTTTTCACACAGTCGATTTAAAGCTGGTCATGTTTTTCACTAAATCTCTACCCAGCTGAAATTAGTAACTGCAATCACAGAATCATAGAATCATAGAACAGTTTGGGTTGGAAGGGACCTTTAAAGGTCATGTAGTCCACCCCCCCTTGCAATGAGCAGGGACATCTTCAACTAAATCAGGTTGCTCAGAGCCCCGTCCAACCTGACCTTGAATGTTTCCAGGGATGAAAGGGTACAAGTGAGCTTTTGGTGTAGCTGCCTTGAGTACTGAGAATATTAAACAGCTGTCTAGCTTGCCTGTTCTCTCAGATGATCCGTCTGTGGTGGGGTTGCTGCAGGTTAAAGAACAGCAGGTGCCAACTGCTACCATGACAGTGCACTAGCAACAATATCGCACCAATCAAGACTCCCTGGTCCCCATCCATAAGCTGATCCGGTAACTGGAGATTCAAGGAGTGATCAGTAAGTGGCTCCCACGTGGGGAATCGAGCCCTGAGAGGCGGGGATATTCACCACTATACTATAGGCCGACTCTGCAATGAATCCCTTCAGATAGATTTTAACTGTTGAGCACAATTTGAGGTGTCGTTGAGTAATAATAGAGAAAGCAAGTTCTTTAAGTTTATTCTGTAAATACAAAAATACATCATAGACTCAGCTGCAGTTAGTGGAAAATACACCATAGGGGAAAAAAACTACACAAAACCAAAGGGAAAAAAAAAACAACAAAGAAAAAAGATAGTAAGATGGATTCAATTTTCTTTTATCTCAAGACATCTAAGGACTGTCTTCTCTCTGTACAGTGTTAAGGTTTCAGTGCTACCATAAGAATCCTTATATCATTTAAGAATTATGTTTCATCTGAGTATGTCCACAATCCCCCTTTCAAGGTAAAAATATTTGCTTCCAGTTAAGCATCATTTGAAAAGCATTCTTCTATTAATACTTTTTTTAGCCTTCTTAATTTCATGTGCATATTTCATCCATTATATTTTATGGACCTTCCAATTTTCATCAGGATATGCCACCTATTTTTCAAAAGCCAGTCTTTCCTCCTGGCAGATTCTCCCTAACTCCAAAGCATCTTGCTTGTTTGTTTTCTCATTGAATTTTGGTATTCAGTTTATGTGGGCTTCTAACAGGGCATTTATTTGTAACAGTCTCCAACCCACTTTTTACTCTGCTTCTTTTAGGGTGGTGGTGTTTTTTTAGTTTGTTTGGTTTGGTTTTGAGTAACTCATGCTTATGTAGGTCTCTTTCTTGAAATTCAATGTCTGCGTGCTGGATTTGTTTGGCCTACTCTCTCTACTATAGTGTTAAATTTAACTGTACTAAGCAGTTTGCCCTCTAATCTCTCAAATTAGACTCCATGCATTTAATCAAGAGAAAAAACAGAACTGATTGTAGTCAGTCATTAAATCCCAAATTTTATTTCTACATTCCATCTTGATGTGGCATTGATCCTGTCTTTTTGTGGACAGCTGAAATCTCTCACTATTATTACCCTCTGCTCCAAATTTCCAGCTGGTCAATTGTTCTTGAACACTATTTTTGTCTTGAGCAATCATCACTATTACAGTTTTACTATTATAGTTTTAATATTACAGTAGGGGTTTCTCTTTTGCTAGACCATTTTTATGCTGTGACACTTTATGTAATCCTTCAAATACAGAGCTGCTCCCAGTATGTGGTACCTCACTGTTCCCATACAGGTGCTAGCCAGGCACTGTTATATCCTACTAATTACTCTCCTTCTATCAGGTTTGTGATATGCATATTGTATCAGAGTACTTGTTTGATGCCAAGCACTCTAGTGTCTCTTTTTATTTTTAGGATGCCAGAATTCATGTCGTTCAGCACTAGTAAGTTTTACTTTCACCTGCTCACTCAATACTGCATGTCCCAGTCAGCTGGCATTTAGGTATCTAATTTGCCTGCCTTATTTATTGTAATTATTATTTTATTTTCCTCCTGGCCTTTTCAGAAACACATTAAATGTTAGTCATACATGCTTCAGTTCTGTCAACTCAAATCAGATGCCTTTCTGTGGCTGTCAATTTTTCTCAACCAGTAGTTCTCTGTGACCTTTTTAATTTTGAGTTGTAACAGTCTGGTTCCATCAGAATTGAGGTGTAACCTTTCCTCTAACATGCCTGAATCTTTCCTCCTTGCATGATTATCTCTTCCATGTATGAGACTCCAAATCTCTAACTACATCCTAGACCTCTCATGTGTAACTGGTAGCATTTTAAACGATGAAGGTCCTTAGCTTCAGCCTTCTGCATAACATCCTGAGGTAAACCTCCAGAACATCCCTCCTATACTGGTAGCATACGTACCCGTGACTAATAGCTTTTCTCCTACATCTCAAGTGCCCCATCTACATAACTCCTAAGGTGCGCAGCCTTCACATTCATCAGGCAAGTTATGACTGTCCTTAGACCTCAGTCCTCAGACTCAATCTATATACTTAAGAGTAGAAACTCTCCAGCTACCACCACCTCCATTTAAGATCTTGATTGTTTGTTCCCATTTTATTGGGAAGCTTCTACCCACATTTAAGTGTTTTGGAGAAGATCTTTTTTGGATGTTTTTATTAATTCAGTTTCTCCTTTGAAGGAATGATTAAGTGTGCTCTTCTATAACCTTACTCCATGCTTATTGACCTGGTTAGTAAACGGTAAGAAATATTCATGACCGTAGAAAAAGAAAACATAATGCAAAAGGTAAGCTGGTCTGAGCTCTTTGTAGCCTTATAGCTCAACAAACTGTTCCCTGATTGCCCATCTACTGCCCTTTTTTCCTTACCCTGGGCAATCTCTTTCACCCTAAGACACAACTTGAAATAGCCTTGCCAGGACTATTCACAGTGTCCTATGACTCCCATGGGAGTCACTGGCTCTGAAAGCCCTCAGAGTAGCCTCAGCTACCTCAGTGATCCCTAGACATTCACCCAGAGCACACAGCCACCTCCTGCTCCTCACACCACTCTTACACCCCTCCCACTTTCTTTCCTTCCAGGAGCCTGCACCTCTTCTTCTTTCTTTTCCTCCTGGTCTTCCCAAAGAAAACTACCACACATGTTTTTTTGGCAAACCCTGCTCACTGCACTACATTTATATAAAGCTACAAATAATAGTTTTGTAGTAGTTTTGTAAATCACTCTGGTTTAACCTGGTTACTGTAAATGAAAGCATAATACTTATTCTAGGTATCCGTTCATCATCCCAATGAACAACGTCATTCCAATAAGGGAATTTGCATTTACATGTCTGTAATTTCTCCAAATGTTAAAAAAAATCAGAAAATAAGAAAATCTTCAGTATGGTCAGTCATCAATATCTTCATAACTATTTCCAGAAAACAGAGCCTGTAATGTGTAGCTTCTGCCATGATTTTTTATCTTAAAATACTTTTCTAGCCATACATCTGCCATTCCCAAGAAAAGAAAAATTGTACTGCTTTTCAGGTCCTGCTTAAAGCTCTCGGCTTTACTTAACTTCTGAATTATCCAGACAAAGCATGATTTGCCATTTTAGTAGCATACATCATATGACTTTCTTATTTGTACTATTCAAAAATCTATGGGTTTTTTTTCCTCTATGACTTTCTACTTTAGATGCATTTCTTTAACAATCCTGTTTCTCAGAAAATATTTCAACGGAAAGCAGAGACAACAAATAAATAGTAAAACATTCAGAAAATCAGTTATAATTTGTCTAAAAATAAAAGAAGAAGAAATTCTAGAAATAATAGACTTTTTCTTGCTAGGATATTTCTGAAAGAACACTTGAAAGCATGCATAAATTGGAATAGTCCTCCTTCTCAATTCTAATCACACAAGGGGATGCTGCTAGAAATTTATTTTATTATTTCATTGAAAGCAACTTGATTGCTGACTATTAAAATGAAACTATAATCCTTTAAAATGTAATTAAAACCAAAATCATCTAGGCTGCTGAGAAGTACTGGAAAACTATGAGCAACTCCTCTGCTCCTGTATTGTAAATGAGAGTAGAAGATGGTGTCTTGATTATTTTCGTAAAAGTCACAAATGAATTATCACAGAATTCCAATCCAATACACCTATTAAATTTTGTTTTCTCTGAAATACTGCCAAATTCAAGGGCTGAACGGAGTGGACAAGAGAAGTGGAGATGGACAAGAGAACAATCTGCAAAATGTCATGCAATTAGAATAACTTGCCAGAGGAGATCAGTGGAAATTAGTGACAAAAAAATACGCAAATCATGTCCACATTTAGGTTTCATTTGCTTCCATAGAAATACTGGCTTATTTCAGTACATTTAGTAGATTCACTTAGATGAAAGTGAGATCAAGGAAAATTCCTGAAGGTCTGTCACTAATCAAGATTTCCACAACACTATATCTCCTACAGACAACAGTTCAGTTCTTACTTTCAAAGACTAGACATGATATCACCCCCAATAAATACTGTGCATTGCCATCTCCACATTTGGATTTGTATTAAAGCCTGACCCAAACGGTATAAAAATGGCTTTAAAGTCAAAAAGAATTAGGCCTAAATTCCACTTAGATAGAAATTAATTTGACCTCTCAATACAAATTGCAAGATTGTGTCCAATATTATTCTCATATAGTGTATCAGTGTTCTGTTAAATTGTCATACAGTTATGTTGCCCAGGTATCAACATTATTTTGTGAGAAATCTGTTCAATGAAGATACTGGATTTTAAGGATAAAACTTTGTCAAAACAGTATGTTCGACTGAATTGAAAGGTCCACTGTAGTAAAAGAATTACCTTCTGATCTTATCAGTATGATGTTTATTACAGACATATATTAAACTATTTGTGATCATAAATCTACAAATGGCAGAAAGACCATATATCAGCCTTGTTAGAATCTTCAAAAACTCAGGCAAGGTGAAGGAAAAGCAGAACTATTTTTGATTGAAAGAAGTGATCATGTGCTAATAGGATAATGACAGAAATATCCAAAGTATTAGTATTGCTAATGCTCTAAAGTAATGGTCTACTATTTCTCATTAAGCATCGGATACTTCACAAGGATGGCATACTATAATTACTGTTAAAGTTAACTGAAATAACAGTAACCAGATCAATATAAAGGAGATTCAGCATGATAATGACATTCAAGCTCTCACTTTAAATACCACTGGGATCCTTATTAAAACTAAAAGTCAGTCATAATCTGTATTTAACAAAAAGCAGTCAATTAGACGTTACTGTCTCATTCAGGCACTGTAAAAATGTATGTGACTGTGATGTCACAAGCTTACTTACATTACTTATTACATAAACTGATATATGAATATATTTAGTGATATACTTACTATTCATATATGTGTATGCTATTATTATATTAATTATATAATTTAATGTCATTACATTTCATTATAGTATTATATGCATAGGTATATTATATTTTTATTGTATTATTTATATTATATAAGTATACTTACTTGCATGTAAGCATATTTACTATAGTTGCTTATACATATGCTTGCTTAGATATATGCACGGATTAGGTAACTGGATAAGACAAAGGTCCCTGGTAAAATATGCAGCTGGGAAAACCAGAGGTTTCCTTCTTCCCTTTTTTTTTTTTTTTAATTATTATTATTTATTTCAAATGAAGCCTTGATTCCCTGAAGTCATCAGGCAACAATATCTCTGACAGATGTGTATGGTCATTCACTAAGAGGGTCTATATTTTCTAAAGAAGGGTTTATAATCCTTTAAAAGAATCCATATGCAAGTAAAATCTGGCAGAAACAATCCCAAACCTTTTATCTAAATGTTACCTGCCAACTGCAGTCTCCAAAAGGTACTTTTTCATATTGGTCACGCTAATAAAAACAGATGGATTTTTGTTCTTTCAAGAGCCTGTTATATTGTCTGCAGCTTTGAGAGGTAAAGGTCAATTTGTCTTTATTTGAAATGATGGAGCAGCATCTATAATGTTCCTTTACCAATAAACCTCTCGCAGAACAATTGTAGTGCTTCCTACATCAGCTGACCAACCACCACTAATCTGAATCCTACCATTCCTTCAAAGTTTTATATCCTTAAAATTACTACTGATATTTTTTTTAAACTGACTTCAGTGAAAGGTGTGGTTTTGAAAATACAAGGCATTTACTTACATTCTTAAACACAAAATTAAAAATCTAAATCATTGAATATCTTGAGTAATGTTCTCTAGGCTTTTCCATGTCTTCCAATTAAGGCTTTTAATTAATTCTTGTTTTCAAATCTATCAAATTTTGTAACATCAATAAGTTTGTACTTTTATAAATTAAAACATCAGTTTATGTTTGTATATGTATAAATATATTTCTAGATATACATTTAAATAAAATTATATATTATATAGTTACATATTGTATATAGTTATTTTATATTACAATTGTCATATCATACAAATATATATTATAAGTATAATTATAATAAGAATATAAATATAATTTTATAAATATAGATAAATAAATATATAAATAAAAATAAAGTTTCTTAAATTTAATAAGTTTATTAACTTCAAGTTATTAACTTAAACTGTTTTGTTTCCTTTACAGTAAGGAAAGACACAAATAGCCAGAGGTCTTTGACATTGACAGTCTGTGACGGTGATTTTACTCCTCTTTTGTTTCTCTTCTTATTTTGCTTTGTTCCTAGTATTACCTTTCCTATCCTACTACTGGAAAAACTGTGTGAATAGGAAGAGACAGAAGGATTATGAATGAAAACAAAGCCCAGAAGAATCAGTTAAATTTTCATTTTCAAAATTAATTCTGAAGTTTCAAGGTTTTTTAAAGTTGCTTTCAAATTTAAAAGCTTGTAGATAAAACCCTCTATATTTAAAAAGATCTGGTCAGTTTCACTTTTTTGCCCCCATATATTATCTCACACAATTAACTGATGCTTATGCATCCTCAGAACACATTCCTTTAGTCCTATATTTGAAAAAAAGAACTTCTTTATTTTGAAAGATATCATTTGTGTTGCCCATTACACCACTTCAGTCTTGCCGGGACAGAAACCTGTAAACTAGACTCCCTGTACTTGGAGCCTGATATTTATAAAACTTGAAGGTGAACTATTTCCCTAGTATTCTTCAGGCTAGTAGAGGAGCTTGAAGTATCCATTACCAACTCTCATACAAGAGAATATGTGGATCCAGAGGATCTAAAAGAGTCCATTCTGAATGAAAGGGAAAAAAAAAAAAAAAGAAAGCAAATTTAGTATCTGCTTTAAAAAACAAACAAAACAAAACCCTATCTTACAAATTTCACTAAGACTTCATCAACTCAGGCATTTAACTCTAGTATTTGTCACAAACCTGATCACACTAGTTCTCACCAAGGTTATTGAAGAGAGGTGGTTACTGTTGGTAGTTCCCTGACATCCTTACTCTGGCATCCAGATACCCATGTACTCAGGTACCGACAAACTCTTTTTTGAGAGTCTTGGCAGCAAGGTCTCTGGCAGCATGAGCTCTGAGAGCAATATCGTTTTAAAACCTCTGTCTTGAACCAAACAACAGACAAAAGAAATTAGGCTCGTATGCTCCACCTCTTATTTCATTAGGTTGAAACAGAGGAAAACATGAATAAAACACCAACATGTAGGGGTCATACATAAAGCACTGACCAAAAAGTCTCTGAGCAAACATGCATAAATAGCACCTGCTCATCGGTTACGGGATGTACATAAGAACAGTAATTTCAAGGAGAATTTTTCCTTCATATGTATGCATGAGTCACTTTCTTTTTATAATTCTTTCTTCCCCAGAAAAAGGAGTTTTGGAGCTTCAAGCATGGTTATGGAAATTTCTTTTTATGATTTGTACTTTCATCACATGGTTTCCAGCGCATGAATAGATGGGAGCTCTGATGGGAAAATATCAGCTCAGAATATTATTTGATTCATTCGAATAAATGTTCAGAGCCACAACAACATACTAGTCACAGATTTTTTTGTGCTTCTATCTTTACTTGTTATCATAACTATGAATACAACTAAGGAAGACATTCAGTGTTGATTATTAAAAGCATGAATTTCAAGGAGATGGTGCTCAAATCTGTGCTCGGTCCTGCTCCCAGGAAACTCCATTGCAAAAATAATATTCACCTGAATGACAGAAGGATGAAGCCCTAGAGTGCTATCACTTTTGGCCATATAACTGCAGCAGTTACAGAAAGCTAAGGTGTATTCATTTTGAAATCTTTAGTACACAGTATACAATAGATCTTCTCATACCTGATTTAGGAATTGAATGAGACAGATTAGAATACTGTTCCTTCTGCTATACTTTACATGTATTCCACTGACTGGCCTGTTAGTTTATGTGCCATCTGAGCTGATAATACTCTGTAGCTTGTTATTGATATGGTTTGCTTTTGAATAAATGTTTTTTCAAAGCTGTGGAATAGCTTTTTCTCAATATAAGATGTTTAAGAAATGAGGAAGAAAGAAAGAGGGTCAGGTGCATCTATAAACAGTTTGCTGAAAATGACTTTAAATGGCAACATCAATCCAAATGGGAGTTTTGTAATTTTCTTATTCCCAGCCTCTGTGGCTGAGTGATTTGCTGTGTCACTTGTGTATGAAACTGGGCAAAATTGATCATATTTGCTTTCCCAAAAATTCGTGAGAGCAAAATATGTTCACAAAAGTATTCTCTAGTCTCATAGAAGGAATAATGTGACTTCAGCTGTATATAATAATGGCATAATGCCATCATACAATTTGGGCAACTGATGGCTCACATCAGGGTACTGAGTTCAGGTGGCGTTTTCATTTTAGCAGAGGAGAAAATGGAATTACACATTTTACTTAAACATAGTAAAGGTTTCAGTTTTAAAATATCCTGAAACAAGAAAAATACCTAAAACAGAGCTGGGTGTTTGCCCTAGAGGAATATAGTCAACACCTAAAATAACTGTCCACAAATGCATATAAAAAGATACTTAATGGCCTATAATAGGCCATGTTGTCTCTTTATGCTTTTTATATCTCTCTAATTGTGTGTCCAAATCAAAAGCTGACTCTTAATAAGGTCAGTGTAAATAAGTTTCTAACTAGTTTCTAATATAATACAAATAATTAATGAGTATTCATGAGTCACCTCACTCCTATATGACTCAGTTTCTACATCTTTTAACTGAAGTAATAATACTTTCCTGGTAAATATAATTTACCAGGAATGATATTTGCATCCTTAATTTAAATCTGTCAAAGAAAAAATGCAGTAAAAAAAAGATATAATTACAATTTAATTTTAATTAATAGATTGTATGTTTGAATGATCGTTATCAAAGATTTGGATTTGAAGAATTTTGTTAAATATTTTAATAAAAAATTAAATTAATAATTCAATAAATACAGTATGCACTATTTGGACAGAGGAATATTCCTGACTAACCATTTAGAATCAATTATTCATCACAATTTTAGACATCTTATAGAAAACTCCACCTCTTATGCCATATATTGTAAGTGGACTGAAAGCTTTGTACAAAATAAAACCTTATTACAATGCTTGAAACTAAATGGAGCACAACATCAAATGACATCCATTAGTCTTTCTTAAATATTTATCATACGTTCTACTAATGAGGATGCATTGTTTGCAGCTCAAAGAAACAGAAGTATCAGAATACAATGACAAATATTATCTTACTTTATGTTAATTTAAAAATACACTGAAGAATGAAGACAAAGGTTTCTTTTAGCTGCCTTTGTACCTTTCTTAATTTCATTTGAAAACTCATGATAGACATGAATAATTATTAGCATTCAGATCAAGTCAAAACACCTTGATTAATTGTAGTTGAATATCAAACATATGCCATGTTCTCTTAAATATAAATCTTTAATAGATTTCACCTTTTATACAAGACTTTGAAGGATATATTATTTAATAACATTGAAGCACAAAAATATGCTCATTAACTTTAAAGTATCTAATACTTATTCTATGAGGTACTACAGAGACTTTCTTAGAGTATAACAAACTACAATGGAAGCTCATCACAAATGGTACAACATTTTATTACACAGTGCAAAAGTTCCACTAACTTTTATGAAATGTTCATGTAATTATATGAATACATCTCTATTTGAAACTGGATGCCTGTAAAAAGAGTAACACTTTGTAAACACAATATATTGGTTATCATAATCATAAGAGTTGAAATACTTTCTAAGGAGGGCTTGGTAATTAGATAAATAAAATAAAATAGCATATACTTGCCTTTGTTACCTCTGATTTTATAAATATAAATTCAGAAATGTTGAAGGAAATTATTTTTCTAGTTATTATGTATTCAAAATCTTTATTTCTAAGGACATATTGAATTGTAGCATTCATTGAATCTCATGAAAGTAGAAAATTAGGTTACAGAACTAATCTTCTGTTTTTTCCCCTTACTATTTTCAAAGTTCTGCTGCAAATAAATGAACCATGGAATTTCTAGTAGCAACCAAACAGATATTTTTGAAATATATTTTTGACTAAATATGCACCTATGGAGGCAGAGGGTTCTATGTATATATTTGTGTGTTTTCATTGCTGAAATTTGAAGTGTATGGCCTGAACCTTGATGATACTTAATAAACTGAAATCTTAACATCCCCCCTTTTTTTAAACACATATAGATTTTTGCCATCTTTGGTAATTGTAGGAGTAATAGGTAATAAAAAAGTAAAGGGGAGAGCCATATTTTCCTAATGGGTGGAAAGGAGTTGTCATCTGAAAATTCTGCAAATTATTTTAAAAAGTGACAATAATAGGCATATTTGGGATAAATGGAAATCATTATCTATGGAAAAATACCATTATCATAAGAGGAGAGAGACAGAAATAGTTTAATTGATATAATTATGCATTAAAAATGCCATGCCAGTGATTCCACCGTTTGAAAGGGAAGAAATATTAACAGACATCATCACCCATTAAGGTTTGGTACTGCAGTACCTTAAGACATACTGCATGGAGATGGGAAACATCAAAGTTCAATTGGTTTTTGAGCCATTAAAGTGCCATTACCATAATGACAGAGAAAGTTAAAGTTCAAGTGAATGTCTTGTAGAACCAAATATATAAATCTCTGTTGCAGACTTTTCTTATTGTGTATTTTAAAATATGTCTGTCTCTTGAAGAAACCAATTACAGTCTCTGGCAACCACCCTCTTCATTCTTTCTTCATAGTAACGCACTAGCTGTTTTCTAATGAATAGCCTGAAGTGCACAGCGCAGTTTGTCACACTTCTAAATAGTAATGTATCCATATAATAGCTTCTTTAGCCCATTTGGTTTATAGAAGGTAAAGGCCTAACTCACTTCATACTGAACTAAATTTTGACAGGATGTATATTATTTATACAGCTGGTCACAGTTGAATATGTATCTTTCAGGAAATTCAAAGATCACAAAATCTATTTGCTTGGTTTTTCGTAATATTTTTTAAAAAAGAACTTGACATGCTTTAAAATACTGCAATAAAAAATTATAGAATAACATAAAATTAAGAATACCAGCTATTAAATTTCTTGTGAATTTCCAACTAAAAATTTGACAAAAATGACATATTTCCACAAGGCATTTCAATTTTGTACTTTGGCATACTCTGATAAAAGAGTTTCTGAGCTGTAGTTGTTTTATTAGAATTTCTGATTCAGTTTTCTGGACTCATCACAAGGCAATTACAGTTATATATTTGGTCTGGTATGCATCAGGGAGGGGAGAAAACAACAATTTCAAAAATCAGTGTATTTTAGAGTAATCATGAAAAACTCTAAAAGAAAGTAGATATTAAGATACTTAAATAAGACATTAATAACATTTAAAATATTTTCAAATAAATAGAGTGAAATCTATTTTACTCTTGAAAAGAATACGTAGAATACTATGGTATTCTAGAAGAGTTAAACTAATCTGGGCTTCTATAGTTTCTGAAAAACAAATAGAATATCTAAAAACATGGTTGTCCTATGAAGGAAAAGATAGATCATAACAGGTATTTGATCCTAATTCAGCTCATGCTGATGGAGTGGATGACTTATTTGGATGTCTTCCAACTCAACACCATTCTTGTTTTGTCCAGCATGCAGTATTTATTTTTGTGGGATTTTTCCATTTCACTTTACAAAAGATTTGAAGCATCCTGCAATCTTTATTTTGACAAATTACATCTGTGTTATACCATGGCACACTGAATTTTACCAAACCCTGTGAGAAATAACCAGCTGCTCAAACATAATACAGGGACCATCTCAGCAGGAAGAAAATTTTCAAAAGAAATTACAGATTTTGAAGGCCCATGAGGTGAACACCAAGCAGATATGTTACTGGAAGGAGTCTAGTTTCCTTAGCATAAGAAAAGAAAGCTAAGTCAAGATATAGTAATATTGATATACATAAGTCTCTGCTAGAAATATCACAGAATGATTTTTTTTCCATGTTTATCTGATTTTTTTTTTTCCTCACCATGAATAGGTAATACTGAACCACTTGTAGATTTGACTTTTTTTGTAATTCACTGCATTTAGGGAGTATTCTAAAAAGCAAGCTGTTAAATCCTTGAACAGCAGAATGTGCAGTAAGATCACTGTGTAGATTTGCCATGCGTTACACTGCCCACCTTAACAAGTGAGGAAATAAATCAAAGTGCTATTACAATGTTTAAGATAATTTTATTCTATTCTGTTCTGTTCTGTTCTGTTCTATTCTATAAATTCATAGAACAGTTGAGGTTGAAAGGGACTTCTGGAGATTGTCTAGTCCAACCTCCTTGCTCATGGCAGGGTCAACTAGAGCAGGTTGCCCCTCTCAAACTTGTGCGACAACTGTGAAAAGTTGCGCTCATACAACTCCAGCCTACATTCTGAACCTCTGCAAATGATATCTTCATAGCAAAACAGGAATACACATGCAGGTGAAAGGAAAAGCAGTATCTCCACTAGCTCTAAAGAAAATAGACTACTGTTCTACTTGCTGTTCCTCAAGACAGATTTAATTGGAAATATGCTTAAAAATATCCTAGGAGCTCCCAGGTTAAGTATCTATGCAGCTCATTTACAGAGTTAAAATACTCAATCAGGGATTTGATTCCTAATGACTTTGCTTTACTTTCAATGACTGTGTTCTTCATCAGTGCAGTTGTGACTTCCATTAAGGACAAGAGAATGTAATGTTCCTTCTAAATTATCTGTGAACATCATTTAAAACTGCTCTTCTCAACTCTTTTACTCTCCTTTCTGCATATAATGTTACATGATGCAACCACAGCAAAATTGATACTAGTATTGTGGGAAAACAAAAATATTTTATCACCGTAAAAGAATTAAATACATTTTATGTATACCAGTATTTAAAACAGACCTTGATCTTTTCATCTCAGGAAACCATTATAAGTATAATGCCTAGTCCACTGTAATCAATTACTATGCGTTCTACAAAATTTACGTTAGTTTTTCTGGCTTCTGTATGCAAAAGCTCGTCTCTCAACCATCACAGTTGCTGCAGCTGCTATCTATTATAAAAGCAGCTGTGTCACACTATTTTCAGTGTGACAGACATCTGATCTTGTTCTCTTTTTAGGAAGAGTCACAGATCCTGCTTGAACAGTATGTCATAGGCTTATGAGAATGCATGTTGGGAAAACAGGTACTTCACGTATAACAGAATATTTTAATATAGGTTTTTCAGTCTTATCGAATGTGAAATGTAAAAATGTCTCATGACAGACATGTCATTGGTTCACAACTCAAAGTATCACAAGAGTCTCAGAACAGTTGAGATGAAACAAAATATTTTTGCACACATTTAAATATACCACAATACCTATCTCTGGCAACAAAAATGTACCTCTGTTGCATACACATTTCTAATTGTGTAAAATTAATTGCCTATTAAAGCTGATGTGTGAACAAAGGCTGAACTAAAGTTTAAGTATTCAGTTGTGATATTCCAGTATTTTCACACAGTTAATATATCATCAAAATGAACTTTCATCACTCTCTTGTTGCTTGTTTTTATGATCACATGACATTTTTGCAGGGGCAACTGCTTGTGTGGAAAATGACATTAGAAGAGCACTGAACTGCTTCACCCTCTTTTAACATGATTTATTATGTGTACACCATCAGCATAACATTGCCACCTCACCAGCAAACATCAAGAAGTACTGCATAAGTCACCTGTGTACCAGCTTGAGAAACTCTGAAATGAGCCTAATTAAAAAAGAAGTAAAACCATTTGTTTCTCAGGGACAGGAAATAACTCGTCTTCCATAGGTCTTGGAAGAGGAAGAGATGAGAAGCACACCAGTCTCTGCGAATCATGAGGTACTGACTCCACAAAAAGGCAATGTGAATTTCTACTAACCTTAAAATCAGGGAAAGGCTTTCTCTTCCAGCAGATTATGTGAAGTGAAAAAAATCACTGATTTCAATGTTGCCCCACAAGTAATTATATCATTTGAATTATTTACTAAAGTAACTCATGCAATAGTTTATGCCCATCTTCCAAACAGATGCTCAGAACACACTTTGCCCCAAATTTATGTTACTAGTGCTACACGAAAGCCATGTTCTCAGTGGTAAAATGTTTGGTGCACATAACAACACAACTAAATCTTAAACACATAATGATACTACTAAATACTAACGTGCATTATTTTGTATTTGTTTGTATGTACACATTCCGTGTTACTGGAATCATGTCCCGTGCTTGTGACTAAAGCTGACAAGGTTCCTTAAGGTCAGTATACAAGCCACTTGATTATGAATAATTAATGACACAGTGAAACTCCTGGTTCTGACCATAGATGGAGAGACAAAGAGAATGCCTGGGCAGCACACCTTCCCAACCTCCTTCCAAGAATAGACCAGTTAAGGGGAAAACCATGTCTCCAATTAAACGCCAAATATAATCACTTTCAAACAGTTTTATCATTATTAATGCTATGAAGTACTTATAACGCAAACTCATCAAACCACTGTAAGTTCAAGAACAATTAACAATTCCCAGATGACAGTCTTCATCCTGTGAAGGAAAGAGTTTTCCGGATCTTTTTGTCTTTACAAAACTAGCTCATTTTTCTTTTCTTGTCAGTGTATTGGGTGTCCATGGCAAGGTGCTGTCAGTGTGAGGGCTGCGGGGTGACCTCTGTGGAAAGACACCAGAGGCTATCTCATTCCAGGCACAGTTGCTTCCAGCCGGCTCACACACACCCACACACACACATATATGACCCACCACAGGACATGGCTAAATCCATCACTCATGTGTGATGCCTCTGTAAAAACATGTTTAAGAAAGGGCAAAAAACGCCAGACATAGAAAGAAGAAAAAGAGTGAGAAAGACCAGAGGGAATACCATGGTCAGAGCAGGAGGAGGAGGTGCTCCATGGTGGAGATCTCCACACTGCAACCCATGGAAGACCTATTCAGCTGCAGTTGGATATTCCTGAAGGAACTGCAGACCATGGAGAGACCACACTGGAGCAGAGGAAAAGCATAAGGAGGAAGGAGCAGCAGAGAGGAACTGCTGTGTGCTGACTGTAGTTCCCACCCCCCATATGTCCCTGTAATGCTTGGAGGGGGCGGGCAATAGTGTCTGGAGTCAAGGAATGCGGATGAGCTTGGGAAAGTGGGGAGGAAAGGGGTTGTTTTAAGGTTTTTCTTTCTGTTTCCCACTACCTGAAGGAGTAATTAGATATTTATTTTAATCGGCAATAATTTAAGCTAATTTTCCCCAAGTTGAGTCTGTTCTGGTAACAGCAATTGGCAAGCTCTTTAGCTCAATCCACAAGCTTTCTCAATCCTCTTTTCTACCTCTCATCCCACACGGGGGTCAGGTGGGAGCAAGCAGCTGGGTGGGCATTGGTTGTTAGCCCAGGCTAAACCACCACAGTCAGACTCACAGTCTCTTGAGTCTAATATATTTGATCATCAAAGTACATGATCAAATTTACCAACCTGTCTAAGGGCAGAAGCCATACAGAATACTTTCTCACCAAAATCTCAGATTTTAATTGGTGTTCTGTTGAGAAAACTTTCTTTTCCATATTAAGATAAAACTCAAATCTTTAAATCTATTTTATGAACAATAAAAAAGGCAAATGAATAAATATTTCTACATTAGGATACACAAGGCCTTTGATGCAGAAATTATCTACTCAAGTGCATCCTTCAGTCAAGAGACTTTTATGTTCTTGTTTCTTTTTACTCTCTCCACGTTTTGTTCACATATTTCATATCTATCTCAAACATATTTCCCAGTTAAAAAGTGATTAAAATTGACATGTTCCCATCAAACTTTCCTTTTGGACCATGTGGCATTTTATGAGAAAGGATATTTGTTTAATTGTAAAAGTTCTGACCTGTTTTACAGTTTAATAATGAGAAAAATTATACATCACACACATTCAAAGAAAAAAAAATCAGGGAATTTTTTTCTTGCAATATCAATGAGTTTTGAGCTTGACTTATGGACTAGTGATGTTATTTGCTTTTATTTTTATCAAATACATATTTATTTATTTTTATTCTCTTCTTAAGCTACATGATACTAAAAGGCTCAAGAATATCAGCCAAATTACTTTGGAAGACAAAGGTAATTTTCTCTTCAGAAAACACAAATTTCACTTCCTATGTCCTTTCTTAAAAAAACCCCATTTACTAAACATCTGTAATATGTCATGACTGTAATAAAATTCTTGATTCTTCTTATGAATTGTAACAAGGTCCTTTTAAAAAAGAGAGATTTTTTTCATGCTCTTGGCTCATGACTTACTCATTAATACAATCTATTCAGTGTTTGTTCTTCTCAAACTGCTTCTCTTGTTCTTTTCCCCTCCTCACACATTTATAAGAAGAAAGAGATGTATTGAGAGCCCAGGCTGGATGTAATCATTAACTATGGAGAATAATCCTAATGAACTGAATTTCATGTGGAAAATGAAAGGTGATTTCAACCTTGGAAATGAGTGTCATCTCCAAAAGTTGTGTCTTGTACTAGTTTCAGAAGTATTAAAAGCAAAGTTAATGCTACTAGATCAGTCAGAATGAAATGCAACCCGCAGATTAGCAGCTATTACCATTGCAAGGTTGGAAAGATCTGAGCTAGAAAGGGCTTCAAACATGAAAAATTGATAATGTTCTGCCAAACAAAGGATAAAAGAGAATTTAGGGATCAAAGAAAATAAGTAAAAGAAGTCCTTCCTTTTCCCTTCCTGCCCCCCAAAAAACCAAAAGCATAACTAAAAAACTAAAAGCAAAACAAAACGGCTCAGGTCATTATTAATTTAAGAATCCCTGATGAAATAGAAAGTGTTATCCTGAGCCATAAAAGGTGAGAAATGCATTTTTACATGTTTAGCAACTTCTGCAGGCAGGCGATGATAGTTCCAATAGCCAGGAGCCCTGAATATATCCTGAGTAGATTCTCACTATGCAGGTAGGATGATAAGAAAGAGGAAGCAACAGAAATTAAAAAGGTTATTAGGGGATTTTGTATACAAATTCAGCAGAAAGTATCCTCTACCTTTACGTTTTCTTATGTCAAACTCATCATACAGGCCAGGAAGATGATAGTGTAACAGAAAGAAAGCAATGATATTTCTCAACAAAAATATTAATCATTTATATATTTGTCCAAAAGCTTTAGCTGTTATGTCCAAAATAATATATGTGAAGGAAGGCCATATACTATTATAAGTGTTTTTTCATTATAAATGGCTTAAGATTTTGTAATCTTTTTATTATAATCACCAGTATCATCACAAATCTGATTCATACTATATTGCCTTTCTGCAAATATCATACCTGAAAACATGTTATACTTTAGGGTTCCAGAACCTAAGGAAGCAATGAAATCTAGCAAGGATAATAGGTTAAAATTGATCATCAGTTCCTTCCTGGTTGCATATGTCTCTCAGAGTATGCATTGTGTATTTATTGTATATGTTGTCAAAAGTAAAGGCCTGGGATCCATTTCATCAAAATAATTAAGCTTCTATCTAATTTTAACATCAGTCATCAAACAGTCTTAATGATACTGTTTGAGTGCTTTAAATTTTATCTTTATTCATGATTCTTTCTATATTGCTGTGTAAAGCTACAGTTCTGAAAACAATTCCTTGGTTTTATGAGTGAATAGTTAAATAATTTGGGTTAGAGTTGGAGAATTATGCTGCTAAAAATGCTGGAACTTAGAATTTACTATTTTATATTCTCAGAGCAGAAAAAAATGAAAAAAATTGCTGGAGTATGAAGCCAAGAAAAATCCAGCAGCAGTTTTGAGTAATCCCTGAACCTTTTGTTTAAGCTAAAGAGGAAATTTCAGGGACGGGTGATAAAGTAAAATAAATTAAAACTGACATTCATCAGCTGAGTTGTGAATGCAAAGTACACTACAAATCTTTTTAATTGTGTGTACTGAACAGTGATTCAAAATCTAACATGGATAATAAAAGCACTATATAGTAGATGCTGATTTCAAGAAGAAAAACAGTTTAGATCAGTAGCTACAAACCCAATGTTCAAATCCTCTTTTGTGTTAAAAAGGAAGTTTAGTGGCAATTAATACAACTGTTCTCCATTGCAAATACAAGCTTACAGTACAGAGCTGAGCTGCTTTTACTCCAGAATGTGACATCAGTATGAATTTAGAGCTTAAAATGGCAAAGTTTAATTTTCAAACCTAAATATGAATTTATGTGTAATCATGTAATTATTCATTCAAATGACTGATTAAAATCTCTGCATCCAAATTTGTCTCTGTAGTTGGAATGATTTTGTGAAGATCTCAAAGAAAGCATAACAGATGCACTCATCAACTTCTTGTTTCACTAAGATTTATACTATAATGCCTTACCATACAGATATAGACATACACATGCCCCCCCAAATTTCCTAGCCTTCAAAACTGATATTTTGCTGAAACACAAAGAACAAGCATTTGAATGTTTAAGCTACTTTGTCATCTTGACCCTTTTCAAGTGAGTTTGCCAGTAAAACTGTCTTTCAAAGGTATAATGATACACATTTATGATGAACAAGCTTTTATTCTAAGTATAGAATATACTTAGAATAATTTAAAATTTTCACTGAATTAAATTTTGACTTTGCAATGGATGGGAGTTGCATAAAAGCTTTTGGTTTTGCTAGGCTTATTTGATTAGACAACACCTCTTGATCAGACGGCAGCCCATAAATATGACAAAGTAAATTTTAAAATAAACAGAGAAATAATCACCATGTAACCACAGCAACACTAAGCTGCAACCTGTAAACCAGGTAAGAAGCTAAGTCAATACAGCTGACATCGGCTTGAGGTTTCTGAAGATCCCTCCTTGTGCTTTCGGTTGTTATGATTCTATATGTATTCCATGGTTAGGCTCTGCTGAACCCTCTATCTACATTTTTAACTTTTTGGATAACTAGCTTTAACCTGAGTGTGTCTATACAAACTCCAGTCCGTAGCATTGGTTCTAGAACTAACACAGTTTCTGCAGGTTAAAGTCATTCTAATAAGAAGGATTTATATAAAAACCCAATCCAGAACCTTGAGTCATGTTAGATATTTAAATACCTGAGTGAGATAGCTAGATTTAAAAAAAAAAAAATCAAAACAAAACAAAAAACTACTCGAGAGATCAAAGACCTCAATCATTTTTTTAAGTACATTTCTGAGAAATGTAAATACATTAAACTATTAAGCTTTACATGAAATTCCAAATTTTATAGTACTACATTGTGCTGGTTTTGGCTGGGGCAGAGTTAATTTTCTTCATAGTAGCTAGTATGGGGCTGTGTTTTGGGCTTGTGCTGGAAACAGTGTTGATAACACAGGGATGTTTTCCTCATTGCTGAGCAGTGCTTACACAGAGTCAAGGCCTTCTCTGCTTCTCACACCACCCCACCAGCGAGCAGGCTGGGGGTGCACAAGAAGGTGGGAGGAGACACAGCTGGGACAGCTGACCCCAGCTGACCAAAGAGATATTCCATACCATATGACGTCATGCTCAGCATATAAAGCTGGGGGAAGAAGGAGGAAGGGGGGGATGTTTGGAGTGATGGCACTTGTCTTCCCAAGTAATCGTTATGCTTGATGGAGCCCTGCTTTCCTGGAGATGACTGAACACCTGCCTGCCGATGGGAAGTGGTGAATGAATTCCTCATTTTGCTTTGCTTGCGTGCACAGCTTTTGCTTTACCTATTAAACTGTCTTTATCTCAACCCACGAATTTTACTTTTTTTTTATTCTCTCCCCCATCTCACTATAGGGGGCAGGGAGTGAGCGAGCGACTGTGTTGGGCTTAGTTGCCAGCTGGGGTTAAACCATAACATACATAAAGGACATAAAAAATTAATCCAAACAAAATGTTCCTCCTACAAATAAATAATGAAAAACCAAAGAGCTAGCCAGTTCTGAAACAATAGTGGAAAAAGATCAAAGAGTTGAGAGGAGTTGAACCGTAATCCCTCTGATTATCACAAAACATATTTGAGCTAGAAGGCACTCCAAATGCTTTGTATCATATCCATCATTGTATTGAATAATTACTCTAGTACCTTTGTCCTGTTATTTTATTTCCTCCTTTTCTCAGGACAAGAGTGCTTTGTCTCTCCTCCTGTAATATGCAGCCAGGTCATATGGACTTGTACTTTGTCATGAAAATTCGTAATTGGCCCACGCCAACCAAGGAGAAGGGCTAGGACACAAAGTATTGAATTGCAAAAGTAAATATTTATTCATGTATGTGAGGTGTCCCAGCCATATTGGGGCACCCCAAATGCAACTTTACACAGGGTTCTTATACCCTTCAAAGGTTCAGCTACAACATGATGTGACTAATCAGTTACACCCACATTACCGATTATTAGTGATAGGAAAACTTTGCAAAGCAACTACATTTTTGCAGCATTGTTGCCACTTCTCTATTGATCCAGATGTCCCTGGAGTCAGACTTTCTATAGTTACTTATCTATGATGTCAGACAACGCTGGGAGAGTTTCAAAGATGTGTTAGAGGGCCTGGGATGCTGGCGTTATCTTGGTTGTCCAGGGGTATCCTTTATCCTTCACAGACAGCTCTAAGCTTCCAAGAAGCAAAGTCCTTATTTCCTGGGCTGGGCTGTCCTTTAATTTGTTTTACTTAAGCATGAACAATACCAAAGTGTTCAGTAAAATTCCATTACTACCTCATTTCATTACAGTGTATAATGCAAACTAACATATATTAACAAAGTTAATACAGTTTCATACTATAAAGACTGATAGATACAATGGTTGGAGAAGGGGATTTTCTTAACAACTTGCAACAATGGAAGTTGCTGTAGTTTAGTTTTACAAAGTTTGTAAATTGAAAACTAATTTTGAATAAAGACTACTGTTCTTGACTGCTATCTCAAATAAAGCTGCCCAAAGCACTAAGTCTTAAGGTAGGCCTCTGTCCTGCTGCTGTGTCAATTGCATATGGTTAGACAGCTTTCTGATCAAGGAAGCTCAGCGGTTTTTTTTGTTGTTGTTCCTTGATTTACATAAAGAAATGTGCACCTCATTAGTTAAGATCATCTGCTTGAAAACAAAACCTGCCAGATCTGAAGACAAAATGATGAAAAATGTGCCAATGTATATGCATGATCATGCAATGTGCTTGAACTAATCAGTCATAGCTGAATATGAAATGGAATATGAAGTAGCCTGGGCTTTGTTAACAGTATAAGGTAAATTATAATAGCATGAATAAAACAGTTTATGCAAAGAAAGATCTAATGAAAATAATTATGGTTCAAATTACTGCAATATTGCAAAGTTATATTCATTGGAAAGATGTTTAAGACATTAGCTGAACCAGCAACATCTTTCTAGTATGTGTTTCTAATCAAAGGAATATTTACTTTTACCAAATACTGCAGAATTCTAGGTGAATTTTGCATTAAATGTAACTCTGCTCACTGCAAACAAGAAGATTCTGGATAAATACTTTATTCTTTTTTTCAGCATCCTGCCCGACTACCCAAGATCGGAGGAATGTGGCCAACACTGAATTTTACTCCTAGATTACATGGGATCTTTCCATTGTATTTATTGCTTTTGAAAAAAGGCAGAAGTCATAAATAAAACCAAGTGAATGTTTGCACATGCATAATATCATCATATAAACATGTATGGATATCTACTGCTCTATCTGGGCATGTTAACTGTCTCTAGATCCTTACCTGTATGAAACATTCTTGTTTTAGGGTTACAGCAAATTCCTTATGCAACTAAACGCATAGAGAGTCATCCTTATGTACAGGCCAGAGAGCTTCAAATAAGTCATGCGGACCATTTCTGACCTATGTCTAAGACAGATGAAATTTATACCATCAAAGTTGAAATACTGCAATTCATGTCTAAGACTTTAGACTCCCAATCATTCTGAAAGTATTGTCATGTATGAAAGAAGTCACATATACATCAAATTCTATAAGTATATAAATTTATATTTATAGGAATGAACAGAGCAGAAAAAAAGTGTTCCCTAAAATTAAGGTTACCAAGTATACTCTTGTAATTTTGGTATACTTAATTTATTCAAACTGGAACTTTCACAGCAGCACTCTACCTCATGTTCAAGATCAAGGGTTTCAGATTTTTTTGGAAATGTTAGTCAAAAATGAGTAAACATCTTCAGAAATGAGAACAGTTACGGAAAGAACATACTGGGATTTTTTTTTAATTTTGCCTTTCTTAATTGTTGTGAACAATTCAATACAAAGTAGCATTGCCTAGATATTTTAAAGTTAAGACTTGAAACTTAGTGGAAAGGAGACCATATTTTTCTGTAAGAAAATGATAAGTCAGTAACCCTCTGTGAGAGGAAAAAAAAATTACTATTCATATAAAATTAATATTAAGCTTTTTCTAGTAAGTCACATTAAGAACGTAAAGATAATTTTCTGGTATTTCCTAATGGTTTAGCACTGGACATGTTTTTGTGTATGTTCATGTATGTGTATATTTTTCTGTACTGCAGCAGCAGTACTTTAGGCTTCAACTCTATTTTCCTAAGTCTTGTATGAACACATGGAAGAATAGGTCCAGTGTAAATGAGTTAAGAGTTTGAGGCTCTAATACTACAACTAGAGTAGCTTAACATTCTTTATTGGACTTTCATGAGATTAATCAACACACAAAGTATTATTTGAAGTGCAAAGACTTATTAGTAAACATAAATTTTAACAAGCCAAAGCCTAGATACGTGTATTCCCAAGTCTAATAAACCTTTTCCTAAGACTGAACTATCAGGCACAGATTAGTGTGTGAAAAAGTATGTCTACTCTTGATCTCTTAAATGGAAGTAAAGATTCATTTGTATGCCCTCCAATTCCTTCTTCAGCCATGAAAATTGTACACAAAATTTCAACTACTAATGGAATTTAAAGGTGTTTTCATTTAGTTGTAAACGTCTTTGTGCATGGATATTACAATGTTTTTAAGAGGCACTATTAGGTAGAAAACATTAATATTAAAGCTTACCTAAGACCATCATACAGTAAACAATACCACGTTTTTCTCCTTTGTGGTTGTCTGTTACGGCATACCATGGAACAGGAAGCAATAAGTTTGTATAGCATCTAGAGAACATCAGCAATGACAATTTGTAACTTTTTCAGTAAATTTAGCAAATGTGATCTAAAGCACTTGTGTTATAAAATGCAGGTCATTTCAAATAAAATATAAGAGGAAACAAGGTGCAAAAATCCATAAAGTTCATTTGTAAGATGCAACTATTTAATCAGAATAAGTCAATTCACTTTCAGAAATGCAAATTCAATATATTTGCAGCCACTTCTAGCAAGTGCTGCTGCTTTGGTCATACTGTTGTGCAAATTGCGTTGAAGCACGTCAATCAAATCTGGCACAGCACAGCTTTCACACAGAAATACTGTTACCTTTATATGAACAGAAGTGCTTAAATCTTGTTAGTATGGATAGAAATAATGTGCATGGAGAATTTTCACTCTGCACTTTGTAGAAGGTTCATCTTGCAAATTCTGAGCCAGCCCAGATCCAGAGACAAAAACTTATAGGTCCATAAATGCAACACGTCCAACTGATTGGTAGCAGTTTTCCCATCTCTAAAATGTCATGCATAGTAAAACACTTCTCTGGATTTGTAAGATTATGGAAGAAAGGCAACATATTTGCACAGATCACCAGTCAAATTCAGGTCAATATAGTTACTCA
The DNA here is from genome assembly GCF_018139145.2 of Gymnogyps californianus. NCBI lineage: Eukaryota > Metazoa > Chordata > Aves > Accipitriformes > Cathartidae > Gymnogyps > Gymnogyps californianus. Next base: position 38,249,501 of record NC_059500.1, read on the forward strand.
TGAATTAGCATATCCCTATAAAATTATCTGAGGAGTATTCATGCTACATTTGGTGTACCATCTGTTAGGGGGTTTGGGGTTTTGGATTTTTGTTTGTTGCTTTTGCTTTTTATATTTTTTCCTCTGTACTGTTTTAATGCTTATTTTAGGTGTTGTAAACTATTTATTGTGTGATTGTTTGTTTTTCCAATTCACAATACTTTAATTGAGTTAGAATTCCCCAACAAATGTGATTACAAGGACAATTGCTACAGAGCAACTTTCTTCTTGCACAAATAAAAATGCTGGAAGATCACCTGATAAAATGTGACAGCATAACTAGCAGTGCATTGTCTCTGCTGCCCAACTGACTCACGGAAATGTGATCTGGAGAAAACCTCTCCCTGTGCCAGACTTGATTAATCCTCTGTAGCTGGGCAACAGAGTAGTACAGGAGTGAAGATGACTTTCTATAACAGGTGTAAACAGTCTCAGATAAATGAGTTGCTATCTCCATTGTTTTGCTTTAGGAAATTTTCAATATCTTCATTATCAAAAGATGGGCTTAGGCTGAATTTTCCAGCCTAGGCAACAGAACACATGGAAAAAAGAACCTAGTTGTCTAGAGAGACTAAGCCAACACAACCAATACAAGTCCAGAAGTCAGATTGACAGAAACCTTTCCTAAGACTTTGTCGACACTTAAAATAATTACTACAGAAAATGGATACTTCTATAGACCCAAGTTTGTATCCAGTTTTCCACAGACAATATCAACCTAGTTTAGATAATCATAAGGCTGGTTTTGCTTCAGCAACAAATGCAAACTCTTTCCCAGTAGCCAACCACATTATTGTCTTTTTAGTAATGCAGCAACAGCTATGATATCTCCCTCTCAATATTTACTATCTCCAACACGTATACCTTTTGTCTACATCTGTAAGATCCTATAGACTTTAACTGCTTTACCATCACCTTATGAAGACTGGTTAAGTAATATTACCCTTTTATAATTAAATAATAAAATATTACTGAGGCCACATGGCTTATTTGAATTGACTCCTTGAGTTACTAATTCCCATTTCTTATTTGGATTATTATGTTTCCTCAATTCTTTGTTGGCTTTTGACAATGTTTTGGTTTAATATTTCAAAAGTACATGATTTATTGTGTTTCTTTTCTTTTTTTTTTTTGAGATTTCTGTTATTGATTCTTAACAGACCATCTAAACAATTCTGTGTCACCCTGTCCTTTAGCATGAATTACATTTGCAGACAGGCTTGTCATTGCCAGAAAATCTGAATGGTGGCAGATCTTAGCTCATCAGGGTGCCGTTCTTCGTTACCTCTATCAACGCTGATATGCCCGCCAGCATTGCGAACTCTAGCTGTCTGCCACTAATTTGACTACTAAATTAAAATCCATTAGATCACAGAGAACTAATTGCAAGTCAGTGTATTTGAAATACCTCACATAAATAAGTCATAGACAAAGGAAGAGAGAAATTTCCTCCTAAAACCTAATTCATACTCCTATAGTACCTTTGTATATTGGAAGGCAGAGCCTAGAAGATCAATTGTACTCATTAATACTGTAATACAGTTTCAGCTATCCACTCTAAAGTGAGCAGCAAACCAATTAAGGCCAATAGATATCTCATAGTCAGACTTTTGATTAATGTGTAGCAGTACAGCAAGATAAATCTGTATTTTTCACTTTAACAAAAGTTTTACTTTTTCTGTTCTTATCCGTGTGTGTCGGCTTTGATAATCATGCCTTATTTTCCACAATGCTAACTTCCTCATTATTTTTACTGTTTTTAAATGAGAGTCTGAAAGTTTTTTTGGTTTAGGAAGCAGTGACAAAAACAAGCTCGAAAGCTATTCCACTTATAGCAAGATAAGGAAAGTGTTTGAACAGAAGTGCTTGTTTGAGTTTGTTGGGGTTTTTTCCTCCTTTTTGCTTATGGAGACATGACTTATTCCTTTTGCCCTTTGCATAACACTTATTCAAAGCACTATATTAATTTAGAGTCAATATTCCTTGTTTAATGTTTCTTCCAAATGTAACATTACCAAGGTTTATATAAGAGGTCTAGACTGGCTACTGTATTAGACAATTGTTAATGTACAGTTTGAATCTTTCTGTACTGTTCTGTACAGATGAAGTCTTTACATGAAATCATAACCAGATAACTTTTCTATTGAGCTAATACTTGGATTCATAAGTATAATGCTGCGATGGTAGGAACACTCATCTGTGAATAACAATCACCTAGCATCATCTATACCAGCCACAAGTGTGATTGTTCATCTCAGATTTTTCATGGGGAGAGACACCCTAGCCACAATGAAGGACCACAACAGTTCCATAAATTTAGTTTAACATTGACCTCTGCAATGTCAGACAACCTGCTGCATTAAAATGATCCAAGATATCAGAAGTCAAACCTTCCAAATTTTATGTGGCAGATTCTGTCCCCTCCTCCAAGCCTTACAAAGTCAAAAATCACATCACTGTACCTTTCTTTCAGGTTTCATTTATCACCAGTCTAACTCTTTAGAGCCAGTTAACAGTTAGACAAAATTGTCTATACCACTGCGAGAACGCACTGCAGATTTTTGCAGAACATCTACTTAATCTCTGGTTCTTGAGTGCTACAAGGGCAGTACTAGAAATGACCTGGGGAGAGTAAGGGGAGCAAGACTTTAACTTCAATATCCTGATTTTAAAGGAAAGATGTTCTATTAAACTAGCATAACTGAAAGTGACTTTTGATGGAGATAACTGTAGCCCATCTTGTCCTTTACCAAAGAATAATTAAATATGTAAGACATTACTGACAGTATTTGTCTAATGTGATCTTATAAGTTTCAATTGATGAGGATTAGGTTGCTAATGGGTTGCTTCTTTAGGCAATCTATGAGTGTTCAATTTTTCTTATCATTAGAAATTGCTTCTCTAATATGCAAATATTTTCACACTATTTTTTATTCTATGATGTGCAAATACTTTCGCAAAAGATGAGATAACATGCAAACCACCAACAATTCTTCCTTTCCAATAGCATATACCTAGATATTTCACAAAATGTTTGCTACTGGCAAGTCAGTATATGTGGTGGTTTGACCCTGGCTGGATGCCAGGTGCCCAACAAAGCCGCTCTATCACTCCCCTTCCTCAAATGGACAGGGGAGAGAAAATAAAACAAAAGGCTCATGGGTCGAGATAAGGACAGGGAGATCACTCACCAGTTACCGTCATGGGCAAAACAGACTCGACTTAGGGAAAAAATTAATTTAATTTATTACTAGTCAAATCAAAGTAAGATTATGAGAAATAAAACCAAATCTTAAAAACACCTTCCTCCCACCCCTCCCTTCTTCCCAAGCTTAACTTTACTCCCAATTTCTCTACCTCCTCCCGCTCCAAGCAGTGCAGGGGGATGGGGAATGGGGGTTTCAGTCAGTTCATCACACGTTGTTTCTGCTGCTCCTTATTCCTCAAGGGGAGGACACCTCACACTCTTGCCCTGCTCCAGCATGGGGTCCCTCCCACGGGAGACAGTCCTCCACAAACTTCTCCAATGTGAGTCCTTCCCACAGGCTACAGTTCTTTATGAACTGTTCCAGCGTGGGTCCCTTCCACAAGGTGCAGTCCTTCAGGAACAGACTGCTCCAGCATGGGGGACCCACAGGATCACAAGTCCTGCCAGCAAACCTGCTCCAGCATGGGCTCCTCTCTTTCCACAGGGTCCACAGGTCCTGCCAGGAGCCTGCTCCAGTGCAAGCTTCCCACAGGGTCACAGCCCCCTTTGGGCACATCCACCTGCTCCAGCGTGGGGTCTTCCACAGGCTGCAGGTGGATATCTGCTCCACCGTGGACCTCCATGGACTGCAGGGGGACAGCCTGCCTCACCATGGTCTTCACTACGGGCTGCAGGGGAATTTCTGCTCCAGCACCTGGAGCACCTCCTCCCCCTCCTTCTTCACTGACCTTGGTGTCTGCAGAGTTGTTTCTCTCACATATTCTCACTCCTCTCTCCGGCTGCAATCGCTGCTGCACAGTAAATTTTCCCCCTTCTTAAATATGTTATTACAGAAGCTACCACTTAGCCTTGGCCAGCGGTGAGTCCGTCCTGGAGCTGGCTGGCATTGACTCTATCGGACATATGCTTCTATCGTGCTTCTCACAGAAGCCACCCCTGTAGTTTCCCTGCTACCAAAACCTTTTCAAGCAAACCCAACACAATGTATAACTGTTAGCTTCACATATGAAAGGAACAATGTGGCTTACAGAATTACTGAGGTACCGGGAGTCATTCATTTGCTTGCTGAGTCTGACAGTATCTATTTTGGGGATTTATACTGACATCCATCATCATGTTGCTTTTCCTGACAATTAGCCTGTGTACTTGCAAAGATCCTTAAGCCAGTATAGTAAATCCACAGCTGCAATTCATGACTACTCAGTAGATGAATCAAAAGGGGTAATTTCATATGATGCTGTACTAGAACTGGGTAGACTTTTCTGCTATCACGTGAACTGTCTTACATGAATAGAGTGTCTCTGTGATGAACATTGGCACAAAGTTGACAGTTTATGCCTGTGTCCACAGTTTAGTCATGACAAATATAAATAAGCTTGGTGGGGGAAAGTTATTGCAAACTGTTTAATGGTTTAAATTAAATGAATGGCATTATATAGTTGGTTTTGGTTCTGTATCCATTTTCGCAGACAGAACTTAAGTTGTCATGATAAGCAGAATACAAAAGGTTATTTCTACGTGTAAATTGGAATATTTCTCTTCACATATATATGTATATATGATGTCTATAAGGCACAGCAGAGACTTGCAGTACCAGTACAAAATTGCCCATATCGATGGATGGATTCAGAGATCTGGAATTGGAATATGTTTATCCTTCATGCATGAAAAACAAGTTAATATATAACAGAAGATAATAAAAGAGGAAGTGCACTGGGTATTCAGTGACAAGCAATTTCAGAATGGACAATGAATAAGGTATCACTTGTGTTAAAACACATCATTTTATAACTCTGAATAAGTGACTAACATGACATTTTAAAGATATGTTGCAAAATTTATACAATTATTTCAGTATACCATTTATCATATAATAGGGATGTAACCTTGCTGTCTTCCACAAAATATGAACTTTTGTTCACCTTGTAACGGAGTACTGCAGATTGCCTTATAGCATGAAAGAAATTAGCTGTTTCTACTTCAAAGAAAACTTGTTCCAGTTGTTGGGTTTACTTGTCCTACCACCAAGGGAAGTGATGCCCCTTCTTTCCAGGTTACTTCACTTTGAGACCTGTGACCTATATTGTGAACTTAACCACTGAAAGTTTAGTATACAATAGGGAATAAGGTTAATATATAAAGGGAAGAAATAAAGATGATAGTTAGTTTTGTTACATTTTTCTTGAAAGCTTCAGACCAGTGGCAAAGATTTTCCCTTGACTGTAATTCATAAAATAGTTCAATGCCTTCTAGGTGAGTATCTATGTTTATTTAAAAGACAAAATTATTTTAAACACCATGCTTATTCTACCCATATTGCCTTTTTTTCATGAGTTTTTGAGTAGCTCTATCACATTCAAACATTTGTTACAATTTGTTACATGTGGGCAGAACATGCTTTATAACGCATCTTATACTTTACAAGCTATAATTTTATGTTGCTCATGGGGATAATTCTTGAGGAAAGGAACTGAAGAGAAAAAGAAGCTATTATATTCACTGCTTTTACAAGAAATGCAGTATGCTTTTACTATATAACTATTTGTATAGGTTTAATAGCAATTGAGGATCATTACACAGAAGTTTTTGAAGCCCAGTGGCTTATATGTTTTGATGCAGGAATATGAATATCCTATAAAAAACAGCACCTGCATGCACTTGGACAGCACTCTTCATACGGTACTTACATCAAACACAATCAATAATGTCAAGATGCTGCGTAAAATGAAAATGCATCCATACACACGAAAATGTGTAGAAGAAGATGGACTGCAAATGTTAGAAGGTGGACCAAAGGCTACTAAAATATACTGCAAAAGCCAAGGGTCGTGACAGATTAAGACATTTTATAGTTTAGAGGAATTTAATCTTCTTGTGATATATAACAAATACAGCCAAGTCACAATAAAATTTTCTGAAAACTTCCAGATGAAACTGGAAAATATAATTTAAAACATGGATTTTTATTAAGTTTATTATCTGTGTCTGGTTTTGTTTGGCTTTTTCTTGGACAAATTCTGGACTTTTTTTGGAGCACTAGAGACTCAGATGTTTACCTACCTAAAATTATATAGCAAATTCTTAACAGAAGGACAAAAAAATTTGAAGACATACCTAAAAAATTTAGCTCAGTTTAAACTGAAGCCACAAATAAAACGTTTTTATGTAGCCTAATGTTTTTATATCCCAGCATTGTTGGAGGGCACTTTTACCGTAGCCTGAACACATACCTTAAAACAATAGGCCAGGACTTTGGGAGGAGGGGGGTTAAACACTATTTTAGGCATATTTTAGTTTTAAAACGGCTCATTTAGGAATAATTGTAACATCTTTTTCAGATATTTCATCTTTTAGTTATTAATGTTACTAGTTGCATTTTAATACAGTTCTTTTCCATGTGGGATTGCAGCTTGAAGAGGACAAATATAGGAAATATTGGAAGTTGTTAAGTTGGCAATGCACAAGATAAAATGAAGCATCACCTCCCAGCAGAAAATACAAAAAGGTAATAAGTGGTTAAACCTTTAGGTCTTAGTTAACGGCTGTTTAATCCTGTAGCTGGGGAACCATTTACAGAATAAAAGCCCTGTGCTTGAAAATTAACACTTGTGCCTTGGGAAAGAAGTTCATGATGAGTGTAAAAAAACAACAATAGGAAGGTCAAGATGCAAAAGTTAAATTCCCAAAATACCCACTATTAACAGCAGATAAAAAGAAATAATAATAATAATTCCAAACCCAGAAAACAATTAATTGAAATCTGAAGGAGAAACGGGGACTACAGGGAAATTTCTCAGTTTGTTACTTGTTCAGTTTTCTGAAATTTAAACGTCAAACACTTTTTCATGTAACTATAATAGTTCAGGTGCATTAAAAAAAAAAAAAGATAAAAAAGGCTACGTAGAGAGAATCTCTTTGAGCAGACTAAATGTAGCTCTTTTTACACTCAGATGCAATAGACATGGTAGCAGACCAAGCACCATTTATCACGAATTATCAAAACGCAGAAGAATGGTATATATCCTTTAACAGGAGACCTAAGGAAGCCATATTGGAGTACCAAGAAGAAAGAAAGAAACAAGAGGAATTAGACACTTGACACATGTGCAAAAAGAGAACACGTGTAGAATATTTAAAAAAAAAAAAAAAAGAATATACTTTGCACCAAATTCAGAAGGCCCTGGACCCAGATTAGAAGTTGACTTTAGCATTATAGAGGATGCAATAGCTAGGCTGTAAGAAAAGGGTTGTACCTTGAGCACAAAAAACCTGTCAGTCGCTGTGTCAGCTGCCAGCATATGGACAACCTTCCAGCAGGGCTGGTTGTGAGCCACAGCCATGACAGCAGATAGGCATCAGGTACCACAACAACTCACGTCAATCAGCACCAGCTGCTAGTGGCCCCACCTGTACTGGACACCCCTGGGATTCACAGTGTTGATAACACACTGGTGTTTTGGCTACTCCTGAGCAGTGCTTGCACAGCATCAAGGTTTTCTTTTTTTTCTTTTTTTTTTTTCCTCTCTGCCTACCCAGTGAGTAGGGTGGGCGGGGGCAAGAGGTTGGGAGGGAACACAGCTGATATAGCTGACCTGAACGGACCAAAGGGTTATCCCATACTATATGACGTCATGTTCAGCCATAAAATCTTGGGGAAAGGAGGAGGAAGGTGGACTCTTGTGGTTATGGTGTTTGTCTTCCCAAGCAACTGTTAAGCATGGGGAGGCCCTGCTTCCCAGGGAGTGGCTAGGCATCTGCCTGCTGATGGGAAGGGGAAGTGTTGAATGAATTCTTTATTTTGCTTTGCTTGCACACAGACCTTTGCTTCACCTATAAAATTGTCTTTATGTCAACCTGCAGATATTTAGCTTTTACTCTTCCAATTCTGACCCCCACCCCACTGAGGAGGAGTCGGCAAGAAACTGGGTGGGGGCTTAGCTCCTGGCTGGGGTCAACCCACCACAGAGAAAAAGGCTTGGCTGAAGAGAGAGAACTGTCAGTTCAATGTATGACCTCCTGTGTCAGTAATACTTACATTACTATACTCTAGCTCTGCTTTGCTGACTTCTGCCTGACACAGAAAAGGAAGTTTTGCAAGCGACAGAAGACTTCTTTTCTCAAAAGAGAGCACACCATTGCCCTTTTCTCTTGCAAGTCAAAATCAGCATAATCTTGGTTATGTCTCTGAAAACTGTTATCAAGTACACAGTATTTAATGTCAACAGCTGTAAAACTACCACTCCGCAATGATTACCGTTTTCCTTTCTTCACAGTTATGACTATTACACTGTGCATGATCCTTTGTTTTATTTAGACTTCCAAATGGATCAAAAAAATCAGTCTAGCATTTGCTGTTAAAGGTAATAATCATCTCTCTGAAAGGTGGAGGTAATTTGTAGAATAAAATATCTCAGGCTTGTTAGTTTTAACAAGAGGGAATGAATCAGAACGGTTTGCTTCCTGTACTTCTCTTTTAGACCCTGAATAAAGCTCTAGTTTTAATATTGTTCTTATTTGGAAACATGAAAAGTTGACAGTTGCCTGAACTGTTCAGAAAAGACATCTTTATGGTAAGTACAGGTAATCACATAAACTGCAGTCTTTGAGAACAAGATTAAATCTAATGCCTGGCTATTTAAGCCTTATGGAAATTTTGTTTCAGATGTTTCATTCTCTGAGCTCTAACAGCTCTGCAGGAGGCTCAAATTTCTAAAAATACAAAAATAAACAGGAACGCATAAAGAAAATAAGACACACTGTAGTTTGTTTATAAGAATTAAGAGCATACCATCAATTAGGAGGGTAGCAATGACACCAATTGATAAAAGTTGCATGTTAACTACTACTGGTATACTGCAGCTTTACATTTATATGCAAAATACATGCTGAGGCAAGTGGTTTGTTTCGTTCTTCTAAATAAGAAATCGCCAACATCTTTCTTCTTCTACCTGACTAACTGTGTATATTATTTTCACTTGTATAGTTATTTAATCTGATGTTTGTTAAATTAGATACCTTGATTATAAGGCTTAAATTATAAAAAAAAAAAAAAAACCAAACAAACCTCGCAATATTGACCTCCTCCTTTTTTAAAATGTCTTTGAAATTCCATATGACTTTATGAATGTAGCAAGATTTTAATGAATGAACAGGTTGAAATGGAAGAAAACTTACATGCTGTGAGACATCTTAAATAGCCTAAGCTGTACTTGGCAGGTTGAGCGCTAGAGAATGAGAAACAGATCAAAGGTGCATTTCCACTATCACAATCCTCAGTCCAATACTACTGCTAATTTATAATCACATTTGGGTTAGTCATCTTAACAGTAACTCAGCTATCTGGGAATATTTGATACCAACATGCTTTTATTTTTCTATTCCTTGGTTGTAATTTGATGTATATTGACAGTAATTTGAATATGAGTCAACAGTGTGCCCTGGCAGCCAAAAGGGCCAACTGTATCCTGGGGTGCATCCAGCACAGCATAGCTAGCTGGACAAGGGAGGTGACTGTCCTACTCACTCTATACTGCACTCGTGTGGCCCCACCTCGAGTACTGTGCGCGGTTTTGGACGCCTCAATATATGAAGGATATCAAACTATTAAAGTGTGTCCAGAGGAGGGCAAACAAGATGGTTAAAGGTCTTGAGGGCAAGACTTATGAGGAGTGCCTGAGGTCACTTGGTTTGCTCAGCTTGGAGAAGAGAAGGCTGCAGGGTGACCTCATCGCAATCCACAACTTCTTCAAGTGGGGCAGTGGAGGAGGAGGTGCTGATCCTCACTCTCTAGTGACCAGTGATAGGACATGAGAAAATGGAATGAAGCTACATCAGGGGAAGTTCAGACTGGACGTTAGGAAAAGGTTCTTCACTGAGAGGGTGGTCAGTCACTGGAACAGGCTCCTCAGGGGAGTGGACATGGTAACAAGCCTGTCAGAGTTCAAGGAGCGTCTGGATGACGTTCTTAGTCATATGGTTTATTGTTAGGTAGTCCTGTAAGGGGAAGGGACCTGGACTCAATGATCCTTATGGGTCCCTTCCAACTTGAGATATTCTATGATTTATTGATTCTATGAATTTTAAGTCATTCAGGAACATATAAGTGTTACAAAGGTGATAGATACAGCTAAGCCAGTTGCTACTCTGGTTTTAAATCATCCCAGGATATTATTATTTTGGGAGAATTTCCAGGTAACCTGTCCCAGAAGGGTCCTTATCCTGCATATATTGTCTCAGTATCACATCTACATCATGAGGCAAGATGCAAGAATGCAGCCCTAATATTCGTGATTTGAAGAAGAAAGGCTGCTTTGTACAATGGAACAATAGAATGCTTTGTTGCAAGTGCTGCAGCACAGGAATGGGAAGGATTTTCTAAAATTTGACAAGAGAACTAACTGTGCTGTGTAATATATTAGAACTATGTCCTTAAAGTTTTGTCTTCCCCAGTGATTCCCTTTTCTCAAATCAGAAATAACAATTTAACTTTTACCTGACTATATTCAGGTTTTGCTGTTGATTCATACACACTCTTTATCTTCCTAGTGAAGTACATTTGGAGTAAACATTCACCCAGTATTATGGAGAAATACTGACACACCAAGGTATCAATTAATATTCTTCAGCGCTGGGCTGAATGAAGTTTAGAGGAAACTCTGAGTTGTCACAGATACATATACATACATATCTACATGCATAAGTTTTACTAATCAACACAATTAAACCTTTTAGGTAAGAATATTTCTCAAATACTGTATTGAGGACTAATTAATCCCTGAACTATTACTAACTCAGAGTGCTGAGTTGTTATCCGGTCTATCTTAACCATTTTTAGGCTAATTTATAGTGAAATAAACCAGACTGTATGATCAGATTCATATCTGATGTTATTTTAGTCATGATTCTATATTTTCCTTATGTCTAGCAAAATGCTTAAATAGAGTTCCCGTTTCTTTGGGAAACAGCTCATTCTTCAGGCTAAGAAAATAGACACAGGGACACCTCTCAGAAACATTCTACCAAGGTTGGAAGAAAGCATCATCTTAGGTTGGGACAAGAATAGGCTGAGGTAATGTTTTTCAGGAGGTTATGCAGCAGATAGTTAAACCAGGTAACACTGAATGCCAAGCAAAAATGAAAGTTGTAGGTGGTACCAAAAAGGTCATGTTCCACTATCTTCCAGTACATTGAAAGACTTTAGTATTTTAAATAACTTTTCTGTATTAATTTTATACATATGCACTTACGGAACAAACCGAAGCTGTACACAGAATACTTATTCCATCTGCTTGAGTTACTGCTTCAGATCCTTATCAAACACAGGAGAGTGATTATTTTGGCCTTCTCATCTTATTCTCTCTCAGGTATCCCTGTTATATAATTCAGTTGCCTAGATTTATTTATAAATCCTTTGCTATATAAATAAATGTGTACAATGTACAGAGTGAAAAGAGAAAGATATGATCCAGCTGTGAATTTGGATATATTTATGATCTGTAGATTGAAGAAGGAGCTGAGAGGTCAATTCCATTTATTTCAGAAAAGGGTATACAAGCACCTACATCAAATGCACATGTGATAGTTACATGACGTAGTTTATTTCTTCTCTTATTCATTCATGTCTCTTTAATTTAGTGACTTTAATAACTTTGACACTCAGTAGTAGTGTAAGAATAGCTGAACATGATGATTAACTAAGCTTCAGTTGTGGAACTAAATTATGCCTTCATTTATTTCTAGATTATTCTTGGATTACTATTTAATATTTAGAATTTTCTTTCTATTTAAAACACAGCTTTAATACTTGAGTCAAATTAAGCACCTCTCCTTATGATAATGCTGTTCAGTGGATGCATGACTGAGACTGTGCATGGTAGGCAGTGTAGCTACAATTTTGTTCTGCAAACACCACCTGATTAGCTCCTTTACTGGGAAATATTCAACTATCTTTGCTGTGGAAATGCTGGGTTTAAATGATAAAGGCAGGACCAAAATCCATTTTGTCACTGTATTAAACAAAATAGCAAGAGGAGGTCTAAGGAAAATATTGGACTGATACTTGATGAAGATGGTCACCTGGCAAATAGAGATGCAGAAAATGTGGAGGCATTCAATGCTTTTTTTGCCTTAGTCCTTAATAATAATGATAGATCTTGAGCTGCTGGCTCGTCTCAGTTGGAAAACCACGACTACAGGAACAGTGACTTTCCATTTCTGCACCCTGAAATTGTAAGGGACCAGTTGTATCAGCTGAATGTTCATAAGTCCATGGGGCCTGGTGGAATTCATCCCAGCGTGCTGAAGGAGCCAGCGGGTGGTACAGTAAGACCCTTCTCAATCATCTGCCAAAGGTCTTGGGAGTCTGGGGAGATCCTTGCTGACTGGAAGCTAGCCTGTGTTATCCAATTTACAAGAAGGGCATGAGGGAAGGCCCAGGAAACAACATACCTGTTAGTCTAACCTCAGTACCTGGAAAAATGATGAAGAAGATCATACTGGGTGCTACTGAAAGGCATTTCAAGGACAATGCAATCATCAGGTACAGTCAGCATGGGTTCACAAAGGGAAAGTCCTGCCTAACTAATCTGATATCCTTCTATAATAAGGTCACTCACCTAATGGATGAAGGGAAGGTGGTGGACGTAGTTTTTCTTGATTTTAGTAAGGCTTTTGATACTTTGCCTTACAGTATGCTTCTGGACAAGTTGTCCAACTAAGATAGGCAGGTACACGGTGCACTGGATGAAGAACTGGCTGAATGGCAGGGCTCCATGGTCTGTTGTGAATGGGGCTACATCTGGCTGGCAGCCAGTCACCGGTGGTGTTCCTCAGGGGTCAGTTCTAGGGCCATTTCAGTTCAACATTTTTATCAATGATCTGGATGCAGGATTTGAATGCACCCTTAGTAAATTTGCCGACAATACTAAAGTGGGAGGTGCTGTTGACTCTTTTGAGGGACAAGAGGCCTTGCAGAGGGATCTAGATAGATTGGAGCATTCGGCAACCATCAATGGCATGAAATTTAACAAGAACAAATGCCAGATTCTGCACCTGGGATGGAGGAAGTAGAGATTGGGAGAGGAGTGGCTGGAAAGCAGCCCTGCAGAAAGGGATCTGGGGGTGCTGGTTGACAGCAGGCTCAATATGAGTCAGTAGCATGCCCTGGCAGCCAAGAGGGCAAACTGTCGTCTGGGGTGCATTAAACACAGTATAACCAGCCAATCAAAAGAGGTGATTATCCTGCTGTATTTAGCAATGGTGCAGCCTCACCTTTGACTGTTGTGTGAAGTTCCGTGCCCCAGAATTTAAGAAGGATGTGAAGGTCCTTGAATGCATCGAGAGGAGGGCAACAAAGCTGGTGAAAGGGCTGGAAGGTATGTCCTGTGAGGAGTGGCTGAGGACACTGGGTTTGCCTAATTTGGAGAGAAGGAGGCTGAGGGGCGACCTCATTGCTCTCTACAGCTTCCTGAGGCAGGGAAGTGGAGAGGGAGGTGCTGATCTCTTCTCCCTGGGATCCAGCGACAGGCCGCATTGGAATGGTTCATAGCTGTGTCAGGGGAAGTTCAGACTTGACATTAGGAAGCATTTCTTTCCCAAGAGGGTGGTCAAACACTGCAACAGGCTTCCTAGAGTGGTGGTGGATGCCCCGTGTGTGTCAGTGCCTTAGGAAGAGGCATTTGGACCATGCTCTTAATAACACGCTTTAACTTTTGGTCAGTGCTGAAGTGGTCAGGCAGTTGGACTAGATGATCATTGTAGTTCCCTTCCAACTGCAACTATTCTATTCCATTCCATTCTATTCTATTCCATTCCATTCCATTCCATTCCATTCCATTCTATAAAATCATAGAATTTTTGAGGTTGAAAGGGACTTCTGGAGATTGTCTAGTCCAACCTCCTTGCCCAAAGGAGGGTCAAAATTAAGTATTCATTGCTTCCAATTGTTACCATTCTTACCAAAATTCAAATGTTACAGATTTTTTTTAAAGAAGAAAAGTCATGATCCTCAAATGATCCCAGGTAAAATATGCAATAAAAATAATTGAAATATTTTTAAAATGTATCTTTATGAAGCTTAAACTGAGTAGGAAAAGTTTGGAAATTTTCACAGAAGCTTAAACTGAGTAGGAAAACAGTGTTGAGATTTTCATTGAGAGTAAGTACATGGAAGTGAATCAGAAGAGAGATTGTATTTGCTAGAAGACTGTCATGGTTTAACCCCAGCCAGCAACTAAGCACCATGTAGCCGCTCCCTCACTCCTTCCCCCTCCCAGCAGGATGGGGAGGAGAATCAGGAAAAAAGGTAGAACTCCTGGGTTGAGATAAGAACAGTTTAATAACTAAAGTAAAATATAATACTAACAATAATAATTATGAAATATAATAATAATAATAATAGTAATGAAAAGGAATATAACCAAAAAAAAGAAAAAAAAAAGGAAAAAAAAAGACATAAAACTCAAGGAATAAAACCAGTGATGCACAATGCAATGTGTGGCCCCTCCTGGCCAACTCCCTCCAGTTTATATACTGAGCATGACATTCTATGGTATGGAATATCCCTTTGGCTAGTTCAGGTCAGCTGTCCCGGCTATGTTCCCTCCCAGCTTCTTGCATACCTGCTTGCTGGCAGAGCATGGGAAACTGAAAAATCCTTAACTTAAGATAAGCGCTGCTTAGCAACAACTAAAACATCAATGTGTTATCAACATTATTCTCACACTAAATCCAAAACAGTACTGTACCAGCTACTAAGAAGAAAATTAACTCTAACCCAGCTGAAACCAGGGCAAAGGCCAAACAATTCACCTGAGAATTGTATAGAGCCCAAAAAGGAGTTTTAAAATAAGTATAAGAAAGAAATATGAGACACTGGAGTGAAGTAATAAAAAGATTGTGTATTTTTTTTGTATGAAAGAACTATTATGCTATAAAGGAACCGGAGCCATAAATGACCTATAACATTACCAAGCAATTCTCAAAGGAATTACATTTTGTGAGCCATAAGTGGCTATAGTAGCTAAAGTGCAGATCCTTCAGTCACTGTTTTCATTCATATTGGAACTGTCTTGTTATTTTGAAAAATTTAAAAATTGTTTAGAGTTAAAAGAAATCTTATCTTAGTGGAGGATCATAGAATAATTTAGGTAGAAAGCATCTCTGGAACTCATCTAATCCTTAATTGTTGATCTGGCTATCCCTCCTGTTTTTCACCCCAATTTGTCCCTAAATTTATTTCCTCACCAAAGTGGATTTTTTGGGGCAATAGTATTGTACTAATGATGCTATGTTTTAAACATATATTAAGTATACTTCTACCATGCAAAATATACTCTGCAATCATAAAGCTGTACATTTTATGCCTGGAAAGGACCTTATAAATGCACGCTCCTCCCTTCCCCTTCTAAAGCAGAATCAAATCCATCAATAACCTGCAGGAGCAGGTGCTTGTTTTAAAAGCACAAAGCTTCCTTGCACCCTTCTAGCATCTTGTCTACATACTTAACCATGTTCTTGTTGGAAAATTTGTTGAAACATCTGAACTCTATTTTATTTCTTCCAATTTAAGATGAGTAGCTCATGTATGTTTATTTACAATGACATAAGAGAAAAACTGAGGTTCTAAACCACAAAATATTATTAAACTCCTATCGATATTTTTCTGCTCAAAACAGAACCAAATAAAACTTTCCTTAAAAATTGACATTTTTTTCACCATCCATAATTTTTTTTCCAAATTATTATTTTTTCTTACTATACAGTACCTACACATGCCCACAGTATTCCAGCAAAGTTCCAAAAATAGAACAACGCCATTAGCATTCTGGCAGTTGATACAGAAGACATCAGTACTTTTTATATTCTGCTATTACCATTATGAAATATTTTGGTCTGGTAAGAGTATGGAGTTTTCCTCTTTAGATATATTTTGTACATCATACCTCACTCCTTGGAACAGGAAGAACCCTGAAAATATGACAGGGTTGAAGAGAAAGATTATTAAAAAAATAATGGAGTACATTAGAAGATACGGAATATGTGAAAAGGCAATAGGATTGGGAAATAAAACTGAGCATGGAAAAAAAAAGAAGCAGAGAGTCTTGTGCTTATTGTGCATAATGTATGGAGTGATTTGAGGAAAAGTTCATTTCAGGAAAAGATAATGCACATTCCTCCTCTTTACTGCTGTATATCAGTGTTGTGGTTTAACCCCAGTCAGCAACTCAGAACCACACAGCCGTTTCCCCCTCCCCCTTCCCAGTGGGGTGAGGAGGAGGAAAGCAAAGGAAAAAAAGTAAAACTCGTGGGTTGAGATAAGAACAGTTTAAAACTAAAGTAAAATATAATACTAACAATAGTAATAATGAAAAATAATAATAATAGTAATGAAAAGGAATGCAACAAAAAAAGGGGGGGGGGAGGAGAAAAAAAAAAGAGTGACGCACAATGCAATTGCTCACCACCCGCTGATCGACGCCCAGTTAGTTCCCGAGCCGTGATCTGCGCCTCCTGGCCAACTCCCCCCTGTTTATATACTGGGCATGACATTCCATGATATGGAATTCCCCTTTGGCTAGTTCAGGTCAGCTGCCCCGGCTCTGCTCCCTCCCAGCTCCTTGCCCACCTGCTTGCTGGCAGAGCATGGGAAACTGAAAAGTCCTTGGCTTAAGATAAGCGCTACTTAGCAACAACTAAAACATCAGAGTGTTATCATCAACATCATTCTCACACCAAATCCAAAACACAGCACTGTACCAGTGTCGTGGTTTAACCCCAGTCAGCAACTAAGCACCACGCAGCCGCTTCCCCCTCCCCCTCCCAGTGGGGTGAGGAGGAGGAAAGCAAAGGAAAAAAAAAGTAAAACTCGTGGGTTGAGATAAGAACAGTTTAATAACTAAAGTAAAATATAATACTAACAATAGTAATAATGAAATATAATAATAATAGTAATGAAAAGGAATGCAACAAAAGAAGGGGGGGGGGAAGAAAAAAACCAGTGATGCACAATGCAATTGCTCACCACCCGCTGACCGATGCTCAGTTAGTTCCCGAACCGCGATCCGCGCCTCCCGGCCAGCTCCCCCCTGTTTATATACTGGGCATGACGTTCCATGGTATGGAATACCTCTTTGGCTAGTTCAGGTCAGCTGCCCCGGCTCTGCTCCCTCCCAGCTCCTTGCCCACCTGCTTGCTGGCAGAGCATGAGAAACTGAAAAGTCCTTGGCTTAAGATAAGCGCTACTTAGCAACAGCTAAAACATCAGCGTGTTATCAACATCATTCTCACACTAAATCCAAAACACAGCACTGTACCAGCTACTAAAAAGAAAGTTAACTCTGTCCCAGCCGAAACCAGGACAATATCCACCCCTTATTCTATACCATTTACGTTATGCCCAGATCCCACACTTTCCAATACATTTCCAATTAATCACCACCACTTTTCCTGTCTTTTAGTATATACACACAGATATCATTCCCGCGATCTATGGGCCATCTCTATCAAATGTGTGTTGAGTTCATTCAGTCCATGACTTTGAGCTCCATCTATCGTAACAGTCTGTCTGGGCAGGAGGGATGATGCAAAGTCCGCTCAGTCGGCAGAACAGGATTGGGCTTCGGTGTGATGTGGCAGGCAGGTGACATTGGGCGCAGCAGGAGGATGGTGTGTGGTGTCGGATTGTTGCATGCTGAAGTCAGTCCTGGTTCCATCCCTGCTGCACTTCACTCAGCTTTGTCAAAGTTCATTCTTCATTAATCTAAGTAATTCTTACTATAATACCATTAATATAGCACATAATAATTATAATAATGATGACATACAGTGGCAGGATTATATAGCAATTAATAGCATACAATTCAATCTATTGGCTGTTCTCACCTAAAATCAAATCCCCTTGAGGCACACATCGGACTTCCCCATCCTTCCGCATCACCCACCAAGTGCACCCAGGCCCTTGAGCAAAAGCAATCCCACGAATGGGTTTGCCTTTGCCTGAGGCAGGAGTAACCCAAACTGTTTTTCCTAGCATATTTTTTATGTGCACTACAGGGACCTTATCCCCTTCTACAGTACGTAAAAGTTCTGATTGGGCAGGGCCAGCTCGATTGGCAGATCCTCTAGTGTTGACTAACCAGGTGGCCTTTGCTAGATGTGTATCCCAATGTTTGAAAGTTCCACCACCCATTGCTCTCAATGTAGTCTTTAACAGTCCATTGTATCGCTCAATTTTCCCAGAGGCTGGTGCATGATAGGGGATGTGATACACCCACTCAATGCCGTGCTCTTTGGCGCAGGTGTCTATGAGATTGTTCCGGAAATGAGTCCCGTTGTCTGACTCAATTCTTTCTGGGGTACCGTGTCGCCATAAGATTTGCTTCTCGAGGCCCAAGATAGTGTTCCGGGCGGTGGCATGGGGCACGGGATATGTTTCCAGCCAGCCAGTGGTTGCTTCCACCATCGTAAGCACATAACGCTTGCCTTGACGGGTTTGTGGGAGTGTGATATAGTCAATCTGCCAGGCCTCTCCATATTTGTATTTCAGCCATCGTCCTCCATACCAAAGAGGCTTTAACCGCTTGGCTTGCTTAATTGCAGCGCATGTTTCACATTCATGGATGACCTGTGCAATAGTGTCCATGGTCAGGTCCACCCCTCGATCGCGAGCCCATCTATATGTTGCATCTCTTCCCTGATGGCCTGAGGTGTCGTGGGCCCACCGAGCCATGAATAATTCACCCTTATGCTGCCAATCCAGATCTACCTGAGCTACTTCAATCCTAGCAGCCTTGTCTACCTGTTGATTGTTTTGATGTTCCTCAGTGGCCCGGCTCTTAGGTACATGAGCATCTACGTGACGTACTTTCACAACCAGATTCTCTAGCCGGGCAGCAATATCTTGCCACAATGCAGCAGCCCAGATGGGTTTACCTCTGCGTTGCCAATTACTCCGCTTCCATTGCTGCAACCACCCCCACAGAGCATTTGCCACCATCCATGAGTCAGTATAGAGATAAAGTATTGGCCATTTTTCTCGTTCAGCAATGTCTAAAGCCAGCTGGATGGCTTTCACCTCTGCAAACTGACTTGATTCACCTTTTCCTTCTGCAGTTTCTGCAACTTGTCGTATAGGACTCCATACAGCCGCCTTCCACCTCCGATGCTTTCCTACAATGCGACAGGACCCATCAGTGAACAGGGCATATTGCCTCTCATTTTCTGGCAGTTTATTATACAGTGGGGCCTCTTCAGCACGCGTTACCTCCTCCTCTGGTGATATTCCAAAATCTTTGCCTTCTGGCCAGTCTGTGATCACTTCCAGAATTCCTGGGCGACTGGGTTTCCTACTCGACTTCGTTGTGTGATCAGTGCAATCCACTTACTCCACGTAGCATCAGTTGCATGATGTGTAGAAGGGACCTTCCCTTTGAACATCCAGCCTAGCACTGGCAGTCGGGGTGCTAAGAGGAGCTGTGTTTCAGTACCAACCACTTCTGAAGCAGCTCGAACTCCTTCATATGCTGCTAATATCTCCTTTTCAGTTGGAGTATAGCGGGCCTCAGATCCTCGATATCCCCGACTCCAAAACCCTAGAGGTCGACCTCGGGTCTCCCCAGGTGCTCTCTGCCAGAGACTCCAGGTAGGGCCATTCTCCCCGGCTGCGGTGTAGAGCACATTTTTAACATCTGGTCCTGCCCGGACCGGCCCAAGGGCTACTGCATGAACTATCTCCCGTTTAATCTGTTCAAAGGCTTGTTGTTGCTCAGGGCCCCATTTAAAATCGTTCTTCTTCCGGGTCACTTGATAGAGAGGGCTTACAATCATACTATAATTTGGAATATGCATTCTCCAAAAACCTACAACACCTAAGAAAGCTTGTGTTTCCTGTTTACTAGTTGGTGGAGACATAGCTGCTATTTTGTTGATCACATCCATTGGGATGTGACGACGTCCGTCTTGCCATTTTATTCCTAAAAACTGAATCTCCTGTGCGGGTCCCTTTACCTTACTCTGTTTTATGGCAAAACCGGCTTTCAGAAGAATTTGGATTATTTTCTCCCCTTTCTCAAAAACTTCTTCTGCTGTGTTGCCCCATACGATGATGTCATCAATGTACTGCAGGTGTTCTGGAGCTCCACCTTTTTCCAGTGCATTTTGGATTAGTCCATGGCAAATGGTGGGGCTGTGTTTCCACCCCTGGGGCAGTCGATTCCAGGTGTACTGGACGCCCCTCCAAGTGAAAGCAAACTGTGGCCGGCACTCTGCTGCCAAAGGGATTGAGAAAAATGCATTGGCAATATCAATTGTGGCATACCACTTGGCTGCTTTTGACTCCAGTTCATATTGAAGTTCTAGCATGTCTGGCACAGCAGCACTTAGCGGTGGTGTGACTTCATTCAGGCCACGATAGTCCACTGTTAGTCTCCATTCTCCATTAGACTTTCGCACTGGCCAAATGGGGCTGTTAAAGGGTGAGCGAGTCCTGCTGATTACTCCTTGGCTCTCCAGTTGACGAATCAGCGTATGGATGGGAATCAGGGAGTCTCGGTTGGTGCGATATTGCCGCCGGTGCACCCTTGTGGTAGCGATTGGCACCTGTTGTTCTTCGACCCTCAGCAACCCCACAACCGAAGGGTCCTCAGAGAGTCCGGGCAAGGTGGACAACTGTTCAATTCCCTCTGTCTCCAAGGCAGCTATACCAAAGGCCCACCGGTACCCTTTCGGGTCCTTGAAATACCCCCTCCTGAGATAATCTATGCCAAGAATACATGGAGCCTCCGGACCAGTCACAATGGGGTGTTTTTGCCACTCATTCCCAGTTAGGCTTATTTCAGCCTCCAATACAGTTAACTGTTGAGATCCCCCTGTCACCCCAGAAATACAAATAGCTTCTACCCCTTTATAGCTTGATGGCATTAAAGTACACTGTGCACCGGTGTCTACTAGAGCTTTATACTCCTGTGGATCTGATGTGCCAGGCCATCGAATCCACACAGTCCAGTAAACCCGGTTGTCCCTCTCCTCCGCCTGGCTGGAGGCAGGGCCCCTCTAGTACTGGTCATAGGATTCTCCACTCACTTGTAAAAATGGATTAGAATTCCTTTTCATAGAATCAGGAGTAAGATCAGCAGTAAGATCAGCCCTTCCACTTTGTCGGCCACACCGCTCGCAGTGCTCACTGGAGGCTGAAGCAACCATTTTCCTGGAAGAACCCTCATTTGTAGTTGTTTTTCCTCGCAATTCCCGTACCCGTGCATCTAGGACTGAGGTAGGTTTTCCATCCCACTTTCTCATATCCTCTCCGTGGTCAAGCAGGTAAAACCACAGGGTACCCCGTGGTATATACCTTCTCTCTCTTCTCTCTTGCCCAGAAGAATACCTTCTCCTAATAGCTGAGGTATTGGTCCGTACAGGTGGAAGGCAGAACTTATCCTCAAATCGCTGGAACTCTTGGGACCATTTCTCGGCTAGCGTGTCTGGCAGTTTCTCCACAGCCGCGACGAGGGAGGAAGAGAGACTTTCTTCGTATTGCCGAAGTCGGCGAGCCAATTCATCTATTGTTGGTCCCTCCTCATCTTTCCAGTCCACTACTGCCAATGCACTGGCATACGATGATGGTGTACTTCGTACAAACTTCCGCCACATGGGTCGTGAACATTGGACTTCATCTGGATCTGTGGGTAACTGCCCATCGTCTGGGTCATAATAAACCATCTCCCGCACGGCTAATTCCCTCAGGTACTGGATACCTTTCTCCATGGTGGTCCACTTGCCTGGCTGACATACAACATCTTCTTTGAAGGGATACCTTTCCCTCACGCCCGATAGAAGTCGCCTCCAGAGGCTGAGGGCTTGTGGCTTTTTCCCAATCGCCTTGTCAATGCCCCCTTCCCTAGAAAGGGATCCCAATTGCTTGGCTTCCTTACCCTCTAATTCCAAGCTACTTGCCCCATTATCCCAGCATCGGAGCAGCCAGGTGATAATGTGCTCGCCTGGATGACGGCTGAAGTCTTTTCGCATATCTCGCAGCTCACTCGGGGATAGTGACCGGGTGATTATCTCCGGTTCTGCCTCTTCCTCCTGTTCTCGTGATGGCCCTGCTTCACCTTCATCCTTCGCTAAGCGAGCTGATTTTTTTGTATATTTCCTCTTCTGTATAGGGGCGATTGATATTGGCACTGGTTGATCCTCTAGTTCAGCTGCATCATCCATCGCCAAGGTTTGAGTTGCCACAGTGCCTGTTGCTGGGGTTTGAATAGCCACAGTGCTTGTCATAGGGATTAGAGTAGCTGCAGTAGCTGTCGCCAGAGTTTGAGTAGCCACAGTGCCTGTTGCTGGGGTTTGAGTAGCCACAGCGCTTGTCATAGGGATTAGAGTAGCTGCAGTAGCTGTCGCCAGAGTTTGAGTAGCCACAGTGCCTGTTGCTGGGGTTTGAGTAGCCACAGCGCTTGTCATAGGGATTAGAGTAGCCGTAGTGCCTGTCGCCAGAGTTTGAGTAGCCGTAGTGCCTGTCACCAGAGTTTGAGTAGCCGTAGTGCCTGTCACCAGAGTTGAAGTAGCTGCAGTCATGGGAGCTGATCTCTGGGTGGTATTTTTAAATAGTTGTTTAACCCTAGGCAAGATCTGAATCACATTCAGGAACAGGCTGATTCCTAGCAGTACGACCATACTAAGTTCAACATCCCAAGGATATTCAAAATTTACAAACTCCTTCAATGCTATTGCAATTAACCTGGTAAAGAAAAGGAAGATGTGGGAAGATGTCTCCCCAATAGGTTGGCTCCCCGAGGAGAAAAGGTAGAAAGTGCAGTTATTAATATTCTCTAGGAGATAGCACCCGAAGTACGGAGATCTCTCCTCCACAGATTGGTTCCCAGAGGAGAAAAGGTAAAAGGTACAATTATTAATAGTCTCCCATAGGCAGCTCCCGAAGTACAGAGGTGACAACAATGCCGAGTACAAACACCCGATTAGTTTCACGGCTTGCACTTCTATCATATCATAAACCAGTGTTACAAACAACAACAACGTGATAACTCTAGCCCGGTTCCCACCGATGATAAACAGCACAACAGGGAGCATATACTGCAAGTAGGGCATTACATAACGCAATTTCAAGAACCACAACACCAACTTTGAGAGCAAACGAACCCACATTGTAACCAGTAACTATCAAACCAATATAATGAATACTTATAACAAGTTTGTTTTAACACACTCTGATCAGATCTGTCGTTATCTCAACCCTTCGTGCCCCACGTTGGGTGCCAAAAAGGCTGTCGTGGTTTAACCCCAGTCAGCAACTAAGCACCACGCAGCCGCTTCCCCCTCCCCCTCCCAGTGGGGTGAGGAGGAGGAAAGCAAAGGAAAAAAAAAGTAAAACTCGTGGGTTGAGATAAGAACAGTTTAATAACTAAAGTAAAATATAATACTAACAATAGTAATAATGAAATATAATAATAATAGTAATGAAAAGGAATGCAACAAAAGAAGGGGGGGAAGAAAAAAAAACAGTGATGCACAATGCAATTGCTCACCACCCGCTGACCGATGCTCAGTTAGTTCCCGAACCGCGATCCGCGCCTCCCGGCCAGCTCCCCCCTGTTTATATACTGGGCATGACGTTCCATGGTATGGAATACCTCTTTGGCTAGTTCAGGTCAGCTGCCCCGGCTCTGCTCCCTCCCAGCTCCTTGCCCACCTGCTTGCTGGCAGAGCATGAGAAACTGAAAAGTCCTTGGCTTAAGATAAGCGCTACTTAGCAACAGCTAAAACATCAGCGTGTTATCAACATTATTCTCACACTAAATCCAAAACACAGCACTGTACCAGCTACTAAAAAGAAAGTTAACTCTGTCCCAGCCGAAACCAGGACAACCAGCTACTAAAAAGAAAGTTAACTCTGTCCCAGCCAAAACCAGGACAATCAGCAATTGTGAGGTCTGGTTATATAGAATATCTGTATATTACTTCCTGTTTGACAGTTGGTCTGGACTTTGGTATTGGAAGTCTTCTATTTGAAAGGCACTACATAGGAAAGTGTTCTTATTAATAAAATTTTATTGCTTTATAGCCATATGTCCAAAATTCTCTAATTTTGTACTCATATCTACAAATGTAACTCATATAATCTACTTTTTCACTTTTTTCTGAGATTGTCTTTTCTGGATTTACAAAGCCATAGTTTGAGTAATATGCAATTTTACTGTGTAGCCATCTGCTTAGCACTGTGGGAGAATAACCAACCTTGGACCCAGCCTAGTGAAAAAGCGACAGCCATATTCACAACTTTCACAGTAAAAATATTGTTTCCATTAACTCTAAAAATAGACGTGAAGTTTTGCCAGTATTCCCAAACTGTATGAAAATATTGTGATGACACACACAAAAAGAATGTAGAATTCCTTTCAGTACCCATATCATAAAGCTAGAAACAAGGTACCTGTGGAGTGTGGAAAAAAAAAAAAATCCAATTAACTTCACAACTATGCATGGAAGAACAAATATACATAGCAGTGAACTTGTAGACTTACTGCATGCTGCCTTATAAATATTATTATTTTATTTATCCTTTAGCTAAGAAGGACACTAAAGCCTTACCATGCAACTTGCTAGCCCAACACTACACTCAAATTCACTTCAATAGAAATTTCAAGATCTTCAAAGAAATCTAGATAACAGATCATATTGTATCAAGACACATGCCTGGAAGACCAGTAGAGGTACAGCAGAGGATAGTAGCCTAGGAAAACTGCTCTTGCAATATAGTAGTGCTGAGAAACAAAATATTGTCATGCAACAGTCCTCAGGTTTTAATGGCTTTGAGGGGTATATATTTCTTTGATCTTTATAACAAAAATAGTTACTCTGCCTTTGTAAAACTGTAAATAATCAAAATCAATAGATTTGTAGAGTTTCAAACAAATTGAATAAACAGTTCCCTGAATAGATATTATTTTGATAGGAAAATCAAAACACAAGCAATATTTTTTCTCTATTTTTTTGAAGAGTAGCTTAAATAAAATCCTTCTTTCTCCTTTTTCAAAGTATCTTTGCTACATGATAAGTGGCCTCCTCTGATCCTCTTCTAAGTTTAAAGAGTACATTCAACTAGGCAAAAAAGTAGTTCCAATATCACGTGACTGACCCCAATCAAATATCCTTCAAGTGTGAAAACACATATTAACAAAGTAAACTCAGAATTTCTTCAGAACAAAACCACATATTAGCAAAAAAAAGCTCAGACTTCTTCAGAACAGAATTTCCAAAACATCAAGGCCAAAGTCTTGCTCAAGAAGTATTACTATGGTTGGTAAAGTACACCAAATTCATAAAGAAAGAAGTTCAAGCTATTTTAAATCCTTTCAACCTGAGTCTTTAAGAAGGTGTTCTAGCTTCGTAATAATGCCATCGTTGGTGAGATGTTTTCAAGGAACACAGGCTTGATGGTACGCTTGTTTTCATCTCTTTTCAATGATGCTGTACTTTTTATTTCTTATTTTATGGTCAGATCCCTATCATTTACATCTAAATATATTTCAAGTTGTCCACAGTTCTGGATTGTTCACACATGGTAATATGCTTAGCAACTAGCACTTTGATGAAATTATAGTTTAGAAATTTACTTTAAAAAAAAGCATATGGGTAGCATCAAAGTTATAAAACATGCTAATTAACATGCATGGAGAAGCATGACCTTATAAAATAAAGCAGTTATGTACTTCATGAGTCATAGCCATTAATAAATTCTGGTATATATGCAGGATTACTGTTTGCCTGAAGACACTGAAGAGTATGTCTGAGTAACGGACTGAAAGGGAGAATATAATTGGGTCTTGAAAACTGTCAAAACAAAATTAAATTTATGAAATATGATGAAGAAATATAGGGAAGTTGGAGCCTCCAATGATTCATACTTAAAATGTAAATATTTTGATAAGTGAATGCATAATCATTTATGTACTTGTTAAGCAAATGACTGACCCAGAACATGAGAGTAACAGTAGCAATACTGGTTATGACCACACAGACAAACCAAGGCTTTCCTCCATAAGATACAATGTTGAATGTTTCTTTCCTGCCAGCCATCTATCATGTACAGCATCACTTCTCACTCATTCAACCCTTTCACAAATGTTTAGAAGCCCATTTTTGACCTTTTAAGGAGTTGTTTAATAAAGGTAACAAACAGCCTGTGTTTATTACAAGATATGTTGAAAGGATAAATATAATTCTTTTTACTGTGTCATCACATTTTTCCAGTTCTTTCTCTATATACATCTACCAGTATTTTTAAGCTCCTTTTATTATGGAACTAATTGCTCTTAATGTAACTTCATGATATGGATTAAATTACCAAGGAAAATTAGGCTTAGTATCAATACAAAGAGGTTAGCTTTATATTTAAATATTGTATCTTCAACACTTTCTTCAAATATATTGGGAATTCAGGTTTTTTCTATTCATATAATAAGAAAAGTCACATTTTCTTTCTTTTCAATTAATTCTCCCCTTCCTTTCAATATGGCTCCTCCACCTCTCTCCTCCATTCAATATGACTATTATTTTTTCCTGTATAGAAAAGAGTTTAAGGTACTTATGTTTAAAAACAGGTTAATTCTTCCTAAAGATCAACTGATTTAATTCTTACATCTTCATCTACTTCAATTTTTAGATCTTTTGCTGTGTGATCAGTACTTGCAATATTTCAGGTCTTCATTGGAAGAACAGCTTTGTGCTAGGATCCACTGAATATGCGTATTCTGTCAAGCATTTAGGATTAGTGGCTCATTGGATGCATATTCTCCAACAGCAGTTGTTTAATAAAGCCATTGTTTAATCTATGAAAGTTATTTTACAGCTATGAAATTAAGAGTGATTTCAGTTCAGTGCCTAGAATAAAAGTAACTGGTATGAGGCAAGTCAATTTAAAGCCATCATCAATGGAAATGAAGTCTAGCACAAGGATGCGTTGCACAGAAATGAACCAATGGAACAATTATTTTAGGTTTCTAGACTATGACATTTCTCATCTTGTATCACCTCTGTTATCCTATACTACCAAGATTCCTACATGCTTAGTTGTCTTTGCCCAAGATTCAGTGCAGGATTAAATTGCAAATTCTGGGCTTTACCTTAGCTATTCCTACATTTTGTTTCATTGTCTGTAGCAATTTCCCTGTTGATTAAAATCCAAGGAAAAGCATCTTTATATAAATTAATTCCTTAGACTTCCTTACTACAAATACTGCGTACTGTAGAGATAAAATTAATGATTTGAGGAAAACTTTAGCCACAGTTTTTATTCTAAATGTTCTATGAAAATTTCTCTAAGTATCCTTTTTTTAAAGCACTGCGTAACAAAAAAACCAATAATAACACTCCAATGAGACCAAAAGTTTTGAGTCTATCATGGAAACTTGTACTTTGCCATTCTTCCAGGAACCTATAAAAATAAAGAAATAATGCGGTACAGTAGTATTTCTGGGTCATGATTATGAAAAATATGAAGCAAAATCAAACTCTATTCTTTGTATTTTCACAAATTATTATGAAAAAGAACCTAATATAAAAAATGTATTTTGTGCACGTATTTTAGAGCATATGGGATATCACATGAACTTTGAAGTCAACAATCAAAGGATAATAATATGACTTGAGTGTATGGACACTGTTTACTGAATTTCTGGAAAGAATTATTATAAAGATTGTCAGTAAACCGTCTCCCCTGAGTAGAATGTTTTAATGATTCATCGCTTACCTAGAGTGACTCATCTTTTGAGGTAACAAATCTGTTCTGGTCTCCGAAAGCAACCTTTATCCCAAATGCAGACTACAGGAAGACATTAATAGTTTGTGCAGAAATGTCTCTGGAAGTTTTTACACTGTCTTAAGCTCTGTTCCCTCTTGTGCCTTAGCCCCTGCCTGTGTTATATATTAACGTTCAGATAGTCAACCAATCTGTAGCTGAATTAGAGTGTGTTTCTCTGACTCTAGTTACCCAAATTGGGCTCATCCCACCTCCTTCTTTCCAGTGCTACAATACTGGATGGCTTTAAGTGAACATTAGGTAATCTGAACCTAGATACGATCTGTAAGTCTGCCTGCTCATCTCTTGTTCCTGAAAACTAAGAGTGTTGCTGTTCTGCAGTACTTAACTGGTATTCTTGAAATGCTCCCACCGGTAAGAGGCTGTAATAAAATTTATTGCAATGTCACTTTCCCTAAAAATCAAACATTACACGTTACATTTGAAAAATCAAGCACTGAAGTCAAGACATTCTGAAGTATAGTTAGTTTCTCCTCAGAAATTTCAAACAAATGTTTTATATTTTGCACATGTACTGTTCTGGAGTCTGAAGTTAATGAATTCTTTTCTGAAGGAAAATATATTTAAAAAATCACAATTTTTCTGTGGGAAATTCTTTTCTGGAGAATAGAAATTGATGAAAGCCTTCCAGGTGTTTGAGAGATACATGTCATCAGCTGAACGATCTGTAAAAGTTGTTGTTAAAGTGAAATTTCTATCCTAGAGAAAAATGATGAAATTTTCTTAGTATATATCCAAAATTGGATAAAAGGTTCTGATGCCTCCTCTTGAAAGTTATTTAGAGCTAAGTGAGAAAGCAATAGAAAAATTTACAACATCACAAGAAGCAATCCCATGCTGCTTGAATATATTGACAAGGAAACCTGATGAACTTCTCAGGCATTCTGAAACACGTCGATTTTTAATTTCAGTTACTTAATCCATACACTCATTTTTTTTTTTCTTTTGAACATACAAAATGAATTAATAACTGCAGCCATTGCAGTCATAGTTCAGTCTGCATCACCAGCTGGGAATTCACAATCAATTAATAACAAATTACTTGAAGTAAAAGTACATTTGCTACTACTGTAGATGAAAGTTTCTCATAATTGCAAGTAAAGAATATTAGCAAGAAATAAGTTTTGACAATTATCTTTGATATTAAACCTTGTTAAATAATAGGCAGCCTGCTCTCTGTAGGTTAATATATTTCCATAAAATAAAGGCAAACAGCAGAAACAACTTGTATAATA
This sequence comes from Gymnogyps californianus, assembly GCF_018139145.2. Taxonomy (NCBI): domain Eukaryota; kingdom Metazoa; phylum Chordata; class Aves; order Accipitriformes; family Cathartidae; genus Gymnogyps; species Gymnogyps californianus. Next base: position 38,278,812 of record NC_059500.1, read on the forward strand.
TCAGGCAAGTTTACCTTCTCTCTCCACTGTACGAACATTAAGATCAAAAAATTCTTGATATAATTGTTCTGTTAGATCTTAACTGTCTTTTCTCAGCAAACACAATATTGCTGTAAAAGGGTTAACATTAAAATCAGTAAACAGACTAAAAAATAGAAATCAATTATGACCAATAATGCATATTTTAAGTTTTCACAACAAAAACAAGATAATTATTCTATAACTAGTGATAGAATTGTTGAAGGACTTGCAGATAACTCTCTGCAGTTCCGAATATGGTGTTCCTGAATTGTGTATTGCTCAGGGTTAGGCTGCACTCTGAGCTGGTACATGTGCAATAAATGTTAGAAGTGCAGCATCTGAAAGAACAAGAAAAACAGAGGATTGCATTATTTTGTTTCCACACCCACAGCTATGACGTTTGAAGGCAGCAGCACTGTAGCTCTAGAGCTCAGGGAACATAGCTTTGGTTTAGCCATAAGAAAATATTTTTTCTTTCCTTTCAGAAAAGAAATAAAAATGTCTGGTGACTTCCCTTCTTCTGCATCCTCCTCTGGCTATTTACTGCTGCTAGGGAAGAGAGGTTATGGACTGTCATTGGAAATGCTTCGAGTAACTGTGGACAAAATAGCAATAAAATAGAGAAAAAAATGACACATTCTGAAGTCAACCAAAATATTGCTTTTACTAATTGAAAACATAATTCTCTCACACAAACCTGATCATCAGTTATACAAAACCTGTATTCAAACTCTTGAAAAGCTGAATGAGGTGTGCATACACATACGCATACGTACATGGCACTCAACACCACATAGCTACTAATGCTTGTAAAATTACCAAGTTTAGCAGAAGCAAAATATTTTACTTCAAAATTTTTGAAACACTTTGCTTAATAGATAAGAAACTTATCCAGTGAAGTGTCTCAAGACTCAAAGGTAATGTTCTCTTTACCAGCAAAACCTACCTAAGATTTTCAGCCCCTTATCAACTGAGATGCTACATTAGATATTTAAGCCAAAAGTCCATTGATTAGTTCAGTATTTTACCTTTTGAAATAATTTACAGAGAAACTCCAGTTAGAACAAGGCGGCTAATTAAGAGTGAACAGCTGCTTTGGAAGTATCTTCTCTGTTTGTTTTTGAACAGCTGAAGAAGATTGGTTACTTATGAACTAACTACAAAAACCTTTTTTCTTAAGTCTTTCCTCCAAAATATTTTTTTTTCAATAGCCAATCATACTTTGCTCTGCTTATTCACGTAAATTATTTACAACAAGGCTTTTCTTAATTATAACTGGTTAACATAGTCACATTGTTTCTATTCTGTTTGGATGCCTTTGCAAGTTACATAACAAAGCACACATTTCTAGATGGCCATACAAGCATTTTACAAAATAATAATAATGCAGAAGTATTTAGATGAGTGAGTATTCATAGAAATTTATGTTCTGCAGGTGGACCTAGGAACAAATGTTTGCTGTTGCAAGTGTTCACAGGAGACTGAAAATGAACTGGTAATACTAAATTGCTGGTATTCCTCTTCAGTTAGCTTTTACCTATCATCACAACTAACTCCTGTTTATATAAATTAGTAACTTAAAGTAGATATTGACCCACTATTGACAAATAAGTCAGATATCTTGCCAACTAATAAAACAGAAACCAAATAACCAGAATCAAATGTAAGTAATAGTATCTTGATTTCTGTTGAGCTTTTGTTCTCACTACCTAGTCTGTACAAGCATAATTTTACTGTTAAATTCTCAAATGACTAGTGTCCATTGCTTCTAACTTTTAATGCATTGGAATGTAATTATATCTGTTTCCTCCTGATTCCACATCAACAGATATCACAGAAAAGTATAATGATGTAAAATATGACAGAGTAAATAATATAAAAAGTCACAAATGTGCATTGTAATTTTGAAGTAGGCATATTTACAGAAAGTGATGCTTATTAGAATATGCAACTTCTGTTAAATAATCATATACTTTAACTTCATGACTTGCAGTATTTACTTGAGTTTATCTTGCACAGAGACATTAAATAGTGTATGTTTGTCATGGTTTAACCCCAGTCAGCAACTAAGCACCATGCAGCCGCTTCCCCCTCCCCCCTCCCAGTGGGGTGAGGAGGAGGAAAGGGAAAAAAAAAGTAAAACTTGTGGGTTGAGATAAGAACAGTTTAATAACTAAAGTAAAATATAATACTAACAATAGTAATAATGAATAATAATAATAATAATAGATAATAATAATAATAATAGTAATGAAAAGGAATATAACAAAAAAAGGAAGGAGGGGGAAAGGAAAAAAAACTGTGATGCACAATGCAACTGCTCATCACCCGCTGATCGATGCCCAGTTAGTTCCCGAGCCATGATCCACACCTCCTGGCCACCTCCCCCCTGTTTATATACTGGGCATGACATTCCATGGTATGGAATACCCCTTTGGCTAGTTCAGGTCAGCTGCCCCGGCTATGCTCCCTCCCAGCTTCTTGCACACCTGCTTGCTGGCAGACCATGGGAAACTGAAAAGTCCTTGGCTTAAGATAAGCGCTACTTAGCAACAACTAAAACATCAGAGTGTTATCAACAGTATTCTCACACTAAATCCAAAACACAGCACTGTACCAGCTGCTAAGAAGAAAGTTAACTCTGTCCCAGCCGAAACCAGGACAATGTTGTACACATAACATGAGTGAATCCAATCATAAGGCAAAAGACTTATTTATTATTTGAATAAAAGTACTATTCCATTCTAAATTTATCCATCCTGAATTCTAATGCAACTAATATTTTGTCCTCTTTATTCACACTGTGTAGAGAGTTCATCTTGAAGAAGGGGTTAAGGTCAGAAGCTGTATTTATACACGCATTTTGCCATAGAATATTTGAAAGCAGCTAGTGGAGCAAAGAAAAATAATCGTAAGGGGAAATAGGAAAAGTATGTAATTTTTGATACTCTACCAAAAGAGTATCAGAGGAGTATAAAAAATTACCATAAGGTTTTCCATTATAAATATGTGAAATACTTATGTATTTTTCTTGATGAGTTTCCAACCAGAAAATCTACCTACTTTAAACATGTAAATGTTTCTTAAATCAAATTAGCATTCTCTACCATTTAATAGATATTATGCTCAGAAGAATAAATATCTTAAATTTAATGACTATATTGGCAAAATAGATACCCAGAAGTTAGTCTTGAAAAGCATCAATAATTTTTCAAACTTAAAAAATAACCTTGGTCTTTCTCTTATCCCATTTCTTCTTCCTCTTATCCTAATATACTGAATACATGGTATCAGGTTACACTAGCTCTTTTTTTTTTTTTCCTATTTTTAATCAGACAAGTGAAACAAAGACTTATTTAAACACATATTTTTTCAAATTTTAGAAGAACTGGCAAACTGGCAGAACAATAGTAACAAAAGCAGAAATTGAACATGGAAGGGGAAAGAGTCACTGAACAGACCATCAAGTCACTCATGTTTTCAGAGAGGGGCAGAATAAGACAGGACAGTAACAATAACATTCAATAGTTGTTCAAACAGAATGGGAAGACCAACTGAAACACAAAACACATTAGTCCTATAATCCAGACAGATCCTCTAAATTATTGTTAACTGTACTGAGGTAGAAATCATTAAATGAAACTTGGCAGATAACAAATTGTTCTTGTCTAGAAACAGAACTGTCCATGTGATGACTAGCAGATATTATGCACTAGGATTTACTTTCAGATTATCAAATGTCAGTAGGGTTTTCTTACAGTGATGTAAAATCCAGTCACCTTATCAAGATTTTCTATTGTATATGTTCGTCTTTAACTAGCTAAAGGGTTTAATGGAAAACCATGTCAAGTGAGGAGGATAGGAAAGAATATTTCTGAAATCTCTAAAAAATTTTATCTACAGCACTTAAAATAGCTGTTCAGTAGTCTGATGGTGTCTCCATTGATCTGGAAGGAAGAAACCAGTCAGGTGAATAATAACTTCATCTGCTGCAAGGTTTCCCTAACATCTTCATTTATTGCATGAATGCATCTTTCTATTAAATTCTCCTATCTTTTCCTCTCACAAAGCAGTGAATACTATACCACCTCTTAAGTTATCATTTCTAAGGCTAACTCTAGTTAATTCTTATCATAGACGGATGTATTTCAACACAGACTATCTCTAAGAAATATGATAGTGCCACACCTCATGAGTACAGGCCATATCACCACAGGTGTGGCAAATAAGCTCCATGTTCCTTTCAGAGTGGAAATAATATCCTTCCAGGTTATAGGGAAATAATACACCATTCTTTTTAAATAAACAAAGTTCACTTTTAAATAGAATGTTTGATGAATGCTATGCATTAAAGTTATGTTAACCAAGCCTAACTTTTCAAAGAATAGCGTAATGATAAAGCAGAGAAACATGTTGAATTATAGCTTTCTCATTAGACTGTTTTCTTTTGGAAACAATTGCCTTCTATAACCAAAGAAAAATCATTGTTATATGCAGGAAAACAAATTAACAACAACAACAACAACAAAAGGAAAAACTAGTTTTAGTCCATAAATTGTAATGCTTCTCGATAGTATTTGAAACTCTAGGGCAGAGATTACAAACATGACAAAGCAAAATAAAAGTCCAGATCATCTAAGTTACTTAAATATCCAACCACCTTTTGAAAATAAAACATGTGTTTGAATAATTTATATACATTTAAAATTGTAAAAAGAATTTAACAGGAGTCTCCCAGTTAGGTTTCAGAATCTCAGTCTTTCATTATTTCACCTCTGTGTATTGACTTAAGAACATCTCCATCTTTAAACAAAAGGGTCAGTACATTTTTCTTTTTTTAACTGATTTGGAAACAGGAAGAATCAGAACACAGCAGAAAGCAGAGTTCTTAAAGGACACACAGTTTCATTACAGCTGTCAACTGAATGGAATCAGACCAGATTGTGCAGTCCCTGTATTTGACAAGAGTAAGCAACCGTTCACTGAGTTTCAGGTTAACTGTGCCTCAATTTCTGGGGACTGCTGGGTTAAATTTTGTCAATGTGGGTAGGGTCCCTTAATCTAAGATATCAGAAGTCATTCTGACAGTGCCTTTTTGTGGTCGGTTGACCCTGGCTGGATGCCAGGTGCCCAACAAAGCTGCTCTATCACTCCCCTTCCTCAAATGGACAGGGGAGAGAAAATAAAACAAAAGGCTCATGGGTCGAGATAAGGACAGGGAGATCACTCACCAGTTACTGTCATGGGCAAAACAGACTCGACCTAGGGAAAAAAAAAATTATTTATTACGAGACAAATCAGTGTAGGATAATGAGAAATAAAACCAAATCTTAAAAACACCTTCCTCCCACCCCTCCCTTCTTCCCAAGCTTAACTTTACTCCCAATTTCTCTACCTCCTCCCGCTCCAAGCAGTGCAGGGGGATGGGGAATGGGGGTTTCAGTCAGTTCATCACACGTTGTTTCTGCTGCTCCTTACTCCTCAAGGGGAGGACACCTCACACTCTTGCCCTGCTCCAGCATGGGGTCCCTCCCACGGGAGACAGTCCTCCACAAACTTCTCCAATGTGAGTCCTTCCCACAGGCTACAGTTCTTTATGAACTGTTCCAGCGTGGGTCCCTTCCACAAGGTGCAGTCCTTCAGGAACAGACTGCTCCAGCATGGGGGACCCACAGGATCACAAGTCCTGCCAGCAAATCCTCTCTTTCCACAGGGTTCACAGGTCCTGCCAGGAGCCTGCTCCAGTGCAAGCTTCCCACAGGGTCACAGCCCCCTTTGGGCGCATCCACCTGCTCTGGCGTGGGGTCTTCCACGGGCTGCAGGTGGATATCTGCTCTGCCGTGGACCTCCATGGACCGCAGGGGGACAGCCTGCCTCACCATGGTCTTCACTACGGGCTGCAGGGGAATCCCTTCTCCGACGTCTGAAGCACCTCATTCCCCTCCTTCTTCACTGACCTTGGTGTCTGCAGAGTTGTTCCTCTCACATCTTCTCACTCTGCTCTCTGGCTGCAGCTGCTACTCCCCTGTAACTTCTTTTCCCTTTCTTAAATATGTTATCACAGAGGCGCTACCACTGTCGCTACCACGGCCTTGGCCAGTGGCGGGTCTGTCTTGGAACCCACTGGCATTGACTTTATCGGACATGGGGGAAGCTTCTATCGTGCTTCTCACAGAAGCCACCTCTGTAGCCCCCCGCTACCAAAACCTTGCCACGCAAACCCAATACACTTTTGAATGAGGGAGTGATGCTATGGACTTAATAGCTTGTGAAGCAATAACTTCACAAATTCAAATAATGCTCAAGATACTATAAATTTTACTTGGAACTTTGCTGTAAATAGTTTTAAAAAGATTTAATTTATATATAATCCTGTATTTTATATATAACAATGAAAATTTAAGTTTAAAAATGGATTGATAGAGAGAAGGATCTACATTGTTTATCTTGTCACTTAATTTATACTCGATAAATTATATTGCCTGTTCATTCAGAATTCAGTTTTGTAGGGTCAAGTTTAGACTCCTGAACTTGATTTAACTTTTGCAGTTGCAGGTATCTATTTTTTTAATATTCAAAAGCACTAAACATCTATGTGCCATCTTTCAGTGACAAATCCAGAGCCATGCTCTAAAACGAAGAATCCAGTGTTGTTTCTTTATTTCCATTTGTTACTATATGTTCAAAAGGCCCCTTAGCCATGTGATGATCACTTAGTATTTAATGATGATGTAGTCAGAATATCAAATAAAGGATATTATTTTCTTTAAAGTGTAATTTAATTTTTAGTTTCCTTTATTGACTTCATAAGTTATCCCAAAGCCTTCCACATCCTTTACAATTTCAATTTTAACTTCTTAAGGCTTTTTGTTTCAAGTATTCTTTGTTTTTGCTATTGATAGCATGGGATAATACCTAACTTCTGTGAACAAAAGCAGTTGTTCATCCTGTAGCTAATAGAGTAACACCCACCAGAACTCTTTTTTAAACATAATGATCACTGATTTCTAGAATGTTGTGTTTTATCAAAAATATGGTCTAATTAATTTCAATAATTGTGAGGCTTGGAATGAAGTAAGTCATTAGAAGTTAATCTCACACTAATGAGGGCCTCTTCATCCTTCTCCTGTCTTCTCATCTGCCTCAGGAAATGTGAATGCCTCAGTTGTATACCACCATACTTCCAAATAATTGTCTTTTACAAACATGATAGACACAAATTGCTTCTGTATGAATAACACAGCAAACACAAATACTTATTAACAGAGTAGTTCCCAAGTTGAAGTAGTTCAGATAATGTGAACATGGAACATCAACGAAAGTTATTTCTTAACCTGAAGCCTTGAAAGAATGCTAGACTCAACATTATGTGCATAGCAGAACAGTCTTTTACATTACTGTCTTTACTACGCTATTCATCTGGTCAGCTTCTAGCAACCACTTTTAAATAAAATGCCAAGTGTTGAAAAGCCTTCTTAACCATGCTTGCTGCTGCAGGTTACATGGATGAAGACACAATGGAGAATTAATAGATAAATACTGAAATATTTTTGTCTGGGCAGTGTATTAAAAAACTTGGAAAACCTGCTAAAAATACGGCATGGATTTTAAAACACATACAAAGCTGATGATATTTTAACAAATTCTTTTTTTTTTTTTTTTTAAATAAAGTTGCCTTTGTTACCTCCCTGTTTCTGCTTCATTTCTAGGTCCTTCTGACACTTTTTCTGTGCTTTTTTGTAAACTCATCAACGTTTTTAGGGCATTTTTTCAAAAAACGTCCTGCTATGAAGAACAGACATTTTATATCCATGATCTTGGTTTCCCAAACCTCTTGCTGGCTAAAAATGTGACTTAAAAGTAAATAAATTCCCATTTCATAAAACCAATAAGTTTTTACAGAAAGTTTGTGATCAGATGGTACTTTTCCTCTGCAATTTACTTATACACTTTCTGCGCACTGTAGCTACTACATCTTGCATTCAGCCTTTGGGATTTGCACGTAGTTAGGAGAGGCTAATTAAATGTCCGGTTTTGCCTTCAATCTGCAGTTTCATTGCTGTGATGAACTCCAGTATCTGGCTGGAGTCAGCCAGTTCTCAAGATTTTTTATCTGCCAGGTCTTAACCAAAGAGTATCTTTCTAGGAATTATTTTTAACTTCTTCCTTTTTTCCCTCCAGAATTATTAATTGAGTTAGAACAGATGATTCTTGCATGGGTGTACAGAGCTAAATACACAGGGCAAGAGTGCCAGGAGTTCAACAGGCCACCAGGGTACACATCAAGGAATAGAGAGCAACAGTGTGAGGAGCACACTTTGACACAAGGAGCCAGAAAGGACTCTCACTTCAGTATTTACAAATGACCTCAAGTGTCCTTTTAGGCTCAGCTCCCTAAGCATCAAACTCCTTTTGTAGACTGGCTGTTTGTTACGTAAGAAACCATATTCAGAGCAAAAGCAGATTTTTCCTTGAGGTGAAGTACTATTTGTGCCCCTTCTCAAAAGCCACACCACGAGCAGTGCCTTGAATCCTGTGAAATCTCCAGTCTTTACTCCAGCCAGGGAAGAACTGACCTCAGGAAGGAGTAATGGGGTTTCCTGCCCACTGCTCAGTCAACCAATAGGATGAAAATGGGAGAGATAAGTACCTCCCTTTTTAGGTGCAGATGGCAGTCTGCAGGGAGGCTACACAGCTGTCAGGTATGTTCAGCATCCTGAAAACAGTGCAAAGTAAGGAATTTGTGAGAGATGCTGCTGGACACAAAATTGACAGCTGGACAATGTACTGGCATTTTCTATGAAAAAAAGGGCCAAGATTAACAGAATGGAACAAAGGTGCTTATAAATCATAACAAATGATCATCCTCACATTTCCTATGAAAGTATTTTCAGCTGTCCATGTGCCTTTCTGTACTGTTACTGCGTAGACCCTGTAAGGCTGAAGTGGATACGTTGCATCAAAATAATAGCTGCTGCCAAGTATATTCACGTGTTATATCATAAAAGGTTTGAGCAGTTTTACATAATTCTAGCCAATAATCTATTTTAAAATAGTTATCCAAGTCCCAGTTTCGGTCAGTGAAGAGAGCGTAAAGGTACTTCATCTCACCTGTCTGAGTAGTAAATGGGAACAACCACAGGAGGAGATGTTTCTGGCTTACTATTGGCTCTATAGGAAACTTCCATGGTTAGAATTCTAACTCTTAAGATATCTAATGGTATTATTTCATGGTCTCTTACCATGAAAATACAGATTGTAGTCACTAAACACTAAAGAAATGAGAAACACTCATGGAAACTGTTTCATCAGAACAAGGAACATGACTTTACGGCAAAGAGAAGAATAGAAATTATCTGCTGAAGCAAAAACTTGGTAGCCAGCTGCAAGTTCAGACATACCATATTTTCAAACAATTTTTTTCCCTATGTACTCACTGAAATAGCTGCTACTCTCACAATAAAGTTAGATAAAGACACAAAAAAAATACCAGTGATGTATCACAGTATGGTGAAATAAAACTTAACTTGGTAATTATAATAAAAAACATTTCTGTAGACAATAGGAACTATTAGGACTGAAATGCTATATATTAAAGGAAAAATTTCTTCTATCAAGATCTAAAAAAATAAGAATTCTGACAAGGTGCAAACCATGTCACATCGTATTGCAATTACACTACTTTTTGATTCATATACAGAATTCAGCAGCAGATCTAATAACAGTCCTAGTGGTTACTAGGAAAAGAAAATAAAATCTTCATATCTTTGGAGAAAAGTTTGATGCTACCTAATTCTCCATTTCAGGCTACAAACAACTAATATTCTGAAGCACACTGCCATTACCATATTTATGATAAAGTTGCCTAGACCACATGGATTGCAAATCCCATTCATGACGGAGATTACAGAGACCAGTTATCTATTCCCTAGAATGAAATGTAGGAGGATGTTATTACCAGAAATGGCCTGCTACTACTTTCTCAATACTTATTCACTGCACTGGCTAGGCAGACTTCTAATTAAGTAATGGATAAATATGGGTTTACTGATTTTGTAGATTTTAGGAGTTGTTTCAATGTGTTCTTTCTAACATGATACAGTTTGTCCTGAAGATGCCTAGGAAACCTGTAACAGGAACACTAGTCATTAATGATTCCAGATGAATAGATGGAGATGAATCTAATGTTATGCACTATAAGATCACTGCGCTGCACTATAAGGTCACTACATTGTAGTTAGAACAGATTTTCCTTCTCTGCCAATTTATGCTTGCTATGTAATTATTCAAAAGTGAACGACAAAGATTTTAAAAATTTACCAGTTGAATTTTCTTCTAGATTTATAGCTTAACAATGTAAAGAGTTTTCCACTTATACCAAAACATCAACTTCCAAGCAGAGCTTAAATTAAAAAAAAAAAAAAAAAAAAGTCAGATTCTAAAATCTACAATCTAGTTGCTGCTACAGAATGAGTTAAAAATTTAAATACCCTGTAGAGGTATAAAAGTCTTGTATAAAAAAATCTATGTTATAGTCATGTTTCAAGTATTTTTGTTACATTAAGTGTATGCTGGAACCCTACAAGTGCTATTTAACTGCAATTTTTTTTTGTCAGTTAAGGCATGATACTGCTCCTAAGTAAGACATTGATAATCTTTGTGAGCTCTGCTATTCTCTTCTTTTAATCTTATTTGAAAGATAAGGTATACCTCTCCTCTCACTAAGACTGGCACCAAAAATCCTGTTGTCCAAAAAACAAGAAAATGAGTATAGATTTTTTTTTTCAAAATTATTTAAATACCTGAAACCCAGAAATATTTGGACATTGTGAACTAAAGAAAACAAACTAGCAGTGTGTCTTCATTTGAAAGGGATATCTGTCTACGCTTAACTTAAATATTTTTACTGCCCAGAAATTATTAACAGATGAAAGCAAATTCTATTGTGTTCTTCCATTAGGTCTGTTAGTGTTTTCTTTATTAGTAATAAAAGTTTGAACAATGTGTCCTTGGTCTATCAACTCAATTCCTCTGTTTAATAGACTTGGTCATCATATCTTGACAGTAACAGATGATTCCGGAGTAAACTATAAACTAAGGAAGCTAATCAAGGAGATCAACTGTCCATTCTAATGAAAAAAAATAAAATTAAGGGCAATCTTACAGTTTATTAGGTGAGCACAGACCAGCAGACATAACCTTTTGCTCAATTGCGGTAACATGTGAAATATTTCTATGTAAAATAATTATGCACATGGAAAAATTATACACCTTCCAAAAGATCCCCATACGCCTTCTTTCCAAGTTTGTTCCTTTTTTCTAAGCAATAGAAGTAACATTCTCTCAGATTTAAAAAAAAAGCCAACAGATTTTATGTTTCATCTGTATTTCTAGAGATAATTTATCTCAGTCTTTCAGCTCTTTGTCTCTTCTTGACAGCAAATAGAAAGGTTTGTGGAGTTTTTTGACAAGATGATCATATGAAAAATATTCATTCATATTATATGAACACTAAGACCCCCAAAATAAACAGAAAAAAATGGTAATCTATCATTGTAGGACATCTTATGCTGGCCTACTGTTCCTGTATTGCTTTTCATCACAGAGTTTCACAGACACATAAAAGTCAAGGAAAGTCTGATGTTCAGTAAAGAAATAATTACAAATTTCCAAATAATAGATGCTGCTAAAATTAGCTTTTCCTATTGCATAGTAGAGTTGAATGCACGCAGTGAGTTTTCCCAGGTTAGTCAGGAAAGACCACAATGACAGGAAGGCACCACTGGGAGTAATACCCTTCTCTACAAAATGCATCTTATTTGTGCTAAGCTAGTGAGACATGAGTAGAAGTTACAGGGCTGCGGGGAGAATGTGATTGATGTTTCTTTTTGTAAGCATAAACAGGACAAAGTTGTTGCTTAAAGCCAGAATCTTAATGTGCCTAATCCATCACCCAAAGGAAAAATAAGTAGCACCTGACAAAAGGGACAGCATGGACCCAGTGAGCCCAAGCAGGCACTTATCCTCAGACCAGCACATAGACATGTTTTCACTAATTCAAAGCTGAGAAGCAAGTATGATTCTGCAACTCTTGACCCCATAAACCTAATTTTCCCTAATTCTAATTCTTACTGCCTATTTTTCCCTTTCGTTTTTCTTATTTTTCAAATGGCTTAATTTCATTGCAGTGATCTTGATTCTTTTGTATTTCTATTATATTTTTTAATTGTTTTAAAAGTTCAGTATTGTGGAAATGTTTTGGAAATCAACTTTCGATTTGACCCAGTTTGTTAATTTTAAACATTTTTTAAAAGAAGGAATGTTAGAAATGCATTAATTTTTCCTTTTTCTGAATACACTTCTATTTTCCCCTGATTACATAATTATATAGTTTTCTCTATGTTTCTCTATACACTGTTTCTGTATTTTATTTTATGACCTTTTTCAGTTTCCTTTGCTAGACTCACATTGTAATTATCAATAAACCCCTAAAATAGAATAAGGCTCAGAGGAGGTGGGCAAGGGTGATGTGCCTGTGAAGCTCAGGGAATAATGTAGGGTGTGATGGACCACAACTGTTGCAAAGAAGCTGACCTTGATCTCAACACAAAGGGAACCAGAGGCCTTTGTTTTAGATAAACAGCTATCAACTGGTGGCGTAAATGTTTGCACTTGAGTTCATTAAGAGTGTGAATATCTCCCTGAGTTAGACAGATCAGCATGGGGAGAGTGAATACTCACTCAGCCCAACACAGAGTATAAAAACCAGACAACCAGCAAAAGAATTTTGAAGAGAGCAATGGGCTTGAGCTGGCATCAACCCTCCTATTCTTTCCTGGTGACTGGAGACACCTAGCATCATGACAGGGAGCATATGATAGAGACCAGTAATGGGAATCACATCGGTATTGTGATTGAACTGTACTTTGCAATTGCTATATTTTGCAAAGTATAACTTGTATTGAGATTTCAGTATATTTTTTATCACCCTCCTAAATCAGAAATCCTGTGTGACATCAGTTATCTTCGAATAACTAAATTTGATATTAAACATTATACCCTCCATGTGTGGAATATTTAAAAAACATTATCAGAGACTGTTGGACTCTGACAACACATCAAAGGAGTCCAGGTAGCTGATCAATTTTATGGCACAATACTGCATCATCTAACAGAAACAGTTCATCACATCTGAAACTTCTTTATAGTTATACAATAGCACAGAGGGATATAATTGCTCAGCAGCTATGACTTTTCTCATGTGAGATTAAGTTTGAACCTTGTAGAATTCACAAAGATTCTGGGCTTTGGGGAAAAAAAATATAAATGCCATCTAAAGCCAAGTTAGATACTCTTGTCATTTTCTGTTTGTTGGTTTTACCAATGGCCCTGGAAATCATGAAAATCCTATCGCTTGAGATAGGTTTCAATTACATATCCTCTAATGAAATGTCACCCTTGTCTGAGTTATATGTCTTTGACATCCTGACTCCTTGTTGACTTCAGGATGTGTTATCAAGACCGCGGATTTGTTCAGCCAGGACATTTTATTTACAAGATTAAAACTAATGTAATCAGGGAATGGCAGAGGAGAAGTTACCACACACAACCCCTCTCCTGCCCCTGCCCCAGACTAATACAAAACAAAGAAAAAAAGAAAGAGGAAAGGAACATTGAATAAATTAAAACATAATCTTTTGTGACAAACCAGCCTGTAAAGGTTCTGTTTTGTTGACGATTTATAAGCAGATATGATGATAATTATATCTACTAACAAAAGTTTAAGATGTTTTTTTTTCAAACCTAGAACTTGTTTAAAATGAATAGAAAAATCTGATGGAAAGGCATTTAACTGAAATACCAACACAAAGGATGTTATTCTCAAGCACAACATGCTGAAAAGATCAAAAGTTCAAATGAGCTAAAAAAATTAGTTGGAAAAATACTTAGTAAGTGGACTAATAAAAATACTTGTCCAAAAAAACCACAGGCCAGTATGCCAACTGAAATGATTTAATAGTAGTTCAAACAAAGATTATGGAAAGAGGCTTGACAAGATGGACAGTGTTTTAGCAGAAAATACAGGAATTGAAGTTCTGTCTTAAATATTTAAATGTACTGTTTTCAAGGAAAAAATAATTAGTCCCTATTTTAAGAAATATATTTTCAAAAAGTGTTTCAAATTAAAATAAAAAAAAATTCTGAGAATATGTAGACTGTATTAGCAAATATGCAATTTAAAAAAACCAGGAAATGTCAAAAGCCTGTACATGATGCTATTACACTGAATTTTTTTGCTTCACAATAAAAGCTGAGGAGATTTATTTCAACGAGGCTGTGTAGGTCTAACAGATGAAATAGTAAGCCTTGAGTCAGAAAGGTTACCTATTCCCACAGTCTTCAATGTCTTTTTTCAGGACAACTGTAGATGGCTTGAGTTGAGGAAGGGAAGTATTTAGGATGGACCTTAATTCCCGTTTTAGATCTATTTAGTCCTTTAGAGCTTTTACCAACACCGCAATGTCTGAAAACGGGTCAAAGGACATGTAGTGAGAACCACCAGTAGGAAACTGACTTAGGCTTGCTGTTGAAAGAGACTGTGCTTCAAAGGTTGGTATTTTCTTTCACAGAAAAGCCTGCTTTGCATATGCCACAACAGCAAATGTGAATACTTTAGATTTTCAACATGATATATGAAAGCTTTAAATCTTTAAACTAAGGATGGTTAAAAAATAGTCTTCAACCATTAACTCTAAACTGTCATTGACCAAAATATAAAAGAAATTGCCATGATCTTTCACTGATAGATATTACTGGTTTTATTCTTTATGTTCAAAACAGGAACTAACTTAGATCTGCTGACTCACTTTGGACATAATTTTAGAATTTACTGCTTCAGATAGAATGCAATGCACTCAAGAAAAAAATCCAGCTTCTCTAACCCACAGTTGATATCCATTCCTTTTTCTTTACTGTATATATTCTCCTACTTTTTCGTGTGATTAGTGTTTCAGAATGTTAGATAATAATGTAGCGGCAAATTTTGCTTACTATGATCTCAGGTGTGCCTTTATAAAGTAACATAGAATGATGACTCAAAAGCGTGAAATAATGGCTCTCCCTATTCTGTGTGTGGGCATGCATGCATGTCAAGAAAATAATGCTGTATACCAAATTTAGTTTCAATTTTTTTTTTTTTTGTGAGATTTTAGCGGTCTAAGTATAGTAGAATATCAGCTGAATTTTTCTGTCTCATGGGAACACAAGTTAACTTTCTGATGGTAAAGCACATTTCTACAGTTTTAGCAAATGTATTCCATGTAACAAACAGGAACGCACTAATCAGCCCATTGTGTTTGATTTGACACTCCTGATTACTTGCATGTTTGCAGGTCATCTTACCACATACTCCTGTAAATGCTTTGCAAGTTAATTATCTTAATGAACATGTATCTGCTGGAAAGCGAACGGTACTGGAAAATCAACAGACATTTCAGAAGTGGGTTCTATAATTTGCTTGTCCATTATAAAGTGCTGAGAATTTTATAAAAAGCATTTTGGACCATCTCACAACTTTTCCAGTCACACATACAAATCATGGCGCTCTCTGTGTGTAGCAGGGCCAGCAGCCTTAATAACAGCATCTCACCACTTCACCAACAAGAGAAGTGCCAAGTATCTTTGCTTGAGGCACTGAGGTGTCTGTGCAGTTTCTGTCATTTCATAGCTTTCCCAGGGAAGAGTGTCAGCTTATTTAGCCAGTCTGCGGAAGAATTATATACAGAGAAAGTTGGCTGAGGTTTCACTTCACATCACCTCCTGTTAAATAGGGTCTTTCTTGCAGAAGGAGTGATTGGGTCAGTTGTTTTCTGCATTGTGTATTTCCAAAATTTTTAGAGATAAACAGATGATCCAAACATCCATATGGAAGTAATACCTTTTACTAATTCTGTGACTTAGATTATGCCTTCAAAAACAACAACAACAAAAAAATTTAATACACTGTGGGCTATAAAGATGCAAATTAAAGAATGTTCAAGCATTTCTCTGATTCTTGAAGCCTGCAAGGGGTACTAAGAAACTTTATTTTGTTATACACAAAAAAATAGGTTTTGATTTTAATTAGTGATTTTGTGGCTTGCTAGCATCACTAGGAAGCATATTTCAGTGATCTATGCCAACCTAAGGCAAGAGTCATTTTGAACAGCAGTGACAATCCCAGAAGTACAGTTTATCAATTGGAAACCAGTCACTCTTGTCTTCAGAATTGCTTTATAAGGATAATTAAGACAAACTTCTGGCTCCAAACCATTTATTTGGGTTTTGTTTAGGGTTTGGGTTGTTTGTGCTGGTTTTTTTTGTTTTTTTCTTTTGTTCACTACTCATTATGTCCTTGAAGGCAAAATTATTGATGAATACAAAATACAAAACATAAATATGTTTCATTATAAGGTATTTGATAACTTTGAAGTTCTAACAGTAAAAAAAACCAACCTCAAACTAAACCAAAAAAACTGGTAATCAGTTACAAGGTTCTTCTGTCAGAAGCCAGTGATTAAGTGCTTATTCTATCTACCTTCTTCAGTCTATGTAGAGGTATAGAGGTATTCTGATATTTCTCTTTTTCAGTCCAAGCAAATATAGTCGTGCAAAAATACATAGACAGTTCAAAGATAAGGAATATATACACAGATCGAGGTAACTGCAAAATCAGCTCTTCTCAGACAAGTTAACTTTCCATGAGTGTCCTAGCCAGCTTTTGAAGTTTTCTGAACACTACTTCTACAAGCTTTTCAGAAGATTTTGTTTCATTATTGTTTTATGATCAATACCCTTAAGAAAGACTCAGAAAAATAGAAGGAATTGAACTTGGTAGGACAACAGTTAAAGCAGTTTTCATCTACAGACAGAAAAAAATGAAGGAAAAAATTCAAACTTCAAGCAAAGCTTTAATTTTTTTGATTTAAACACATCAGAAAAATCCTAAATATTTTTGACAATTTATATTAATAGCAGGGAAAACATTTGAAATATGAAATATTTGAGCACAAACCAAACTGAATTTATTTCATCACTTTTCCATCATACAGCCCTTCAATAAAGGTATTGTATCTTATATTAAATTAATACTAAATCAGAACAGGAATCTAATGTGATGACTTAAAAATAAAAGGGAAAAATATACAATTTAAAGCACAATGCTGAGAACATTTAAGTATTTATTGGAAGAAGTAGGGGAATTGACTTGCTTTTCTAGATAATCTGAAAGCCATAGATGGTTGAAAGAAACAATGAAACTCAGCCACAGTTGAAATAACATCTTATAATCCCTTGTGTTTAGAGCAGGTAGCTTAAAACCATTTGGTAAATTTTTTAAACCAATGTTGATTGCAAAAATCTATTTGAAAACTAACTGGATTCAGAATAGGGCTTTTAAAAACAAGCAGAAAATGGAGCTTTGTAAGGGGCCTTACCTCACCAGGCTACAATTAAATTACTTTTAAACCAATAAGATAAGCAATATTAAAGAGATCTGAGCAAACAAATAACCAACACTTTATTTAAGGAGACATCTTATCTAATTAAGGCTATTGGAAACTATTCATTCTACTGTCAGGTTTTATACTGTAGTTTTCAGCAACAGAAATTTCCTCAGGGGTAGGGAAGAAGGGAACAAACAACTCACAATCTGTTTGGGTCTTCCTAGTACATCCCTCAATACAAGGTGGCTATCATGAGAGGAACAAAATGAGAAACTTGGAAAGTGTTTATTTCAGTATGCTTCCTGTGAAATCTGCACCTATTAGAACTTCAAAAGATTCCTAATTCAGGCTTTTATCTGGATCACCCTTAAAAGTAGGGCAGCTGTCCCAAAATAAAGTTTTATTCTTTCTTGATAGAGGAATCAAATGCTCCAACACTTTCAAATTTGCTCATTATCTTTAACCAGAGTAATCTTGTGGAAATTTTGAAAATAACTGTTTTGTGAAGTTTATAGCTCTCTCTTGACTCAGAGGGGTTTCTGCAGTCACTCAACAAGCTGATGTTTACCTGAACTGAAATTCTAACTTTTGAAGGCAAAGTTAAGGAGAATCCTTGGCCTAAAGGAGAAGAAGATCAAGATTCTCTGCTGGTTCAGAAATTTATTCTTGGCTTCTGCCTTATGTTGTGTTTTCCTGAGCACCTAGGCTTCTGCTTTTGAGCATACTCAGAATAGATCATCCCTGACAGGAACAATCAGTTCATCCTCTAAGCCTAGCTGGGTTCCCAAAAAAGCTTATCCACATAAAACCAGCAACAAATGCTATTTTTTTTATAAGATGTAGAGGAAAGTGTGAGATATTTGACAGAGGAGGAGCATCATCTCCCTTTAGGCACCTGGAGTATTTAAAAAAAAAAAAGAAGAAAAAAGCTAAATTGTACTGAGCAGGACGTGGCAGGAAGGGATTACAAGTCTCCTGCAGCCGCCTTATTTGCTCAACTGTTGCCTATTCTAGCGAGCCTGATATCTGTACAGACTTCAGACCTTTTCTGTTCAGGGAACTGTATTCTGTGGATCTCATTTCAAAGTGACTAACATTTTGCACACACTACACAATGAACCTGTGTACTGAACAGGATGGTTTGGGACTTTTCCCTTGAGTCTAGGCATTTAAAAGCAAGAAATTCTAGTCTCCAACTTTTAGTTAATATTTTGGATCTCACACTCTGATAGTAGAGCACAGACTGACATGCTAACCTAAATCTTAAAGTAGAAATACTGAATCGACAAAAAGTTCAGACTGCTGAAGTATGTCAGAAATAATCAGCACTATTTAATCAGCAAAATTATTGCACTGAGTAACTATCAACCTTACAACTATGATTCCGCTCCAACAACTCTCTTTTAATACGTTTTATACATACTCATACATGACCATGAAGTATTCATCAAAGCACTGTCAACTTTGGGGGAAAAATAGAACAAGAAAAGAAAAGAATTAATATGAAGAATTCAAGACCAATTCAAACTTATGGAAATATGAAATCATCTCATTCACTTATTCCTGGTAGAGGCAAATATATTGCAGTTTTCTTACAAAATCCAGATAAGTCTTATTCAAAGACAAACTGTAATGAAAATGAAAGGTCTAGCAGAGCAGGATTATTCTACCTTCTGCATCATTACAGAAGTCCTAAAATATTTGTATAGTTTATCTCAAAGGACAGCTTTCTGGCACATGGTGCACACAGTAAAATGAGGGGTCTCCCAGGTTGCTGTGCAAAATGGATTAACAAATGAAGAACTTCTGTTATAATATTCATAAACAAATGTTAAGTTGAGGAGAGAATAAGCTATGTGCCAGGATGAGATGGCATGCATTATTAAACAAGAGCATACAGAGGCAGAATATATTAACATACTGTCCAACTTTTATGAAACTTACTCTACTAACTGTTCTTTAGGGTTTCAGCAGGTGGTTATCCTAGAAAAGGGTGAATATTTGATACAAAAATACTTTAAGGAACTTTAAATGAGAGATACACTTTCTACCAAAAAGGATTACAAACATGAGTTGTATCATGTGCCCAAGAAATTATAGCATGTTTGTGCATATAGAATTTCAAGATCTATCACAGATTGGATTATATGAACCAGTTTGATGTACACACATAAGAGCCGACAGTGTATGTTACATTTTATGGAAAGGACCAAAATGCTTCTCCTATCTGGCTAACTAATTTCATTTCCTTAGGTGACCATCATCACACTATTTAAAGCTTGCAATAATTAGGCAGGCACCACCTGTTGTGTGCAAAGCAGAGGCTTAAAACTATTCAGCATTTTTTTTCAACTCCAGAGCTAACTGCTAGAGTAATTAATGTGTTGCATTTATGGATGCCATGCTGAAATGTCTGATCAATAATTAAAGCCATAATTTCAAAAGCCATAAAAAGCACTCTTCAAATGCAGTTTCACTAAATTAAGGAATTTTCCAGCTACTGAGTGACAGTGGGATATTACAAATAATTTACTTACAAAATCCACTGCTGCTTCTTGTAGCCAATATAAATTTGTGGAGGAAGAAAGGATGTTGATTTTGTTTACTCACTCCATTAGCTTCTCCTTCACAAGTAGTATTTTTCCCCAGTAAATATCCCTTGATACTTCATTTAAAATCTAAAGGAACCTCTCTGTTTTGAAATTATTCCATTACACATCATGAAAACTTTGGGTCCTAGCATTTGTGTGTCTTGTCACAAACGGCAAAACTCTTTCAAGCCATTTAGGCAACTCTTCTTGAGGGTCAGATTTATTTACTGGTGAACAGATGCAAGTCACTGCAAAGAGAACAGGTGATCGAATTATTTTTGCGACCCATAGTTACGTACCATGCTTAGTGTTGGGCTAGCAGCCCCCAAACTGTGCAAAACATTTCCTTGAAGGTCAGAGTATTAAACTAGGATACTGTCTCAATCTGAAGTGCAACAAGTAATACTAGGTAGAAGTTATAAATTATGTCATTACAGACGTTCACTCCTGTTTTGTCTTCAAAAGAAATACACAAGACTATTTTATATTAATTTGAAAAGGGCTTATGGGAAAATAAAAGCAGATGTTACCTTAAGTACAAAGAAGACTGTAGACTCAGTTTTTCATGATTTACTTCATGTAATTCTAAAGATTTCGGCAGAACAATCTCAGCTTTTCACCACAGCAGAATAAAAATCAAACATTTATGCAGCTAATTAGAACATGAGTTATAGGGCATAAGTAATTACTAAGTGGTAGAGACAAGAAGCAGCATCTCCTCTGGGAAGTCTCTTTAGACGAATCATATTCTTTACTGTGGACTATTATGTCTCAACCACTCTCAGGGTTAGGACTTCAAGATATATTTGCTCAACTTCTCAAGAGTTAGGTCCCCATATCCTAATTTGGTGGATGTAGGGTTTTATTCCATCTATATATGATTTTAAAGCATGACTATTAAAAAAACCCAAACAACAAAACAACCAAACACCTCTTACAGTTACCCTTTATGAAGATGCTATATGTTTCACATTTCTCTCTAGAATTTTATTTAGAACTTGTTTCATCACATCCAATCATGTCTTTTCTCATTATTATCCTTTCAGGCATAAACAAAACACTAGTTAAAACCAACAAAAAATCAAAACTCCACAACTGGAAGTTTTACAGGGCAAATTCTTATTATCAGAGATTGCTGCTAGTGGAAAAGAGAGGGAAGAAAGTTGCTAAATGCATGTAAAGGTGCATCAAGGTATTTATGTGTACCCCAGTATGAAGTCTACTTGGTTTATTATCTTTCCTTGAAACAATTAAACATGCATCTTAAAGCTGCTAAGAAAGTAAGATCAATTTTTTGTTGTAAAAACAAACTGACACCAAATCTAGAAATCCCAAAGGAATATTAACGAAAACCAGAAACAGCAAAATAGGTGGGGGGGGGGGGGGGGGGAAAGAAAATCCTCCTGGATTACCAATACAGTATCAGGGTGTACATTAGAACATATTTTGTACCTATAACGGTACTTCAAAAACAGCAAGAAAATTAAATCATAGTTGCAATATTTAGACAGCATAACAATACCTTTTTTCGAACAGATTTTTAATAGTGTTTTGCCAGCCACTGTTTAAGAAATTGTGTTATGTGAGAAAACTTATGCATAAAATTTTAAACTTTTTTGTGGTGATTTCAAACATTTCTCTTCCCAAAGTACATGAAACAGGAAATCAGAAGGCAACTGCAATGATAGCCATCTTTCAAACACTCATCACTGACAACCTGGTACTCAATCAACAGCATAATAATTCCAGTTTCAAGGCTTACTCCAAAGTCCTTCATAATTGTAACTGGAATTTGGACCAGATCAAGGGAAAATCACACTCTGAGAAGACCTAACTTGCTAGTACATTTCCACCGGTGTTTACACAAGCAGACCAAAACCTCTCTTCAGGGATAGTTTCCAGAAGAAAGGCATTTAGACACGTTGATGTCCCACAGTGGTTTTTTTTTTTCATTTTGTTGTAGATGCTGGTATATGATTGCACATTAGATCTTAGCTATATGGAAAATATAATAAGTATAGACAAAACATGTAAGCACAATTCAACTGCAGAGACAAAACATTCCATGGTGATGAACGGACTTTATCTGCAGAGACTGGATGTAACTATTGTACACTGAATATGACTAATAAAATATACCAGTCAGAGTCTGAAGTATCTGGTTCTGATAGCTCTGTCAGTCAGTGATCTACGTAGCAATGTTAAACACCTTATGAGTTGCTTTGGGCTCTAATTTCTTTATGCACTGCTAGTACTATCCTGGGGCATTGAAGGGCATTGGCTGTTTTTCTAGTCACAACATTTTAAGGCAAGAAATGACTCTTTAAATGAATGCCATATTTCCCAGTTTAAAAAAGATTAGCTTTTGTCTAGATCAGGTAAATCATAGAGGGTGAAACAAAGACAAAAAAAAAAAATTCCTGTTTTGTTACTGTTCATCAGAAATCACTAAGTATTTTGACAGGAAAGTAAACAAAGCAAGAAATTACGTCTTCAAGGAATATTTTTTTTTTTAGCTAGTGGAAGTGAATGTGTATGTGAAATACACACAAATACTGTAGAAATAGATTAAAAAAAAAACCCAACAAACTATTGCTATTTAAAAAACCCCACAACTGTTGGTGACTCTGGAATAAGTGTTAAATGTTATGTGTCTGGGTCATGACCCTTGAATGAAAGCTGCTAAACAGCAGTAGTGTGTAAATATCTGATTGAGAGTCATTTCAAGATCTGGGGGAAGTAGGGAGAAAAAGCATAAGGGACTGGTTGGGGGGGGGGGGTTGGTTTTGGTTTTTTCCCCCCATTATTCCTCTGAAGCTGATGTGAGCGATTATTATACAGGCTTATTATATGTTATACCCACTTCGAACACCTGTGTATCAGCCATGTTGCCTTTCCTTCACCATTTCATGATTTTTTTTCTATGACTTGCAAACAGGCCACTTATCTTCATTTTCAGTCTTTTGTAGCCAGTCAGCCTTCACTGTACCTGCTACACATGCTTCATCTACTGGTAACTCAGTTATTTCCCTTTATATGACCCAGGATACTGGCCTCCTACAGGTTTTTTTCAAATAAATTTTCATCTTTTTGAAAATCATATTTTTCACTGCACTGCTTTTATTACTTTAAAGGGACTCATTATTAGTAAGTACACAAATGCCTCAGTTTACTCTTTCAAATACCCTGCTGCTTAAAAATGACTTCTACTATTTAGGCTTCTGGGATACCAAGACTTTTTCAATATTTTTGCACTGTTTCTTTATATATTTCCATCTGTTTGTATCTGTATGTTCTCTCTTTTTATTTCATATAGGGTTTGTAAGCTGTTTGGGGCTTATTTCTGTGTGTTTGTGCAACATTGAGCAGTCTTGTCTTGATATCCAGTCAGAGCTTCCAAAGTGCTACAAGTAATAAGAGCAATTTGTCTCATGATAACTCTCACTCAACTTTTTTTTTAAAGACAGTTAGTTCTCACTTTCAACACCATCTTCAGTTCTTAAATCCAAGACAGTAAACATCAACTGAAAACCACGTAACAGCAAAGCATCAATTAAAATTGATTCATTTCTTCAAATTTCTTGCATTTTCCAGGATGTAAGAGGGGAAATAGAAGAAAAAGTAAAGGTGAAGTAACTGAAAAAAAAAAATTGTATCTAACAAAAAAAACCTGATTCTGCAGTTCTGATGTTCTTAATACTCTTTTAGCTCCGTTGTCTCCTTTCCCATTTGATTTCAGACTCATTTTAGATGCACAAAGGTTGCCAGAAGAGACGAAAAGAACAGAAAATCCTGAAGAGACATAGCAGTGGCAGACTTTGATAAACTAGCAATACCCTTAATTTTAGTCATGGGGAGAAAGAAGTTAAACAATAAAAGAGTAAAACCAGAGCTTTACTATAATCCTACAGTCCAAAGAATACGACTTTCCTGAAATCCATTAGAAATACCCGTGTATGAACTAGGTTTAGTTTCAGCATCTATTTCTTTGGCCCTTCCCTGGAAAACACAAGGGATATCTAGCTGTTTTTATGGGTAATTAAATTATTTCACTGTTCTGATCAGTAAAGATGCTCAGTTTATTCAGAGACATTACATTTATTTTTAGGTAGGCTCCCTGCAACTTTACTCATTAGCTGTGTTGATTTTCTTCTCTTTGCCAACTTCAATTTCATAGGAGCTAAAAGCAAAGAGTACAACTTCTTCTTGTTGTCTTACAAACAGCTTGCTTTGTTTCTGCTGTTTTCCTCCTAGAAGTATTTCATTTGCAATCTGATTTCCATTCTTGTTCCTGAATGCCTGGAGCACCTGTTGCTGATTTAGTATTTCACAGAGGCCTTCTAGCAGCTGTTCTACCTCTTTGCTTACAGCCTCTGAGAGGTGCCAGTGCATTTGGGCTATGCAGGCAGCCTGATGGGTATGCAGATGGAACAGCACACCTTGAACTGAATGGGGGATTAGATGAACCTAAAAAATTCAGCACACCCTAGGGGAAAAAAAAAAAAAAGAAAAAGAAAGATTAATTTCTAAGTTTAATGCAAGAATTGTGTGTTTTGTCCAAGGCAAACCTAAGCATTTTACTTTGTGGGTAAAAATGAACACATCTCATTAGTGACATTTCTTTAACACAGGTAAACTATTACATTGGTTTGGTAACTGGTGTGCTTTGAGTTGCTTTTCCAGCAGTTCTGAAACATTTAACTATTTCTTTCATGTTCTCCTGATGTGTTTGTTATATCAGTCTGTGTCTACTTAGCTGGAAGCTGTTTCTGAAATATACTATCCTTGTGTTACATGTGTTACACACAACATTATGTATATATGCATATAATGTGTATATCTAGCACAATGCAGGTAGGTGCAGTTGTAATAAATGGTCTTCATTATATTCTTTACAGTCATTTCACATTTATTGCTATCTCTAGACCTTTTTAGTAAGTCATACTACAGATTCAAGGGGCAGTTTTATTTTGGTATTTATTGTGACTTGTGTCCCAGTACTTCACCTACATCATAAAAATAGAAGTTCTCAGAATTTCTGAGTCACTCATTTACATTAAAGATAAGCCAAACAGACCATATAAACTAACAGCTTAGTGTCTGTCAGGTGATATACAGTGAAAGCATTTGGTGAAGGTCTGGACTGACTAATAATACCCAGAGGCTTACAGCATGCACTTGCAATGTTACAACTGTCAGTTCACACATGTCATGGCACCCGTGGTAAAGAAATTATTCTGCTTAAGTCATTATGTAAGAGTAAAACCTAATTCAAATACACTTTTGAGATTTTGAAAAAAGGGCTTTTTTTTTCTTAGATCCACTGATGAACTTCTACAGTTAGTTTTTTATTATTTTCTCTTTCAAGATTACTGAAAGCTGTGTCTGCAGAAGTGGATAAAAGTGACACTCCAGGGAAGACCCAGAACTGTAGAACTTACAGGGACACAAGTTTTTTGTGAATTAAGCTTAACTTTCAGCAAGTTTCTCTGTTAATTTGATTGATTCATATATTCCACAAAATCCAGTTTGGTAAGATTTGGGAAAGAATTCAAGCTAACATACAGACTTGAATGTTTCATATATAGAAAATGGCTTGAAAAATTGTAAGAAATTTTCTCAATTCTTTACAACTTTCAGATTTTTACTAACACAGACTACCAAATTTTCATCTGCAATAGGAGCAAAGTTGCCCAGTAGGTACTGACTCCACTAAACCTTCTAAGGTTCATTTCACCCCCAAAAAATGGAATTGCAAAGCTACCCACAATTTCAATAAGACTGCTATTCTAAAAAACCTACTACCAGTCCACACGGTTTTTATCCAAACAATTAACATACAAAAATAATAAGCCACAGATAGTTCTACATAACATTGTTTGCTCTGTCTAGAAGAAACATCCCTTTTTATGCAGTGCAAACACGTACATAGGAAATATATAAAGGGAGATTTAACGCTAACTCTGCCTTACAAACAAGCACTCATAAAAGAGATTAAAATCTAATGATATAAAAGGTATGCAATTCTTCTAAAGCCAGTCAGTTAAAAAAACTTGGAAGAGATTAACTCTATATGGGTAACATATAAACAAACATGTACTGTCATCTTTGCTGTTGTCTTGCTATTAGATAAAGTTAAAAGAAAAAAAAAAAGGCCAAACCTGACATTGCAAGATGTTTGGTAAAATCTGTTGTATTACTGTGTGTTCCTGTCTGAATTCATCTGAAAAGCTTCCTCCTTGGCAGAGGTCAAGGAGTGAACAATACCCCAGAAGTCTTATCTAAATTGAGTATTAGCTTCATTTTCATGAAGTCACTTTGTTACTGTTAGCTCAGCATGAAGAATAGTGTTAATCTTACTAGTCCCTTATCAGATAGCAGCAAGACAGTGTCATCAGCATACAAGTAAATAAAAGATTTATCAAAGTTCAGAGAGAAGAATTATATGCAGACTCAAAGAACGGAATAAGCACTTGAGCAACTCCAGTACTGATTGTGGCATTTGAGGAAAAAAAACCATCCATGGCTTCAAATTGTTGTTTCTTTTTGCTAAATAAGATTGCAATCATGACAATGCTAAGTTATTAATACCAAACACAGAGAGCTGCCTTCACAGATGTTGTAATGAACTTGTGTATGTGCAAAAGGTTCTCTGAGTGGAATGTCAGTCTTGTATTTCAACATCTTATCTGAGGAGGAAAGTATTTCATTGTAAAATGATAGACCTAGAAAGTCATCCCTATATAATCAAGGGCCATTAAATAAAATTGATTGAGAGAATGGACAAAAATCCATTTGGGACTCGTACCTCTAATAGAAAGGCAAACGATATTAAGTAATAAATAATTCCAAGAAAATTAAAAAGTGAAATTCTTATCATGTGACTACTACAGAACTTTTTTCACACTAAAACTTTGACCACTGACACTCATTAGCAAAACCAAAATAAAATTTATAATTTTTCCAACTCACATTAACTTCTCTAGATGGATATGAAAAAAATCCATCCATATTAGTTACCACAGGGATAATGCATGCTTTAATGAAACAGATTATTCTTATTATTCAGAACTTAACAAATTTTTGCTTTGTTTGAAGCTACAGAATTAATATTAAACTATGTATAGTTATAGAGGGCTGTCAGAAGAACCAGAGTTTTTAAGGGAATCATATTAATAATTTCAAAATACAGTGCAGAAGCCATCTAACCTTACTGTGTCTTTTTTATTTTGACGCTTTCACCAGTAGCACCTTTTAGAGAGTCTGAAATTTCAGAAAGAAGATTAAAGAAACTTGAATTACATAGGAATTTTGATAAAGTAGTATATTCATTAATTCCACTGCAAATGTGGTAGCTTCCAAGTGAATGATTCATTTCAAGAAGGCAAAGAAGCTCGTATCCTGTTGCAAGATAACACTGACACATTGATTTAACACTACCCCAAGCACTGGAAAATATTAGAGATAGTTACATCTAAGTGAGAGATAAGGATCTAGTTTCAAAATCATGTTAACAACATCGATTTAAAAAGATATCAAGCACAATTTCAATGATGTTTTTGTTTGGGTTTTTTTTTTTTTCACACAATAATACTTTGTGTTAAAATATGGAGACATTTTTGTTTCCAGAGTTTATACAAGACCTTACAGTGGAACTCAGTGCCCAAGCAGAAGAATCCAATGGCATTTCAGACATGTAAGGATCGCCCACCTCGAGATTAACTGCTGATTCAGAAGACCACAAGGCTTTGCATAGAGCTCAGATCATATCTTAAAAATCTGTGGAAGAATCTCAGATACCCTAGGATATATAAAACAGTACTGCACGCACCTGTTTACATGAGTGAATTACCCCCCCAGTAATTTATCCCAAAGAGATTCTTATGCCTATATGTAATTACTGAACAGCTTTGCTGATATTTGCTGTGCTATTGGGAGAGTACAATACTAATCAGTGTAAGAATCTCAGTCCTATGATCTTATTTTACGTATTTTCCACATGCACGAAGTTCCAACTAGCCGAATTTTTTTTTTTTTAATTCCAGTATCCAAATTGTAAATTGACTAATGTAAGCTTATTGTATTGACTAAATGATATTTAAATGAGCCAATTTTTCATGAGCTTAAAATATAATTAAAACATCTGATAGAAACATAGCATGATAGCTAAATGTTTTCTAGGAAGTAATTCATACTGATATTCAAATACAGAAGTCCATTCCTTTGAGCCTCTTATTTAACTTTTGAAAATGCAAGTAATCAACACCTAACTTAAGGATACTGCCAGGTAATTTGAAGTATCTGCTTGTGCTGTTGTTGGACTGTATAGCATTCATTTTTCTCAAAGACTGGCATCACTAGTTTATATTTTATTGGAATATAAGCTGTAGAATCTGTGTGGCTACATACTGTCAAAAAAACATGATTGCTGATTCCAGTCAAAGGAAACAACTGTTGGAAAATGAAATTTGGTATGCTGCTTTAAATTTCTTCAGTCTTTCAGTTAACTACCCAGCTAAAACGGGAGCAGAAACAGATGTTATTCAAATTAGTTTTACAGAGATCATTCAAAAGTTTACCTGAGGAGTAAATGAAAATTACTGTAGGATCTGGCATTATATTTTTATGGAAAAGGAAAGTTGGTCAATGAGTCTTGAGCAACGAATGTTGCATGCTAATAAGATCGCCTCTAAGACATATCAGCTTCAAACCCTCAGGGTTCAGGAAAGCACCAGTTCTAACATTGAAACTTAGATTTTCATACTGCTCTGGAAATACAATAGCCTACATTTTGTAAAAAAACCCAGATACAGCACATTTCTTTCAAAGTAACAAAACATACCTATGTAGTCTCCAAAAACATAGACCCTAAGGAGTCTTATATGGTCTAGCAGCATGAGTAATGAATTGAATTTTCAACCACTTCCTGCCTGATACCAGTTCTGGTCCATTCATTCTATTCATGCACAGCACCTAAATAAAAAAGCTTATGGACATTTACTGTAGGCAGTCGTATGCTGTTGCTGTAAAAGAGAAAGTACAATTTTAAACTTATTTTCCAGTACAAGTCCTTCCCAAGAGATGTGACTTGAGGAATAGTATAAAGGTGGTTAAGTCAATACCAGCTTGACTCCACTGCTTTTGCCATCTGTTTATCATAGACCTTTCAGCAGCTGTTTTGCACTCTTCTATTGACTAAAGGATATTAATATTGCTTGACAACTGCCTGGTGTACGAAATAAATTATTATCTCATTTTTTGCCTAACAGCTGTTGATTCATCCATGCTAACTTATTTATGGAACATCCATCATGTGTTTAAAAGGTGGACAGCTTTGACTGTACTTTTGGTGGGAGAATATTGGACAATGAAGAAAGGCAGCCAGTAGAAGTTAATGACACAGCTATACAAAACAACACTTACAACTTTAGTAACCTACACATCAATCACCTTTCAAAGACGACTTTTTCTCTGACTAAAGAACCCTGCAGGTGAGTAGGTAAGACCTATTGACAAAATACAACTTGAATAAGAATCAGCTTCCTAGGTCACTTTATATCTTTATTTGTGGATGTGTTTGCTCTTTTAAAAACTTCTCCATGTTTTCTGTGCTACAGGAAAAAGGTAATCTATAAGCAACATATAAGTCAAAGAAGAGGAGCTATTTAAAAAAATTATTTGCTGATAAGGGCTTCTGCAGTTGAATGGTTGGGCAATGTATACATGCATGCAACAAAACAATGTTTAAAAATAAAATCTGTGCACTAAAAGAAAAACTTAAATATCTGGTTATAGTTCAGACACTCTTCTTATTTTCTACCATGAATTTTCCCAAACCCTGTGAAATACCTCAAATTTTTTTAATTTGGACATGGAAAAAAAGTCTGTTCTTCTATCCTTTGTCTCCTTTCGTCACTGAGCACAGTAGAATGAATTCAATCCATCACTTCTTTCTCCTGTACATTTTTCTCTTCAAGCGTTTTGGGTTTAGCTGTGGAGGTGGGGTCCTCCTTCTATAGATTTATTTTTCCCTTCTGCAGATTTATTTTTCCTTTGGTTGCTTTTCAAAGATTCCTTTAGCTACATTTCAAGTCTCAGAAGTTGCAGATCAATTAAAAAAACCCAGTGAAAACCCTTAACATAAACCATTCCATTGTTACTTAATGGGAGAAATAAAAAAAGAAAAGTACATACCTTTCACATTTAGTTTTAAATGTTTCATTTAAAAATAACTTTGTATTAATTCAGAATAAAACTGTACCACAACTGATTCTTCAAAAGGATTATTTTGTTTGCTTCTAACCTAAAACTTTACTCTATGATGCTTTTAGAATGACCAGTTGTGGTGGGTTGACCCTGGCTGGTTGCCAGGTGCACACCAAGCCACTCTTTTACTCCCCTCCTCAGCAGGACAGGGAGGGGAAAATAAAATGAAAAAGAACTTACAGGTCAAGATAAAGGCAGTTTAATAAAGAAAAAAAAGCAAAGGCTGCATGTGGAAGCAAAGGAAAACAAAAGATTTATTCTCTACTTCCCATCAGCAGGTGATGTCCAGCTACTTCCTGGGAAGCAGGGCTTCAGTACGCATAGCAGTTGCTCTGGAAGACAAATGCCATAATAACAAATGCCGCCCCCTCCTCCTCCTCTCTCTTAGCTTTTATTGCTGAGCAGACGTCATATGGCATGGAATATCCCTTTGGTCAGTTTGGGTCCACTGTCCTGGCTATGTCCCATCCCAAGCTCTTGCCCAGCCTCAGCCTACTGGCCTTCGGGGGTGAGGACGGGATGTTGGAGAGACAGCCTTGATGCTGTGCAAGCACTGCTCAGCAGTAGCCAAAACACTGGTGTGTTATCAACACCTTTCTAGCTACCAATACAAAGCACAGCACTATGAGGGCTGCTATGGGGAAAATTAACTCCATCCCAGCCAGACCCAATACACCAATGAAGTGTAATTTAGATTGGCAGCAAAGAATTCTCTTTGTCCCCCTTGTCTTTTTATCCCACCTTAACTCTCATTGTATCTTTGTACTTGCAATGAGAACTTCAGTCTGAATTATGGGGAGGGTTCAGTGGATTTATATAAAATAAATATGTCAAATACTACATTCTTCATCTCAAGTTCAATAACATTTCATAGCAATCATAAATCTTTTATCCTAAATTATTTCTCAGCCCCCATATGTTTTTTAATTCTCTTTGTTCCTCACGCTTAAAAAATGTAAAAAATGTTAAAATACAAAGAAGACATAGTAGCTTCCTCTCCCTGCTCCCAAGATTCAGCAATATAAAGTACAAAATATCTCTTCTTCACACTTTTATTTTCAAAAAATTGAAATCTATGGGAAATAATCTGAACATCTTTGAGGATCTGAATCCTTAACAGTAATTCTTAACAGTAACTAAATACTCTCAAAGTATGATGCAATAGATATGGCGACTCCATGTTTCAAGAATAAACTACACTACATAAACTAAATCAAACTACATTAAATGAAAATGCTTCAAAACTATATGAATATTACTCCAGGTATAAGCAGCATTTCTCACTGTCAAAAATTCTAAAATTCAGAGTAAGGTTTTAGATACTTAAATACACACATTTATATTCATCTAAGTGAAATAAATTATTTTCAAATGGCAAAAATGAAATCTATTTTCAAGTTATGATAAGGAAAAGGTCAACCAAGTAGGACAATTACTACTATGAAGTTTCAAAGCAACTTGGTAGAAGTCACAAAAAGACACCCAAAGGTGTATTATCAGACTTTTGCTGATTTCAAACAGTTTTTGAGACTGTTTCTGAGACATTGTCAATGTAATATAATCATCGTTATAATAGCTGACAAATCTGACTACAGACAAGATCCTGAACTTTCAGTCTTAACTTTGTATCAGATCCTAAACTTTAGCTCATACTGTGTTATAAAGCTTGCCTTTACAGCTAAACCTTATAGTTTCCAAAATAGCACACAATATCGTTGAATACCTATTCAAATTTAGTTCTCTGAGGAAAGAAAACATGTTGGTTTTCTGGCTTTTGTACAGTGTTTTCCACAGAAGATTCACAGTGGTCACAGTTTTGGCCATTGAGGCATCACTGCAATAATTATTTAGAAATTAGGGATAGTGGTCACATATAAACTTGCTGGTGGCCACATTTCAGATTGTTTGAGATTGTTGTGGTCTAGGCCCAGCCAGCAACAAAGCACCACGCAGCCGCTTGCTCACTCTTCCTCCTCCGTTGGGGTGGGGAGGACAAAATACAACGAAAGGCTCATGAGTCGAGACAAGGACAGGGAGGGATCACTCACCAATTACGGTCTCAGGCAAAACTGACTCGACTTGGGGGGGGGAATTAAATAAATTTAATTTGTTACCAATCAAATCAGAGTAGAATAAGGAGAAATAGAACCATATCTTAAAAACATACCTTCCCCCCACCTCTCCCTTCTTCTTGGGCTCAGTTGTGCTCCCGATTCCTCTACTTCCTCCCCCCGAGTGGGGCAGGGGGATGGGGAGTGGGGGTTGCAGTCAGTTCATCACATGTTGCTTCTGCCAATCCTTCCTCCTCAGGGGGAGGGCTCCTCACACTCTTCCCCTGCTCCAGCGTGGGGTCCCTCCCATGGGGATCAGCCCTCCACAAGCTTCTCCAATACGAGTCCTTTCCACGCACTGCAGTCCTCCATGAATTGCTCCAGCGTGGGCTTTCCCATGGAGTCACAGCCACCTGCTCCACTGTGGGGTCCTCCACGGGCTGCAGGGGAATCTCTGCTCCAGCGCACCTCCTCCCTCTCCTTCTTCACTGACCTCAGTGTCTGCATGGTTGTTTCTCTCACATCCCACACCCCTCTTTGCTGCAAGTCTCCTTCCTTTTTTTTTCAGCAGTCTTTCCCCTTCTTAAATATGTTATCACAGAGGTGCTACCACCATCACTGATGGGCTCAGCCTTGGCCAGAGGCGGGTGTGACTTGGAGCCGGGGAAGCTTCTAGCAGCTTCTCACAGAGGCCACCCCTGTAGCCCCTCCCCCGCTACACAAACCTCCTCTACACAAACCCAACACAGAGATGAACCAAGTTCAGGCTTCCACTTGTGCAGGATTGCTTTCTCCAGCACCCTGATGCATCCTTTGTTGACAGTATTTTCCCCACACATCTAAAGCCGTGCTATACACAAACATTTCCCTTTATTGAACAACATAAACCACAATTAAGAGGACAATTCTGGGAACAGATGTGCAAAAATTATTAAACTTTCACCTCAAAAGTCAGATGAAATTTGATAGGTGTTATTTCTAATGTCAATATCACACTGGGTGAACATAAGTCAAATATTTAGGCTTTATATGTTACACCAGAACACGGTGAATACAAAAGATACAAAAAAATACAAGTGACTTAAATGAGAAAGAATCCTGGTCATATAGTTGTAATACTAAATAAACAGATAGAAGAAACATATCTTTAGGCATTGCTTGAACATCACTTTTGTGTCTTTTTTCCTGACCTCCAGTATGGCCTATGCTGGTTCGTGCCACCAGCTTATCAGATCTTTCACACTAAGTTGCATGTTACGTGTATCTGTAAGAAAATTTCTAAGAAGAAATGAATATGCAAACAGAAAAAAGAGAATTAATTATTTGAAAAGGTGCTTTTTCATGGAGTATTCCTGTAGTATTACAGCTCTGTCTTGGAAATCCCAGTTTGATAGAACACTACAAATCAAAACTCTTCTCAGCTTAGGTTTATTAAAGATCCCACTATTCACACTGCAGAAAGTATGACAATGCAAGTCCTTTTATGTTTTCTAAACACATTTATCTCTTTAATTTTCCCTTGCTCTTTTACTTAGAACCTCAGCTGAATTCAGTTGTGTAGTATTATCGTTTTTAAAAAGCTTGTCTTTATGAAGTTGGATTAATCTATCCACATAGTTTATAAAGCTCTTTTGCACTTCTAATAAAGACTCAAATATATTTAAGTAATTATTGCTTTTGCTTTTATTTATTATACAAAGCAATGAAGAAATGTAACCTAATTATGATACTATTTGGGAGAGCACCGCCGTGAAACCTTTGAACGGTGATCAACTGAATGCTTTGTAAGGATTAAAGTAAGAACCGCTCCTCTATTTTTTTTTTTTTTCTCCTGAATGAATCATTGGAACTGTGCTTTTAAAACAATTGTCTTAATTCATTACCCTGTTACACTAATAGAAGTCTAATGTTAACTCCACTGACTTCAGAGTCATAATGCTGGAATAAAGCCCTGATTAATGAGCTCCAATCTGTTGTATTTCAGAATGTATTTACTCACAAGGTTTTCCATCACAGCTATACTTGGTTGAGTTTGTAAGCCATTATTCCTTTCTGTAAGCTTTTATGTATTTCACAGTAAAGCATTCTCCACTTGAGGTACCTCAGGTGGCCTACGAAACTTGCATTGATGTGTAGAAAAGTAAACAAAACAAGAAAGTCTGTAAAATCAAAGTTCTCCTAAGAGGACTATCATTTCTATACCTACTTGAGATATTATTAGTGTTTCTTAAACTGTAGTGTAAATTTTAGACACAATACAACTGGACACCTTAGGAATATATAACATAAATAGCTGAAAATGAATTAGCTAGTTTTCAGCCGTTGTCAATATGTTAAATTTGAGGAAATTTGTTCAGCTATACTAGGAGGGTCAAATGAACAAGAGAGATAAAGCTAGGTGACTTCTATGTCCAGAAGACAACATAGTTCATGTTTCCACTTTCTCCTTCTTAAATGTATTCAGTACATCTTCAGCACAAAGCATTTTTTTAATCTCTTGGATTGTATTTGAGGTAAAAAAAAAAAAAAAGAAAAAAAGAAAGGACGTTATTAAATTGCATTCTGATGGAGCATCAGATGAATGCCTGTCCCTCTCAGAAAACTGACTCAAAGGCTGTTAAGCCTTGCAGTATTTACTGTAAGATCCTTCTGGATATAAAGTGAAATTCACAGTTCCAATTGTCAAGGGTCCCTATAAAATGGAATACAAAAAAAAATCCCCCAAACCTGCATGATTCAGGAAGCTAGCCAGAAAGACTCGCTCCAAAATGAGCAAACATCTGAACTTGACTTCTAGTAATACAAATACCTAATTCAAGACTGAATATAACAGGAATATATATTCTAGATCCACATGTGTGAAAATCATTATAAAGGCAAGAGAATGTTGTTCTCCTCTTGCTACAGCTTATGAATATGGGGTACTGAGGGTACAAACTTCACTAATTAGAGCAGGGATCGAACTCTGGTCTATCATCAAGTGCTAGACCAGGGTCCAGTGACAGGCCAGAGATAAATCAGATAAATGGTTAGGTTTATTACTACTCAATAATCACTGGATTATTTGAGATTACGAAGTAGAACCCAGTCATGTAATTAAGCAAATAATTACTGAGTTATGAATTAGTACCTCACATTTCTCCATTTAAAACCTCTTAATGGAGCCAACTTCATTCTTCTGTCCAACAGAAAACAATACTAATAGGCAAAAACTTCAGCGGTCAGGACTCACCTTTCACTATCTTAGTAATATAATTTTTCTCAAAGCTTCTAGACCAACCACATCTATAACGCGCACTTCATATATGAGTTTATCTTTTAAGTTTCATTACTAATGCAACCATTCAGAAATTCCCTATAAAAATGAAACCCTTACAGGCAATGTTGGTCCTGCTTATCTGGGAAACTTTTCTATTTTCTTTAGAAAGCCAGACTTTTGTGGTGGCACGTGTGGAAAATGGTTTAAGAAACCCAATTGTAGCAGCAGTTTTGGAGGACGGAAAGAAAGGTACGCTACCACCCGCACCGTGTACAACAAACATATGATGTGAATAATACAAAAATAATGCAAGCTTGGAAACGACACAGAAAAGATGGTTTATTTTCTCTACTGTATCTCTTCTATCTCTCTTTTCTCTTAAAATTCTGCCATCTCTCCAGAGCATAGCTGTAAACCAGTGCACCACACTGCAACCTTCCTGGCTTTGAGAATTACAGGGAGAAGCAAGGGAGAATTTTGCAATATAAACCAGACAGTTCGCTCAGAGATTAACTGCTATAATTCTTGCTCTCCATCTCTTTATTAAACTGCCTATTTTGCCACTGGTTTACATAGTAAAGTTGTCTAAATAAATTTTCTGAAAAAGAATACCGGAAAATGCTTCATGACAGCAAAGCCAAATTTTATTCCTTATCTTAAGGGGGCACCACCACTTCTGTACAAAGCCATATTTTTTACAAAAAAGATCTAAGCTGATTAACACTTCTGGGGGATACTCCATCTTTCTCCTTTACCTCAAAGAATTTCAACAACTTTTAACAAAAACTTCTCAGCTAACTTCCTCTTCCATTTTATTTTGCCATACTCACATATGTGTGGTGCCACTGTAACATAATGTCTCTTACAGAACAGTAAATGCCTTATAGTGACAGTTTTTGGGAATTTTCTCTGCATGTTTAGCTTCAATAAACAGAAAATGAGCTACCTGGAATTTCACGTTCAACCGCAGCAGTTTACAGTACAAATTTTTTTCTAATTTTCATCTGTATAACTAGGAGTAGAAGTGAAAACGTGGTATCACTAAGGCCAATTTCAAAATTTTTATAAACTATTAAAGCCTGAATCTAACCCAGGTTTATCTGCAGAATTGCATTGCCAGTAGTTGATTAAACATATGAAAACATCAAGATTGAAGTGCTCTAAGTAAGATGTTATTTCCGGGGATTCTTTGAGGTAAAAAAATCTTTAAACTTAATATTCACATTTATTATTTTAAATTTATACTTACTCAGGGTAGGAACATTAGCAGTATATGTGAAAATCATTATACATCTTCAAAGCCTTCATCCATGTGTGTATACATACAGAGGACAGTAAGGAACAGATTTTTCAGTAAAATTCATCTCTATACATCCACAGATGGATATTAGACTTCTGCATCACAACAGACTTAGTGAAGAGTTTGATTCTTAATCTACAAAGAAGCAGCAATAATGCCAACACAAGTTGAGCTGGCGAGCACCTTGAATTGAAATGGCTAAATGTGTGTATTCATAATAGAATCATAAAATCATAGAATGGGTTGGGTTAGAAGGGACATTAAAGATCATCTAGTTCCAACCCCCTTTCCATGGGCAGGGACATCTTCCACTTGACCAGATTGCTTAAAGCCCCATCCAGCCTGGCCTTGAACACTTCCAGGGAGGGGACATCCACAACTTCTCTGAGCAACCTGTTCCAGTTCCTCACCACCCTCATAGTGAAGAACTTCTTCCTTACATCTAATCTAAATCTACCCTCTTTCAGTTTAAAACCATTACCCCTTGTCCTGTCACTACATGCCCTTGTAAAAAGTCCCTCTCCAGCTTTCTTGTAGACCTGCTTTAGGTGCTGGAAGGCTGCTATAAGGTCTCCCTGGAGCCTTCTCTTCTCCAGGCTGAACAAGCCCAACTCTGTTAGCCTGTCCTCATAGGAGAGGTGTTCCAGCCCTCTGATCATCTTTGTGGCCCTCCTCTGGATTCGCTCCAGCACGTCCATGTCCTTCTTATGTTGGGGGCCCCAGACCTGAACAGAGTACTCCAGCTGGGGTTTCATGAGAGCAGAGTAAAGGGGGAGAATCACCTCCCTCAACCTGCTGGTCACACTTCTTTGGATGCAGCCCTGGATACAGTTGGCTTTCTGGGCTGCAAACGTACATTGCTGGGTCACGTTGAGCTTCTCATCAACCAACACCGTCACGTCCTTCTCCTCATGGCTGCTCTCAATCCATTCCTCACCCAGCCTGTATTTGTGCTTGGGATTGCCCCGACCCATGTGCAGGACCTTGCACTTAGCCTTGTTGAACTTCATGATGTTTGCACGGGCTCACCTCTCAAGCCTGTCAAGGTCCCTCTGGACGGCATCCCTTCCCTCCAGGGTGTCGACCACACCACACAGCTTGGTGTCATCAGCAAACTTGCTGAGCGTGCACTCAATCCCACTGTCCATGTTGCCAACAAAGATGTTAAACGGCGCTGGTCCCAATACTGACCCCTGAGGAACACCACTCGTCACTGGTCTCCACTCGGACATTGAGCAGTTGACTGCAACTCTTTGAGGATGCTACCATCCAGCCAATTCCTTATCCGCTGAGTAGTTCATCCGTCAAATCCATGTCTCTCCAATTTAGAGACAGGATGTTGTACAGGACAGTGTCAAATGCTTTGCACAAGTCCCGGTAGAGGACCAGTAGTTATTTTAGCTTGTGGGATTGATTACATAAAGAAATGACTTGTGTGACCCACATTCATAAAGAATTCTTCACCTATATGGCCAGAAGAAAAGCAAAAAAATTCAGATAGAACATGATTTTTTTTTATTTGATAAATGCTATTTCTGTATTTTTTGGTAATTTATGTGAGTATGGAAAGCAGGACGTAAAGAAAAGACCTTAAAAGGGGTAGTTTAAAACTTTTGTCAGTATCTAGGATATCTAATTTATCTATGATTATATAAGGGAAATTTAATTTATAATTATTCTTAAATATTTACTGTGACAATGAGTAAAGATACTATGGAAGTCTGTTTTTTTATGGCTCAGATTGGATAGATTTATGGTCTAACTTAACACCACAATCTCATGCTCTGTTTTTCACTCATATACATGAAATGAAAAGTCTTCCCAATCTCTATCTCTTGATTTGATCATCAGCCCTCAAAGTCACCAGATTTATATCTCTATTGGTTTTGTTAGAGATGCTTAGTTGGTGGATCGTATTTCCTGGACCACATAGTTTAAGCCAACAGTTTCTCAAATCTGGACTTACTATACGTCTGAATTTCCATGCCTAAAGAGCTAGTTGGTTCCTTAAGTCAGAACAGTACAAGTTTATAGCCGGGGTGAAAGACCAGACCTTTAGGTCTCAGATGTGAGCTTAGAGTGCCATATCCTCTAATTGCTCACTTCTGTTGACCCTGACGTAATAACAGATGTTGCAGGTGCTCCTCTCCACTTACTAAGACTCAGGTGCTATCTTTGCATTTAAACAACTACTCCACTTCTAATTTCATCAGCCTTCCATTCCTTGGCCTGACTTGGTTTGGACTTGTATATTACAGTGTGATTGAGTGGAATAAAACCAAGTTAATTACATGCTGCCCACCAAACAAATATTCCAGAGCATCACGTGAGCCAGTTACCAACTCTTTTAGCCTACTAATCCCTTTGCTAATATTTTCAAGGGGAATCTAAACATTTTGATTTCTAATATATAAAGGTACTTAAAAATTATTTGTGTTCTTGCCCCTTCAAATTTCTGCCTGTGATCTTTCTTCCAAAAACCTACCAGCAACTGCAAAGGAATTGCACAGAGATCATCTGATTGTCCATGTTAACTCTTGGAAATTAGTAATCGTTACTTTTTAAACACTGTGATGTTAAACTCTCTACATTACTGTGAGTGTTACTACAATCATTTTATCATTAATTTAACAATACTAACACATTCTGAAGTACTACTGTAGTCTCAAAAGAAAGAAATTGCCCTTGGAGTTTTCTAATTTATTTGAAGCAGGTAATTTGAGATTTGTGAAAGGAAAAACAAATTTCACAATATAATACCTAAAAAAGAGATATCTAAAACCAGCCACGCTCACCGGCTTCCTGTGTTGATTAACTGTTAATAAAAGAGAACGTTTGATACCTCTTTTGGAGTTTTCAGAAGGATTGTCAGTGACAGTGCTTATAGCTAGTGGGTATGGTCTAATATTTGAGTTCAGTATCAATGGGATGTGTTTTGTCCATAAGAAACTATGTTAGCAGAATACAGAACTCTTGATTAAATATACCTCTCAGTTTCTCAACCTTGGATTCTCTGAATTGTTCTCTCCCTCCATAGGCAATTACATAACTACCACTGGTTCTTTGAATTTTTGAAGATGAGTACTGTTAACCTAATCTTAAATCAGTAGTATCAATGGAGGAACTCTTTGAGAAAACTTGCTACGATTAGATGAGGCACTAACTTTGGGATGACAGCTACTTATAGATCTCAGTTCCATTCTGTGCAAAATTCTTTAGGGCTCTAATAGCACAGAGAGTAGTTACATATGTCTAGACAGATTCAGAAATATAAATACTTTTCTAAGTATATTAACTGAATGTCCACTTCAATAATAAGACACAACTGAGCAAATATTCAGATGACTGCCACACTTCAAATCTAGTACACCTGGATGCAGATTCGTTTTCAGGGACATAATGAAGCAAGTGCTTTTTTATAGTTAGCATCTTCCTTCAATATAGTGGCTCTCCTTGCTGTATCTCTGCATCGCAGGACCTGTTCTGACTCTGTTCCAGTGGTAAATCACTGTTAAGCGGTCTGAGTGCCCACAATGTTGAAGTACAAAATGTTTCTACTGAGGAACTGAGCCATCCAAGTCTTCAGGTCTGAATATCTGAGAACAAAAGCAGAATTTTGCTCCCTCCACTTAAAGCCTAAAATTGCTACTCTTTTAAGTCCAGCTAGGGGCCACCTTGAACACCACTTGTCGACTCTGCTTTAGTAGTGGTCATATTCTGTACTGGAATATACAGGAACCAGAGGCACAAGGACATTACTTACCACTAGAATTTAAACAAAACTGGAAATAATGATCACTAGAAATGAAATATAAAAAATTAGTAGTTTTACAAAGCCAGGACTGAATGTTACTGTAAAGGCCACTTAAATTTTGTTAACATCAGCCAGGCAGTTCCTCAATTTGGCTAATCTTTTTCAAATGAATATTGTAGAACAGTCAGATGCATCTACTAAACCTATCATATCCAGCGCCTTCCTCAATGCTGTTCTCTACATAATTTCTGCCGAATCTTTAATACTGTTATCTATAGTACATAGAAAACATTTGATACTGAAAATTTTTTATACTTTTCAGCTTCTTGAAATCATACTTTAAATGTCTAAACCCTGGTGTTCATAACTTGAAAGTATAAAATAGATCAACTATTTAGAATGAAGACTTAAAGGAACTCCTCTACAGTTGGACTAACTGTACCCATTTCCAGTTCTCCTTATAACCCAACGTAATTCCAAGTGCAGTAAGAGCTTTACAGAGTTTTTCACCCATGTCTATATCATTCTAACTTTACTTCCACTTTTTATATAAAGCTTTAAATCCCATCCAGTATATTACATACATTGCGTGCGCTCTCAGTTCGTTTGTATACTGTCTAGTTTTAAATATTTTCTTAAAAAAGAACTCAAAAGTCATTTCCTGCCACAGTCGCACCATTATTATTATGTCACCTCCATAGCATTCTTGCATATAGAAAACACAGAAAATATCTATAAACAGAAATATTTGAAATATCATGCTTTCTCACTAAAGCAGCTAAGGAAAAATTTAATTCACACCATAAATTCCAGATTACAAACAATTTGAGCAAAACCTACTAATGTCATCTAAGAAAAGCTGTTCCATTTCTTCGTGCTTTATTGAGGTTGTTGCTAACTTTGGAATCTCTGAAACCTACACTTTTTGAACATCCAGAGAACCAACCAAGTAACACCACAGAAATCATTAGAAAGACACTAGCGGTTTTTGAATCAGTACTTATGTAGGCCTAGAAATATAAAAAGACTACAGAATGCTTTACTACACAGTAGAATTCCTCAGCATTTTGGATAAAGTGAAATGTGTCTTCTTATTTTACAGCATTTTAAGTTGCAAGTTCAACTTGCAACTTGTACCTTAAAAACTCAAAACAAATATACTTCCCATGTGTATTAAAAAAATGACACCATATCTATCTAAAGATCATTAGTACATGTTACAGCAGAACAAGTTTCAAGGGTCTGAATTCTATGCAGTTAAAAAGATTTTGACTATTTTAACTTATAAAAGAATTCTCTCTGGTAAATATAAAAGGCATTTTCCAGGAAGTATATATTTCAGCAGATGTGCAGAAGCAGTTTCGTGAGGTATATTTTAATAATTAAGAGAGATTGCTATAAAAATAAATGTTAAAGCTGCTGTAGAAATAATTTCTAGGCTCTAAGGCTTGGAATTGCAATGTCACTTCAGAAAGAAGTCTCAAGAGTTTCTCAAAGAAGGGCCCAAGAAATATTGGAAGGGTATATTTATCTTCTTTCTATCAAAGAAACAGTAATTTGTATATGTAGATACAATCAAGCTGGTATTCATATTTTATCTGTTGAATGTTTTATTTATTTATTCAGAACAATCTGGACTCTGAATTAGAAGAATATAGATGCTATGCATTCCAATTCCAGAGCACCCAGGAATTCCCAGCACGTTTTATATGTTTCAGTCAACGATTATTTCCAGAAAAATTGGGCACTGCACAGTCAGTGGTACAATAAAGAAAATACCAAACCATACTGCAAAAGTTCAGGATGGAAAAGGGACAATAAGTTCAATAGATTGCATAAAAGTGTCCCTGCGCTTTAATTTCACATTGCCGCAGATGTCTTTTTCCCCCTTTGTGTTGGTTCAGTCTGTTTGGAAGTCTATCAAAAGCTTCCTGGGACAACAACTTTTTCCTGTAATATGTAAATACATACACACACACTCCTACATAGAGTACCTTAAACAATGCTTGCCTGTATTGTTTGGATATATGACCCTTATTTTGCAATAAAAATAGTGAATAACATTACTGACTAAAGTTTATTTGTCTGTATATAGAAATCTTACTCCTTACATGTCAACCTGCAATATTTTGATATGTTTTTATCAGACCTTCATGAGTACAATGACATTGGAATCAGGTTTCCATTCTATTTGTCTAATTTCAATCCCTTATTTTTATAACTTTGCTTTCATTTACCTGCAATAAGCTATTGATTTTCTTTGACAGCACCCACCATGATGCAGATTACAAAATATTTCAGAAATTACTCCTAAACTTTCTTATACCTTATGAATTGTCTATTTGTTGAGTTATGTCTCTATAAACTATTGTTGTATCTATGCTGCTGCCAAAGTTGTGATGCAGCACAGGTAGATACACCCAACACAGCTGTAATCTATCTGACTACTCACAGAAGTGCAACTGCAGTTGCAAGGACATCCACTATTGAATACATAACCAGTGATTTCATTCCTATCATTAAACAAACTACTAAGGTTAACGCTAGCTCAGGTATGGATACATGTGCTACAATCACACCTCTGGATTTCATTGCAGACATAGCCTGGGGAACTGCGGTTGACTAGAAAGAAATCCAATACCAGAGAGAAAAAAGCACAAAGAAAAAGAATAATTAGAAGAAGGAAATTCTGCATTGGAAAATTAAGATTTTGCCCAATCTGTCCTCAGATCACTGAGGAAAAATAAGGGGAGTTGATTAAAACCAACCGAAACCATTGAAGTTCATTGATCATAAAAGATTATCAAAGAATGGACATTGCTGAAAGAAGTAGCAAACTTGAGGATCTTCATCTAGTCTGATTTATTGCATTAATTAAGTTTCAGTTTACCTTTTGTTTTCCTTAAAACTAGTTTGTGTGTTCTTATCAGGCTTGTCTTGCTGGTTAACATGGAACCAACCATTAACTCTCCTCTCTTGTACAGGTCAGTAGACTATGTGGGAAC
This sequence comes from Gymnogyps californianus, assembly GCF_018139145.2. Lineage (NCBI taxonomy): Eukaryota > Metazoa > Chordata > Aves > Accipitriformes > Cathartidae > Gymnogyps > Gymnogyps californianus. Next base: position 38,322,542 of record NC_059500.1, read on the forward strand.
TTGATCCTAATACGTCAGTTTGCCATGGCAATGAAGCAGGGGCAGTAGTTTGTGCCAGGAAGAGTATTATCAATAGGAATCTTACCTCATTGCAAGGTACCAGTTTGAATATTATTTTGGTTGACTTCCTTGTTGGACATGAGAAATACAGTAGCAGTGGAGGTTATTCATGTATGTCCAAAAACTTCCAAACCTACACATGGAAGGTCGTGTAATCTTGCAAAATAAGGTAATCACAAATATGCAAACAAGTGTCAGTATTTCAGTATTTTCCTTTAGATATTTCTCTGTTCCTGGGCTCATGACTTTGAGACATTTTGCTGTTTGGAAAGCAAAAAAAAAAAAAGGCACAAATATTTTTCTCCATAAGATCTAATAGCTCTCCACAGATAATTCACTGCACTGAAACAAACATCAGTTTGTTTCATTTTCTACAACCATCTTCTTTTTCCTTAGAAAAATGTGCACCTTTTCTCGGTTAGTAGCAAAATGCAGCAATTCTTATGTCATCACCCAATATTTAGTATCTAAATTTTAGTCAGTATTAGATTTTTATCCTTGTACACATTTCATACAATTAGAACAAATCATTATGTGTTGACAGATCTCTACATTGCTCTTTTTTCTTATTGTCAATTTCAACACATTGCAATGGGAATTCCATTTATATAGCGAAAATTTAAATATTTTTATCATAATATAAATGAATTTCATAAAGCTTATAGAAATGTGAAGATTGACCTTTAGAGATCATATAGTTCATTGAATAAAATCAGAATCAAATTTAGCTACACATCTAAAATTTCAGCAGAACAATATCTTCTATCTTACTTTCTCCCACATATCCCAGTTGTTTTCCTACATTCTTTTCTTGGTTGTATCCACAGGTTTTATGAACTCTGCCCCAAACTTAATACATTTCAAATGTATTTCCCTTCCTATTTGCAAATACTTCCCTCTTGTAACACAAAGATAGTTTGCAACGGTTCCCTGAGGTGACACTCAGCAATGATACAAATCACCATCCTCACAGTAGCTTTGCACCGGAAAAGCAAGTTGGAAACGGTGAGATAATTTATCAAGGTCACAAAAGTTAAGTATACATAATGGTTTTAGAATCAGCTGTCATATCTCATACTTCAGGGTATCTCATAGTCTGGTGTCTGTGGCACTGACCTAAAGGGCCTGTTTCCTCATTGCTTTCACTATGGCAATCGCAAAACCTTGATTCATAGCAAAGAAAACTAACAGCCTTCAGTGTGATAAATCCAGTTAGAATCCAGGTGCTCCTTTAATTCAAAATGCAGTTCCTTCATCCTTTCACATGCTAGTTTACTCAGCGTAGCAAACACAAACCTTTTCCATGAAGAATAATGGTCTTCATTAACTTTCTGAGTATTCAGATGCCAATAGTACTTCTGTTTTGGAGTAGAATATTAAATAATAGTCCATATTATGAAAGGAGACAAAGCAAGTTATTGTCCTGCTTCCCCTCTGCCCTTTATACTTACAAGATTCAGAGCAATTTTTTTTTATTTTCATATAAGGTAAAATCCTTTCTTGCAGGAAAGTTTAGGTAAGTGCATTTATTTGCTTTCACAAATTTATGGCATTCTCCAGTGTTCCTGGAAGTAGTCAATACCAGATATCCAAAGATTAATACAAAATAAGGCCACGCACTGAACTGCCCAGCTGAATTTATTTATTTATTTATTTATTTATTTATTTTTCTATTTATTTTCTGCAAGCATCCAGTCTCCTGTCTGGCAATGCTGCTTTCAATAAGTAAATGTAGCAAATGTACTTTAGCTAACACTAAACGCTAGCCTGGATCAACTGAGATCAGCAAAAGACATTTACATTCATGTTTTGCCTACAACATTCAGTTATTTTCTCCTCTTTCTCCATGAAAATCCCTTGTATTAGGAAAAATGTGCCTTTTGTTTTGATCACCATTGCGTCCACCACCTAGCCATTCTTTCAGAACAGGGATATCAGAAAGGGAAAGAAGAGGTGTTCCATGAGTGTTACCAGTCAGACAAGATACCATCCAAAACCTGCTGAAATAAGCAACAATTTATATCAAATTATTGTTCTGACTCTGGCCTCAGAAAGATCAAGAAATTACTTCTCTAACAGAGCCTAGCATAGCAATTATGTCATCTAATGATGAATTCCTCACAGAAAGCTTGTCCTAGCAAATGGTTTCCATGGCTGCACTGGCTCGAGTGAATAAGGCTTTACATCTAGGCAATGCAGGTAAGTGGCATGGAAGGGCCTGGTTTGTTATCTGTAAACATGACATTGTATAACATGAATTTGATACCTGATTCAACAAAACAGCTGAAGATGTAAAGCAGATGGGAAGCAGATACCCTCTTCATCTCCACACCTGACACCCCGCCCCAGTCCACACCTGTTTCTCCATTTCCAAGCGAGAAAAGTACAGGATAACAGAGTAATATTTGTGCAGGAGAATTATTTCACAGGGACAAATAAAGTATATACTCTCAGAAAAAGAAACAAGCAGGAATGACAAAATGAATTAAAGCTTAAGAGTTCTTATAACTAAGACATAAAGTCTAACTGTAAATGAAGGTTTCACTGTAGCTCTGGATGGTACTCATCTGGGTTCTTTCTTCCAGACAATAATATCAGAGTGAGGATGCAGTGGAAACAGCTTGATGTGGCACACCAGGCAACATGTGCTTGTGTGAATGCAGCTGGCCTCTCTTCTGAAAGAAGGTGGTGTTCAAATAATTTTGAGGAGAGGAAAGTACGTATCCACAGTGTTTTCAACATAAATAATGATGCCTCCTACAGAGCTGAAAATTGAAATGAACACAAAGGTTTTCTAAATTTAATAGAAGAATGTTAAATATAAAAGGAGATGTTAAATCAGAAAGAATACTTCTGAGATACAGTTCTCCTGCAAAGTGAGGATCAAAAGAGGAACGTCAGCCAGAACTGACACCCAAGCAGAATGTTAATTTTGTTGCAATACAGTATGTATACTCAGACTATTTAATCTTTAAAACTGATAGCCTTTCTCTTTTCTTTAAACCATTGTAAAAGCACTAGGTTTTCACACTGAAGAATGCATAATTCATGCAGTTTCTTTTCCTGACTTTCTCCCCTATTCACAACTTTTAGCTTTATCTAAGGTAAGGAGTCTGAATTATTTCTACTTGTTTACTGCCAAGGGGTTTTGTGAAGTCCTTACTTTTCACTCATTAATAACTTTGTAGGTCAAACTTTTGATTTTATGCCCAGGCCAGGTTCAGGCAAACTCTTAATTAAAACTGCAATTAAATAAATTGAGCTAGTATATTTTGTCATGGGGAGTAAAATTTAAAAATTTAATATATTCAGTATATGAATTGTTCTACCAGATTAATAATGACCATTTGAAACTGTTTGATCCATGTGTTCTCCATGTTGCCAAATTAGATCTCTATCTCAGAATATATCTAATATGTTTTCAAAATTCATTATGACTGTAAAAATGCAAAGCCACAGAAAAGAGAAGGCAGAGGAAAGAACAAAAAAAAGTAAGTTGAAAAAGCTGCTGGAGAACCTCTAGACTAATTTTTCTTTTTAATTTCTTTAGTAAGATAAACTGGACCCTGTTGTGTTGGGAAACATTTAAAACACCAGTTGCATATAAATAGGAAACAAGAAATTAGATTATTTGTGGTTTGGCTTTGCAAATTTGAAGAATCTGTTATTCTATATGAAGTTAGCAATCACAGATAGAAATGTTGGAATCATCTTTAAGTATGGTTTATTACAGCCAGTGAAGCTTAGCTTATCTATATGGAGAACAGCTACTTGGTGATAGTGTAGCATACACTATAATGGAGTAAACGATGTTTTCACTGATGACAACCATTCCTTTATACTGTTGTAGTTATATTCTTCTACTACCGGTTTCAAGACTGATTGACACAGTCCTGAATACGCCTGTGTTGTCTCACCATTAGTGGAAGTATCACAACCATCAGCATAAGCTTTTTGCCAACTATGCATATTTGCAGACCATGGCAAATTGCTCAGTGTGTTAAAATATCTGACGTATTTAGTCATTTTGAGAAATTTTCAAGGGATGCAAAGAATTCTTTAAAGCTTTTAGGGAAGATGGGATTTTGTCATATGAAACTCAGCATTAAGAGTGACAAAGGAAACTTGTAGTCACAAGCAGATTCAGACTGGTCAGTTGTGGTACTTGCACCAGTCCTCCAGCCCTGCAGAGAATCAAAGAAGTAAAGACAACTCTAGACTAAACGAGCATCAGCACAGGTCATCCAACATGCAGATGGAAAAATCTTATGTTCAGGACACTTACAAGTAAGAATGACTTAACAGTTCATTTAACAAGTTCATCTATTTGTTTCTAGTAGTTTCTGTGCTATATTGGACCAAACAGCTCAGAGCATCCTCATTAGTTTTCAGAAAGCACAAAGAAAATTGAGAAAAATCACACTTAGTTTAAATCAAATAGCAAATTATCCATTAATGGCAATGGTAGTTTTAACATTAGGAACACTTGACACAGGTGGTCAGGGAGGCAATGAGGGAAGATGCTCTGCTGTGCCTTTTACTTATCAATAACAAAGAATTGGTCAGGGATGTGAAGGTCAGGGCAGTTTTGGCTGCAGCATCCACAAGATGTTGAAGTTTGGGATACTGAGAAAAGGGAAGAAGGCAAACAGTAGAATCACAACCCTGAATTTCAGGTGAGAGGACTTTGGCCTCTTCAGGGACCTGCTTGTAAGAGTCCCATGGGATATGGGCCTGGAGAGAAGATGCATCAAGGAGAGCTCATGGATTTTCAAGGATTACCTTCTCCAAGCTCAGGAATTGTCCATCCCAATTTTCTGGAAATTAAGTAAAGTTGACTGGAGGCCTGCATGGATGAGCAAGGAGCTCCTGACAAAACTCAAACATAAAAAGGAAGTATAGCAAAGATAGAAGTAGGGACAGGTGGCCCAGGAAGAATACAGATAAACTGTCTGAGCATGCAAGGATGGATTTAGGAAAGCCAAATCCTGCCTGGGGCTCAATCTGGTGAGGAACATTAAGGGCAACCAGAAAGACTTTTACAAGTACAACATCATAAAGGGAAGACTAGGGAAAATGTGAATCTGCTGCTGAATGGGGCAGGGTGACAAAGGACATGGAAAAGGCCAAAGTACTCAATGCCTCTTTTCCCTCAGTCTTTACTTGTGAAACTTGCCTCCAGGCTCCTGAGAACCTTGGAAAAATCTGGATCAAGGAAGACCCTCAGTGGAGAAGGATCAGATTAGAGAACATTTGAACAAATTGGACTTACGCAAGTCCATGGGACCTGATGAGATACACCTGCAAGTGCCAAGGGAACTAGCCAAGGTTACTGTGAGGCCACTGTCAATTATCTTCAAAACATTGTGGTGATCAGGGTAGATGCCTAAGGATTTGAAGATAGCAAATGTCACTCTTTAGGAAGGACAAGAAGGAAGATCCAGGGAGCTACAGCCCAGTGAGACCCACGCTGATTCCGGGGAAGGTGATGGAGCAAATAATCCCTGAAATCATTTACAAACATATGAAGGAGAAGAAGGTGATGATTAGTAGTCAGCATGGATATATGAAGGGGAAGTCACGCCTGACAAATCTGATAACCTTCTGCAGTGAGAAGACAGACTTGGTAGACAGGGGAGAAGGCTGGATGTGTTTTATCTTGGCTTTAGCAAGGGTTTTGACACTATTTCCCACAACATCCCTATTGACAAACTGATGAAGTACACGCTAGATAAATGGACAGTGGGGTGGACTGAAAATTAGCTGAACTGCCAGTTCAAAGGGTTGTGGATCAGCAGCACAGAGACCAGCAAGAGATGAGTAACTAACAGTGTACTCATAATTCAATACTGTGGCCAATACTGTTTAACATCTTCATTAATGACTTGGAAAATGGGAGAGAACACACCCTCAGCAAGTTTACAGATAGTATAGAATTAGGAGGAGTGGTTGATACACCATATATTTGTGCTGCCATTCAGGAGGACCTTGACATACTGGAGAAATAGACAGAGATGAACCTCATGAAGTTCAACAAAGGGAAATGCCATGTCTTGCACACGGGAGACAAATAACCTCAGGCACAAATACTGGCTGGACACTTAGCAGAAAAGGGTGTGGCAGAGAAGGGCATGAAGATCTTCATGGACACCAAGCTGACCATGAGTTAGCAATATACCCTTGGGTCATAAAAGGCCAGCAGCCTCCTGGACTGCATTAGGAAATAAGTCATCAGCAGGTCAATAGAGGTCATCCTTCCCCTCTGCTCAGGGTTGGTGAAACATATCTGGAGTGCTGGCCACAGTCTGAGGCTCTCCAGTGCCAGAAAGACATGGATATAGTCGAGTGAGTGCAGCAGAGAGCCATGATTAAAGGCCTGGACCATCTCATATATAAGAAGAGGTTGAGAGAGTCGGGACTGTTCAGCCTGCAGAAGTGAAAGCTCATGGGGGAAATATTATAATATATATACCTGATGGGGAAGGGAGGCAGGGTTAAGAAGACAGGGGTAGACCTTCTCAATGTTGCCCAGTGCCAGGACAAAAGGCAATGGGCACAAACTGAAATACAGGTGATTTCATTTAAGCATAGCTTCTTTACAGTGAGGGTGGTCAAACACTGGAACAGGCTGCCCAAGGAGGTTATGGAGTCTCCATCCTTGGAGACATGCAGAACCCAACCAGACACAGCCCTGAGCAACCTGCTTTAGCTTTAAGCAAGACGGTTGGACAAGATGATCTCCAGAGGTACCTTCCAACCTCAGCCATTCTGTGGATATCTAGCTGCCCGTATCATGAATTGGTTAACACTAAGTGATTCTTTATATAAAGTATCCCTCATGGGATGAGTTTTGGTGTAGTTACTTTTTTGTTGTTAAATTTGATGTAATATAAATACTTTGCTCCAGTATGAATGCAAGTTTAGAATCATCTTAAAGCTATGGGAAAATGCTGTTGTTATACACTGTCTTCAGCAATATACACCCACTTTTAAAGTGTATTTTTTTTTTATCTTAAGAGAGAGAAAAATGTTTACAGATGGAGATATTAATAAAATACTGATTAGCATTAACCTGTTAACATAAATTGCAGTTTGCCTTTTCTGAGTCTTGATTTTAATGAATGAATCTTTACATTTTTTAAAACCATTTAAATTCTATATTTTGAATGCCTGAGACCTGTCCTTCGTGGAACCTTATGACTTAAAATAAAACAAAAGACTAGAAGAAAACAATTACATTGTTTCCACGCCATGTCACTGCCTTCCTTACTACATAGTGCCACCTGCTGGCAAATATAATAATTTTCGACTGTTTATGTTTCATTTCAAGTTCTCACAGGGACTATAACACTGAGGAAAAAAATAGGGAAGAAGAATGAACAGGCTATCTTCTGACCTTTAAAACAATGCTAATTTTCTTTTTAATATGTATTCTATTAAAAAAAAATACAGATAATCCTACTTTTCCTAGTTTATTGCACTCTTCCCATCCCCTAAAAGTTTTCAATGGTAAATGGAAGCAAATATTATTTTCTTGTTATAATTTCACAGATTATTGAAAAACTGGAATTTCCACAAAGTACAATTTCTGTTGAATAGCCGTAAAAAAAAAATCATAAAAATTTTGGTGGATATTCAGTGACCTCTATGGTAAATTGCTACATCTTTACAGAGATATTTACTGCATTTGAAGCTACTAAAGAACACCATTCCTATGCAAGATTACTTCCCATCCTTTCTGTGTCACTGATGTCATACATGGAGTCATTTCTATTTCTTCTAGAGACCTTCCCACATCCCTTTTGGAATAAACCAAAGTAGAGAAACAATGATTCTCTATTTGTTTTTCCTTCACATTGGGACATATTTTAGGCTGTATTTTAACCTTTAGCTGTGTTAAATACCAACAAGCAAGAGCCTAGTCACAGTATTTCATCACTGAAATATCTTCCAAATTCCTGATATCTAAATAGTTAAAAGACAGAGCTAAATCCACAGGGCATAATTTCAAAAACAATAATTAATGTAGCTTAATTTGGCAAGTGTCAAAAATACTCCCAGAGTTTATATTTCCATCATGCAGACAAGTACAAAAAAGCCCTTTTCTCCTCAGTTCTTGCTCATATCCACATCATTTTGTTCCCAGCAAGACTCTCCAACTACAAGAACCTTTGGCTTCTCTTGACTTTTTCTGAGGGACATAATCCACAGCCACCCAAACAACAGGATTACTGAGGATGGCATCATCCAATAGATAACAGACAGCAACATGCAAAACACATCTAAAATGCAATCACCTCTCAAAGAATAACGTCTACATCCTGCTTCAGGAGTTTATAATCCATTTTGCTAGTGTAGAAAATAGCCAGTGCTTTACTTGCTGAAATCTGTGAATCTTTTTCTTTGGTATTAAGCTCTTCTCGTGTATGTACCTGGGTACTTAGTTTGCAATATAATGTCACAAAGGAGAGAGGGGATGGAGGCAAGGAGACACTTAAAAATAAACATTCCAGTACTGCCTCTTTTTTAGAGTGGTGTTCAAGCCTGGGCATTTTAAAAGTGCTTTTGCTTTTAAATGTTTATGATTTCTTTTTTTGGTAGGAAGATCTTTATACTCATGATGAAAGTCATCCACAAAATGAGTTACCCTCAACTCAGCTAGCAACAGCAAAATTTTAAATAAAATGTGTTCATAATATCCAGATTAAACTTCAAGATATTTCTTAAGTCATTTTCTTCTTCTGCATTTCAAAATGCACCTTGTAAGGTAAATGAGTAAAAAACCCTCACATTTTTCTTGAAATGTAAGGGTAATGAATGTCACATTCCAAGCTAGCTGTGTTACTGGGTGGTCAAATATAGTAGGTGGTTGCTCAGAGGCTGTGGAATCTCCATCCTTGAAAAATACTCAGAACTGGACTGGACAGGACCCTGTGCAGTCTTTGACTCACTCTAGGCGGGAAGTTGGACTAGGTGACCTCTGGAGGTTCCTTCCAAACAAAATTATTCTATGATTCCATATGCTGAGTTAATTATATACATTAAAATGATACTCAGTGTTTTCAGGCCCGGGGACATTCATTACTTATCGAATGCTAATGATACAAAGAACATAGATGACATTTTTCCAGAAAAAGAAATCACATACTTAAAATATTGCCATTATATCTGACATTTACTCTGAAGCTCAAGATGCCAAATGCACAGTGATGAGCTTTCCAAGTATTTTACTTGACAGAGGATATGTTTCAACTCAACAGTTATGACCAAATCATTCCCTGATGTTCAGAAAACCAAAGGAGGTTAAAAAGTTTATAGAAAAATTATTACCTTTACCATATCAGGCTCTACATAATCTTCTGAAGAGAATGGGTACTTAGTCTGACAAAAAATTACAGGCAGGAACCCTTACTAAAAAGAGGTCTTTTCACCCAAAGACCTCTGGAAGGTTAGCAAAAGTAACCAGTTCCTCCATCTTCCATGATGTAGTTTGGCTTTTCTAATTAATGTTAACAGGCTTGCTTACATGTGTTAACACCATGAAGTCTTGTCCTTACTAAAACTTTTCCAGATAGAACACCTCCTCCCTGTTTCTACTTATCTTCCCCCTGTAAAGTGATCAGAATGCCAGCAACATTACTATATTGTAAGGAAAGCACCTTCAGAGCATGTATCAAAACCTCCAAAACCACATATTACAATAGCTGACTTGGTGAACTTTATGTTCCAGACTTCAAATACTCAGTTTTTATTGCCAGGTTTCTAATGATTTTTTCATTTGTGTTTAAATCCCTAGACCCATGCTGTACAAGCAGTTCTGGGGACCAGCTGTTACAGCAATATGTATTTGAGCAGGGATGATTAGAGATGAACAGAAAATAGCATTCCTTTCCTCTGAAAATTCTAGAGATTTAAGAAATTATTCCAGTCTTTACTAGAAGGAAGCAAATATTTGACTCAAAGTTTCTCATTTTAAAAACAAAGAGAAAACTACACAAAAATACAAAATAAACAATAACCACTGCACTTGTTTAGAACATTTGAAATTAAAATCATTCCCAAACCCTATCATCAGTGTAAACCTTGCCTTCTGATATGCAAAAGCTTTCCTAAACATTAGACCTCAACTATCCTTCAAAGCTCTTTTTGCTGTCAGAGTGGTTCTAAGTAAAATCTTTAGCACTGGAATGGAAAACAGGTCTTTTACACCTCCTGAAAACACCATACCATAAAGACAACTTCCATTTCATTCTCTACTGTTCTATAGGATGTGTGTGTGGTGACTGGTTGTCTTTTAAATGCTGTAAGGGTATGTGGAGGCAGAGGTCTCTGCTTCCTTAGGGGTATCTGGCCAAGGACCTTTTCAGTGCAAAAGGGAAAATAAGTAAAGGAGGAAGCCATAAACAAAACCATACAGAGACACGAACTTGACCAACAAATGATAAGGGAGGCAGTAACAAGAACCAAATCTGGTCATTCATGCTCATTGGTAAGGGTCCTGGAACATGGGAATGTTCATTTCAGGAGGATTACCTGATGGAGGACCTTGTCAAATGGGATGACAAGGAAAAGGGAGAAGCCATGAACAAAATATACAGAGGCACAAAACTGACAGGAAAGCATAACGGAGACAAAGACAAGAAGCAAACCTGGTCAGTCACACTAACTGATGGGCTACCAAAGAACTGCAGACAAAGGGGGACTTTGCAGCTGACAGAGATGCAAACCTGAGGGTCCAGGATGTTGAAGGGCCAGTGGGACCATGCAAACTGATGAAGAACTGTGCAGGAGAAGGGGACTGGAGAGGAACAAAGTAGAGGTAGGCAGAAACGGGTATAAAAGAGGCTGGGCAACTGTAAAATGGGTCAGTCAGTATGCTCGTCTGACTGAGACCTGCACCTGATCCCTGCAGTCTTTCCTATCTTCTTACGAAATCCTTTTTCAACTCTGCCTCTGTGTAATCTCACTCTCTGTCCTGTGTCTGTGTGTGCTGCCAGGACTAAGTGACAGCTGCTTGGGGAGTGCCTTGAGTGGATTTGCTGTCAGCAACTGGAATTAGACCAGGGGTGTAGGTGTGCCTGGCCTGTGGTGTTGGCTACCAGAGCAAGTGAGATCTCAACCCCAGCCACTGAAGTGGGAACGATGTGTGTCCCAAAAACTAGCCACTGGAAGAGACCAGGGTGTGTGAGGCAAGTGAGGGGCTCAGTGCTGGTGGCTGGAGCAGGACCCCAGGTCACAATCCATATGTCTGGATGTCTCCAGGTTTTTGTGAGTGTGAGTTTTGTGGTGGTGTACACTCAGTAATTTAGGGAATAACTGTTAAGGACTAACAGTTCTGTGTATATAGTGAGAGCTAGTGGTGCTGTGTAGGAATGAACCATTAGCATGAAGTACGTTCTTGAAGAGTGTTAATAGAAGAAAGCTTTGGTTTAAAGTCTAAAAATGGACAGATTTATCAGCCTTCTACACACACCTATTATGAAAGATCTCTGATTCTCTAACTGATAAATACATACACGCATACACACAAATATGTATATATATACACAACACATAGTTGCAACATTTCAACTACTGAAGAAAACATATGCTTATTGGAAATAGGAAAAAAATGGGACAAAGATTGAATTTGATTCACTCAGTTCGGTAGACACGGTTTTTCTTCTTTTCTAAAAAAACCCCTTCCTAATCAACCAGCTAATGTATCAACCAAACAGACTAAAAGCAGTACAGAGTGAAACTTATCCCAATGGTTACAGCCATTAGTTTTCTAGAGTTAATTTGGCCTTCCTAAACTACTGATGTAAAGCCCAGAATTTACTGTCACTGTACTTGCATCTTTCATCTTTGTATCGACGATGCAGAGATTTATTCTGCACCACCTCTGCAGACTGAAGTAATGCTGCTATAACTACATTGTTGAACTGTGTGCTAAAAAACGCTTGTCCTCCCTGTGCCTTTTTTAAATGCCATCATTTGACAAGAAATTTCTCTACTGTCTGATACAAAGTATTTCATTATCGTCAACCTTTATCTTCCTAAGCAGGCTAAACTTAAGGATTATCTGTTCCAGGATTTTGGCTGTGCATTAATTGTCATGGATGCAAGGGCTATGCAAACTCTCTAAAATTTCATGTGGAAAAAGAACCCCGCAGTTTTGCTTGCAGGGATTAAAAGTAAACCCTCTCCTGAAGGTTCACTCTGAGGTTCAACTGCAGGTTACATTCACAATTTTGTCTTGTTAGTTATAATTTAGCCACCATTTTGTTGCTGGCTTGTTCTGGTGGCTGTAAAGAAAGGATTAGCAGTGCTCAGAAGTGCATTCAACTTTGCAAAAATAAATGCATGCTTCATATGAGCTGTTTGCATTAGTGGTTGAAGACAGCACAGTAGATAGGAACACCACTAACAAAGGTAACCACTAATAATTTTCTGTACTTCTCCTCTTTCCTAGTAAATGCAATGCGCAAAAATGAAAACTGATATTCAATGAAGCTGCAAACCTACAGTAAGGGACAACGTGAAATTGTACCGTTCCCAGGAATTGCTTCAGGATATATTCTGAATCAAATCAGTTCAATGCTTCAAGGAAAGCAAATCAGTTTAGTCACTATATTACCCAGGGAAAGAGTGTAGCATATGTTATCCCAGATCTTCTGGGCTGTAAATACAAAATATGGATACAGGTAAACCTGACACGCTCTTCAGACCCTATAACAGAAAAAAAAAAAAAATCTGCTGCTCTGACATACAAACAGTAAAATGCTTATTTTTAGTTTAAGCTGAAGGATATTTTTTCCTCTCCAAATGTATTTTACTCTGTATTTTTCCAAATCTCTCTCCAGGCTTTCACCATCACTCTCCTTATTACTTACTACTGTCTACTAAAATATTGAGTTGTGAAATACTCATTTCTTGTACCTGAGGCTATCCAAGTTCTCCCTTTTCTGTTCTGCATATAACTTAGTGTGGATAACAATGTCAGCCTGAGATTGCTCTTTTATCCTACCGGCCAGTATACTTATTGAATTAAAAAAAACAATCCTGTACCAGCTGTGTATACCTGCTGTGCCTATAACAGCATGCTTTATCTGAGCTGTATAATCCTTCTCTAATAAGCATGATAGAAAGAGGAGAGAAGCTAACAAAGTAAAAACATGGGGCTTACATAAGCCATTAAAATATTTTCTGATTATAGCCCAACACTAGGCATAATTAAAACTCAGTATTAGAAAATATCCTAATATCAATATTCATATGACTTTCAGCTTATTTGCTCTGGACATAGAACAATAGTAAATACCAAATTCACAATCACTTTAAGCCCATTTTATTACTTGCTGCAGGATTCATTGCAACAACATTCTCAGTTCCACAGATGGGCTCTGTGGCTTTTCTTTCCCAGTTGAACACAAGTTCAGCCTGTCTATGAGCCTTTCTTCACTGGGGTCTGAAGTTTCCCCGAGGAATACATGAATGCCATTGTTCTTAGCATAGTTGTGTTGCCTCGGGGCAAAAAAAAATACCCATGTCCCTGACTCCCATGCCAGTGCTGCTAACACTGCATTCATTTACATCTCTGAGACAGCCTAAACTTTGTCTACTTGTTAGACATTTAGCACACAAATTCCCATTGGTCTTATCACCAGTTCAGCTGCATCAGTGCTAATTGAGCCACTGGTAGATATTTTGGAGGCTGATGGAGGCTGAGGAATCTGTACTAGCAGCCTTACAGCTGTTTTTGGAACAGCTGAAGCAGCACTAGCTCTAAAGAGCTCTCTTGCTGCAGTACCTGAATGCACGTAAGACCTGAGAGAGATTATATCTGGTACTAAACTCTGGCAATGAGATAGCATTTCATTAGATTCAGCAATGAATATTTAAACGCTGTTTGCTGCTGTAAGATACAGTTGACCTGCACTGGAGATAAAATTCTGCACTAAAGCCAAGTGCCTGATCAAGCAGGAGAGGAAAGTAGATGGACACTGGGATGTTTCCCAATTGCTAGCACAGTATAAAGCTGAGATTATTACTGCTCTTTCCAACAGCAGATGCATTCACTCTCCAGAGTAGCAATACTGCAGAGGAGCAATGATCCCCAGATGGAGTGAAGATAAGGTCCTGGTTTCTCCTGTACAAGTCTCATTAGGAAGACGATTTTGCCACACTATTTATCATGCTGATGGGAATGACTTTTGTGTCTGCTCTGTGTAAAAATAAAATCAATACATGCAGCCAGAGGGGAAAAAATATATATGATAGTAGCTTCCCACATCCTTTCTTGTACCCCAGTATTTGGAGAAACATGTCTAAACTCTTTGTTTTCATCTTTAGAGCATTCAACTAGCATTATCTAATTAACTTAAATACCACCCTTTTAATGGGCTTCTTACTAAGTGGACAATAAGGCTTGCCTTCTGTGTGCTAGTGTCTCTTCCCCAGTGAAGGCTCCATGAAAAACAGAGGTGATTGCAACCTTTTTAATCTGACCAAACTAACGATAAAGGATATATGGGGGCGCACATTTTCTTGATCTTGTGTAAACTACCATAAAATGACTATAAATGTGTACATAAAAGCTACGTAATTTTTCCTCTCAGGTTTTCTGATAATAATGTAATTGGTGCTGTTTACTGGTAAGCAGAATGCAGCGGGAGTGACGTATGAAAGGAACACCAACAACAATCTTCTGTTTGCTTCCTCAACACAAATTTTCTACTTTTAACTCCATTTTATAGAATAGAGAAAATGGTGTTATCAGGAGTTATTGTGAAATTGACTGTGATAATTCATATGGTAACTATGCTATTACTGCTTGCCACCAGTGCAATTACACTCTCTGCCATGCTGTATCTTCTATTTATATATAATTTAGAAAACCTATGAGAGATAAATAATGTATCTATCTAAACTGTTCAAGAGTGAAGGGTGGAACTACACATGCAAAAAAAGTAGCTTCATAAACAATGCTAGAGGATGCTGGATACTCTAAACCTTTCTTTACATTCTTTATAGGTACAGCCAAACTTTTGAAACCATGGAACATGTAACAGGCTTCAAACAATCACGAAATATTCATTTGTCAAGAATGAAGCTAGTAGCAAAACTCACTCCAACTTCAATCATCAGAATTTCCTCCAAGTGCTCCCATGTAAGATGGCTCATGGCAATTACAATCCAGTCATTGGCTACAATATATCTAAAAGACAAATATTTTGAACAGAAAACATCATCATAGTCCAGAAACTGATTAGTGAAAACATTGACCTTTTGCATTGCCTCCTCCCTGCCCCTCGATCAATCTTTAAGATTGACTCTTTTCTTTATCAGGACTTGAACCTGAAGAAGGATTAGCCGTACTGAATGGCAATAATCTCTCCCCAACCTATAAAAGGCATGGGTACATGAACATGTATGTCATCATGGGGTATATGAGGCTACGCAATAACTAGTATTTCCTCTTCAACACGGGCAGTTACCTTGTGTAACAAAAAGAGCTTGTGTGACTAGTAGACAGAAGCCCACATGCTGTATATGCACGGACTAACTTCTGTTTGACTCAAAGGGAGAGTTTTTTCACAGCCCTGTGGAAAAGGAAAGGCTACAAGGGAGAATACTGGAACAACAACACAAATGTCTCCTACATCCTCATCCCAATCTGTTTCTCTAAATCTCTGATGCTCTTCCTGTAACTTCATATAAAACTCACGTATGAGTAATATGCTACACAGTATAAATCTTTAGAAGTAATGTTCAAAAAGAGATAAAATTATACTGATCTGTGTCTGGACATTTTAAGCATTCAAAAAAAAAAATCTTAAATTTGTCTTATAGAGATGTGGATGAAATCAAGCATTATGCCTAAAATGAACAGAAGTGGAACGTAGACTGTTTCTTTTCTTATTTGTTCAGTTCGTTCATCCTCTACTGATGCACCCCAATCTCTTAGACAGAATACAAGGTCAGACAAACCCTGGCTAAGAGCCAGTATGACAATTTCAACACCATAAATATTTGTGATAATTGTTAAACTGAATATAAATTTTAAATAAGTTCATTCAAACTGTGTCGGAACTTCACCATACAGAGTGTTTCTTTTTAAATAGATACTGTTATAAATTAATGCAACTGATGCAAAGCAGTTGTTATGATGAACTACATAATGGATGTTTATTTACCATAGGAAACCAGACCTACTTTGAGACATTTGTTATTGGCTACATTTAAAAAGTATATGAAAACAAACATGGATGCAAAACCCACAAGAAAAACAGATCTCCATAACAAACCCAGAATAATGTCCATTCACCCTTTACAAAACACACAACTTACATTCCACTTCTGGATCAAGATTTTGATATCTGCATTTCTACACGCTGTCGCACAATATACATGAACTATATAACTAGGAGAACTTAAAGAGATGAACAGAGAATATGGTCTCAAATTAAGAAAGCCTAACTATGCATCATTTTTAAACATTTACATCCAAAAAAATATTAGAGAAACTTTCTCTGTATCATTAATTTTCTTTGGATCACTTGGATTTTTTTCCTCTTATTTCATAGTACAAACTTATCATGACTCTTAGGTAAACTTTTCATCTACTTGAGAGAAAGTATGCCCAAGTGCTTACAACACCAATACAAGATTAACATTTAAATTGTTATGTTCTCAGCTGGACTGAAGTAATTTTATTCAAGTACAATAATTTTCAGATTCCAGCTCCTACTTCTCAGCACACTGCCTCAAAACTTAACTGGGTTTGTGCTGTATTTTCGCAGGCAAAAATCCTATAACCACCGTGGCATCAGTGCTGGTCCCAGAACAGGACTGGTAATCCTGAGGGTTAGTCACACTGCACTGCCGCATACTCCACTCTTCATATATCCTAAATTTGTCACAGGGAAACAATGGAGTGACATTTGACCATAGTGGTCCAAGAGCTTTTGGCACTTCTTTGAAACTAAAAACTGTCAGAATGCAAGAACTGACAGAAATCAGTTCTCTCAAGCTTTCTCCTCCAGACAGCCAGGTGAGAGTACCCTTGAAAGGTTTTGCAGCCAGTTAGGAGCTTTACAAGTTACCATTGTATGATTTTTTTTAGATTTCTTTATGATATTTATATCTGATCCATATAAGTACATAATGTTTTCTCACAGTCTAGGCATAAGACACGTGTTAGGTACACAAACACTCAGGATGTCACCAGTTCATCTAAGTGTCATGTGCACTTGAGCCAATTTCATCAATATCAAACCCCGGTGTAAATTAAATGTTGGTAAGTTGTGAGGATGTTTTTGAGTTAATGTCTGGTGATTAAGTGTTAAATAAAGCCTGACATACTTCTGTCTCATGATAGACATGCTCTCTATGCTTTAATAAATTGTTTTCTTCTAATACTAACAATCATGCTTCATTAAAATCCTATTTCTTGATTAATCTGTTTATAAATGCCTCTATTTTAAATTTCTCACTTTCCAAGTTCTAATTTATATCAGCTTTGATAACCTAAAATTGTAGAACAATTTTCCAAAAGTGGCCTAAAAACAGAAATAGTGTTTTCTATATCAGGAAAAGAATTTTCGTTCTTTTAGTCTGCTACCTTGTTGTTCAAAAAGCATGTTATATCTGGATAAAATTCTATTCCACACACTCCATATGGGAGAGTCAGAATAAATTAAAAAAAGAAAAAAAAGAAAAACAAAAAGGAAAAGTCAGTTGCAGCTGCCAGTAAAAGTACATTCTTTCAAGTACAGCTAGTGAAATATATGGCTTGTCTGTTGTAAAACCCAGTCTTCCAGACAATATGCCAAGGGGTTTTGATTCTTTAAAAAAGCATCATCAGTAAAAACAGTGAGCTAACAGAGTGATGAGTCTCTGATAAGTGAGGCAAAACTCATAGTAAACTCAATGGCATTTTTCTCTTGGTCTGCCTTCTAATGCATATGCTCCAGACAAGCGTTTCATAAAGCCACTGTCTAAAAAAAATCCCTAAATACGAAATATGCAGAGGAAAGTAGTACATATTTCCATTTTTCTTTCATATGGGGGCTGACTTTTCTCTACGGAATTTATTGTATTTATGCAATGAGGTTTCTTTTCACATTGTTCAACTTCCTACCAACCAAAGAAGGACTTTGAAAAAGTGGTCATTTTATTAAGTATGTTTTCTGTTGAAATGTGAGTTGGTTTGTGAATCATGGGGAAAAAATAGAACACAGCTAAGTCTACTTTAACTTCTTTAGCCATGGAACAAAGGAAAGACAAACAAATTATTTCTACACACAACATTCATCTTCAGATTTTTTTTTTAAAGCAAATCCTTTTTTTCCAATGACTTCTGAATTTTTTTACATTTTAAATTCAAGATCTCTATGACTTATCAAGAATGACTAAATGAAGTCCTCAGCTGGCAGCTACTATTATAAAAACAGATGTTTGCTTGCATGTGGCTATTTAGAAGAAAATCGTGTTGTCACATGGATGAGGAAAGGGTTAAATCCAAATATGTAATTCAGGAGAGCATTCAGATTTGATGGGTTTGATTGGCTGAGCTAAGCCAATCCCTGGATCTTTTCCTTGTCCAGTGGGAGTTTCTTACAGAGTCTTCATGGATGTTTTTGCACTGGACATTCTCAGTGGTAGCCACAGGCAGATACAGAAGAGAAGGCAAATACTGTCATACTTCTCTATTCTACAAACAGCATTGCTTTCCCCTGCAGAAAATGGAACTTTTACAGACATTTCTGAAGGACTGGGCTTAGTTACCAAGGTAAGTTAAGTTACCGTTTAAAAAAAAAAGAAGTAGATCTATAAGATGCAAGGGAAAAAGAAAAGCAAGCTTCTTTGGTATATATAGTACCCAATCCAATGTCTGGATAATTTTTTTTTTTTTTTCATTTTACAATTTACAAACAAATTGTATTTGTGTAGCCTTATCTCAAATTGTTTCAGCCAGTCTCAACTATGTTATCAGTTTAGCAAAGCTAACTATTCTGCACTGATAATTTACTCTGTAATTAATTTCTTAAGTTTACTTTTGAGAAAGGCTTGATGCTGCACAGCACTTGAGCAACTGCTCTGAAGTGCCAGAAGCAAATCTGTGGTTTAATTTTGGGTTACACTAGTTACAAATGAACACGTGGAGGGTCCAAATGTATTCCTGTTTAGTCAGTTTAATTGCGAACCCCAGGGTTCACAATTAATGAATTCCATAGGGCTTTGTGTGCACAGGATAATTTTTTTGTAGGTATTATTACTCTAATATACAAGAAATGTGTCTGTTCTTTCTTAAAGGACCAATGTTTTTAGGGGACATCTGCCTGCTATGGTATTTGACACACTCCTTTCCCACCTCTCTGTATCATCTTCCTTGGAAATATTACATGAGACTATGCAGGCTGGCTCCAGAGAAGCAACAAAAGCAGCCTTATTAAAAAAAAAAAACAACAAAAAACCTAAAAAGTATGTCACAATATAGAGCATTTGATTAGTAAAGGTAGAAGTAGATAAGTCCCTATAGCATATTGAAAATAGAAGACACCAACCATACTCAACTCTGAATCAGAGTAGCTTTTAGAGATACAAATGGAATTTTTTCTGTGCCCATTTTCCTTAAAAGAAAAAAAAAAAAAGCACTGAATTTACAACACCCTTTGGAAACATTTTCAATTAGTCTTAGCAAATTTTAGCTCAAACTGACAAATCTGTCCATCCTTCAGCATTACGAGGTTTTCTCCTGTTATAGTGGTCGAGCAGTTCTCTGTTGTGACTTGCCTCATGTATAATTGTATCACTTTCAAGAGCATAACATACCATCTCATCTGTAAATGTACATAGAAAAACCCAGTTGTAGGTAAGGTTAAGAAATAGGAAGAGCTTGTGTGTTTCTCTGTTTTTCACAGAAGCAAGGATTTCATTTTACAGTTGCTCTCAGTAGCATCATAGATTTTGTGGCGTATTTCAATTTATCATTGCATCTGCATTCCATTAAGTGTGAAGCTACTAGAAAAAATTACCTTCATGGCTCATTGGTTACTGTTTGCACTATAGTTGCATATGCAGTAAGAATAGGAAAAAGTTTGCCTAACATCTCTCACATTTCCACTAACATCTCTTGCATTTCATCTTCCTCAGCAATGCACGTGGTGACAGAATTTTACTGTGTTAGGAAAAAAATGTGCTTTTAGTTCTGGCTAAAGAGGGCTATTATAAATGAGGCATTTACTTCTATTTCAGCCATTCACAAGCTACTTTTTTTTTTTTTTTAATCTTTCAGAGAAATTTAATTTGCATTATTATTTTGAATGTGAAGGTTCTACAGTTCTAACTTAGAAGTGTTTTCTCTTCCCTTTCCTCCCCCCTTGCCTCTACTGACAGAACAGTCAAGACAGACAGATTATAGACAGAAGGGTTAAATGACAACACACAGGTCCATCCTTAGAGGAACACATGAGAAAAGCAATATTTTGGCATAGGCTTCCAACTTGCTACTGTTAGCACGCTATGTCCTCCAGAATAAATATGTTCAAAATCCATCTGTTGCTGCACTAAAAATATAGTACCATGGTAAAGTTGCTCTCCCCATGACTTTTTTTGCAAGATAAAGCACTTATTTCAGTAGACCCCTTCTTCTCAGCAACTCACTAGTTAAACATGACCTGCAGAAACAAATATGGGGGAATTTATAGCTCTTTTTCATTATGTCCAAGGAAATATCAATAATTTAAAAGTATATATGGAAAAAGGATGAAAAGTAAACTTAAAATTACTTCTTTGTATCACTTACATACAAGCTATCCTTTATTTAAATGCTTACTTTTTCAGTAGTGAATTTTTCCTTGTTTTTGAAGACTGACACAAATATTTGTTAGGCTTTCAAAAAAATCATTAATAAATCCTAGCTCATTCACTACCTTTTTTGCAGATCTATGATGCAAAACACAACATTCATATTTTTCTGTGAATTCATGTCATATGTTCATTTTTCACTGTAAAACTGTTCATTCTTTAAATGGGACTGAAGGCAGCATAATTCCCATTATTAATAAAGAAAAAGATAAAGGTCAGTCAATTTAATTTAGTAATTTACATTACTTAACTTCCTAGCATACACAAAAGAAATATGGACACAGTATCCTTAATTGCATTACCTTCCAAGATACAGAATTGCTAAGAATGTTAGATAAAGGGGCAATGAAGGCCTGTTAAATTATCCCTTAAAAAATCTTGAAACATCCAAACCATTCCAGACTTTTGATAGACCAAAGTCAAAGCTGAAGGAACTGTCTGCCTAGATGTCATTGCATTACATGGACCACATTAAATTTGTGAAGACCAGAAATATCTATGAATTAAAGTGAGAAACTGTCAGCTTCCTGCAATCTAAAATCTAAATAACTGGATTTGTCAAGAAAAAACTTTTTTTAAGTACTAGCATATATTTCTTTTCCTTTGGTCATCTATGACTACATTTTTAAAAATCCAATCTTGTACAGTAATTTGTAGACACAAGACCACTACTTTTGCTCCAAAGTATTTTATACAAAATTTTTGGGTTTTCCTCAAGTTACCTCATTGTATTGGTCATAGCAAAATTCAGCTAGGCAGTTTTGCTCAATATTAAACCTCCTTTTATAAGTATTTCTATTACCGCCTTCATATATTAAGTTGGAAGGAAAAAGTGGAATAACTGAAGGAAAATTAGCAGGCAGGACAGATATATTTGTTAAAAAAAACCCTAAAAATTCCGGTGTGGCCTGTAAATATGACCTATTAACTTTATGGGGTTTTTCTTCTCTTCCTTCTGCTGTAGGTCATACAAGTTCTTAATCACTTTAAAAATATTTATTCTCAATAACTAAATAAGAATTACATTGTTAAAGGCTCTTAATATCCTAATTTCCTCATTTTTACTCCCCAGTAATTTCAGTGTTGATCTCCCTACCTCATTTAAAATGCTTGCATGCAAATTCTGATATGAGCTACCTATCAACAAGCCTTGCAGCCCTTCAGTTTTCCTGCACTGATCCCTCTTTCAGATAAGAGTATTTTTAATATATGGGACCTGGTAACTGAAATTTCCCAAGACCATTTTTTTATTATTTTTTTTCCACGAATATAATCTGCAAGTTTCTTGCAATGAAATCTCATATCTTGAAACAAGATTTTTAACACCTATAGGAAAAGTACCTGAGTGGTTAAAGAAAACTGAAACTTCTAACACTCTTCTACGCAAATTTTTTACTTTTTCCTTTTCAGAAGAAGGTGGTCAAATGTAAGAAAATACAGCAAAAGCCATGTTTTCAAGTTCATTCATCCAGGGAGTAATCAAACAAACAGTGGAAGAAAAAAAGCTTTTTTCTTTTTTGAAAGATGGTGTCTTTATAAACAAGCAGAGAAAAATGGGATCTAAAAGCTATATCTTAACATCTGCTGTGACAGCAGTTCTCCAGCTCTGATATGTGTACCATTTGGGCTATGTAGGCTTCACTGATGTATAGGGTGATTAAAGAGATTTGTTGTGCATAAAACAAGAACCATTTATAATACTCTGATTATATTACAAAATTGTGACCTGGAAGTGATGGGATGCTAAGTTTTGAAGTTGAAGATTGCTGAAGTTAGCTTAGGGAGTACAGCCAAAAAATTACTGATATAACGGGGGTGGGGTGTACATACAGTTTAGAAAGAGTAAGAACACATCATGATTGTACCTACAAGACTGATATTTCTTCATATTGTTTTCTGGGACCACCAGACGTCAAATAACCTTTGTAATTTTCTCTGGTTCTCAAGCTTAAGTGAACATTTACTCAAGTGAGTGAAGGAAACTTATACTGTGCATTAGTGTCATGAAATCTTGTTTATGCTATCAAGTCCTGCATTGGAGGGCTAACAATGGTCCAGCTTCTCAGAGATATGTTGGTTTGAATGGAAGTGTGATAACTGAATATCTAAATAACTCTGACAATCTGAGTCAAAAAAAGATGAAGACAAGATACATGTTCTGTTTATGAGACTTTTTTTTTTTTTTTTTTTTTTAAATATTCCTAGTATTTCAGTGTGGATGGCCAGTTCAGTTACAATCTGGGTGGTGCAAATTTTCGGTCAAGCTAAGGTGATAATCAAGACAGTCCACGGATGTAAATATGATTTATACATCTTGGGTATACTGCGTTACTTCAAGCTGTAGGATTTAAGGTCTCTAACAAGATTAACTTAAATATTGGCAAACACCACCAAATTAAGTCATACAGAGGACAGAAAACTTAAAAAGTACATGCAGAAACTTGCTGACTCATTGCATGTCTGAGAGTATGTGCCGCTTTTGTTATTGCTCCAGTTTATCTACTCTTGGGATATTTTACTTCTAGGATTATTTATGTTACATGAAGCACTCAGGGAAGAACAGAGTCAAGGTCAGCAATGGCACATTGCATCAAGTGCCTTTCTGAGAACGGCTGAGGAGTGGAGCTGTGAATATATGAAGAAGTTCACAACTCTGTTCCGGCCTGCCAGTGTCAATTCATAGGGACAAGTGATGGAAAAGGCTTTCAATGAACTTTGAGCTTGCTGAGCATTTAGAGCCCCACCATGCCTGCTGCTGAATACATCACAGATGATATCAAATATTTTCATTTTAAGGAGCTAAATAGATGCTCAGCATAATGTAGACATGTTCTTGTGTAATAACTGGTGTTTAATAAATATGCTTGGGAGTTTTCTGCAACATCTTTTTTGATTTTTATTTTTTTAATATTTGTAAGAATGCCATTGCACTATACCATTAATTCTTATTTCAATTTAAGGAAGATACTAAATTCCACAATTAAATTTACAGCCATGTCTCATGTCACACAAACAAACAGAGTGTTGTGTAAAATAAAACCACTTATACTCAAGCAGAAATACAAACAAGGAAAGCATTCAACAAAATGTACAGGTCATGCGATCACTCAAATAAGTAATCATTTTTATTTATTTATGTTTTAAACTTCGGTCATCAGGGGTCAAACAAATTACTAGCTTTACATCTCAGTGATGCACAAGCTTAAATGTTGATTAATCCAATGAATATTAGCAAGATAGAATTATTAAGGTCAGAATTTTTAATAGTGGATGTCTGTAGGTTAAGCGATATCCAATTAAATAGGTACAGGCTGTTGTATTAAATGTTAATTGAATTCCTAGAATGCTCCTCACAATTATAACATATTAACATGAATGCAGTTGCATAGTTAATGACTTACTGAATTTTTACTTCTTTTTCCCTTGGTTCATTACTTTGCACCTGGGTTTTCTTATATTCTCACTTAATTTCTATAGATCTTCCATTCCTGACTTATCCTGTAGAATATAGTTCCATGGAAGCATTAGGCAAGTGAACTTGAAACACACATCTGTGACCTCAGTTGCTGGACTTAAATATTCTGTAGCTTTATTGGAATATAGAGACAGGAAAACACATAAGTCCGTAAAATGATGTAGACTCTCTGCCTTCTTAAATACATCACATGAGTAAGTGAAAAATGAAGCTGTACTGATTCAGTTGCACAATAGTTGCTACACTGCAGAAAACTACAAGTTTCTCTGACACTTAAAGGATAGCTGTACAGTTTAGCAACAATTCATCTTAGCTGTAGAGCAATTCTATATTGAAGACACAGAACTGTGTTTTCACTGAAAGGCAGTTGAAATGCCAACTTGGCTCCAAGAACCAAAACTGACTTTCTAGGTAAATGAAGGACTCTCTACAGTATTTAAGATTCAGAAAATCTCACGGTCATTTCTGCAATTAACCTATGGAAGCAATGAATTCAGGTGATATGAGCATTGGACAAGGAATGAAGTGTGGATCCTTTTTCCAGTTCTACCACTACCTTGTACTGATAAGTCAATTAGATCTTTGAATTTTTTTCCCTGCCTCTTAATGTTTCTATAGGTTTTGAATCACAATTTTCTCGTAAGTATATTCCAAGACAGCTATAAAATATCAGTATCTTGATATGTTTACTTAGCTAATTAATTTTTATCCTGCAGACCTCAAAAAGTATATGGACAGTCCCAACTAGAAGTGGAAAAACAGTTCACTAGAGTCTTGTTTGCCCTAATCATAATACTTGTAATATATTTTCATTGCAAGAATGGGAGTATTTTATCAGAAACATTCACTAACATTATATAAACCAAAGGATCCCTTGTCAAAGACAGTTCTGTCTGTTCAATAGGAACCCTGATATGGAGTAGAGTGGGTGTTTTGGTACTATATATGTTTCTTTCTCATTTCTTTGTTTTTCACTTTGATGACTGCAACCAGATCCTCAAATGTGCAACATGTCTAAGATGCTAAAGCAGAGACAATGCAACTGTGGAGACTTTTAGATTCTGAAACAGATTTGCTGATGATTGCTTATGAATGACAGAATAAAAGATAATAGTGAACTAATTCATATCTGTTGTTCACTGTCTTTTAAAAAGGGCAGTAAAAAGCAAAAAGAAAGGAAAATAAAAATTGCACTTGTCAGAATCAGAGAATATAAAGTTGTGGTACAGAGAGATTAATTTTCTACCAGTAAGCACCAGCACAAAAAGCCTTGATACAACTATTCTTTTCCAAGTTCAGCAGTTTTTCAGGTCGCCTTTCTTTTTGCATTATTCGTTGTCTTTTCTCTATCTCATTCATCATAAGCTGCTGGTAGGCATTTCACAGGCTATTTCCACGCTAATTATCAAGATTTATTTCCAAGTAACTAGGATTCCTCTGGTCATTTACTCGTTCTTAAACAAGAACCTCTGTCCTTTTCACTTCCACATCATTCATCCTTGAAAGAAGACTCTTACAGAGCTCCACAAAGCTGTCTTAATAACCTACTTCAGGAAGCTTCCCATCTGTGCAACAATGCCTAGAAGAAAAGCAAAGCTCTTGCTTTGCTGAGGTTCCCTCTTTTGAAGTTGACCAGTATTGTCCCATTTTTTCCTGGTACACACATCTCAAACTAAATTTAGATTTTGTTCATACAAGAAGAACTAGACACAGATTGGATCTAGCTCAAGAACATGACCACAACTTAGGTGGCTCAGACTCGTTTCATTGAGCCCAGCTGTGGACATGGATGTATAGAAATAGCTGGTAAAGCAGCACATAAGGCAGTCTGAAGCTGGCAGAATTACAGAAATGCCAAGTTTGTGTTGTTCTGTTACTTCCAGACACGGCTGGCAATCATAAACAGGACTGTAGTAACCCCCAGCCATTTTCTGGCTTGGATTTGCCCTCTAGTTCATCATCCTCAGTCAGTTGTTGTACATAAAACAGATCCTTGATTTCTTCACATGATGATAATAAACAGAACAAATTTACCAATATAGCTTCTGATGTTTAGATGCATATTTGATATCTGTTGGCCAACTTAAAAGAATGCTTTTAACATAATATTCTTTAGAGGGTTAAACACATTACCTATGTTCTCCACTTCACATGTAAATAAAACCATGACAGAATGAATATTTCTTTCTGCAGAATGACAGTAATGATAAAATTATTGCTGTTCACAAGCATTTTATATGGCATTTCCTAACAACCACATTTTGTAACATTATGTTTTTAAAGGAATCACATAAGTAACTTTTAAATACCACTTCTTACAAAAGTCTCTTCTCAGCATGTGCACATAAATTCAAGCCAAGCTTCATACAATGACCAAGGTCATGGCTGAAGACATAGAAAAAGTAGATACAAAAGTTTTCCTTGCTTTAATAATGACTCAAAGAATAAGGCTTTAGGATACTGTCAGTTTTACTAAGTGAGTATATTTGCTTTATAGTAAGGAAAAGTTCTCAATGGGTTAAAACTTAGGTTTTCTTTAAAAATTCCTTTTCTAGTTGTTCAAATTAGTGAAAGATAACTGAAACCTAGTATTTCCTATACAACACTTTTTAATAATCTTTGAAATAAACTTACAAAAATACACAAAAATTAAAAATAATTGATCTTTATAAAAAGCTTAATTGTCAATACTACCCCAAATTTCAATTAATGAAACATTTCCTTCATGGATATTAGCACAAAAAGTGCTAATGTTTTTCTTTTGGTCATTAACAATAAGTGCTAATGTCAATATTACTGACAAGTTACAAATAAATTTAGTGAAGTGCTAAGTTACTTTCACAGTAATACATTTAAATAAAGAATGTGATATATTTAGCTTTTTGACAGTAAGCCATGTATTTTCTTTTCTTCTTTTCCTTCTTTCTTTTTTTCTTTCCTTGGGTGACATCAACTTGAATTTGCTAATAGATTGAGTTGAAGTTTGTCACTATCATTAAATGCAGACAGAGGGCTATGTAAAAAAAGTCTCAAAAGGGGGAGGCTGCTTCAGTCAACAGGTCTCATGAAAAACTTAAAAACTTACCTTAATGTCATAGCTGTGCACCACTTCTCTTTGAAGGACAGCTGCTGACCTTCACCATTCATGAGTCAACATCAGCTCATGCCAGCCACAGCCAAAGACACAAACTCCACAGAAAAAAAACCTCTCTGCACCCTTGCCTCACCTGAAGACGCACCTGAAGGAGGGAGGTGGTCAGTCCCTTTTGTCACCTTCATGGGGGCCTAAAGGAGGCTGCTCGGCGGGGAGCCAAACCACATAGGCCTGCCAGCCCTAAGGGTTGCTCTGCCAAGACGCAGAGAGGGGAAAGGTGTTTTGCTCCCTTGTTTTCAGAACAGGTTGCTCCTCTTCAGAGTGAGGCATCCCTTGGTCTTCCAGAGTGGTACATGGTGACGGGCTCAGGCACCAGCTGAGCCTCCATGTGGGTAGGTAACTCAGGCAGTCACACCACAGGGGCTTTGGAGTGGGACCCCATGCTGTAGGAACACCTGGGCTATCTTGCTGTCATGTTATCCAGTCCTGGATTGGGAAACTGGAGCCAAGCAATCCAAACCACGCTAAGTCTCAGTTTCTGGTTTCCCAGTCTGCTTAAATAATCCTACACAATCTAAACGCTTTCAGTCCTCTTGTCCCAGAGCTGGAAATAAGGAAATCATCAAGTAGTGACATTAAGTTTCAGATCTGTACAAAATCACAGATGCAATAAATCTCTCAGTGGTCAATGACTTGCGCTTGAAAGAATTCTTCCTATTCTTAGTCACACTAAAAAAGGCTGAATGACAATAATCAGCTTGGTTTTTCATCGACATGTTCATGTCTCCAAAACAGAATAATTACATAACTTATATTTCAGTGTCATTGGCAGGTAAAGAGTAAGAAGACTCAATATCTGGTTTAACTTCGTCTATACCACAGTCCACCTCCAAGCTGTTCAAGTTCTTTTCAGCTCTTTTTACGCTGTTTCTAGCTTGCAGAAGATCCTTTACTCTGAATATTTCTGAGCAGGTGTCATCAGCCCCACTGTTTCTTCTTCCTTCAGCTGTTAGCTTTCTGTATGAACTATGATGGTATGCTGAAACACTAACCCTGGAAGCCTGACTGGAGAAAGGTGAAAGGCCATTAGTCTTTTACAGTACAAGCGAGTGGGCAACAGCCTTATATGCTCGTATGGTGCAAACCACAGAATTCCTTACCACTGACTCTTTCACCTTGTACATTTTCCCATCCCCATTTTCTTTTTGTTCCAAGAGCTTGTACAGTTTCATATCTCAGCTCTCCTCCCTTATTCACAGTTAGATATTGGGAGGAGAATTGCAGTCAATCAAGCATGCTTTTAAAGTGTTCTTGAAAAACTTTCCCAGGCAACCACACTTCTTCCCGTGCTGTAGCTCACCAACCAAGATCTTCTCAGACATGCATACATTGTTACTCTGAACTCTAGGTCTAAACCCACAGCACCTGTGCCTCCCTTGTTAAACTTAATGGATATGAGTCATCATGCTATGAGACTTCATCAGTAGTTAGCTTCTGTGACCACCTTGCACAGTACAGAAAGTTAAAGTCCTTCAGCTGAAGCCTTGCCAACTTACTGATTTTGAAAGATTTTCTCTGTATCAAGGCTGAGATATTTTTTTAAGAACACTATCAAAATAAATCATATTAAGAGTGAACATTTGATTCTACTAATGGCATAATACCAATATATACCTGCTACTAAACAGTTTCCTGAAGATTTCTCTGTGGTTTTCTTTAAAGCTGTGCAGGAAGGCAGATAAATAGAAACAAATATTATTTTTGTAAACAAAAGTATATAACTATCATTTCTATAATTTATTAGACACTATTTAACTGTTTACCTTTAAATACTTTTTTGTCGGTGTTAAGCACTTAGTTATAACCTTTTGTCCTTTTTGTTTCATTTGTGCGACTTTGGGTCTAATCTAGATTAACATAGAAATCCTACAAGTATTAATCTTTCTGTTACCTGAAAGATTAGACTTGAATCCAAGAATTTCCGTTGTAAAACTACAAATTAAGGTGGAAAATTATGGTTTGTGTGATTAAAAGATATTTCAATTGCAAAATAGTAAATGCCAGCTATGTCTTTCTTGAAACTAACCTTCTTCTTGACATCAGAGAAGGTATGTTTGTCTGTTATTCTACTTTTTCCAGTGAACAAAATTGAAATATTTTTGTTTCGTCTGGTCATTTGTGTGTGTTATGAATGCTTGAAAAGCATGGTCAGAGAAAGTTATGCACTCATCAGCTGTGGAGCACTTTCAGAAAACCCAGCCAGCACCTTTTCTGCTTTGTTTCCTGAACAAGAGCATCAACCCCATAGCTATAGAAACTGAGGCTAAATGTCAGTTTGCTTCAAGGCAGTATCCCTCTGATGACTGTACAGCAGGCATAGAAAAGGTACATTGCCAAAGGCACATTTTAATTGATGAGGTTAGGGCATTAATTCTTTGCAATGGCTTTTCTGCTTTCCCCTTCTACAGCTGCCTCCCTTGGAACCAGCAGTCATGCCTTTGAGTCACCTTTCTATGTGACATTGATGAGCCTCCCAAATTCGCAGGTGGCCAGTGCCAGTTTGAATACAAACATTTAATCTTAGTTGAAAATAACAGAGGAAAATACAGCATTTTTGGTGGTCAGGCAGTTTTGAAAGTCAATAATTTTGTCTGAAGGATGTGACTGCCTGCTCCAGAATCAAAATTCTCACTAAGAAATCTCTTGTATTCAGGGGTACAAAATTAATTTATCTATTATAAATAAGTGAACAAATATCATGCAGATCTTACATCAGCTTGAAACAACGGGTAAGAAACTTAGACTTCTGGATATGAACTGCTGTTTCATTCAGTTAAAAGAAGTTTCAGCTGTGTGGATAGTACTGACAGTTTGGCTCGTGAACATTTCCATAACTGTTGTATCACTGATCAAAGTACCCGAAGAAGGTAAGCGGAAAGATCGTATTGTGATGATGTGCGTAATATCCTGCATATCTGAGACAGCCTAGAGAGGGATTTCATCTCCAAAGTAGAAACTTAGAGCTAATCTCAAGATCTGCATTTGTACTGCGTGCATCATCCCATTTCATATTATAGACAGACAAAATCTGGATTATGGCTGAAAACAGATACATTGTCATCACTTACTTTTCAAGTGTGAATTGTAGAAATGATTGATGTTTAAGCAGCTTAATGGTCGACTATTTGTATTACATGTTGCTCATATAGAAGCAAACATGCAGTTTTACAAAACTAAAATAAATGCTTACAGATAAAGAATTTGCCTGTGTACAAGAAAATAGGTACGATAAGGAACCTGGTGAGGCAGCAACAAAAAGCAAAGAAACCATTAGCTTACTGTATGTTCCTTTGAAAAACTTTCTAAGGAAGTTTGATTTTAAACATGGCAGAGAAAGTTTGTGCTTTAAATACAATGCAAAAAGAGATACCGCTACACTGAATATTGGTGACTACGAATATTACTGACGAAGACGAAAGAAAAATACTGATTAACACATCTGACTGTTACGCATCTTGTCTGCTAATTGTTGTTATAGTAACATGTTACCTTCAGCAAGAACCACAACCGTAACATGTGGAAAACTTCACTTTTCTAGCTATTGATGATTCTTGTGTATACGGTGTCACCTCAGAAACAGGGGAGAGAACTCTATTTATAGAACCTCTTTAAATATGTTTAGATCAAATTTTTTAAATAATTTGAACAGTCATCTAAACTTTGGGTTTTTGTTTGAGTGCTGTTTTATGAAACACAGCCAATAACATCTCCACAGATTTTAGTTCATGGATTCATAATGAAAGCCAGTGTAGCAAAATATGCGTGGCTTTTTGTTCCAACAGAAACAGAGAAATCCAGATGCAATTCAGCATAATTGAACTAGACAATGTGTAGAAATATCCAAGCTAGCTCAGCTTACTAGAAGTAAAATGGTCACATTAGTGCAAAAATCCACCTGGGATTAATTAGTCATGAGAACCAGGGAAGAGCTATGCCACACAGACATCCCCGTAGTGTGACTGTTTTTGAGCCACATACAATTACTGCCTCACTGACAGACAGTCAATTACACAGAGATTGTTTTGTCTTCATTTCTTTGAACTCTAATTTTTCCATATTTACTCTGGCATGCAGTTCCTCCTTCCTCCTCTCTCTAACTTTCCACAGAGTCCATCAGCTCTGAAGTGCCAGCAGCACAGATGGAGGTTATCTCTTTTTCTTTCCTGAAACCGAAACCTCATTCCTCAGCACGCAAGTCAGTCACCATTTGCAGATGTGCAACTGACAGAAAACCACATCCAAGTAGATTTGTAAATAGACAAAGGGCTCTTTCACATTGTGTGTGCGTAGACAGACATCCACACTGGTATGCCTCCATTTTCTATTCCTCACCTCAGCTTGGTTGTCATGTTACACCGTGTAAAGAGTCAGTACACATCACACTACAACCGCAACTCTTGGTGACAATGCTCTGGCTGTACAACCCCACAGGATGGGTATGAAGATGAAAAGCACTGAGCATTTGTGCCTCTTGCAGCATGACTATTTCTAACAAAAATTACAATTTGAAAGTATAGTTATTCTGAAACAAAATTCCATATGGAACAGGCCTTCCTTAGAGAAATCATGGCTATTATGTTTCTTTATGTATTTGTCTTTCATTGGGATGTTTGTCAGAAGCAGACCACTGAACCACCTACAGATCATCCATCACTATATTCATAAAACATGCAGGCAGAGATGCTGGTTAAAAAAATGAAAATTCCTATTTATCATTGTACCTTAATCTTAATAACTACATGATCTGAAATTCACCTAAGTGAATTAAATATTTGCTACAGGTTGTGACTTTGCTCTCAGGAATCTGCCTTTAATGAGCCTTCTAGTAGAATCTCAGCAAAAAATAAACAAATCAACTTAAAAACTCCCTTGACCTCTCATTGCTGTCGTGGTTTAACCCCAGCCAGCAACTAAGCACCACGCAGCTGCTCCCTCATTCCTCCCCCCTCTCAGTGGGGTGGGGAGGAGAATTGGGAAAAAAAGGTAAAACTCCTGGGTTGAGATAAGAACAGTTTAATAACTGAAGTAAAATATAATACTAACAACGTATCTACATATACATATATAACACATATAATTCCTCTGACTATTTCTCATTCTGGGTGAGTATTCATCTACCTTTCCCGTATTTTTAAGATACATTGCCGGTTGATTTTCTTACATTATTTATTCTTCACCACGTATATAGCCAATTATCTGATTTTTTACCTGCTGTATCCTTGCATTGAGTGATCTCACTTTTATCTACAAAAGTTTCTTTACAGTTCAAAAGTAAGATGTATTTTCAAAATCAGGAAAGTGGTTGCTCCCAGTGCCATTTCCACATTTCTCATTAAATGGTTTCTGCAGCATCTAGCACTTCATATGCTGAATAAGAAATTGTACCAAGACATTTTGCTTCTCTGTGGGTAGCAGAAGAAATATATAAAGCCCCCAGAAAAACTTGGTTATATTTCTGACTGTTTCTGTGATTCTTCTGTTCTTTGCAGAGCAGTGACGTGCTTTCTGCCACCAAGAGCAGAAAGGTGTGGGGCTGGGAAAGTGGGTGGTGCCTTCACAGGGAAATGACTTCCTCTCAAGGCAGTGCTTAAAAGCACAACTCTGATCTGTTAGCTGCAGCAGTAAAGTAATATGCCGGGAAAGAATCAGCTAGGATGCCCTGCTCAAAAGCCAGTCTGTATCACCTTTGAAGTCAGCAGCAGAGGGCCTCAGCATGTGTCTAAGTTCCCTGCGACCATGGCCACAGCTGTATCTTCAGTAGTTTGCTTTGGTTAGTTTAGCTATTCTGCTACTTGTTGAACATTTTATTTCTAGGCACTATGGCTTTTTATTCCATTATATTGTGTATCTTCCACTCTTCCCCACCCAAAGTTAAACAATCTTTTCTAATGTAAAGAACCCCAATACTAGCAAATAGAGAAATATTCCTATATGGTATTATCAAATACAGAAGTATTCCTATGGCAAACGAGCAATATTTTACTCATTCCTTGGCCATTTCTGTATAGACTTATCACATTCAAAATATTGCATATTTAGTGGATTATTATTGATGAAAACACTGAAGCCTTTATACCAAGACAATTTACACAGCTCTTTCATGATGTAGTCTTAAGAAATAAAAATATTTTTCCCTCTGTATTTTTAAAATAGAAGAAACTCTTACCTACTTTCTTCCAAAAACAAACAAAAAACCCCACCAAACCAAGAGCTTCAGCAGGTTATAGTTTTCATGCTCTCTGTCATTCACAGTATGTGTGTATAATTTTCTGTTTATTTTTCCTATTTTCTATACTGTACTTTTATCCTGTATTTCTCATTTTTCCTGTTTACTATAAAACACTTCAACTTGATATTATCTCTATATTACAGCTGTACTGTTTCTGCAGCTAAGATAATGTAGAAGAACCACATGAACAGAAAACAGTTATTTGAATTAATGAGTGACTGATCCAAAGAAAATATCCACGGGTAATATGCTAGCTGCAAGATCATCTAATATCGAAACAGCCACTGAAGAAATTATTCAGAAACAACAGTCTGGAATCGCCCATCAGCTTTTAATATCAATTCTGCAAGACAAAGTTAAAATTAAATGGAAATGGGAGAAAACAAAAGGAAAATATTTAACTTGGCTTGGACATAAGGAAAACAGTTGTTATAAAAACTTCTCTAATAGACAGATGTTATAGTTCTACCAAAGTCTACTTTTTTAGTGTAACTGTGAGGATGTCTAGACATCCTTGTACATTGAGAAATAATTCAGCACCTAATCATGCAATGAACCTGTGGGTTTGCGTATTCAGACAAATATTTGGTAATGGTTCTACTTTATACAAATGCCACTGTTCATGAGAAAACAGAATATTAATTCTTCCTTATTAGTTTTTCATTATTTATCATTTTGTGCTTGTTATTCTATTTTAAATGTTTCAATCATTTTGTGAGATTACTTCAACAAGCAATTTTGCATCACAAATAAGAGAGAACAGATTGTAAAATGAACTACTCAAAGGATTACTTTAAATCATCAGACACCTGAAGTACTAGCTTATATTGGAAAATATCTGCCCTACCTCAAGTTTGATTTCCATGGGGACATTCAAAGAAAGATGTGATTTAATGTGGCTTTGTTAAACCACATTAAATCCTTGTGTATCCACTTTCTTTGGAAGTGAAGATCCTTCAGTTCCACATCCTTTAATTATTTGGGGAGTTATCAGAAACAAAATTGAATTATGGCCACCTTAAGTCTGAGCGGAAGTATTCTGCACAGGGACTTGAAACATTTTAAGTAACTGACTTGAAAAGTAAAATAAGATTAGTTATCTTTTGCACCCTGTGAAGACACATCAACATTTTCCATCTCTGCTTAGTTTTTACCACTTCTTTGATGATCCAGCAAATATGAATGTTGGCAAGGCTTGAATTCACTCACTCGGTTCAATACCAGATATTAGCTTATGCTTTATATCTTCTCCTCCAAGGGAACAAACTGATATCTACTGAGATAATGCTGGCACTGAGCTCTGGCACTGTCTGTGGGCCAAATATACCTATGAATGCACTGTAGACGTTAAAGAGAATGAAAAGACAAAGTAAAAATGTTACAGACTTCTGGAAGTTAATATACCTCACAAAGTTATATAGAATTCAACTTGTGAGACTTCATTGAAAGCTTTCAACTCCTCACATGGCATTTGCTTATACTGAAAATATAAATGAAAAGAAGGAAATTATAGATAATACTTTGGTAAGGAAAATTTGTATTCTTTTTCTGTTTGATAAAAACATAACTTTCTTACAAACAATGGTATCTGTTATTTCGTATTATCCATTTCATGGAGCTTGGACCTTGGAGTTTGCAAAATGAATTTTTCTCTGAGCATCTCACAGCCTTGTTGTCACTGTAATACAGCATAAATGAGCCAAGTGATTCTGTGTGCGTGGGTGTCATGTCCAGATGTGAGAGTGACTGTGTGTACAAACTGGGATCTACACAGTTCATCTGGTAAATGGCAGCATTTGGATAGCATTATTCATATTCCGTTAATTCCTGTAATTATATACAAAAAGATTTCTATAATCAAAAGTAGTACACAGTAGGACTATGATTTTTAAAACTTTAATTAACAGACTAATAATTGTGGAACTTTATCATAAATGTATGATTGATTTTAGCTTGATATTTCAAAAAAAATAAGATAAGATAGTAAGAATAAAACAAAATTCAAACTCTGGAAGAGCAGAGCTACACTTTTCATAAAAACATAAGTGAGAAGAGTTTTGTAAACATACATGAAACCAGTGGGAAATTGGATAGCCAAAGACAAAATCCACAAGTTTAGATCAAGCGAAACAGACTAGCTAACACATGCATTCCTGGCATGCCTGTTTTATGCCAGCTGGTTCATACACCCTACCCAAATATATGCACGTGTTAGTCCTTCTTTGCACATATTTCTCCCACTGTATAGTTTACCTTTCAAAGGTGTGGTATATACTGCTGATGTTTGTTGAGGTGTTTTTCTGCATGGAAACAGGAAACATAGCATAAATGAGGTATGATTCATAAGTAGCTCAAGATGCCTCACTGAAGCACTCCAAGTAGTCAATAGAGATTAGATTTCTCAAAGATGGTACAGTTCCTAGGAGAAGTAGAAGCACCATATCTATTTCTTTCTATTGATTATATAGGAAGCCAAAGGCAACTTGACTCCTGACTGCAACACTGCAATTAAGTACATATAGCTGGGCAGTTTAAATCCATATGTTGTTTCTTTCCCTGTGGTGGATATTATTAGCCTTAAGCAATTTTTGCCATACATGACACTGAAAATGAAAGGTACAAGTCTTAATCCTCAATTCAGTCCTAAACTCCTTGTATAGGATGAAAGGTTAAAAAAAATGTTTGTGTGACAGAAGACAAGGAAATAAATAAAACAACAGATGAAGGTGCTTAAAAACAAAACATAGACCCCATATGTTTTACAACAAAATATTTGACTAAATAAATACATCAAATTTATCTCCTAAAACAGAAAAGACGTATTTAATGACCTTTCAGTTTTACATTCATCCATTTTTACCTATCTGTAGGCAGCCAAGCTATATTTCTGTTTCTGTTAGAGATCCCCACTCCAATTCCAATTACATAGTCATCCTCAATAATGCTGAGATTGAATCCTCAGCAGAGCTAAGTCATAGTCAGATTCAGTACGGTATCTCCTCTGTGTGCACCAGGCATTCCAAAGCTCAGCAAGCAGGATGCACTTCAAAAAATAATTCAAATATTGTTATCCATTCTGATAATTTCAGAAACGGACTCATATCTTGGACAAGAACATATTTGCCTTCAGTAGCTGTTTTATTTAAAACTCAGAATGAATTAAAGAGAATTTTTTGATACATCACATCCTTCCAGAAACATTAGCTTGAGATTAATTTCCTCTTTAAGACAGTGTCCCTTACAAGCTATCCAGCTTTATAACATGCATATAGTACATATGATCAAGAGTGAATACATATAAAGAAATATGTCTAATAAACACATCTCTTATATTACAGAAACATGATAAAATTAGTTTAAAATGTTTAATTTCAGCATTCAAAAAAAAATTACCTGTTTACTTTGGTTTAAAAAGTGTTTGGATGTGGTTCTGTCGATCTAACACTATGCTGTGGCTTCCTAAGTTGTTAGGTTGTCAGGAGGAGCTGTAGTTCAAACTGGTTTTGTCCTCCCTTTCCTACCCATGGTCTTCATTTTGCCAGTACGAACTGTGGTGCCAGGGACCACCGTAAGAGCAGAAAGTGGTACCCGTGTACAATGCACAGTGGGACATTTTGGCCTATAGTAAAAACAGCAATATAATGAGCTCAGGTTGGATAAATACAGATGCACTGTGAATTGACTTAAAAGGGGCCTAATTAACTTGATAGATCAAATTTTTTCTATTATAGTTCTATTTGCGTACTTAGGGAAAAAAAAATGTAATTCAAGAGTTTTCCTGTAAAAGCTTTCAAGTTTCTCAAACCTTTATTTATTTCTTCACTCCCAAAGGAACAAAATTATCTCCTTGGTTTTGTTGTTTTTTTCAGATTTTTTAAGACTCCCAGTAAGGCTCCTAAATAAATATCTAGAACTCACCATTTTGTGTCCTGGTTTTGGCTGGAATACAGTTAATTTTCTTCTTAATAGCTGGTACAGTGCTGTGTTTTAGATTTAGTATGAGAATAATGTTGATAACACATTGATGTTTTGGTTGTTGCTAAGTAGCGTTTATCCTAAGTTAAGGATTTTTCAGTTTCCCATGCTCTGCCAGCAAGCAGGTGTGCAAGAAGCTGGGAGGGAGCATAGCCGGGGCAGCTGACCTGAACTAGCCAAAGGGGTATTCCGTACCATAGAACGTCATGCTCAATATATACTGGGGGGAGTTGGCCAGGAAGGGTGGATTGCTTCTCAGGCATTGGTAAGCAGGTGGTGAGCAATTGCATTGTGCATCACTGGTTTTTTTCCCTTGAGTTTTGTTTCTTCCCCCCCTTTTTTTGTTATACTCCTTTTAATTCCTTATTATTATTATTATTATTATATTTCATTATTATTGTTAGTATTATATTTTATTTTAGTTATTAAACTGTTCTTATTTCAACCCAGGAGTTTTACTTTTTTTCCTGATTCTCCTCCCCATCCCACTGGGAGGAGTGAGGGAGCAGCTGTGTGGTGCTTAGTTGCTGGCTGGGGTTAAACCATGACAATTTTGGTAACTCAGCTGTTTTGAAACTGCAGCTCTCTGTGACTAGCTTTTGTTTTTAAATTAAGTGGTCTTTTGCAGAAACTGTAGAACAGCTGTACTATCACTACATAGCCTGGGGCAAAAGACTGTTATTCTCTGAAGCCCCTAAAATCTGCAGTAAATCAATGAACACAGTGCCATACCAAAAATCAGCAGATACTAGTTCTATAGTACAGGCAAAAAAATGTACAGCAATACAAAAACTAAGCTAAATAGGAAGTACGAACATTTGCAACTGTGTCTCCAACAAACTGTTCCTCTACTCGACCCGTGTGCAAATATGTTCGTGAAGCACCATGCTTCCCCTCAGTGATTATAGTAAGTCAGTAAGACAGCATCCCAAATGAATTCCTCTGGGAAGAACTTCCACGTAATATAGGAAATATATTTAACATTTACAGCAGGTACCTTGACTGATTATCACACTGCAGCTTCCCAAATGCTAACATGTTGAAGGCTGCTCTGTGAACAGACCTTTCCAAAATTAAACATAAATATGCTAAATTATAGGTAGCTAAATTAGAAAATAAGAGAAACAACATGATTTTCTCATATGCTTTATGGAGTAAAAGTTTTTGCATTATGCACACATATATACATGTATTTTTATGCATCTTTATATGTATATATGTATGTATGTTTATATACTTGTACATATTTAATCTGTGCTGTTTTGTGTGGCTCTTCTAATCCTAAAAGGGGGCTAAATCTTAATACTCGTTTGATTGTTTGTGGTCAGAGTTATGGGACAAAACCTTGAAAATGGAAAGCAGAGCAAACATTGTCTCGCCAGATAAGATATCAATATTATTCCAAAAGTTCTTAAGAAAAGATTTCCCAGATTTGCATGTTCTTCCCTCACATACGCAGCCCCCCCACTCCCTTTTGTGACTTATTAAAGAAATCACATACTAGCTGTGATTCAGCGCTGAAACACAGGTATTCAGATGCCTTGTGTATCAGAGATCAGAGACATATTCACAAGGATGACAGAAGCGACACAGGACCTTTGAGAGGTCCGTTCCTTTCGGAGCAGCAACTGGAAGGAAGTTCAGGTTACTAGAAGATATCCGAAATGCCACTAAATTTCTATTCTTCTGTACCAAATCAATTTGTTTATGCTTAAATAAAAGTATCATGAAAACTAAAGTATATCTATTTATATTTTTAATGTTGGTCAAATTTATAAAAACTGTACTGATTTGGACATCTCCTCTGGATGCCATACAGTAACAGTCCTTAGCTCTCTGCCTACAGCCTCGGCACAGCATCAGTTTACTCCAGTGAGATCTCAGCACAAACAGAATTACATGGAGAAGTTGCTGAAATTGGAGTCTGTTTTTATTTCTGGATACAAGTATATGCTGCGTCTGGCAGAGATGGAGTAGACTTTCTTCACTGAAGCCTATATGGTGCTGTGTTTTAGATCTGTGACTGAAACAGTGTTGACAACACAGCAGTGTTTTAGCTGAGCAGTGCTTACAGAGCATAGAGGCCACCTTTGTTTCTCACTCTGCTCACCCCACCACTCCTCCAGGAGTAGGCTGGGGGTGGGCAAGAGGCTGGGAGGGGACAGAGACTGGACAGTCAACTCCTACTGACCAAAGGGATATTCCATACTATATAACATCAAGCTCAGCAATAAACCTGAGGAACAGTTGTTTCAAAGTAGCCATCTCTCAGAGACCTTCTGGGCATCAGTCTACTGGTGGGAGATGGTGAGTTACTACCTTTGCATCACTTGTTTGTTTGTTTGCTTTTCTCTTGCCTTCACTTCTTAAACTGTCTTTATCTTGACCCATGAGTTTTTCTCGCTTTTGCTGTTCAAATTCTCTCCTCCATGTGGCTGGTGGTGGGGAGTGAGTGGGCAGCTGGTCACTGCTTAGCTGCTGGCCAAGGTAAACCCACCAAAAATATTATGTTTAAATGCAAATTATACCCAAAGAAAAACAGGGTCATAGCAGCTAAACAAAGAAATCCACTAAGTGATCTGCTGCCTGGATCCTTTTGACCCAGTAAGAACTCTTTTAAATTAGGGAAATGGGATAAAAGATCGATAATGGCCACTATTACACAAGTAACAAGCCCACTTGTTAATTCACCAAACATGAATACGCAGATTGCTGATGAGATTAGCAGTCACTACAGTACTGCCAACACACTATTCCAAGTAACTCCTCACTTTTGGTTTTCTTAAAGCATTGTGAGTTTTGCTGTTTCCATAAAATATCCTGTGTTCTGAACAATTACCTTTCTGCTAGCTTCATAGCTTCGACATTTAGATTTTTCCCCTCCATAAAAAATGAATAGTGTTTGGTCTCTAGGCAACCTCTAAGACTGAAAGTTCCCATATCATTCACCTCTAATTATTACTTTTTCCTCATCACAATACTTCTTAATGTTCTTTGTCTAATCAGATTTTATTTTTACCAAATTCTAATCTATACTACTAGGTTAGAAGATCTCACTGTTTACCATATTTTTCTCTTTATTCAGAAATATTGGTGGTCTCCTAATTATTATTAGAACAGCATGTAGAAATTAGTTTGTTGTTATTAGTTTTCCTACTGCTAAGTGGTTCACAAATTGCTTTTTGGTTTTTAAAATGTGGTTCATGAATTGTAACAAAAAGAATACCACCCATTGTGCTCAGTTAAGAATTTATGAAAATGAGTTTGTTTGATGGACATTTAAGTGTGTGTCCATCTGCTTTTAGTCTCAGAGTATTACGGTGTAAAGTGTATTGATATTAATAAGGCTATGGGTATGTTTGCTGATGTCAGATCACACAGTTACCTACTGCTGAAAATAGGGGTTAGACAGATGGCTTGAGTGGTGGAACACAAATTAAAATTTCAGTTATTCATTAACTGTACTTATAACATAGTGATAGTATTGAAGGATGAGCAAGATATAAAAAGAGTAGATATTCTGTTTCGTGTAATAACTCTCACAAGCAAAGCATTTCAGCATGTTTAAAAGAAGAAATGTGAGTGTACCCTGCGAGCACACATGAAAGCCATCATGCTGAAGAAACTGCTTGAGTACAGCCTTGAACACTGGACTTTCTTATATTAAGACAGGAAATCTTATCCAAGACAAACTGAATATATTACACTCTGCTTTTAGAAGTGTAATGGATGTTCTTCTGCAACCATCAGGAATGGATATTTTTCTTTCAGTGAACACTGATCACATCCATTCAGTATTCCTTTTCTCAACACTAACTCACTAACAAAGCACAAATTAGAGTAGATACAGTATCTGTCACCTAAATGAACTCTTCTCTCTGATCTTACATACTATTTGTATCCTCCTAAATAAGCATAATCAGAAAAAAAAAGATGTAGAAGACATTCTGGAATAACAAATAGGAGTGTATTTCTAGACACCTCTGTGGAGGAATCTTATCTTCAACAGTGAGATTTCAAGTGTTTTGCTCTTATACATATTAAGGGCAAGTCAGAAATTGAAATGGTCTTTCCTGCATAACAGATCTGTTGCCAAATCCACATTCACTTCTTATGTCTGATCCCTATAGATATTAGTCGTAATTTTGCAGGCAGAAGAAGGAAGAGAGAGCTTGTTCTTTACTTTCCAGTCTAGAAAAATGCCCTACTTACTGAAGGAGGTTGTACTTTTTCTATACAGTATCTACTCTATAAACAGCTGAGTAAACTGAAATATGTAAAAATGAAAGAAAAATTAATAGAAAGTAACTTTTATGGGAATATTCTTCCAAATAGCCTCATCTTATGTCTTTTAAGGCCTATAGTGGATAATTAAAAGGCAAACAGAGAAGCCCATTGATTAATAACTTATAACTACTGCCAATTAAGTTATCTGATCTGTGAAAGGAGCATGACTCCTATAGTATATGTGCAGATATGAAAATAGACCTATAATTAGAGCAATATTATATTGTACAGTATTATTTATAATTATATTACTTAGAATTATATTATACAATATAATCTGATACCATTCTCATGGAATTTAGCTCAATAGCTTCTCTAGTTTCTTCACAGAAGTCTTATGAAAACAAGGGGGTTTGATCAGATTGTAAGAAGTCATAGAATCATAGAATCATAGAATATCTCAAATTGGAAGGGACCCATAAGGATCATTGAGTCCAACTCCCTTCCCCTCACAGGACTACCTAACACTAAACCATATGACTAAGAGCATTGTCCAGATGCTCCTTGAAATCTGACAGGCTTGATTCCATGACCACTTCCCTGGCGAGCCTGTTCCAGTGACTGACCACCCTCTCAGTGAAGAACCTTTTCCTGATGTCCAATCTGAACTTCCCCTGATGCAACTTCATTCCATTTCCTTGTGTCCTATCACTGATCACTAGAGAGAGGAGATCAGCACTTCCCCCTCCACTGTCTCCCTTGAGGAAACTGTAGACTGCAAAGAGGTCACCCCTCAGCCTTCTCTTCTCCAAGCTGAACAAACCAAGTGACCTTAGCCACTCTTCATAAGTCTTGCCCTCAAGGCCTTTCAACCATCTCGGTTGCCCTCCTCTGGACACACTCTAGTAGTTTCATGTCCTTCTTATATTGAGGCACCCAAAACCGCACACAGTGCTCGAGGTGGGGACACACCAGTGCAGTGTAGAGCGGGACAATCACCTCCCTTGACCGGCTAGCTATGCTGTGCTTGATGCACTTCAGGACATGGTTGGCCCTTTTGGCTGCCAGGGCACACTGTTGATTCATATTCAACTTCCCATCAACCCAAATCCCCAGATCTCTTTCTGCTGGACTGCTCTACAGCCTCTCATCCCCAATTTGTACGTATAAGCAGGATTACCCTGTCCCAGGTGGAGAATCCTGCACTTGCTCTTGTTAAATTTCATACTGTTGGTAATTGCCCAGCTCTCTAGTCTATCCAGATCTCTCTGTAAGGCCTCTCTACCCTCGAGGGATTCCATAGCTCCTCCTTATTTAGTACAATTGGCAAACTTACTTAACGTATATTTGATTCCAATGTCGAGATCATTTATAAAAACATTAAAAAGCACTGGCCCTAAAATTGAGCCCTGGGGAACCCTACTAGTGACTGGCCGCCAGCCTGATGTAACCCCATTTACTAAAACCCTTTGAGCCTGACCCATCAGCCAATTGTTCACCCAACATATTACAGACTTGTCTAGCTGTATGCTGGACATTTTGTCTAGAAGGATACTGTGAGAGACAGTATCAAAAGCTTTCCTAAAATCCAAAACCACCACATCTACTGACCATCCCTTAGTCAACTAGATGGGTGACCTCGTCATAAAAGGAAATCAGGTTGGTTAAGCAGGACTTTCCCCTCGTGAACTCGTGCTGGCTATGACCAATGACTGCATTGTTTCTCAAGTGTTTTTCAATAACTCCCAGAATAACTTTCTCCATAGTTTTACTGGGCACTGAAGTGAGACTGACAGGCCTGTAATTACCAGGGTCTTCCTTCTTAACCTTCTTGAAAATTGGGACAACATTTGCCAGCTTCCAGCCAACTGGGACCTCTCCAGACTCCCAAGACAGTTGAAAAATAACGGAGAGGTCCTGCAACGACAGCGGCCAGCTCTTTCAGTACCCTGGGATGAATCCCATCGGGCCCCATAGACTTATGTGCATCCAGCTGGAGCAGCAAGTCTCAAACAAATTTAGAGTCGGCTGGGAGTTTATCAACCCCCCAGTCACGGTCTTCCAACACAGGGCCCGGGCCCATCATTGGTGTTAAAGACAGGGACGAAGAAGGCATTAAATGTCTCTGCTTTTTCTACGTCCCTATTTGTGAGGTGATCAACCTCATCAAGTAGTGGACCAAGTTACTTCAACTTGTAATTTCGACTTGCCTCTTTGTTTTCAACATCTGTCCAGCTTTCAGAATTTTTTTGTGAAAAGAAATTGACAATGGTACTGAATCATACTAGTGTGTGGTTGAGCTTGGAATTGGCTCACCAAAGTACTTTAATGCATTGTAACTGATGTGAAAGTTGACTTCTCTCAGAGCTTCTCTACAGGAAAATCTGGTCTTACGATAATATCGAGAAAAACAACTGTTCAAGGAGTGTTGTCTTACAGTAATTTGAGACAGCACTTTTGTTTTTACACTGCAGAAACATTTTATTTAAATAATGTTAAAACATACTTTTGTCCTGGCAGCCAAACCCACCTTGTATTGACCCTGATTAGTTAAATATGAAATTATGTCCTTTCATCTGAAATTTAGAGAATAATGTTTGCAAACCCTTGTCTGAAAACTGACTAAATCCTAATGTTATCCATGCTTGTAGTTAATAAAGTGCCTTCAGTGCAGGCATACACAGTATGAGTAATAATCCTACCTCATTATTCTCAGTAGTTTTAGAAAAATGTGCATTTGACAGGCATACCAATGCCTCCTGGAAAGCAGGTTTGGATAATATACACTACTTA
Organism: Gymnogyps californianus; assembly: GCF_018139145.2. Taxonomy (NCBI): domain Eukaryota; kingdom Metazoa; phylum Chordata; class Aves; order Accipitriformes; family Cathartidae; genus Gymnogyps; species Gymnogyps californianus. The sequence goes on from NC_059500.1 coordinate 38,367,308, forward strand.
GCACTAAAAAACAGCTTCTCCAATTTTCTTTCTAAGCCAAAACCAGAATAAAAACAATCAGGCATTTACAGAACACAGCAACCAATTTGCATCAAAAATATACAGGAAGAAAAAGGAGCTCATATATATTGACTGCTGCATTAGCATTTTCGCTTGTTTCCTTTTCTCTCTCTGAAGAGAAAATTCAATTAGGGCTGGCAAGTCACTGAACAATTTACTTTGAAAATCTCTTATGGACTGAGATGGTTAGAAACAATTTCAACAGGTTATTGAGAGGACTTTTTTTTTTTTTTAATGTGCAGGTCAGGACAGATTGAAAGTTGTAAAATAAGAAATACTGTAATGGTTAGAAATCATCACAAAAGACATGCTGTAAGAATTAAACATAAGGATACATAACAGACTCTAAGCACATATTTTAGGTATCTTAGACACTACTTGGGAGGTTAAAATCAGTTTTTATGTGCTCTATCTAGATCTCTGTCTTTCTTGAATATTTAATATGAAAACTGAATGACAGAATATTTTGTCTAGGGAGCTATCCCTGAGAATAAAAGAAGAGTCAGGAAAATCAATAAGTCTTCCAGCTTCTGAGAAAGATTTAAAATTGTGAGCTTATTTGTTTGGTTTTTTCCATATTGTAACTAAGATCAATAATAACTAGAGGCTATGGAAATGATAGAGGTTGCTATTTCTGTGAATGGGTGAGTGGAGGAAACAAACATCTTACTCTGGCTGAAAAAAATGTCACAGCCCTCAGTGCTTTCTTTTTACCTTGATATTATAAGGAAAATCAAACTTTAACAAAACAGTTATTATTTTTTTAGGAAAAAAATACATAAGAAATCACAGAGCGTTCTGTAATCATCCTCTACAGATCATTTCCCAAAGGTGCCAGTGTCTCTCCATAGCTCAGGAAGGGCTCAATAGTGTCTCAGAGGACTGAGCCTGAAATGAATTTGCCGTACCTGGGGGGGCTGAAGGAGTCACTTTTTGAACATCCTCTTTCATTAGCCTTTCCATTTTAATTGACTTCAAAGATAATAGTTATTTGAAGAAAAATAATATAATGGAAAAAGAATGAAGTGTCACAAGTACTTTCTACATACCTAAAATTATCATTTTTCTTTTTGGCCTACATTTCTCTTGCAGGTTTTAATTTTTTTTTTTTTTTTTTTAATCATGAAATTATTTCTCCGTGATACTGCGATATTAGTTTTGCTCTTATGGTCTTAATTTTGGCTATAATTTGTCTACACCACAAATTCTGTCCTTATCTTGTCAATTTTCCTAATGTTTCTCCGTATTTTTCCCCTTATTTCTACAGCTTACTTTGCTCACCTATAAACTTATATATATTCATAAGCAAAGAAGTGCAAGCATTGTAATACAAATTTTAAAAAAGTAAATAAGGGTTGCCTACAACTAGACTTACCTCAGCAAAGCAACCTTAAAAAAAGAATAGATAAGGAAAATCATTAAAGAAGCTACTGCTTACTATTTTGAAAGTAGATGAAGCTTGTACAGCATCTAGAAAACCAGAAAACCAAAATAATAAGGAATTTAAGCACTAATGCAAAACTAATAATTAAAAAAAGAAGGTGGTTTAGGAGAGCAAATTTGAGGAATGGGGGTAGAGATTTAGCTCTCATTCCTCCTTGAGTGAGGAGGAAAGTTATTAATAAATAAAATAATTATTCTTGAGCGGTTTCTGCCTATTTATTTACATCATAAGGTTAGAACTGTCTTAGCAGATAGATAAGAGGGCAAAACACTGGACCTCCGCTGTATTTACCTGAGTACAGGCTATAAAGCTCTGTCTACCTGGAACGCAGCTTAATAGGTAAAGTCTAACCAGCACGGCCTAGCGAAAGTGTACACCAAATCAAAGTGTGCACAGCTCCACCAAAGAAACCTTGTTAAAATATGCCATTCTCCTGAAATGGGCCTTAAAACAACGCCACGAAAAGTAACTATGAGTGTCCTTTGCAGTGCTGTGCTTCAGGAGAGGGTCCAGAATCTTCCGACTCTCAGCAGTGAGGTATTGAGGAGAGGTCAGTGAAACACCTTTGACAAGGATCTAGACAGTGAGGCTGTTTTCAGTACTCTTGACAGGACCATTCTTCAGAATGCAGATTGTAGACACAGAGAAGGCGGCCACACTGGTACATCCTTTTGCAGATCTTGCTATAGAGACATTCGGGTAAGTACGTATATGTACTTAGCCACATATAGATAGACAGAGATAGACACGTATTGTATCATACTTTCAGTTATGAAACTTGGAAGAAAAAAGATAAATTTATCATTCTGCAACACAAGCATACAGCAAGAAACATAATTCCTTATACTTTCAACAGGAGACAGCACAACCCTATAAGGGCCAAAGAGATCAGGAGAGCTATTGCAAGAGGCATCATGTCACTTCTGTGGTCTACAGAGACTGTCAAGGAAAAAAAAAAGAGAAAATCAATGTCTCTTACTATCAGTGTGGTTGATAGAGGGATAAAGAATGTTGTGATCTAGATGGCACAGAAGTAATAGCAAAAATATTTGCAATGGAAGTGTAAGAAGTTAAACCAAATATGATACGGGAAGTAGCTACTCTCTCTTTCATTATGACTGTGGTAATTCTTCTCATTGCATTTATTCAGCAATTGATGAGCTGTCCTTTTCACCTACAAATATGCTGAGTATGCTGTAGTTTGGCAACAGACTTACGGTTCAATAATATTGATAGCTCCTGTTTACCTGAATTGAAGTCTTAGTAACTGTGGGCCACTTTCTGTCCTCTTGCCACCACTGATATGTAAGGTTAATAAAGGTAATAAACAACTGGGTGCTGTTGCTTGTTCCACCCAAAAGGCGTATGGGAAACCAAAGAATGAAATAGTAACTTAGAACTAACCTGATCTACATACATCAAAATACAATACTATCACACATGGTTAAGTAATTCACTCACCCATAGGCATGCAGCTAATGTATTACTATAATGATTTAAGTGTTCCTGAGATGACTGCTTCAAACACAAACAAATTTGCAACACAAAATAAAGCCTAGTATTTGGCATTTGAGTTCTGGAATGAAGTCAGGATACTGAGGGAACGATGTGTTTAAGTGTTTTGCAGCTTTGGAAAAATTCCATTTAACCTCATTAAGTAAAAACTGAATACTTCCTAACTGGAGAAGGATTTAACAGTACTGAACTTTGAGAAAAAATAAGGATACATGTACAAATCTACAATGCTTTCCAATTTCTACACAAATATTAAATGAATAATTTTTTAAGAATTTTTGAATGCTCAAAGACTAGACATAAATTATTAGCCCCTTTTCCAGTCTTACTCAAATCATTTTACTTTCCTTTATTTTAGAAACCTTATGAATCTTTTCAAGACAAATCTTTGGCAAACCCTTAGTCACAGTTAATTATTTTATCCACTTACAGTTAAGCTTTACTCTAGTGTTTGCATGATGTATCTTCCTGCCAAGATTCAGCCACTATAAATGTGCAAATTTCCCACTGGATTTATCACTTTTTTTTTTTTTTTTTTTTTGGTGTGTGGGGGAGAATAGCTTTAATGTTGAGGAAAAAAAATCAGTCATATATTAAATCTAACATTTCCAGCCTTTTTAAGGCTTCCTACATAATTTTCCAAGTCATACATGAAGCTTTTAAATTATGATGAGAAGGAAAAAAAATATTTTAAAAAAAGCAGTTGTGATTAAGATGCACAAAAACATTTATTTCTCTCTTTTTCCACTTTCTATAACAAATAGGATTCTGAATTGAAATAGAAGCTGGCAAAATTTTCCAGTAATTCAACAGCAGATTATTGATTTTAAATTGTTTAAATAAAAGTGCTGTGCTACTCAGCACTTCTTTTAAATTATAGTAGAACAGAGACATTTGGGGCATACTGTCAGTGATGGGAATATAGGCTTTAAAAGTCCTTTCAATAATAACAATACCTATAAAAATTATGTAAAGCCGTTGTGTTATCAAAGAGAAAACTGACAGAAGAGCACAATATCTTAAAAAGAAAAAAAACCTTTAAACTGTGATTATATTAAATTACGTGCTAAGAACTTTTTGCTTTAGTAAGGATAATAAATGTTATAAGAAAAATGTGCTAGACGATGTTCAATTTTTGGTTCTGTACAGGTGGATTTCTTTATTATTTCAGCAATGACTACAGGATATAAATGTGCCTGTAAGTTGACATTCAATTGACAAGACAGTTGAGTTTCATGACATCTACCTCAAAAAAAGCTCTGCTTTAGGAAACTGGCCAATAAAAAAAAAAAGATTACTTGTGTTTTGTGATGTGACTGGGTATTTTCTAGTTTGCATTTCAAAATAGGAAAACAACTCACAGATCAGTCAGATGAGGAAGAGGGCATGGGATGGACTGAGTTTATAGATTGACTTAACCCTCTCACTTATCTTTGGAGCGCATATTGTACACAGACAGTGCTTAAATAGGGATTTACAAACCCCTTAGCCTTCTCAGAAAATTTACACCTGACTCAAATCTAGGAATGCTTGATCAGGCTGCGGATCACCAGCACCACATAAGGAACAAGGTACAAGTACTGGGGCATACCTGCACAGTTCCATTTTAACAAGAGTTTTTCTTCCCCAAAAAACGTTTAAAGGGAAACCAGCACTGAATGACCACTCACTTTCCTGCTTCTCTTTTCTCCACATCTTTGGACTGTCTTGTTCTAACTGCCATGTTCACCTGTCTTATGAAAATGAAGGTTTGGAGGCTGTTCACAAAGACACAGCAGACCTGCTTGGTCACTGCCTTTTGTGGAATAAAGAAGGAAATTTTCCTATTGGACCTAACTATCAGAGATCAGTGACTATTTTCCCACCTTCATGAATCCTGGAAGTATAGTGTTGTTAAAGAACAGGAACGTAGATTTAACATCTAGTGCTTTGGATGCATGTTAGTTCATTACGGTTTGTGGCTGAGCTCTAAAAGGCCTGAGTCCTAAAATGAAAATGAACCTGCATTTCCACCTGTAGTCATTGTTTCAGTCTCTATCAGAGAGAGATTTTAGTCTCCCCACATTAGGCCCACTTAAATTGCTAGATACATTAAGCTAATAAAGCCTGTTGTTTAAATCCTCACCTGTGTTTGCTTTTAGATGACCTGTGTCCAGACCAAAGATCAGAGCGCTTATTTGGAGTCTATCACAAATCAGTGATACGCTCTCTGATGATGGTTTCCTTTGCTACACAGTAGCTTATATATGACAGACTATTAGCATATACCTATATATTTTTTAAGTGGCATGCTTTTGTAGAGACGGCAGCTTCACTACACAATTTGCATAAAAGGCAGCATTTTCTAGAAAATAATTCTAAGGCACTTGAGTAATGTGAAAAACAGAAAGTAATTCTGTGTATTCTGCAAACCAGTGTAGATTATTCCTTCCCAGTTGCCAAGTAAAGGAAATAGATTATCAAGCTGAATAGTTGGTTAATTTCTTCCTGTTTTATTAGTAATCAGCAAATCTATTTGCTTTGTTTTGAAAATCAATACCATTGTGTTCTGTGTTCCATAAAATCAGAAGAAAATCACTGTAATTTATTTAATAAGATTTTTTTTTAGCATGCAATGGAACTGTACCTGTTGGACTTTTTTTGTTTGGTTTTTTTTTTTTTCTTTAGAGTTGATTGTTGCAACAAAATGCCGGCTAAATTCATTGGCAAAATTACATGAAGTAAAAGATATGTCTGAAAATTTCAAATTAAAAAGTAAAATTATTGAGCGATTATTCCACAAACATTAACAAATTGTGCTATAAGATTATTATTAGGAGTTCATCATCAAGTGCTGAGAAGTTAAGAATGGCAGAACTAACATGCTGAGACAACCTTTAATTGCGCACCTTGTGTGTGGACTGTAAGATCGTCTTTAATTACATAATCATACACTATTTTTTCCCCTGAGAATAACTGCCTCACTGTGTGCACAGAATGGACGATGCTTACTTAATGAGCAGCTATTCAGAATCTTTTTCTTCATAGCATTTAGTGAATGGCCCCATGGTTTATTTACAGCACATTATACAAATGCAACTCTGCAAAGGAAATTATTACTTCTCCTATCAGCTTTCCTGGGATTAAGGTTAATATAGTATCTGAAAGGAGAAATGACTGCCTTTTGGAAAAGAACATTAGCTCTTGCCAATCTCTGTGATGTTAATTTTGACCGTTTCTAGTAAATGAGTGAGGTAGTTTCTAGTTAGCTTGTATATCATTTAATTTCTCTGATTTCAGCACAGATAGATTTTAGAGTTTTAATTATTATTTGAATTTTGAGTTACGGATTTATCTTTACAATATTTCTTAGAGTTTTGATATATAGAGCACTTTTTGAATTAAAAATATGGATTCCAAATTTTTCATTTCAGTTCAATCTTCATTTTTATTTCAGCTCACAGTTTGTGCGGATCTTACTAGGTACCAGTAGGTAGATAAACAATAAGTGCTGAGCAGCTATTGTTACACAGGATTTGAAGGGGGAAGATAGAGATATAACCAAGTTTTCCAATAACATTAACCAAGAAATCATCCTTACTCATCATGGAATCTTTTTCCTTATCCAAACCTCCCACACAAAAAAAAAAGGGGGAAGGGGAATAAGGGGAAAAATTGCTTACTCTTTAAACAATAATTCACACCTGATTCATTCTGAAAGTCTCTGAATTTAAGCATTAAAAGAAGCCCACAGCTATATGACTTTATTTTTCAGCATGTGAAAAGGGAAATATCATGCATTAAACTAATATTTCCTTATATTTTTATTTTATGACAGGTTCATGTGCTGTTTAACAAATAGACAGGCAAACTGCATTACTTATAAATCTCACAAGAGAGAGATTTGGGTTCCAAAATAAGCTCTATTTTTATTCTTTCTGTGATAAAATACCTTCTGGCTCACAGAAATATGTTTGACCTGGAGGCTAAAATATTTTTCTACCACAGAGAAAATTGATCAAGCTGCTTCGATTCATTAAGAATTGTTCTGTTAGAATAATAGAATGACAATTACTCTGTCAGAAACTTTGCTATACAGTTTTTGTCTCAGATATGAACAACCTGTAGAAGGGCTCTGACTAGGGCAGAACATACAGTGATAAATTCACAATATACATTTCAGAGTCTGGTGTAATTAACAACAATCTTTTACTTGAAAGTTAATATATCACAAAGGAGAAGACTTTTTTTTCAGTATAACACCACTAAATTTAAACCCCTACACTGATTTCTTTTCTCTCAGACATAGCTTTCCCTGTACAAACAGTAAGAAAACACACACACCGCCACCACCACTACCTATTTCAAAATACAAAATCTGACAAATAAAAAATAATTTCCAGATTCATGACAAAACAGAACAGTTGTGTAATGCTACAGTATTTTCAAAAGGGCTGGTTCTGTATCTTACATAATTGTGGGTTATGAAATGTAGTATTTTAGTGCATTTGTCCCAGAAAAATCTTATGTCAATTGAAAGCAAAAGTGAGGGAAATCACTTTCTCAGTATTACTGATTAACTAGGTCTTTGTGAACTACAGGTTGTTCTCAACTCATTGCTGACCTGAGAGCAAATTTCTTTTACATGATCCCCCAAAAAATAATCTAAGTCCCACTTCATTCCCTGGTGATGCTAGATACATAAAACTTGTTAATTCTTTGGATTGCTTTGAGTAAAGTGGTCTTCAGAAAAACCCAAGATCTCAGTCAGTATTAGCTCACAATTTCTGATACATCTGATGACTCCTTTTCCCAAATTGTCCTTTTGTTCCTCTCAAGGATTCAGTCAGGAGGTTCAAATGACGGTAGCAAACAATTCTTTCAGGGTTATTGTTATATCAGACAATTTTCAGTTTCCCTATAAGAATAGACTGAAACTTCCACTGAATACTTATGATATGCACTTTTTGCATATCTTTATTATGATGGTTCTGATGAAAGCATCTGCAGAAGTCAAGTGATTTGAAGAAGGGGATGAATTATATATTATATTTTCACGTAGGAAAAAAAAAACTTATTGAAAGGGAGATAAATCTCTCTTGAAAAAATTTTTAAGCACAAAAGAAGATTCTTCTGAATAGAAACCCGAATTTGGCCAATTTGTGTGGTATTATCCTGAAGGATACTTCCTTAAAACACCATAGAAAATGCAATTGAGAGAAAATTGTTCAAGTTGTATGATCATTCCAAGATTTTCCTATTTCATAAAAGTACTCACTAAATTGGTAGATGGTGGCTGTTGCTGCTTTATGGTTTTCTAATACCATATGAAAAAGTGCAGATTTAAATACATGAGAACTCAATGAGAACTCATAAACAGTTTCAGTGAAACACCAGAACACGGGAAATTATTAAAGAAATTGAAACAACTGATTTCAAACTTTTAATGTTTCAACAACAATATTTTTCCCTTGAAATCATATAAGCTTAAAAAGTAAATACAGTAAGTCACCCTCCTCTTCTATCCTTTCTTCCAAAAAATAATCAGATTTGAAAAGACATTACGTATTTATTTTAATTTGATCAAAGTGGAAAAACTACTTATTTGTCTACCACTAATACACAGACCATCTCTTTTTTTGTCCTCCTTCCATAACCATGAGCAACATGAGCCACTGCATAGAAATGAGTAAAGACAGAATCATGGACAAAATTAAGTCTTTCATTGCCTTCAATCACAAGGTCATCACAGTGCAATTCTTGTGCATAGTAATGCAAGATTAAGAAATGCTGTCTTCTGCTCCAAATGGCTAATATATTGGAAAAAAGCTTTGGATGAAATGGAATTTGTTAAATATTGTCTGTTCCTTTCTTTAGAACATTGTGTTTTACATTTGTAATTCAATCTCCCTATGAATTTTCAGAAACTATTTCAATTACATTGGTTAAAATTATTCTATCAACAGAAAATAAATATTTTAAATAAAATATATAAATTTATATAAAAGGAAGGCACTGCCAAAACCTCTATTAGATATACATGTATTTAATCATAATCATACATGCATGCATATGCACACATATAGGTATTTGCTTTCACATATGTATATGTAATGGTTTAATAATTTAAAGATAGATTTCTTCTCCTCTGTCCACTCCACTCTCATTTCTAGTAACAGAGGCAGATCTCAAACATGCAATATGGGACTTCTTTTAGCCAACAACCATGGACTATGTCTGAGCTCCCAGTACAAAAAAGACATTGACATACAGTGACAAGTCCAGTGAGGGACCATGAAGGTAATTACAGGGCTCAAGCATGTGGTGTATGAGAAGAGGCTGAGAAAAATCAATTTATTCAGTCTTAAGAAGAGGAGGTTAAGGAAGGATCTTATTGCTGTATCCTTCTACCTAGTGGAAGGGTAGACAAGAAACAGACTCAAACACTTCTGAGGTGTACAGTGATAGGAGAAGAGGCAACAGACACAAGTTACGGTGGGAGAAATTCTGATCAGATGTTAGAAAACAAATATTCACAATGAGGATACTGAAATATTGGAGCAGATGCCCAGAGGACTGTCATCCTGGATGGTACTCTAACCTGACAGGACACAACCCTGCACAACTTCTATCACAGTTGGCCCTTATTTCAGCAAGGGATTTGACCTTCACAGGTCACTCCTAACATAAATTAATCAACGACTCTGTAACTAAGTTAGTTAATAAGAGGGAACACCAGTACTAACACTTCCAAGGATAAAAGATCCTTCCCCTTCTTATAGCTATTATTATATTGTGATTTTTTTTTTCTTTTTTAATTTTTACCAAACTTAATTTAAACAAAGCATCTAACATCCTTTCCTGTTTCTGGAATTATTTATGCACTGTTTTAAAATGTCACCATTTATTTGGAAAGACTCCACAACTGAGTTAACAACAAGCATAAAATACTATCTTCAAAGCAGTAAAAGAGGAGTTTCCTGTCTGACAGCATTATTGTTAACAGCATTGGTGAGCGTAATTCCCTGTGCACTGCTTTGACAATTTAGCCCATAAAGTTAGATGATGCTCATTTTACTTTCTGACAGTTACACTTTGTATGAATCATGTAAGAATAAAAATTCAGCAAAATCAAAAGTGATGTCAGCATATTAGAAAGAGTATAGAAGAAACTCTTGGAGGTGGTTCAGTTACCCAATCTGAAACACTACCTGAACTGCATTTAATGCTCATTGACATGTCTTACAGTGCTGTCTGGCCTCAAGCAGATGGCTGAGAAACTAAATGCTCTCCTGCAAGTCCTGCCTCTTCAGTCAGTCCCGTAGGGTTTATATTGAATACCACATGGATACCTATGTGTAGGCAATGGATTGTACATTTTGGCTGAGCAAACTGAGGTATTTCTTAAACGACTTCAATAAAGTCTTTCAGATTTTATTGCTGAATCACAAGAGACAAATTTCACTATTAGGTCAGTCATGGTTAAGGTGCAGACATGAAGTACCTTACATTTATTTCTAACAGATTAGATTTCTGTTATAATCCTGAACAGTGACCATCATAAACTGTGATCCTCCTGCTGCTGAAACTTCAGACCCACAAGGAGGTTAAGACTACCATTGTTCACCATATTAAAGTATTTATTTATTTATAACCAAAGATCAATTTTTATTTTAACTTCTCTGTCACTGGTTCCATATGTCATTTTAACAGTGTTTTTAGCTCTACAAACCTTTCAGACTTCCCAGCTCTCAGAAGCCAAAACCAACACCTCTGCATACATGGAGGGTCCACTCCAAAGAATGCAGATGACTGTTGATTAATTTACTACTTTATGCCCTGCTTTTTGTAACAATTTTGTCAATGGTTAAAGGAATCAGTCTTACAATAGTATATATGAGAGCAAATCAAAGTACTCGTTTGCTCATCCTAATGAAGACAAGTCATATTCCTTCAGTATCAGACTTCTTCCTTCTCTTTATATTAATTAGCATAACCCTGGCTCAAACACTAGTCTCATCTGCAACAGTTGTTCAGTATCAATCAGTGAACATTAATGAATTAATAATCTTTAATTACTTCTACTGATGTACAGACAAATATTTACAATCAATACAATGGCAAAAAAAATCTGGAGGAACAAAAATTTCATATCTGAGTCCGCTATAACAATTCATGAATCCTTGTCAACTTTATTAAGTTGATATGTTCAAAAGTCCTTTTAAAAATAAAAATATTTCCTTTGACATTCTCAAAATGTTGGTTTATTTTGAGATAACTCCTCATATGTGAAAGTGTAAAAAGGTGTAAATTGGTTTTTGACCCAAATAGACATATTTCTTAAAAAAAAAAAAAAAAAGGCGCTAAAATAAATCTTTTTATGTTGACCTAAGACAATTATATTTCCAGCTGTTCAATTAGACCAGAAAACCAAAAAGGTCAATATTTGCATGACACTAATCATCTGCATAGCAATATATACGCATAGCAGAACCATAAAATGACTTGCTCCTTGCTGCAGAAATCTGCATAATTGCACAACTTTTCCAGATTTTTTAGATGCATTTCCCATGATTTTATGAGCCACAGTATTCATTATCCTATATTGAGTAACCAGACTCATAATTTTTTCATGACTTTTTGCAGACACTTCGAAATATCAGAACCATATTTTGCGTATAAAGAAAGCAGTTGAATAAAATTGTAATCAAGCTGTCCATTTAAAGGTATACTTTCTGCTTCTTCAGTATAATGGTTTTGCAGAACATTCCCTTGTCTGATACTGTAGTTACTTTGAGGTTTCATTACAGTTTTCCTGGTTTATTTTTTCTTTCTTAAAAGTTAACAACACTGTTCGTGAGATCTTATGCTTCTTAGTGATAAATGAAAAAAAAAAAATTACCTTAAAGCTGTTAATACAAAGGATACTAATTTAGAAAAATAAGGCCTTCAAACAGTCTTAAAGCAGATGAAAGAATGACCTTCATTTCCAAAGCTATGAAAAAAAAAAAAAAAAGGCACCCATGCCCACAAGATTTGCTTTTACAGGAGTTTGCCAATTATTTCCCAAAAAGAAAAGAAAGAAACCAAAGTCTACTACAGAAGACTTTCAGCTGTTTCCATGTCTCTTTCTTGGGAGAGGACTGGTTTCAAACTGTTAGGACTCTTACAAATGATGAGATTAAATGACAGAAATGTGACATCTTTCTGATGAAATTCTGTGCTGCAATAATTAAATAACATAGCAATTTCTGCCATTATTTACTGTAACAGCTCCCTTCCAAGAAAAGGAAAAAAGAAACAAAAGAAGAAGGAAAAAAAAAAAGACAAATACTGACTTACTTCTAAATGCATCGAGAATACTGGAGAATACCAATGGTCCTAAGAAGGAATTAAGAAAACCTGAGATGTTTCTAAGCACAGTGAGAGATGAACTGGGTCCACTGCTTTTGAAGTTAAGTACTTCCTGCTGCGAGCAAATCTTATAAATATGAGGACATTATTAGAGATTATTAAATTAACTACAACACTGAAAATCTTCCGTCTCCCGGTCACCATACAGGATTCTGGTCCTGACCCCAAGTTACTTTCTGTTCAGAGCGCCACAAATCATATTTTTGTATTCCTGAAGAGGTGCTATCAAGGACTAAGTTAGTCTCACATAAGAACCAGCACAACCAATCCCTGTACATATTCTTGAACCCAGCAGTGAGGAAATTGAGGGTCCTGTCATTACTAAGACCCAAGAATCCGCTATCAAAATCACAAACAGCACTGTGGGTGCAGAACTTGCACTGAATCTTTAGTTACAATAAAATAATGGGATATTGTACTGAAAGGTTCAGCTGTGGCTTTTTGCTTCAACGCAAATAAAGTCAGCCTCCACTGGCACAAGGCATGTATCTTTAAGAAAGATTAAATTATGAGAATCAATGTTAATTACTGTAAAAATACATCCATACTTAATAAAGAGGATATTTATTCTATTATTATTTGCACTACCCTAATATCCAGAAATCCCATTCAGTTTATAATGCCAGTGTCCATGCACAGTGTATAGGCTATTAGCCTTTTAGCAAAGAATCTAAGGAGTAGCAAAGAATGGCAGGGTAAAGAAAACACATGGAAAAATATGGGAGGTATAGAGTCAGTGATTACATGGCAATGCAGTATAAAAGGATGTAGGCACAATTCTGGCATATTTCTTTAGTCCCAAGAGCTGAAGCCTAATCACCTAAGCGTTAATAAAACCTTCATAGTACTCCATATACGATAATGAGAACAGGAGGTTATTAGCCCATCAAAGAACTGAATGCATACCCACTTGTCATTTATGTGGCATCTACAACCATGTGAGAATGTGCGGATGTGTCTGATTTTTTCTCTTCATGCAAATTCAGCTACTTCTTCACTCTCATGAACATTCATCCAGTACCATTTTCAGTATGGTAGAGGTATAAATAATTTCAAATAGTATGCCACTATAAGTGGAGGAATGAAACAAAGGAGTAGGACCAATATATTAAAAAGTGATCTAAAATATTTCTGCAGGGTTTTTTTTCTATGAAATTCATAGCATAAATAGCATGGGATGCTATGAAGTTTTTACTGTCAGTTGTTTCAGTGACGTACATAAGTTATTCTAGGCTTTTGGAGTAAAACATGTATCTCAAATTTATAACTGTACATCTTTTAAAAGATGTCAGTATGTATTCCCTCATAGTGCTTGCATAAGATGTAGACAGTATGCAAAATTGTATATGGAGTTAAGTTTTAATTACATCCTAGTTGAGAAATATCAAGTCTAGGTTTAAAACCAAACCAAACCAAACCAAACCAAACCAAACCAAACCAAAACCAAACCAAACCCAAAACAAAGCAGCTAATATTCTTCAAGTATTTTTATGGTTAAAGAGGCTCCTGTCCTTATTTTTCCTGAAAATCATGTTAGTGGCATCTAATTGCCTAATGTCAGAAACCAAAGCAGTGAAGTGCCATTCACAGTAAAATCCAATACTTGCAAACAATTCTATTCAATTATATAATATTTCTGTCTTTGATAAAAAAGTAATATTTTAATTTGATAGAATAGTGATCATTTTGTCACTGCAGAGGCTATATCTTCCACAGAGCTTGTCAATTATTTGTTGCAAGTCAATGAAGTTAGCTGATCATTATTCAACTTTGTTTCTATTCTGTAATCCAAGTGATCTGAGGAGTGATTTTTCAAGTACACAAAATTTCCCTTGCAGAAGGCAAATTTAAACCTTGGAATTCAATGAGAATTTGGGGAGGGAGGAAAGAGGAGGGAGGTGATAACTGCCACCATGTTGCTGGTGTTAATCCTTTCGCATGTCTCAGAGAGATCTTCGTGATTAATGAGACAACTGAGGTCATGCAAGGAGCTAAGAAGGAATAAGATCACATTGGATTTACTGACCACAGACGAGGCAGTTTGGTTTTGCAAATGTACCTCAAGGTTCTTCTGCAGAGTTCCCTTACCTTGGTGCCATGTTTCTAAAGGGAGATGATGCATAGCAAAGGCCAGAAACAATTAGGTATGGATAGGGAAGACCCGCTGTTCAATTTTATTACTGTTAGGTGGGTCTAAAAGTTTCACAGTCAAGGGGGAAGCCTAGAGGTTTACAGCTCCCATAATTTCTTTGTGAAATCTGGAGAAGCTTTTGTTAATTACACAGCTGCTACCACAGCTATGTAGGTGTTTCTGAAGGGGAAAATGTAAGGAAGGGAAAGATAAGTAGAAAGACATTTTATTATAAAAACAATATAGATTTCTGAAAAAATACTTGTGCACATAGTCTCCTTCAAAGGGACGAAATCTCTATTCCTAAAATCAATGCTAAAAGTATGATCAGAAACAATGTTACAAGTGCTCAGAGGGCTTTTTGCCCAGCTCTGATCATTACTCATCTCTGGAGGGCCTGGCTCATCTTCTAGTGCACTTAACAAGATAAAAGAGAGAATGATTTATTCTATACACAGCTGTTAAATGAGAGCTCTTGATTCCAGTTTGAAACAATCTCAGAGACCATAACTTTCTTTTATTTTCTTTCTTGTTGTGCAACAATGTTTATAGTTTTCCCAGTTGTGGCTGAGAGGTCGCTCAGTGAAATTTCCTGACCCTCTCTGATAACAGTTAAACATATCACTGATGGATCTCTGTTGTTTGCCATAGTGGCTGCCGCTTACTGATTTTCCCACTTCTCTGTCTTGTCTTTTGACATATCATTCAGAGCTCATGCGTGACAGCTCTTTTGTGTAACCATGTTGCATTATATATCATTTCCTTTCTTGAAGATGTACTGTAGAATATTTCTGCTCACAGAAATACTTTTTCATTTGGCTTTAGAAACATCTGTCATCTCCTGCAGGATAATATACAGTATATCCACTTCTTACATCATTTGTCTTAGAACCACTTATTTCCTCCTTATTTTGCTTCCTTTCAGTTAGCATCCATCTTTTACTCTCGACAAAGACAATAAATATCTTTTTCTCTCCTCTTTCTCCTTATCCAGTTGGCCTTCCCTTACATTGGGCTCTAAATGAAGTTGATATTTCTCAGTATATTTTGTCCAAATCTCTTACAGATTGGGGTTTTTTTAGTATCTGTCATTTTCAGCTTATGTCAAACATTTTAGTCTAACATTGAAGGAGACAAGAATCTTGCAGTTGGTGTACTGTATTAAAGGAAGAACATGAGAATCCACCTTTTAACCCTCACTAGAATATTTACTGGTTCTTTCCTCTAAACCTCAAGTCTCTTAAACAAACATCTCTGTAGTTATGTATTTAGTATGTCATCATACATACGTGTATTTATATATATGATTGTGTGCACGTATGCTATATACATGCATGTATGTATATACCAATTTATATATTGAGCAGTGTGGGGAGAGAGAGAGAAACATTACTATCTGGTAAAAACAGATTTTTAATTGTGTCTTTTAAGCGTGAACTTTTTCCTGAACTGAACAGCTGAACGATTCATTTAATCCAGTGTTGGCTAAATGTTACCTCTTTCTCAGAGGCAGAAAAGTCTATACTTAGTCCCATCTAGGAAATCACAAGTACATCCTTATCAATTTTTTTTTTTTTATATTATAACCAACTTCATGGTAGTTTTTCAGGGGAAAAAAAAAATCTATGATCGTTTGAAACAAATATGAATTAACTGTAAGACACATTTTTTTCCTTTAGTGAACATACTGATGGTCCTTAAATGTTTAAAAATTTGAGAAATTTATTTTGAAATTCCTGCACATTTTTAAAAAAGGTTTAATTTAATAATTTCTTAATAGGATTGTTAGAAAGATGATAAAATGTTTACGCATAGCAATGTAAGTAATGTAATATGTACAATATTTATTATATAGATATAAATAAATGTATATGGGTGTATATTATATATAATATCTATGCAATGCATATTCTATAGATATATATGTATATATAACATAATTATGAAGACAGAAAACACATATTTGTATATAATTATGTATATATTTATATATCATTCCTCTAATACATATAGTCCCTGTCTTGTCTGTAAACCAAAAATTAGGATTCAGGAGTAATGGACAGGGTGTATGTGTGTGTCTGTGTGTGTAGTTTGAGGGAATTCCTTAGAAAACTGAAGCAGAGAAGAACACACCTGTGGCTGTAAGAAGAAACAAACATAAGCTACTTGATAGTAATTCTCTTTAAGTCTCATATAAATTTAGAAATATTTTTTTAAATATTTTTAAAGGTGATAGTATTTTAAAGAAAATGTGAGCGATGTGCACTTACTGCCCAGAAAGCCAATCGCATCCTGGTCTGCATCAAGAGAAGCATGGTCAGCAGGTCGAGGGAGGTGATTCTCCCCCTTTACTCTGCTCTCATGAAACCCCAGCTGGAGTACTCTGTTCAGGTCTGGGGCCCCCAACATAAGAAGGACATGGACGTGCTGGAGCGAGTCCAGAGGAGGGCCACAAAGATGATCAGAGAGCTGGAACACTTCTCCTATGAGGACAGGCTAACAGAGTTGGGGTTGTTCAGCCTGGAGAAGAGAAGGCTCCAGGGAGACCTTATAGCAGCCTTCCAGCACCTAAAGCACGTCTACAAGAAAGCTGGAGAGGAGCTTTTTACAAGGGCATGTAGTGACAGGACAAGGGGTAATGGCTTTAAACTGAAAGTGGGTAGATTTACATTAGATATAAGGAAGAAATTATGTACTGTGAGGGTGGTGAGGCACTGGAACAGGTTGCCCAGAGAAGTTGTGGATGTCCCCTCCCTGGAAGTGTTCAAGGCCAGGTTGGATGGGGCTTTGAGCAACCTGATCTAGTGAAGGTATCCCTGCCCATGGCGGGGGGGTTGGAACTAGATGATCCTCAATGTCCGTTCCAACCCAAACCATTCTACGATTCTATGATTCTATGAAAATAAGATGAAACTCATTTAAAAAGGCATGTTTAGTTTTATTGATAGCACTAAAGGGATATCTTTAAAATTAACTGAGTAGGAGGAATCAACTAAAACTGCAACATTCACTAGGAAATTATTAATTTACTTTACTGTTTGGGGTTTGTTTATTGTTTTTTTTCCTGTATCAAGGTGATGCCTAAGGAAGAAATTAAATGTAGAAGTAGGCAAGTTTATAACCACTTCATAATGTATAGCAGACAGTTATCTGTATATGTTGTCCAGTTCATTGCAAAACGGAAAGGTTTCAGAAAAGTGCTTCAGCTATGATTCACCTCTCAAAGATGTTTTACACAGCAAGAGATTTGATGAGTTCATTCTCTTCAATAAGAAGAAAAGAAGGTTAAGGCATGGGTTGACCAGAAAGTACAAGCAAGCACACGAGGAACAAATTTCTAACAGTGGCCAGCTTTTTAATCTAGGAGAAAAGGGTACAATAAGATCCACTGCCTGGAAAATGAAACTAGGGGATGAAAAATCAAACATGGGCAAGAATATTTTACAGTAGGGACAGTTTATCACTGTAACAGCTTACCTATGAACCTAGTAGGATCTCCATTGCTTGAGCCTTTAAATTGAGACTAGCTGTCATTAGAAAAGGTGCAACAGAGTTCAAATGCTGGGTGTTTAAGAGACACATTACCAGTCTGCATAATGCATCATATTAATGATCATATTCCTACCCATTCTTAAAAATATATTCCATGCAGGTAGACATATAGGGAGGGAAGTTGTTATTACTAAATTACTCAATATATTTGTCGTATGAATGGTAAAACATTTATGTGCAAGTATGGCAATGCTAGTAATGCAACTTCATGGTCTGCAAACCTTAAACACACAGATAGGCAAAATAAAGTTTATTTACACGTATACCTACACATATATACTCTGCTGAAGATCCTCCATATGTCTCCAACATGTATAAGTCATTTAAAATGTGAATACTTTTTTAATACACACAAAACTTGCAACAAAGAGGGGAGAAAAGTTGTATTAGGCATGTTAACTTTCTGTGGCTGCATTCCAAAAGCCTTGTAAAAGAACCATGGCTAACAGGAACATATTTAGTCTCCTTTTAAAACAGTTATGTTCAAAGTCTAACATATTTTGTCAAAAAAATCCTGTGGTGAAATCCATGCCACCTTGAAGTCAGTGATGAAATCACATTTGTGAGTTTATAAACCACAGTATCTTCTGTTAAACAAAGCAACAAAAGTTAGAAAAAATAGGCAAGTTCTTCATGGAGTCAGGATTTCATTGCTGTTGCAGCTGCTTCTTCCTTATAATATGTATGCTTATTTTTCTACAGTGTGACAAAATATTTCTTTGAGGAGCAAGGGGAGGAAGAATGTGGATTTGTCTATTTTGGGGTTTTTTTCAAGAACATCTCTTTCCCTTTCCTCTCACCCTTTCCAAATACTAGTGCCTTTCTGGCAGCAGCTAGAAGTTATGGGCACTTTTCAGTAGATTAGTTGGGTATACATTTAATTTGAAACATTACTCCTCATTAAATTGTTGGATTATTTGTACATGTTTTATACAACTAAATATAACTAAATGTATTTGATTGTAATGGAAAACTGAAGTCCAAAAGATTGGAGATAATCAGAACTGAGGTGACAGGAATTACACCGCAGGCAAATATCTAAGCATTTTCATGGTTGAAAACTTTCTCCAAAGTTTTTGTTTGTTTGCTTGTTAGTTTGTTCATTTTTTAACTGAACAGTATGCAAGGTAAGTCAGTAGTCAGTTAGCAGCACTTTTTATATTGTATGATGAGATGGCACCATTACCTGAAGCTGACAGACACAATCTGCTGCTTCTAAGTGTTCCTCTGCCTCCAGAGCATCAGCTGGAGCTAACGATCAGCTCGCAGGGCTGTGGACAAGTTCTTCTGTGGACACCAAAGAACTGCACTGGAAACTTCATCTTTCCCATCTGCCTATGAAGCATATCCCCAGAGCCTGCAGAGGCAGATCTTCTCAGTTTGACCATTTTAGACGGTTAGAGGTAAATGGGCAGAAATTGGTCTAATATGTCAATTGCCAAAGAACTGAGCAACTCACTGCAGTAGGCCAGATGGCTTTATTTCTCCACCACCATACTGAGTTTCCTATTTAATTACAAAACTTCTATTTGAGCAATTCCATAGGGAATACTTAGAAACTTCCAGTTAAAGCTATGCAGGTGTGCACCAGCTTTGACAGGCTCAGAGCTTATATCAAACAAGGATGTTGTGATGAGATAAGACAAATTGGGGAGAGTAAGCACTGGGAGAATGACAAATAGAGTGACATTGCACGGCCCTCTGTAAAATGTTATTTTTTAATATTTAAAAGAGTTTAAATAAATATTTAATAATTATAATTATAAACTAAAACCAAAACCTGTTTAAAATACCTTTTTTTAAAAAATAACATCACATTGTTTGAACTTGATAGGAACAGATAGTCAGAGCAATTACACATCTAGTGTGAACAGGTGGCACTTAACTAGAAACTATAATAACTTTTAATATAAAGACAAAGGATCTCATCGTCTGATTTAAAGATCACAATGAGATTTATCTCGATGAAGATAAAATGAATATTACATTAAACAGGCTCATTATTTCAGCTCATGTAATGAAAAATTTTATTTATTACAAAACTATTAAATGCAATTCCATTTAATTTGCCTTCCCACAGGACACTCTAAACAAAGGCTTGGAAACCAAATCACAGTTTTGTCCTAGCTTATAACTGAGAAATCCCTTCACACATAGAGATACAACGCAAGTATGGATAAGAATGCTAGATTTTAAACACATTTGCAAACTAAAAAGACACACAAACCTTTGCAAATGCAAACAGCAGCTCTTGAGATATCAGAGCTGCTCAAATTAAACTTCAGAAATGTCAGGGTCACTTTAAAAAAGTGAGAAAGGAAAACTTAGAACCTGCAGTCTGACTCAGCGTTCTCCAAATCTGCTTTTCAACTGTTTTCATGCCTGATCAGTGTGAAGAAACAGCCTCATTAAAATAGCTAGCCTTTTCCTAATGGCCAAATTAAAGAGGATGGAAGATAGAATCAATCTGAAATTTTATAATTTCATTGTTTTATTACAGACCACCACATCAGGGACTGATGCACTAAAGAAATGCAAGGTGTAGCAAATCTACAGCCGTATCCACCTGTGTATTTTGACAGTACTGGACATCTATTCTTTTCTCAGAACAAAACAGGGGAGAGGGGGAAGTGAGTGACTGCAGTTCAGAAATCAGAGGAAGACATCTACCTACTGTTTTATGCTCCAAATAAAATATATGAAAAGTAGGCTTACTAAAAACTGAATTCTAACTGGAATGAAGAGCAACACAGAGTGATGGAAGTTACATCACATCTCTACAGTAAAAGCAAAGATTGGTTTTGTACCTTAAGCAGAGATTTGGTGGTATTGTTATTTATGGAGAGAATGTAATTTTGCTAAGGGACAACACTTTCTTACGTAAATTCCCAAGGATTTACTAGCATATGTGTAACTAATTTAATTTTAACTCATACTGATTAATGGAGTCATAAAAGCTTTCCAACATGACAACACACGAAAGAGTGGAAGAAAATCATAATCCAATCTATTTGTTTCTTTCCATGTGAAATTAAATGCAAATGTGTCAATGTGGTGTTTCTTTGTACAATAATTAAATGAAAATATTTACAATTTAAAGATTGAATCTTTAAGATATTTTTATATAAAATAAGAACTAAGCTTCACAAGGTTTTCCGTAATTCAACATCCATCATTATTTACATTCTATTAACTACTCTAATAAAAATTCCTAATACATAAATTGGTAGTGTCACGTCCCACCTACGAGGAGGGGAGAGTGACTCAGATTCACAAATCCCCTCGGTGTGGTTTGAGGTGAAATAACACCCAAGGTCCGTACATAAACACCAACTTTAACAGAACAAACATTCTGTGAACGTTGGCCCTCTTACAACTATATTGACCTGAGCTATGCAGCTTTATGAAAAACCAAAGTAGGCGTTGCATTACTTAACAATTGGGGGGGATGGGGGGGGGAGGGGTGCAGGGGGGAGAGAGGGGGAGAGAGGGAGAGGGAGGGAGACAGAGAGAGCATGAGAGCGAGCCCAGGCACCAGTCCTGGATCCAGCATCAGACCTGCCAACAGGGGTGTTCAGTGTAGAGAGCACCCAATATGGGGCTTGGACATGCCCCTATTTATTGGCCCCAGACCCTGAACTTCTGGAACCTTCTCTCGCCCCAGTTCCAGGAGTGGTTGAGATACAGTCAGTCACCAGGGCTCTTCCTGGGCTTGCTCCTCCCACTTCTGGAACCGCCCCTCGGGGCACTGCCTGGGCTCACAGTACAGTTACTTGAGTCTCGTCCCTTACAGGTAGTATGAGCGAACAGAAAAAAACTGGATTTTTCTTAAGTTTCTGACATTCTCTCCAGAGAAAACTTTGTTTTGAAAAGTGTATTTCACCTTCCCTTAAGAATATATTCCTTTGAGAATGCTTGAAGCACTGTAGCTACTGTTGAATTACATGCTTGGAATTTGTCTTAAAAATCCCTGATTTTTCCACTGAATATTTATTTCTACCATGTAATATGAGTACTGGATAGTTGCTTCCTATAAAGTTATGTACAGAGAATGTGAATGGAAGTTTCTTTATAGCCTGCAGGAGTTCAGCAAGTGTTTTTGAGAAGGAAGAATAACAGTCCTTCTGACACAAGAACTTCATGGTGTTTTGCAGTAGGTACAATAAATCTAGCTAATAGCCAAATGGTACATTCTGGAGTAGAGTCTTTCTAAACACACCTATCCTATGGGAATGGATACAATGTTTTGTTAAGGTTTGTCTCATCTTCTTCCTAAGATATTTAGGATTGATTTGTTTTGAATATTCTACACAAAATGAACACTCTACAATAAAAATATAAGATCCACTTGCTTACATGACTTATTTTGGAGGTTGCCTCAGTTACTTTGTTAAAATGCATGTTAGAATGAATATTTGAGAGACAAAAATATGTTTACCATTGCATAAAAATGCAAATAGGAAGCTTATTGACACTGTACAGAGGGAACATCAAGCCTTTATTTCCTGGTTTCTGTTTTGTTTAAATTTAAAAAATTATATGTAAACACCATGACCAGTTGTTTTCCTCTCCTAATCCAGAAGAATAATGCTTTCTTTTATTTCTCTAATAATTTTTTTTTTAATTATATTCCAGCTGATTTTGATTTTATAACTTGGGAGTGGTTTTGCTAATGACAGTCTTCCCTCAAGGCTAGTATTTTACTGTTTAAAATAATTGCAGCAATAAGCCATGTAACACTGATTTTAATGTCTGAAGGTGTTTTCACTAAAGTCTATGAAGAAGAGACAGCAGAAAGACGTTGCAGTGCAGGAATAAGAATCTGTTTTCAGACCCGGGAGTTACTTGGTTTCTGATCTTAAGCAAAACACTTCGATTTCTCTGTGTCACTCTTGGGCTTAGGATAGAATGGAGATATTGAGAAGGTTTTTGTTTTGTTTTGTTTTGTTTAATGTTTCAGGTCTTTATTAACTTGTTCTATTATCCAATATATGTAAGTCCTTATACAGATTTGGATTTGAACTAATTTGGTTGAGGTTTTTTTTCAAAATCAGAGAAATTCTTAACACAACAGTAAACACATATCTTTTTCCCCGTTCCAGTAAGAAAATATTTCAAACACTGTAAACCAGTGTACATTGTACTACGAAAAGGTGCAAAAATAATTTTCATTATTTGAAATCACAGTACTTAACTACCAATAGAAAAATTAAATTAGCCCATAATACACAAACTGGCATTGCCAGGACATACCTACTAATATTCATGGAGCATTTCTTGGGATTTTTTTTTTAATGAAAAAATATCAGTTCTCCAATTTTAGAAAGGAAGTACAGAAAGCATGACTTTTTTATAAAATTACTTAAATGAAATCTGGATGTCTTACATTCAGAATACTCTTATTTAGTACTTTGTTCTCTGCTTAGAACCTCAAAACATTTGTAAAGGTGGATTGCAGGACCAAGATATAACTCACTGTAATATTTACACTAAAAACTACACAAGGTAAAATGAATCCATTTCTAAAAAATGACTGAATGTGTTTTTCAAAATCAACAACAAGGAATATGGCAAATTCTTAGAGCTAAAAATTCTACTTATTCTAAATTAGCATCTTTTAAAAAATAACAAATGCCATTCTTATTTCCTCCTAATATTTCTTGATATATGTCTGGTAGAACAGTCAAAATAATATTTTTTGCTTATTTGTCTACATTTCTTTAAAACACTACAATATTACAGCTATAGTATATAGTTACTTGAACAGAAGCAAATTGCTTGTAGAGTTGCTTTCCCTAAAATTAATGTTTTTTCCATAAAATCCTTTAAGATTCTGAGATCTATGCCTCTTAAAAGCTTTCCTAACAGTGGATTTATGCTTTGGAAGACATTTTATTGTGTAGTGTACTTACTACTTACAACTTATATTTTACTGTATGACTCATCCTGCTTTGGGCTATCATTGGTAATACCATTTGCTCAATAAATTTATACAGGATCCTAACAGTAAAAACATAATTAGACAGTAACAGAGCAAACCCATATCCCTAACAAGGTCCTTTGACAAATCATGTACAGAGTGCTTTACCCGATTTCCC
Source organism: Gymnogyps californianus (assembly GCF_018139145.2). Lineage (NCBI taxonomy): Eukaryota > Metazoa > Chordata > Aves > Accipitriformes > Cathartidae > Gymnogyps > Gymnogyps californianus. The sequence continues at coordinate 38,391,501 of NC_059500.1, forward strand.
TATTCATTAATTTTATTCACAATAATCAAAATTTAGGTCATCATAAGATATTTGCCTGAGGATAAATTCTTTTCTTTCCTATCTTTTATGAAGAAGATCCTTAATTCAGTATTTTCTGCCTCCAGAAATCTGAATTAAATGACCATTTTCCCCAGCATCCTATGACCTGCGTTTATGTTCAACAGAACTCTAAATAAGAGATTTGTGCTCCAGATTGCTGGTTCCAAACAGAAGCAGAGACCCTGCTAAAATTTAAAATAGAATTGCATACACTCAAGAGATCTAGAAAAATTTAAAAAGAATTATTCTCATTTGAAGTTTAACTTTAGGAAACAAAAAGTTAAAAAAAGAAAGGCTTCTAGCCCTTGCTCTTCCAATAGAGAAAAATAATAACCTTAACAAACAAACAAACAAAAAATCAATTTATTTGAAGATACTATGTCCAGTCTGGCCACCATAATACATTTCACAGCATTATAGCACACTATTTTTGTTCGTACACTGGGGAAATGTTGGTATAAAAATACAGAAAATTTGGCTCATTTTTTGTTTGCTTGAAATCAGATTCATTAGACTCTGTGCCTTCAGACAGTTGCTCTCCCCCTCTCCACCCCTGAGCTTCATATTCATTCACACTATAAAATATGCTTTTAGAATTTTCCTCTTGTAATAAATGCAGACTTTTCTGTAAAACGCCTCAAACTAGTTATGAATCTGTCCTGGAAAAGTTTGTCATATAGTAACTGCCTACACTCAACCACATAGAATCATAGAATCATAGAATAGTTTGGGTTGGAAGGGACCTTTAAAGGTCATCTAGTCCAAGCCACCCTGAAATGAGCAGGGACATCTTCAACTAGATCAGGTTGCTCAGAGCCCTGTCCAACCTGACCTTGAATGTTTCCAGGGATGAGGCGTCTACCACCTCTCTGGGCAACCTCTTCCAGGGTTTCACCACCCTCATCGTAAAAAACTTCTTCCTTGTGTCTAGTCTGAATCTACCCTCTTTCAGTTTAAAACCATTACCCCTTGTCCTATCGCTACAGGCCCTGCTAAAAAGTTTGTCCCTACCTGTCTTTCTTATAAGCCCCCTTTAAGTACTGAAAGGCTGCAATAAGGTCTCCCTGGAGCCTTCTCTTCTCCAGGCTGAACACCACCAACTCTCTCAGCCTTTCGTCATAGGAGAGGTGTTTCATCCCTCTGATCATTTTTGTGGCCCTCCTCTGGATCCGCTCCAACAGGTCCATGTCTTTCCTGTGCTGAGGGCTCCAGAGCTGGGTGCAGTACTCCAGGTGGGGTCTCACCAGAGCAGAGGGGCAGAATCATCTCCCTCTGACCCTTGCTAGCTTCTTGCCAACACAAACATACACAGATTTTGCAGAACCTCTGATAGCTTTTCGGCCTGTGCCTATGATACTTGACCCTGCAAACCTGCAGTCAATGAGATTTGTGACTAAGGATTTCCAAGGTCCAAGCTTTATTCATTTCTATTCAGAAAACAAAAGTGCTTCCTCCTGTATTAAACAATTTAGGCTATTTTAATCTTTAACATCAGGTAGATAAGTAACTCCAAAGATTGTTTTGAGGTCATAATGAGGCCAAGGTGAATGAGAAAATAAACCAATTTCATTTGATAACTTGGTGTCTACTACTTAAGCTGTTTCTGTTCTTAGATGTTCAAAACTACAAGATTTTTATTTCTTTAGGAATTAATGACCAGCACATATGAACAAAGCAAACCTTTAAAAGATGCACTGCACTTTTGGAGCAGGATCAAAAATCAGTCATGATGTTCCCTACTTCTTTTGGAGAGAAACCTTTTTCCACTGTACATTAAATGTGAAAAAGCTTTCAGAATAATACTTTTCTATCATAATTATACCCTATAAAAGTGAGACAAATACATTCTTTTACATGATAATTTAAATTTCTCTTTTTAAAGTCAAAGGTTCAAAGCCTGTCTTAGGCAAGAAAATCAGAAACACAAAAGAGCTCTTAGGTCATCTTCCCCATAGAACACAAATGATTTCTTCTAGAAAACTCCTGATTGCTTTCCTTGATTTTTTTTTTTACTTGCTTTAAAGTGATCAGACTGATGGGAGGACTTCATTTCAAAGTCTGTTCTGCAGTATTAGGAAGTACTAAGAAAAGTTTCTTAATAGTCAGGTTAAATTTTCTTATTCTCTGTGTCAATTTTCTCTTTTTTCTCTGTTACTGTTACTATCACCTTAAACAGCCCTTTCCTCTTGTGTTCACAGCATCTATACATTTACTAACTACTATAATTAGTTAACATAATAACATTATTCATTCCAGACTGGTAGTATATTGAGGGTCCTCTTTGTTAGCACAGGAGAAACACAATATACTAGAAATCTCCCTGTAGAAAATTTGCTTTAATGTATAAACTGGGCAACAGATCTTGGACTTATCTTCACACACAGGTAAGTCTGTTCAGTGTTGGTCTGGCATGGCTGTATGCCAAGACGGCAAGGAAGAGACTGTATTGATTACACATCACAGAAGATTTTCCTTTCAGCAGAAAAAGGGCAAGAGAATTTCCCTTTCATCCCATGCTGATAGTGAAGTTGGACATTTTTAATGGGTCCAGTTTAAAGCGTACCAACACCTATGTTCTTATTTTGATCGAAGGACAGAGTTCACCTTCATTAAACTTAGGCAAGCTTTTAATGCAAAGAAAACATCAGCTTTCTCTCCTGTTTGACCATGTGTCATGGTTTAACCCCAGTCAGCAGCTAAGCACCACGCAGCCGCTTCCCCCTCCCCCTCCCAGTGGGGTGAGGAAGAGGAAAGGGAAAAAAAAAGTAAAACTTGTGGGTTGAGATAAGAACAGTTTAATAACTAAAGTAAAATATAATAGTAACAATAGTAATAATGAAATATAATAATAATAATAGTAATGAAAAGGAATATAACAAAAAAAGGAAGGGGGGGGGAAGGAAAAAAAACCAGTGATGCACAATGCAATTGCTCACCACCCGCTGATCGATGCTCAGTTAGTTCCTGAGCCGCGATCCACGCCTCCTGGCCAACTCCCCCCTGTTTATATACTGGGCATGACGTTCCATGGTATGGAATACCCCTTTGGCTAGTTCAGGTCAGCTGCCCCGGCTATGCTCCCTCCCAGCTTCTTGCACACCTGCTTGCTGGCAGTGCATGGGAAACTGAAAAGTCCTTGGCTTAAGATAAGCGCTACTTAGCAACAACTAAAACATCAGAGTGTTATCAACATCATTCTCACACTAACTCCAAAACACAGCACTGTACCAGCTGCTAAGAAGAGAGTTAACTCTGTCCCAGCCGAAACCAGGACACCATGACAGGCAGAAAGGAACGGGACAAATGAGTATGGCCCAGAGAAGTCAGGCTTACGAGAAATACAAAGTCTGGTATTTCTCAGTACCGCTGCAATGGCTGTGCCTACCCTGACAGAGCAATTAGCTAAGAGGAGCAGGGACTGCATGATTTTCTATGTAAAGGAAACACATCAATGCAGTATAATTTAAACAGTTTAAAAGGCTTTTTCAAAAAAGCACGTTTGTAATTTATACTCTCTCATCAGAAACAGTTCAGATTCAGCAGTGGTAAAAATAAACACAATTCTAATGTAAACAAGGGTGTTTTGAACAACATTCAACAACATAATCTACACCATTATTTAATAGCTGTTGGTGAGCTGTATGATGCCTACAAAAAGCTTATTTTTATAACAGTTTTAAGGTCAGATTCAGTACTGTTTAAATGCAACCTTGTGCCCAGGTTACTTCAACAGACTTAGATGTCTGTCGGGTTCAAACAATTCATTGAATTAGGCCTTTGTTTTTAAGGCACCTGAGTGGAAGACTCCAAGGAATAGATGTCTTGGCATTGGGTGATTACAATTGAAAGGATGGAGCAGCGCGAGACCAAATTGCCTGCTATCGTTCTGCAAAACTTTCCATTCCAAGGACACTTTAGGAGAAAACAGGAAAACAACCTTCCCTTCCATATAACTATACTGGAGCCAAAAAGGTGTTTGAAAGCTATGGTGGGATTGGTAATTTTTTTTTTTTTTTTTAACAAGTGAGGACTTGAAAATTGCAATATTTGACATGCATTGTGGGTCCAAATCCTAGTGATTTCAGTGAGCAACAAAAAATACATGAATTGTTGAAAGAGTTCAGAGAAAGGACAAATTGAACTGCAAAATGCATGAGAAATCTCAGCACACACTTTCTTAGAGGCCAGAAGCCCTTAACAGGACATAAATAACTGTATTTATTTCTTCTTTTTAAAAATGTGACTGCACAATGTGTCTGGGACAGAGATCAGACTGCAGCCAATGTGGTAAACTATAGAACTTGCAAACACTGATGTTTTCATCAGATAATGAATGGAAACATTAAAGCACATCTTTACAGAAATGTAAAGCATATGTGAATGATTTGCACACCTAATATAAAGAAAGACCATATTTTTAGGGATTGTTCTTGGTCCTGTTTAAGCTAAGAGCTAAATACCAGTTAATTCCAGTAACAGCAGATTTAGCCCCAAAGGAAAAATTCTTAAACTGGTCTAGTTAGTGGAATTTGAATCCACATTTTGTCACCAAAATCTGATGTGCTTTTTTGAGAACCTTGGAAATGGACCGCACCAGTGTTTTAGACAACCACAATGACTTTCCAGTTTAAACCTTTAGGGATGCAAACATAAAAATATGTGGCCTTTTTGTAAAAAATATTTTAATTTGTGCTGAGCACTTAAATGAAATCCGAATGCATTAATAAATTCCTACTATCTTGCTATATTACATCACAGCTGGGCATTTGAATCTGGTTACTCTAGAGAGTTAAAACTGAACAAAAATACTTTTACACTGCCCATTTAAAAATTACTCTTTCACTAGATGGCCCACAACCTTTCCCAGTGGTATAACTGATATGGAAGCTATACAGCTTGGTAGTCCCATATCTGCATGAACAATAAAGTTGCACAAGGAATAAGAGACAGATCGATTTCTTTCTGTAGAAGCTAGAGGGACTCAAAAAGCAGGTGAGTTCAAGGTAAAGCACATACATAAGCTGAAGTGAATACATCACAGAGATAAGTATTGACAGGAGAAACTCACAGGGTTAAGACTGGCTACAACATTTATGAAAAAAAAAGAGAAGGAATAATAAAAGACTCTGGCAATGGTAAAAAGAAACATCAGAAAAGAACTTACCTATAGTAATACTGACATTATGCCAACATACTTGTCATACATACTTACCTTTCCAGTATTAGTGGATGCTGAGACTGAAAAGTGGCCAATTACAGATACTGGTGTGAAAAGCTACCAAAAGAAAAGAAGAGACAGAGGTAAATGTTCTTTTTAGTTGTGGGGATATGAAAGAATGAGAAATGAATTATTATGGCCTCAAAAGAAAATAGCACCCTGATGCTTTCCACTGTACGAAAAATAAAGGCAAAGAAAACTTTAAAAAATTTAACTACAGAGATGATGACCTGACCATCACACATTCTTGAAATGTGTCTGTTTTCCATACCTTTAGTATAAACACTTTCAGACGAAGGAGATGGTTTTTAATGAGTCTATCCCATACCTAGCTGAACTGTGCCTCATTCCTGACCTGAGATGCTGGATTCCAGAAGAGTGGAAATAGAATAGGATAGAATTGAATGGAATGGAATAGAATACAATAGTTCCAGTTGGAAGGGACCTACAATGATCATTTAGTCCAATTGCCTGACCACATCAAGGCTGACCGGAAGTTAGAGCGTATTATCAAGAGCATTGTCCAAATGCCTCGTCCTAAGGCACTGACACACACGGGGCATTGACCACCTCTCTAGGAAGCCTGTTCCAGTGTTGACCACCCTCTTGGGAAAGAAATGCTCCCTAATGTCAAGTCTGAGCCTCCCCTGATGCAGCTTTGAACCATTCGCACGTGTCCTGTCACTGGATCCTAGGGAGAAGAGATCGGCACCTCCCTCTCCACTTCCCTGCCTCAGGAAGCTGTAGAGAGCAATGAGGTCACTCCTCAGCCTCCTTCTCTCCAAATTAGACAAATGCAAAGTCCTCAGCCGCTCCTCACAGGACATGCCTTCCAGCCCTTTCACCAGCTTCATTGCCCTCCTCTGGACCCATTGGAGTACCTTCACATCCTTCTTAAACTGTGGGGCCCAGAACTGCACACAACAGTCAAAGGTGAGGCTGCACCAAGGCTGAATACAGCAGGATAATTATCTCTTTTGACCGGCTGGTTATGCTGTGTTTGATGCACGCCAGACCACAGTTTGCCCTCTTGGCTGCCAGGGCACACTGCTGATTCACATTGAGCCTGCAGCCAACCAGCACCCCCAGATCCCTTTCTGCAGGGCTGCTTTCCAGCCACTCCTCTCCCAATCTATACTTCCTCCACCCCAGATGCAGAATCTGGCATTTGTTCTCGTTAAATTTCATGCCATTGATGATTGCCCAATGCTTCAATCTGTCTAGATCCCTCTGCAAGTCATCTTGTCCCTCTAGAGAGTCAACAGCACCTCCCAGTTTGGTATCGCCAGCAAGCTTGCTAATGATGCATTCAAGTCCTGCATCCAAATCATTGATAAACCTGTTCAACAGAACTGGTATTAGAATTGAGTCCTGAATAGCTACTGCGGACCTGAGAAAGAATAAAAGTCAGTATCATTTAGCCATAGAGAATACAAGTTGAAACATATTAAACAAAAAGAGCGTTCTTAATGGAAGTATAGACTATTTTGCTACAAAGAAGGCACAACGAGGTAGAAGAAAGGGCAAAGGAAACTCCAGAGGACAAACTGCAGCAGAAGGAGGCAGCAAGCCCACTCTTTGTGGCAGCTTCTTTCAGCTTCCACTCACTCCATTGACCTTCACCATAGGAGGGAAGAACATAAGGGAGTCCATGGACAAATGGGAATATGCCAGATGTAATACAAGAAGAGCTCAGAAAAGCATTTGATACAGTGCCTGAGGAAATTTGGCTTCAAAGTATAAGCTGGAGTCATCTGGATGTGAACCAGTCTTCTCTGAACTGAAAATTGCCTGAAGGGCAATGCAGAAGAGTACAAGAGAAATACAAGTGGCTGTGCTGCCTGGCCTATGAAAGTAGTACATTATCTAAAGTCTCTTATGCTATTAAATTAGGAATTACAATTACAGGAAGAGAAATAATACCAGTGAAAGGAGAAGGAGAGGTAGAAAATGTGAAACATCGAAGGCCACACAGAAGTGTATTCTGAAGTGCATCTACTCTAAAAGCAGCAATTAAAATTGATCATTGCACACCAGTTTACTGAGATGTGTCTTCAGCAGTGTACGATGCTAAAAATTTCTTTCAACATCATGTCACAGGCAACTGATACACCAACCTTTTTTTCTGCATGTGAATGACCAAGGCAAAGAAACTGATTACTGGACTAAGTTGAATATGTATCAAGCACAGTCTCTACAGAAAGATGGAGATGACACAAAAAAACCCCATGCAAAATAGTTATCTCCACTATATTCAAGAGTAGTGTATTGGTGAGCATGGAAAGTAAAAAGTAAACAGCGTATTAGGAAATGGCAGGCAGCCACCACTCACATGGTACATTCTGTTTGACCAAAGTACACAAAAATTGACCAGAAGAATTTGTTGAAAGAAAATGACAAATAGAGTATGCTCTGCCTCCCCAGAAACAGCAAATCAGAACACAGTATGCTCAGTCAGTCCTGTGAGATATGGTCCTAATTCAAGATAATACTTGCAGAATTTTGCAATAGTCTGTAAGGAGTCAGTGTTAATCCTGGTATCTGCATATTGAAGCTAATTTATTTTATTGCTTTCCATTTGGGCCTACTCGACTCACAAAATTGTCCCAGATTAAAGTTGTGATTTTACACTGAGTTAACTAAACCAATGTAAAATTGACAGCAACTATGTTTAATTTTTGTGTAGGATTTACTTCTTCAAAAAGTTTACAGGCAGAAGGGAAAAAAATGCAGCCAATTTAAACCAAGTTAAACTATGAGAAAACCTATTTGCTTCTTGCATTGCTTCTGTTACCTAAACTAGTTTTGTCCAATCTTTTTCAGCTGGACAATTTCAATTGGAATTTTACAGTTGTTTTCAAGCAAACAGAACTGTGCCTGTATTGTATGAAATAATTGTTTGTAGTTAAAACTCTGCCCCGCTAAAATCAATGTTTGCCAAATACTACTCAAAAACTAATTTTTTAATGAAGAATTCACTAGTCTCTCTTGATCAGATGTCAGCTGATGTCATTCTCATTCTCTTTATATAATCTACTGAACACATAACTAATATTAAGGTTAAGGTCAGACCAGCATTCTAAAGAACTTTCATATGAAATTGATATTCTTAGAAACTTGTTTGTGGTTTGGAAGAAAGTAATCTGTTTCCACAGATGAATTTAAATGCGTTTCTCCTGTAATCGTTTTGTTCATTTCGGCAAAATTCTTTCCTATAACTCTGGTTAACTGTTCTTTAAGTGCCACCCCACACTGAAATGAAAGGTGTAATTTCATGTCACATCTAGCTGATATTATAATTTTTTTCCCAGAGAGTTAAATTAGTAGAAAACTTACCCTACTGAGAAGTGGGCTCAGATGAGTGCCAATGCACAGAAGAGAGGACGGGAACACAGGCTGGTACAGAAAAACGTTGCTTGGGAAACACAAACCGTTTTCTTGTTTTAGCTGTAACATCAAGCCAATTCTGCATGTACTCTTGAGTCCTTCTGAAGGAGAAGACTCACATAAGCATGAGTGCGCCCTGGCTCTGGCTTATGGATGCTCTTATGAAGAAAGCACTAGTTACGATTGGTGAATTAGGCCTCAGGGTTAGCATTGAGATTACTCCTGTAGTACAGCATAGATATTGCAGAATAACTATCTATGTTACAACTACTTGCCACCATCAGTGTGGTCAGGAAGATTCATTCTTATTTTTGTTTATATTAACCATATTTCTACAATAAATCAATGTTATTCATAAATTGTTTTGATGAGTAATCTACATGTTTCTTGAAATAATCCATATTTAGAAATTTATCTGAGCTGTTTCATCAACCATTTCTATTAGACAGTGCCAATTTTTTTTTTCCTGAATAATAACAGCAAGCCATACAAAGAAGAACACTGACTATAGAAATTTGCAGACATTTGTGCTGTTAGCGTTATAATCTCTTCTTGTGTTTTTTACAATTTTAATTTTGGTTCAATTCTGAATTCAAAAGTTTTTTAATATGTTACTAGGTCATGTAAGCTGATTCTCTGTATGTGACCTGAGTCCTAGAGTTTTGTGTAGGTACTGCTGTTTAGACCCTCCATTACTTACTTGCCTTAAACTCATATTCCACAGAGAGTCCAGATCTGGATTTGGTGATACCAGTAGCTGGTGATTCCATATCTGACTGTTTGTTCTTACACTTAAACATTCTTGATCTTAAATACATGCATCTTCTTCTTAATATGCTATTGTGGGTTAACCCTGTTGCAGATAAGTATCACATAGTGGCTTGCTTACTTCCCTCCCCCAGTGGAATGGAGGAAGAGGAATGGAAGAATAAAAACAAGAAAACTTTGGGGTCAAGATAAAACAAACAAGCAAACAAACAAAAAACTATTTAATAAGTGAATGGTAAGTGGAAGAAGGATGAATAAAACAAAACGAAGCAAGTGATGCAAAAGCAATCACTCACCACCTCCCTTGGGCAGACCAATGCCCAGCCAGCTCCCGAACAAAAGATGGTTCACCCCCTAAAGTCCCCTCTTTTCCCTTTTAATGCTGAGCATGACGTTATATGGTATGGAATATCTCTTTGGTTAGTTAGGATCATCTGCCCAGTTGTGTCCCCTCCCTGCCGTCTGCGCACCCTCTCCCCTGCCAATCTACTCACTGGGGGTGCAGAGTGATAAACCGAGAAGGCCTTGATGCTGTGCAAACACTGTTCGGCAAAAGCTAGAATACTAGTGTATTGTCAGTACTGTTTTGGTTAAAAATCTAAAACACAGCACCATATGAGCTGCTATGAAGAAAATTAACTCTATCCTAGCCAGGGCCAGTACATACACCTAAATGTACCCTACATTTTAAAATAGGCAACATCACCTCACTTGCTCAAGGAAATAAAAGATGTGACATCTTAATATTAAAATAAAATACATTATCTGTACAATAGTTTGTAAATTCCCTTTACTTTATGAACTATTACTATAGAGTTCTTATTTTTCCTTTTCATTGTAGTAAATGCTTTTTTTGAAGGGTAGGATCAGGTCACATAGCCAGCTGATTATAACACAGAGTTGAGGTAAATGCTTTGTAGGTATAACCTATGTATAGGAAAGGACAGTCATATTGCAGCTCAGGTTCCTTCAAGCAATACCTTCTGGTGCTTCCCATCGATGTAGAAGTATATCTTTTGCAAATTTTCTTAAAAGGATATTTCAGAGTAATGTTCTTGTGATAAAATCAGAAACGCATTTTCAGCACGTATTATCCTTTTCAAACATTGTAAGCTAACCCAGAATTAAACTTCAGTCTTCCATTTTATAGCAGATTTATAACTAAGTGATACTCTACAATATTTCTTTTGAGTGTAGGTCCAAAAGCAGGTTTCACTTTTATGCCTAGGTTGAAGAAAATCAGTGCAAACACTGCCTGTCATATTTGACTGCATGAGCTTACTACTCCCAGCCCATAAAACTGCAGTGCACCCTGAGTAAATCTTTGCTGTTTTTCTTTAAATGATAAAGCAGCTTTATAATAATCTTTGCTTTTAACACCCCACCTTCATCAGGTTCTATTTTAATTGCTTCATTAAAATATTTCAAAGTCCATCTAAGAATCTCATCTGTTCACCCTTAAAACTTCTTTCAGAGAAAACTGATTCATTTCCCTTCTGATTTCCTGTCATGAGAGTGAATTATGTAAATGAGATGAAAAAATAATTGATTGTAAAGCTGCAAACTGGTGGGAATTTGTGGAGAACACAGGCAGGGAATATCTGAGGGACATGAAATAATAGTGACTTCAGGGATAAACAGAGACAAGGAATAAAGACAGGATCCAATTTCCATTAGTGGGTTAATCTTCAGCATGTACTTTGCATTTATACAATATCCATGTTTGGGAAGGAGGGACAAACTTCAGGGAACTTTAATCAGGAGTACAAAAATAAATCATTTTCTGCTTAATTAAAAAAAATGTAATGTTTAATTATCTGGATTTATTTACCTTTTTGAAAAACAACTTCTAATCACTAACTGCAGTAAATGCAGCTGATGTAGCTGATTTAATAAAATGACAAACAAATAAAAAGTAGTCCTAATGTGCTGGAAAAGGTCTGCTTCTGAAAGATGATTAAGGACTGTGTTTTTACAAAGCATTCAGAATCAACTATATATATATAAGGGAGAAGTAACTGGTAATCAGTGAACAGTTTGAGATAGTAGCTGTTACCCAGCCAGCCTGAAATGAATATTCTGAAATTCCAAACACTCATCTAAAATTCGATTTTGATGGGAAAACCTATTTACATTTTGGATGGTAGAACTGTAACTATACTAGCAAAGAGTTTTAGTCAGAAGAAGTATAATTTCATTCTTGTTTGCAAATAAAATGCTGTCATATAAATTTGATGTGCCAGATACATGACAAAATATGTGGGGTTATTTGAGGGATTGCAAAAATATACATGGATTTAGGACAAATAGTAATTTTTTTCTGATTTCTTTTCTGTCCTATTAATAGAAGTGAAGCTTAAACTACTAAATCACCATGCCTTATTGTTTAATCCATTTAGATGTATCTAATGTGCACATAAATTGTATATATATAATACGATTATAGAATTGCTGTTTCCGCTTCTTATCTACTTTTTTCTTCTTTTCATTCCCATTGACTCTACAATAACTAATAACATCAAATTGTTGCTCATTTAAGGATTTTGTTGATTTTTTTAATTGGAGAAAAGCTTTTGCAAAAATTTGAGATTTACATTGTTCTCTGAGAATGGTTTGATATGGATTTCCTTTAATCTGGTTATTAGAGAAATGCCAGTCTGAAGTTCTCCACTCAGAAAGTTCTGCCTAAAGGAATTTGATATAGAAATAACTTTAACTCATCCACATACTAAGACTAGTTTGTTTTAATAAACACAAAACTGAGATCTACTGTTCCTTATTGATTGTGCTGTAGCCTCTGGATAAGCTTTGAGGGATTATTAATAAAATTGGTTTGCTATTTAGTCACCTGACTCATGTATACAGTTACAAATGGACACTGTCATTTGTAGTTCTATGTTGTCTCTTAACTGAGTTCATGATCAGTTTTCTATTCTGAGACGAACATGACGATCATTTTTCCTGAAAGCAAACTAATTCAGATTGACCCAGTAAGAGTATACAAAATGCAGAGCTAGTTAAGGAAAAGGAAAAAAAAGAAAGAAAGAAAGAAACAAACAAACAAAAGTTTTCATTCTAAGATTCCAACCCTGGTTTTGTGTTCTTTATTTATTCTTTAATAGTTAAACAATCTGTGGGCATAATAACCTTTACTAAGGGGACTGAGATACCCAGTTATGCTATTTCTTGCTTGTTCTTTCACTGACCCTACAGGAGTTATATGACTTGTAGTACCACTGCATGAAATAAACAGGCAGGTTGTTTATAGCCTGATGAATAAATGCATTTTTGGGAAGCAAAGACTGGGTTTCTATCTTCTTGTGCTTGGGGTCGCATCTGATTTCTTACTGACAGGGAGACAGCTTGATTTACAGAGCTGTTACATGCATGGGGACAGGAACACTGTTTCTACCTGACCATTTCAGCAGCTACTAAATGTGACACGTTAAATGTGTCCTGCATGTGCCCATCCCTGTACGGGCATTAGGCGTAAGGACCCCTTGCTTTGCGAGTTGTAGTGGTGGCAGGAATGCGAATGGCTCCAAGAGACTTTATGAACTTGACCCAGATGGAGATGAAAGAGCAGAACTTCAGATTCTTTAAAGGTTTCATGACCAAAATTTGAGTCTTGGTCATCTAAATGCTAAGTTCTGGAGTTTATGCCACATACTGTGGCATATAAGTGCCACCTAGTTTTCACTTCATGTGGTTTAGTCCTTACTCTTAAGACAGAGTGGAAAAGTCAAGTCTATGCTATTCAGTTTATGTTATGTTATTAAATTTTTATGTTAAATGGGAGATATCCAACTGAATTAAAGCAAACAGACACATTCGCTTTTCATTTCCAGCTTTGGGAGTATTTTAACTGTAATTCTAATTTTGTTAGTAAATTTGCTATATAATACACACTTGTCAGTGTTTTTCTCTCCAAAGCATCAGACATTTGCTGGTAAATATCCTTCCCCATCTAAAATTAGGAGCTCTAATTATAGCATCTACATCTTTGATGAGAAAAGGTCTTTTTAACTGAGTGCTAATTATGATTAATTTATTCATTGATGCCGCTATCATTTATACTTCAATGTACCTGCTAAAATGGCAATAAACATTCAAATATATATCTTTTTATTCATTTGCTTTATTTAGCTGAATAAAAAAATACTTTTGTAATCAGTAATCATATTTCTTATTTACAATTCTTAATGAGAAATAATATAACAGTATTTTTTTCAGTACTGAGAAAATCTGTAAAGCACCAAGAGACACAAATTTGCAAGTGCAGAACAAATATTGTAAATATACATCAGTTGCAGATAGGCTGCTGCCATCTTTTGGTTATGTAAATTATCAGTATGGAAATAGCAAAACCTTTCCAAAAAAACCCCAAACATCTTTTAAAAATTGATTTGAAATGGATGAAATATGTTTTTACTGTATTCTTGCATGCAGTACCATTTCACCGCATGTTTAATATTATTGCCTAGGTAGAAAGACACAGTGGCTCAGATACTCATCTGTCCAACGTGTGCAACAAGACAGGCATCAACTGTGAGAAAGACTTTATTAAAAAAATCACTCCTTGTTACTCTTTAGGGCCACATCACAGTTACATGCAGTGAACCCACCCAGAGTTGAAAGGGGAATGAGATCTGGCCAAATACATGCACAATTTTGCCTAAGCATCTTCACAAAATCTAAGCTGGGGTTCACGTGGGTTTTGGGGACGACCAAGGCTTCAGCCAGTCTTACTCCTGCCAGCTGGTTTAGGCAAGGCTCTGCAATCCTGAGACTTTTAATTATCCAAAAGGTCCCTGACATGGAAAACTGCAGACTTTTTCCAAATGCTTTAAGCACTTCCTGTTTTGGGGGAGTGGGGGAAGTCCTTAAAGGGCTTTTACTTTTCCCCGCAGCGCCCAGGGAGGAAAGAAGAGAAGAGAAAAAGCCAGGAGCAAATGACTGACTACACTTCTCCCTGTCTACAGCGTGTCCAACTGGAAGCCAAAGAGGTGTTCAGAGAGGATGAGGAGGGAGAGATAGCACTCTCCATTTAAAACCGGTAGCTGGGAACCTAGATGCCTTTTCCCTCCATGCCTATGAGGGGGCCAGGAGCAGGGCCATCCTCAGGGTCATAGCCTCCTTCTCCCGAAGTCATACAACATGGTCAAGAGTCCCAACATGGAGCTCTGGGCCTGAGGCACTGTCTCGTTCTCAAACAAGAAAAGAAAAGAAATAAAGTACCGGTGTTTTGGCATTTGTTTGTCGGAGGGTTTTTTTTACTTGAATAAAAGCCCTGAGCTTGGTTTACTATGATTTTTACCTTCATACTATTCATTATTTTCAAATATTAGGACAACTGCTGAGTATTCATAAAAGCAACTGAAACATCAGGAAACGTTTCATGAAGTTCAGCATGATTGGGTTCGTGTTTAAATCACGAACAGAAGTGCATTATACAATAAGAAAAAGTGAAAAGAGTTTCAAACCAGCAACTTCACTATGCAAATGTATCTGAACTACTGAGCAAATAATAAAGACACTTCTTGCCTTATTATTTGGATGATTCATTGAACAATTGTATGATTCACTAGCTAAAAATCCTGAATGATTCACTAAGTTAAAAATGGTCGACATTCATAATAAATCTGCTTTATGCAGGACACTAATAGAGTTTACAATATCTTTGTAGATACTGTAACAGCTAATGAGCCTCTTACATCTCTCACCCTTCCTGATGTCTTTCTGAAAATTCACTTAATAAAAATGTCGGGAAGTCTGAAGCAAAGACATAGCCTGAGAAGAAATTTTTGTTTGGTAGCAGATTGCACTCCAAGACCACAGCTCTCCTTGGCAGGGCTAGGCATGCTCTAAAGTGCATCATAATTAAATTAACAGTCAATATTTAAAATTAGTTCTGCACTTTTTCCAGGAGAGATCTTGGAGATATTTAATCTTCAAATGCAACCAGCACAGAGGTCCTGAATGGAGTCTGGGAGTCTGCCACACTGTAATATTAACCACCGTTAGTCATATGAGGGTAGCACATATAGATTCTAGCCATCAAACTCTGAAATCTGGTAATCTCTGTATTCAGAATCAAATCAAGAAAACAGAATTTTATATGATTTCATCAAGTCTACCTTTTAAGGATCTGCCAACAGTCACGGCTTTCAAGCAAATGTGGATAGAGATTAAATACATTAAATTAAATTGAATAAATACATCTTCAAATAAAAGCAATGATGTGAACAGTTTGTGACTCCATCATGTGATACAGAATATAAAATGATAACGAGAAAAGACAAAATGCATACTGACCTGCAGCTAACAGAAGCAATGGCAGGTAAGGAACTAACAATCTGAGTGTGTCATACACGTTAGTGTAATCTCAATAATCTCAATGCACTGAATTAGGCTTTGGCCATGAACTTCTCTGACGAGAGCTGGGAGAAATTCTAAGCTCTCGCTTTTTGAAGCCCAAATGATTTTTTTTTTTACTACGGGAAACGTTGAGAAGTACCCATTAGTACAATTTGAAATCACTCCTACTCTCCAAAAGAGAAATTGATTTGAAAAGCTTTCT
Organism: Gymnogyps californianus; assembly: GCF_018139145.2. Classification (NCBI taxonomy): domain Eukaryota; kingdom Metazoa; phylum Chordata; class Aves; order Accipitriformes; family Cathartidae; genus Gymnogyps; species Gymnogyps californianus. The sequence continues at coordinate 38,407,514 of NC_059500.1, forward strand.
ATTTTTCACCTTCCTTTTCACCTTACCTTTCAGATCCTACAGTATGTAACAGAGTTCTTCACAAGTACCTAGAAAGTAAATCATCACATTTTCTACAGAGCTGTTTGAAATTTGGCCCTAAAGGTGCTACAGCAGTGATCTTATCTGAATAAAAGTTTTCTGAATTTACATTTGTAGTCATATCCTGAATCTTTGCAGAAGGTCATCATGAAAATTAACATAATGACTACTAAACGAACTACCACAGCTCTTTGATGTATTTTAAGATAAGCATCATTAACATAAGTTGAGATCAATTCATGTCAGATAAGTATTAGTCTTCATAATGAATCCCTGGCCAGTAGATTTTCATCCAAATAATGCTTGTCTGTATACTGGAAACAAAAAATTAGCCTGTTCATTTGCCAAAATATAGAAGTGGGTGGATGAAGGAACTTAAACGTTCATAAAGGCTAGATAAATTTCTGGTACATATGCATTATTTGTTTTATCAGGAAAAAAGTATTAATGTATAAAATCCACTGGAATGATCAAAGTGTTTAAACAATACATCATCTTCTGCCTTGTAGTAATTATAAAGTTTAATAAGAACCAAATTCCTGAAATATTGAAAATATGAAAAATAAATTCCACTTTCCTCAGCATATCTCACTTCTAGCACTGTCACACAGATGATTATTGCTAGAAGTTTTCCACTGCATAAAGACAGGACAGTGAAAAATAGCATTTGACAAAAGCTCTGAAGAGGTATATAATTTAAATCTCCAGAACAAAATTTTTAGAAAGACTAATAGGATGGTCTCTATTTTCTACAGAATAAACCAGCCAACACTAACAACAGATTTTACTGAAGTTTTCCAGTTCAAATACTAAAAAGTCTTGTAACTCACAGTATCAAAGTTTCTGGTGTGGAAGATGCTAGAATAAGATAGAAAATGCTGAAAGATACAACAGAAGATTATTGTAACAATAACAAATACAGAAGTTATTCCTGTATTATTTACCAGCACACATCTGTATAAAAACCCTTGAATTTCAAGAACAAGGATTGAAGAACAGCAGGAAGGCAATTCTCTATCCTGCTCCTCTGGAGAAGGCTTTTTAGTATTTAGTTTTCCATTTAAAGGAAGTAAATTAGAAACTTCCCCAATTTCCAGACAGCATTAAAACAGCTGGTCACAGGGATATCACCGGTTGTGGAAATGCATATAGGCAGCAACCTTTCCTCCTATAATCAAGGAGTAGCAAATTAATGACTCTTGAAGGCCCCTGAAGTTGGAGGCATAAGAAAAGAGAAAATTTCTTACAAAATTAATTGAGTTAAAATAGTTTCACTTAGTGCACTTAAATCATGTGAATCTGAAACACCAAGCCTCAGCACATGCCCATAAATATGCATGCATTGGGCAGCAAGATTTTCACATACATGTGAAGAATCACGGTATCAGAATCACTGATTTTGCTGTGCTAAGCTATTTATAGTAGTGTGTTTTGAAGAACAACAATTTTTTCCCATAGGTAGTTAAACAAACAAAATCTTTCCAAATGTAAAATGGAACAACTGGAAAGTCTCCATTTTATCTTAAGAGTAAGAATAATCATAATGTCTCTTCTCCCAGTATTTTGCTCCAAGGCATGGCAAGTAATGATTCTATTGATTCTGTTTCAGAGATGTGTGATATCAGATTTTTATTTTTTAAATTTAATTTAGGTTTTTTTAGATATTAAAATTATTATTTGCAATGTCTTCCTGATACCTTAAGCTTTTTTAAAAAATCTATTAACTGCTACTTTGGCATAGGTTTTAAACATGATTCTTGAAATGCTTCAAGAAAGAATACTGGTTCAGAACAGCTATATCCTGATGTCCATTAATGATGATATTGTGATGGGCTATAAGAATGGATGGATAAACGGTACTGCCAGAATTGGCAGAGGTATCAGAATACTAGGGGGTTTTTCCACCTTTTCTGAGAAAATAAAAAAAATCTTGCACTTTTCAGTGACTTTTTTTTCATCTTGAAAAAATAGAGGAAAGGAAGAGGAACAGTAGCCAAGCTTTTAAGGAGGTTAGAAAAAAATCAATTACTGCTTCTCACTGTGTAGAATCACCGTAGAGCAAAGTTCAAATAAAAAGATATATTGTAAAACATAGGACCAGGAAGAACTTTTCAAAAAACTTCTCAATGCAAGGAGATGTGGCTTGTTTCCTCTGCCAACAGACACAAAACACACTATCAGACATAAATGAAGAGATCAAAAAGCCAAAATGAAAGAACAGAAACACTACTTACTCATTGCAAGATGACATGGGGTAACATGCAATAGTCAAGTGGAAAATTTGGGCTAAAAAAAGTCAAAAGGAATTTGAAACGAAATATTTTATTTTTAAATAATTCTTATTTAAAATCGTCCAGTTATCTACATTATTCTGCACTAAAATACTTAAATTTGACACAGTCTCTTCAGCAAATTATTTCATCTAATTCTTATAACACACCCATAGGATTAAAAGAAATCTCATATTTTCTAAATTATTGGTTCAAAACTAGACATCAGAAAGCTCAGGTAACACCTGAAAACTAAACCTAAACTAAATGAGCAGAGATTTGTATTACTATAGGATGCATGTAGGTACGTACAGCAAAATCTACCCAACATATTATCAAGAACAAGGGAGTAACTGTAGTGCTAACACTGCCACGCTTTCTTGAGATGGTGAAAATATCAGATGAAATTAACATGAATTGAGGACACTTCACACTTTTTAAAAGTCAACAACTCTCCATGGGATTAGGAGAAAGAGTAGGGTGATGTGATATTTTACATTTAAAGGCAAAATATTTTTGCATTGGATCTATTCCCTTTCATTCTTAAATATCTGAACTGTTGCAGTAAGACAATAAGCATATTATTTATTTTCCTGAAAAATTCAAGAGCTCTGAGGTGATTAAAAACCCAGAATACTGTAAACAGTATGATCAGACATTACTATGGAAGCATTATGTTTTTTTCAAAAAGATATACACTGCTGGAGGTAGGATCACTTCTTCCCTGGAAAGCAGTTTGTTAGTGCTGACCAGAGTCAGGGAGAAAGAGCAGAAAAAAAAATTAAACAAAACTGTTGCTTAATCAGTCTTTGTTGTCTGAGAGTAGAAAGTAGTAGGCAAACACAAGATTTTCAAAGCTTCCTCTTACACCATGGTGTTATTATACTCACTGGGTAACACTGCCCAATTTTATCTGTTCATGCTACAAATTCCACCAGATCTCATACAGCATCACATAACTAAAATGATGTTATGTTTTGTGAACATACATACATATGTCAGACAAAAGACCTGAGTCTTTGTCCATGGTTTCAACATTGCTGACCTTTTAACACTCCTGCAAATATATAACTATGCTCTTTTTTGTACCTCAGAAGAGCAATTGCTGGTTGTTTAAAGAAACCAATTTCACATTAAATTGTTTTGAAGGGTTATTTTTCAGTCTGTTACTCTGCAGTTCTCCTTTGTTCAATTAAAGCTTTTATGTGGGGTTTTTTTCATGCTACCAGTTCTACAGTTTTAAACGTCAGACTATTTATTGCTTTTGTTAGGCTGTTTTATTTAGATAATTATGAGAAACACAGTTCATTTCCAAAGTTCCAGTACTTGGAAAAAGAAGTTTGAAAATGCATCCTTACTGTACACATAGGCCCCAGGAAAACAGAAGACTACCACCTGAACTAGTGGAGGACAAGCCTTACAAGAAGCACATTGTCTCTGCCGCTCCTTCCGCCTCGGGGGAGGACTCCTCACACTCTTTCCCTGCTCCAGCACCGGGTCCCTCTCATGGAGGTCAGCCCCCCATGAGTTTCTCCAACTCAGGTCCTTTGCACACACTGCAGTCCTCCGCGAACTGCTCCAGTGTGGACTCTCCCACAGAGTCATGGCCTTCTGCCTCAGCCGCCTGCTCCGGCGTGGGGTCCTCCATGGGCTGCAGGGCAATCTCTGCTCTGCCGTTAACCTCCATGGGCTGCAGGGGGACAGCCTGCCATCTCACCACGGGCTGCAGGGGAATCTCTGCTCCGGAGCACCTCCTCCCTCTCCTTCTTCACTGACCTCAGCGTCTGCATGGTTGTTTCTCTCACATCCCACTCCCCTCTTCACTGTAGCTCCTCTTCTTCTTCTTCCATCTTCTTCTTCCCCTTCTTCTCTTTTTGCTGTAGCTCTTCTTCTTCTTCTTCTTCTTCTTCTTCTTCTTCTTCTTCTTCTTCTTCTTCTTCTTCTTCTTCCTCCATCTTCCTCTTCCTACATCTTCCTCCACCCTTTTTACTCTCTACCTCAGCAGTCTTTTCCCCTTCTTAAATATGCTATCACAGAGGCACTACCACCATTGCTGATTGACTCGGCCTTGGCCAGAGGCAGGTCCAAGTTTGGAGCCAGGGAAGCTTCTAGCAGCTTCTCACAGGAGCCACCCCTGTAGCCCCTCCCCCGCTACACAAACCCAACACAGCAAGCAAGCCCCATGGCAAGCACAGGAGCCTGTCATGTAATAGCTAAACAGCAAGAACAGCTATAAATTCTATCTAGCATATTCCAATCAAATCTGTCATTATCTCGAACCCTTTGAGCCCCACGTTGGGCGCCAAAAAGGACTGTTGTGGTTTAACCCCAGCTGGCAACTAAGCACCACACAGCTGCTCACTCACTCCCCCCGCCTGCTGGGATGGGGGAGAGAATCAGAAGGGTAAAAGCGAGAAAACTCGTGGGTTGAGATAAAGACAGTTTAATAGGTAAAGCAAAAGCTGCGCACACAACCAAAGCAAAACAAGGAGCTCATTCACCACTTCCCATGGGCAGGCAGGTGTTCAGCCATCTCCAGGAAAGCAGGGCTCCATCATGCATAATGGTTACTTGGGAACACAAAATGTCATAACTCTGAATGTCCCCCCCTTCCTTCTTCTTCCCCCAGCTTTATATGCTGAGCATGACATCATATGGTGTGGAATATCCCTTTGGTCAGTTGGGGTCAGCTGTCCCAGCTGTGTCCCCTCCCACCATCTCGTGCACCCCCAGCCTACTCACTGGTGGGGTGGTGTGAGAAGCAGAGAAGGCCTTGATGCTGTGTAAGCACTGCTCAGCAATAAGGAAAACATCCCTGTATTATCAACACTGTTTTCAGCACAAATCCAAAACTTAGCCCCATACTAGCTACTATGAAGAAAATTAACTCTACCCCAGCCAAAACCAGCACAGCTACTAGACTGGGACAAAGCTGTGTGATGCATAACAAAAGAAGAGGAAATCACGTAAGGAAATTTGGCTATATCCATTATGATAGGTCTTAATCCTGCAAGCAGTGCAAGTTCTGGAACATTGGCCAAGTTACTTAGAGAGACAGGATGAAAGAAGTGAGATGATACTGATACTTTCTCTGCTGTTAGCTAAGAGAACAAAGGGTCACTGGCAAAGGGCCAAGCGAAGGCATCCCTTCAAAAGAACAGCTTGGTGTCAGCAACAGATAAGACCTATCATTCAGAAAAGCAGAAGTACCAACAAAAAGCATTCCTCTCTCCAAAAGAAACCATTCTGATTATTGCAGGAATTGGAAGATGTCGTCATCTCTCATCTGAGCAAAGTTAGAGTAGCGATGCCTGTTATCTTTTAGTTCTAGTCAAAACTCTGCATTTGACTGCAGAGACAGGTAAAGAAATAAAAAATGTAAGAGACCTGAGAGTGAGAAAACAAATAAGACACCGGCTGTGGTTAGGATGCTTATTTTCTATACTGTCGAGAGCCTTCCCACTCAGTCATGAAATGAGCCACATCGAACTATTATGTATCAGATCAAGCCATTACAATGCATCTTAAAATTATACACATTTAAAAAATACTAACAAAAACAAAACATGGTGAAGAGATAAGGTACAAATATCAGTTTATATAACTGATGAATATTGGGTCAAGTTTAAAAGCAGCCATGTAGTCCAGAAAGCAGAATAACTGCCAGACCAGAGATATTTTATGTGTGTGATAACTGTGCTGCTTGGAATATTTAGCAGGCAGAACAGGGGGTTTGCACTGCTAGGAGCATCAGGAAGAACGACTAACAAAATAATCTTATCATCTTTAGCACACACTAAGTTCTTTTATGCATGTACATGGTATTGGGCACAGTGAAAAGACTGAAGAAGTGGCAAGGTTCCTGAAGGGAGGAAAGATCAACTGATCAATAAGTACGTCTCAGCCTTATTGCAGAGTGGCTCTGACAGACTGATTAAAAGCACTGCTACCCAGACGCTGTTGCCCAGAAGGATGGTAGCTTGAATATGAACCTTTGAAGATGGGATAAAAAGGTTGCGGAAATACAAGCAGAAGGGATTATCCTGGAGGGGAAAAAAAACCCCAGATCTGCTTGTCATGCTGATTAAACTCAGAGTAATACATATGATTCCAAATCCATAAAAAAGACAATATAGCAAGAACACATAAATGAATAATATAACATGCACAATAGACATCAAAGTTCATTGTTACTCCACTATCAATGAAATGCAATGTGGAGCTTCCCCTTCATGCTGCACAGCAGTTATTGTTTTGGAACCACTATCAAGGGCAGCAGATTCAAGGATCATTGCTTTAATGCATCACAAATTGTGTTACAACTTGCAAGTGAAAATAGATTCTTTCTTTGCTTCCACTGTATCCCACAATAGACTGAAGAAGGCAGAACCAGAGAACATCTACCGAATATTAAGCATGTCCCAACAGTGCATTTCTAAGAAGATGTAGACTATATACATGTCTCATTGCCACCTGCTGCATAGTTATCATGTTATTCCAGTGAACTTTACTTTCTACTCATGTCCTAGTCACCATTTACAATCAAGGAAAGATGAAGAAAGATTTGTTTAAGAGCTCCATTTCTTCTCCTGTTATGGATGATAACATCAATTGATAATTCTTCATATGGTAGTTGAAAATACTAATGAAATATAATTATGTTTAATACTGAAGGTCTCAATTATAGGTAGTAGAGGGGAGCTGTTAGGGACCTTTCAGTGCAAACAACATTCATTATATTTTGTGTAAGACACACTGCATAAAACACATATGAAAAGACTATAAATATTTAACACCTTGCCTTTTTAATTATTTTTGTTCCCCATACACATGATATAGTCTCATTTATACTGTGTTCAAACACACACACTACTCTTTAAATAACCCCTGTAAATCACTTATATCAAATGTTCATCAGATAACACTGCAGTTCCAATGAAAATTAGTCTTGCTGTGTATCCATCCATATTCTGCAAACATTGTTTCACCTTAAGATGGAGAAGGATATGAAAAAAGCCTTCAATTGGTTAAAAAAAAAAAAAGCAACTTTTTTCATTGAACTTTTTCCTATTTATTTAAAAAAATAAATAAATTAGTGCATAGGTTTAAAAAAATCACTTTCTACTGAAAAATTTAAAATATTTATAAACAAAACTCCTTTTAGACCCACTCTAATAATAAGGCTTTTATTCTGGTCAGGACTGTTCTGTAAATCCTAGCTGGAGCTATATATATCTTTATTAACCTCAAAAACCTTTGAAAATCTGGTCCTTTTGAAAATGAGATTCAAGCTATATCTAGCCTGAGAAATGGAGATGGTACAGAGTCATTTAGTAATAGTCACTTATAGTACTGAATCAAAATCAGCACAGCTGTATCAGAGTGGTATTATATCCCACTAACAAATTTTATTGGTAGGAAAGCTGACTGTGTGTCTGCATTGATTTCCTGTTCTAAGCCAGTATCTCTAAATCATGTTGTACTTCAGGTGCCAGTCTAGAGACCTCTACCACCAAACTCTTTTGAGTAATATGGACATACTGCAGGCAATTCCCAGACAGGAACTTGAGAGAAAATTTTGTAAAGCAGCTTTACAAAAACTTTAATGGGATTCAGACTTCTGTCTATATTACACTTTTCAGGCACAAAGAAGGATTACATTCTCTGAGAAAGGAATACCAAAGACAGCAGCACTGTCTTCACACTCTAATACTTGAAATTATTAGTACTTGATAAACCACTTTGTTACAAGACTATGATAAATATACCCATACAAGGGCTCAGATATAACCCATGTAAAGGACAGGGAAAAATACTTTAATATGTGGATTAGAAGTACTGTGCAAGGAATAAATATTAATGTTAGAAATACACATCACCTTCCTTTTGAAACCATTGGAAATTTAATTCACATAACACAATAAACAAAGTCCTTGCAGCAAAGGAATATTTCCTAAGACAGCTGTCCAAGAGAATGGTTATTACTTCCTGTCCAAAGGAAGGAAGACTTACTAATAAGATACAGAAAATGTTCTAATGAAAACACAAAAAGAAATTCAGACTTGTTTACATTTCCTGACAGAACTTCGTCTTGGCTGCAAAGATTCCTTGCATCATCAAGAGCTAACCATGTTGTAGCTGAAGCAGTCTGAAGAGAGAAATCTTACAAAAGGCAAGATGGCTATATGGTTATAAGAAAATTAGAGAGACTCAGTAGAGACAACTGAAGAAGTAAAATATTATTAAGTGGTGGTAAATTAATATTTAATTGTGTGCATGATATGTTGCTATATTAAAAATGAATTCTATAACAGATACATTGTATTATTCTACGAGATTAATAAAGCTGTGTGCATCTCAGTAATATCTGATGAACACTTGACTTTATTAATTTTGATTCTATTAAAGAATTCAGTTAATTTTATGCCTATATCTATGGCATCCTTTTTCTCATTCTCAGTGAAACCAAACCCAAGCAAGTTTAACCATAAACTAGAGCACTGTAAATTGTCCATAGCTAGAAACTTTTGAATTCTATAAGAGAATTTAATCAAAATGTCTCATCCTGTCCTATACAAAGTTGTTGCCATAAATACTAAGGCCCATTTGCTTCTTTGTATATTGATACTCACTCATATACCTGCATACAGATTATTTTCAAACAGCTCATACTGTAAGTGGAACAATATGTTACTGGTGTTCAATTATTTTTTCCTAAGCCAAAGTCCTTAATGTCATAAGTCAAACTGACTTCTTGCTGTAAAGATTTTTATTAGATCAGGATTCCACAGAACATCTTTATCGGACCATTTATGTCAAAATGAATCACATGAAAATACTTTTGCTTTGTCTTTAACAGAACCCTGCTGCCAAAGGATAACATCTATTTTTTAATGTTGAGCAACGATGGGAGTAGGAAGGAGAAGGAAAAGCAATGCATTGGCAACAACTGAGCTCCCACAAATGGAAGTGAAGACCTTTAGATTTGAATGCATGAAGTGGGGAGAAGACAGAAAAGCCTCCAGATGGAGGCAATCACAGGCAATGGCAAAAAGCACAAGAGCTGAGCTGTAGCCATGGGGAGCAAAGCTCTTAAGGAGCTAATTGCAATTTTACTAGCTATTCTTTCACACCTGACCAAGCCACCCATAACCAAAGGAAGGGAAGTGTTCTTATCCAGTTCTGGTGATCATCCAAACTAATCTATGTAATGACGGCCTAAGTGATCCTTTGTCCTTTTATAGTAAAGCTCTGATGTAACAGAAAATCTTTAATTGGGTGAAGAATAATTAAATTCTCTGAGATGGAGGAGGAAATCTGTGCCCAAATAGTAATTAAGAAGACACTACCAAGAAAAAAATACATATTTTTTCTGTTTTTAAATATTAATGCATGTGGGTGGGGTTTGTTTGCTTGTTTGTTTTACCTATATAAATACTGTTACTGTGGTAGCCTTAGCTAACAGCCAAACTCCCACCCAGGCACTCAGTCACTACACACACACACACACACAGAGTGAGATGGGGAGCGCAATAGGAAAAAACACAATGAGAACATTCGTGTGTCAAGATAAAGACAGGAAGATTACTTGCCAATTACTGTTACAGGCAAAACAGACTCAACTTAGGGGAAAAAAAAAATGTCAGTTAAAATAGATCTGAGTAGCATAAAACAAAAAGACAAACATTAAAACACCTTTCCTCTCTCCTTTCCCAGGCTCATCGTCGTTCTGTCACTCCAAACACCACTACCTTCCCACCTTTTTGACACTACTTCCCTCACACTTTTCCTCTTTTCCTCCTTTTCTCCACACAGAGAGGCAGCATGGGCTCTCTGTGGTCCACAGTTCTTTCAGGAATATCAATCTGCAGCAGCGTGGATCTTCCATAGGCTGCAGTGTGCAGATCTGCTCCACCATGGAGCACCTCCTCTTCCAGCTCCTGCTCTGACCTTGGTATTCCCTCTGCTCTTTCTCACTCTTTTTGTTCCCTCCTCTTCTCTCCATGTAGTGTTTTCTGCCCTTTTTAAAACATCTTTTCATAGAGACATGACCAGCTTCGCTGACAGGCTCAGCTTGGCTTCAGGGAACCAGCTGTGTCCAGCACAGGGCAGCCCCTGGCCTCTTCCAACAGAGGCCACCCCTGCAGGCCCCCCATCCCGGCTACTAACACCTTGCCATGTACACCCAGAACAGATACCATCAATCATTTTTACTGGAATGTTGCAAATTACTATTTCTCTGGAAGTATCAATCTCGTAGAAAATGTCTGCAATTGTAGCAGCTAACATAACCCCCTCAGCAAGTCAGAGCTAAGCAACTAAAGTGTCTGAAACTTCAGCAAGATAAAGGCACAAATACTGCTTCAATAAAGGCTAAGGAGAAACATAAATTAGTTTTACATCTGGATTTCTGCAGCTGAAATAAAGCTGCTTTCGTGCTATATAAATGTGTATTGAGATGTTAAAGATTCTGCCACTGATGTTCTTAAACACTAAGTTTGCATAAAGTTTTAATATTTTATAGAAGCTACAAGATTCTTAAAAAGTAGGTTGAACATTTATCTTTTCAACACCTGAACCTGATGTTACAGGTAAGTGAGCTACCTGGCGCTTACCCTGCAAGGGATATCTGGGTATTTATACAGTGACAAAGAAAAAGAGTGGTGAAAGAATTTTGATGACTGATATACTGTACAAATCAAGAGTAGAAGTGCTTATGGAGAAAGGTTTGTCCAAGATTCCAGTGTGGAGTTACAGCCACACTAGAAGATACTGCATGATCCCATCTCACATAGGCAGGATTGCACAGCAGTAGCCTTTGGCTGACTCTGACACATTAAGGATTAGCAGCCCTATCATTTTAGGGTTTTGGTTCCAGTGCAATATTTAATTTATTTAATTAAAGCATTGCCTTCTGCTTCGTGGTTACAGTGTGGCTCAGAGTGAACGTTAGGTGGGACAACAGGAGAGTAAAGAAGAGATGCTGGAGTTAGAAATCTCCTTCAGTGCTGAATTGCTGAAATAATATTGAAAACATATAACTAGTGTTTTAGTTCACAGCTGGGACCAATAAAAGCCTGTGAAGAATTTCTGTAAATTATACTATCCTGTGGGGGGCCAAGGGAATGTTGTTTCTCATTTAAAATAAATAGTCCCCCCTACTAACTTATTCCTAATCATGCAAACAACAACGGAATTAAGTAGGCCATTTCCATACATATGACTGTTTCTTTTATGAAATGTAGTTCACCAGAAATTCAGAGCTAATTGATTTAGAGGAATTAATGTTTGTAAATTTTTTCAACATTTAACAAAATCCAATGATTTTATTTTATGCAATTCCATTTCTTATTGTAGCATTTTTAAATGGTAACATTGGGTGCTCAATGTGTGTTCTGTTTGCATTGTAAAGCAATGGGGTTTGCCTATAAAAGAAGACAAAGTGTTTTGTCAGATCCACAGATATGACATATGCCCATATGTGACATGGATACATATGCCAATGATACGGAATAGAAGCAATGTCACAATTTTCCATAGAATCAACTGTTTTTGTCTTCTACTTTGAAATTTGTATAAGTAGCTCTAAGTTCAGAATATTTGCTTTAAATCTAGTAATCTGCACACAAAAATGAGAAAGAGCATTTTAGAGTTGCTTCAAAACTTCCCTTAAGAAAAGTGTGTTTGGTTGTTGCTGTTTTTTTCATCACATATGAATGAAATCATTCAAATCAGATGTGTTCTAAAACTGTACATAGGGCAACTCTTTTGTAGGTTTCATCCTAATACCTAGAAGCTAACCACCTTTCCTAGAAACTCATGATTTCCCCTGACAGTTAAGGACATCTGAAAATGTGTTCATTTAATTCCATCTACTTATCTAATCACTGAAATACTGAGAAAATATAGAACGCAAAAAATTCCTCTGTTCATTTTTACATTTGATAATCCAATTTTTATTCTCTGTTTTAATGTTGTTTAGGATCGAAGGTGCCTAAACCACCATACGGCTCTTTCTTTCCCTTTCCATTATATAGTAATTTCTCAAGAAAAACAAGGAGAAATCTCAGGTTCTGGGATTTTCATAGACTAAACATTCATTATCAGGGTAATTATGGCATGTATTAGATGGGATCAAGAGTGCATTGCTCAGCTCATTCAATAATGGTGATGCTTACTACTAAAATGAGCCCTTACCACTCACACTTATTCAAATTATGCCACAGATCCCCAGGAGTACATCTCAGAGCTTTAAATAGTACATACAATCTTTAGAATTGGGCACTAAAAATACTTTACTACTATTTCAGCAATTTCATTGATATGATGCCTAGGCCTACGGATGAAGGCAAGTTATGAATAGCATATACATGGTTCTGTAACTTCTCATTTTAAAGCAATCCTTGTGCAAAGCTTCAACTAAGCTGCAGTGATTTCTAATTATACAAGGCTGAGCTGCAGGTATTGTGATGCTTCACTAGCCACTTCATTCAAAGGTACCTGATACAAGGACGAGTTCTATCAGAAAAGCATTAGACCTCCTTAAAAATAATTAGCTGCTTTGAGGAACACTAGAACAGTTCAAGCTGTCATGCTTCACAGTGAAGCAGGTACCAGCCACACATCACGTAACTAGAGCAACATTAAATACAGGATAAGAATGCACTGGTGTAAGTATTTACAAATATTTACTCCTAGCTCCAGGCTTCATTTCTGCCTTTCTATTGCTCCCTGCATAGTGGCTATACAACTATGCGTGTTGCTCTACGATATAAAAAATTAAAATCCAGGCAAATTTAATTTTGTGCCATACAGTTTCTCAGTTGGACCTTACCCTGATCCTGTTCATTGTGCAAATGAATAAATAATTTTGGCAGCATGATACAAGTATGGGGATAAGTACTCTCTAAACTGGCTTAAGTGCAACAGTTGCTTAATATATAACTGTGACATTATGTAAAGCTACATATTTAACAAAAGTCTTTAGCAAGATCTTTGCAGTGACAAAAAGGTCTTTTTCCATGATAACTTAGTTTATTTCATACTCTCTAAGCTGTACCACTTAATTCAACCTTTTCCTTTGCATGTGCATTACTTCTCACTTATAAGAGATGAATAATATGCCTGGCAGCCTTAAATAAAAAAGAAATAAAGTAGTTTAGGAAAAAATTTAAAAAGATTAAAAATTAGGAGTTTGATTCTACAATGCTACATCAAGTAAGACTTACACAAAACATAGCATCTTAAAATTCTGTTTTGAACAGAACATACAGCTTAACAGCAGAATTTGTCCTTACTCACCCAACCAGTTATGTTTTGAATCCAATTCTAACCAGCAGAGACTTGAATTAAAAGAAGAGAAATTGCATCAGAAATTGTAAACAAAGAAAAATTCCATTAGTACCTTAAACTACAAAGGCATCTACATAATATATGGTACAGGGTATTGGATAGGATTGTTAGCTCTTTGAAGGGATATTATCCTATTCCTCTATATGATAGAGTCAAATGTATCTCAGGGGGGATTTTTTGGTTTGGTTTGGTTTGGGCGGTTGGTTGTTTGTGCGTTTTTTAAGCAACACAAAGTATTTTCTGAACAAAAAAGCAAGAGATGTGAAAGGAAAGATATTATGAAGAATACCAGCAGAAACTGCAGAGAACTGATAAGTGGGAGAAGAGACATAAAGAGGGCAATATACAGAAAACAACACAAGAAAGGGAAAAGGGGGCAAAGACAAAGGGGGGGGAGAAAGGAAAAAAGATAAAAAGAAGTTTAGTGGCAAAGGCTAACAGAAAACTCATAATGGCAGGCAGGAATATGATGGGGCTATGACACATTAAAGGCCAAGGAAGATAATTTCTTAGGCAGCTTGTTCATAAATTGCCTGGTTTTCATCCTGTTCTTCCACTATAAGCTTCTTATAGAATGAATCATACTGTTTATACTTCTGGTTCTCAGGAAAAAAAAAAAAGTAGCCAAGAGTCAGAAAAGTCTTCTGGAGTCTACTGAAATGATGCAATTTGTCCAGAGGTTATCCAGGTCCAACATCCTCCTTTACTTGCCCCATGCCCCAGATTCTATCCTATCTAACAGCCACATGAATTCAGTTATGCAGCCTGAAATTCACAGGCCCAGAGCTCAGCTCTTACTCCCAGAGTGCTCATTTTAATGATGATGCAGAAGTACTCCGGGTATATGCACTGATTCTACGCTGAGGGATAAGGGGAGGGGAAAAAAAAAAAGAAATTAAGGTATCTTAAAAACAATGAGAAAGACAAGGAAGAAAAGAATAAGGGTGAGAAAATAGTAGGTCTTTTTAATTTCTGCATTCCCTCTCTCCTTTTTCTGTCTCACAATAAGGATAAATTAGTAGAGAAGAATTAATTAAAAGAAAAAATAGATTTGAAGAGATATGAGAAGAAAATTAATGAAGAAAACAAAAATGCAACGAAAGAAATGGCAAGAAAATAAAGGAACAACAAATAATAGAAAAATTGAATGAGATATTAAAATAACAAAATGAGGAAAAACAAAGCAATAAAAGCAGCATTGTTTGAAATAGGCTTCTATTGCCTGAAAGTCCATGCATATCTTCAGAGAGAATGTAATTATGTCACTGAAGAGGTAGAGCTAAATTTTGGAGAACAATAAGTATATTGCTTACCTGGAAAAAACATTTACCAAAAAAGAAAAGTGCCTAGAATAAATTTATGGGCATTTTCCTCAGCCATCATCATACTATCACTGCAGCATTGCCACTGACCTTTCCAAGGACAGAGTTTACTATTTAGGAGCACATATTATTCCCTAGGTTTTCCATATCTGGTCTTCTAGCTGGTGGGTTTTGAATGTGTTTGTTAGAGAAGACACTATAGCTATTTTCACTTGAGACAACTGTTTCTATCTCTAGTGCCTCTTCTAAGCCTATTTCTTTAAAGATATCAATTTATACTTTTATTGTTGTCGTGGTTTAACCCCAGCCAGCAACTAAGCACCACGTAGCTGCTCACCGCTCCTGCCTCCCCGTGGGATGGGGAGAAGGATCAAGAAAAGTAAAACTCGTGGGTTGAGATAAGAACAGTTTAATAACTGAAGCAAAATAAAATATAATATTAACTAATAATAACAAAAATACAATAATAATTGTAATGAAAAGGAATACAACAAAAAAAGAGAGAAATAAAACACAAGAAAAGACAAGAGTTGCACAATGCAATTGCTCACCTCCCACTGACCGATGCCCCAGCAGCGATCCGCGCCTCCCGGCCACCTCCCCCATGTTTATATGCTGAGCATGATGTTCTATGGTATGGAATATCCCTTTGGCTAGTTCAGGTCAGCTGTCCTGGCTATGCTCCCTCCCAGCTTCTTGTACACCCACTCGCTGGCAGAGCATGGGAAACTGAAAATCCTTACCTTAGGATAAGCACTACTTAGCAACAACTAAGTCATCAGCGTGTTATCAACATTATTCTCACGCTAAATCCAAAACACAGCACTGTACCAGCTACTAAGAAGAGAACTGACTCTATCCCAGCTGAAACAGGACAATTGTGCTTATTGCTAAAAGCTTTTTTTTCCTTTAAATAATACTTTTTTTTTCCTTTAAGTAATACTTTTAGGAAATTATTTTCAACTAGTCTTAATACTTGCCTCTACTTATGTATAGAAATTCAGTATTAGTTGACCTTTCTCTTGGCTTTCTCAGCAAAGCCCCTCAAAAGATTCCCTCATCTTTTTTATTTCCTTCCCTTGCTTGTTTGTTTTTCTATTTTGAATATGGGGCAGCAGCAAAACCCTCACAGACGCTTATGCCCACCAACCAGAGCCTATGACCTCACCTAGGTCTTCTATTACTTTCCACTAAGAATTATTTGCAAGACAACAAAACTCTGCCAACTGGCATGTCTTAAGTGAAACTTACTCAGTTCTTTTCAAACATATTCCTTAAAGTAAACCAGTATGAAGCAGAAAAATGAATTTGCAGCTTGTCAAAAGTTGACATTTGGCCGCAAAACTGCAGCAGAATAGGATTTACATGAATTACCCACATAACTTTCTCTTTCCTTTGCTTTGTTTGAATTATTATTGGTCTTCTCATTATGTTTCACTTTCATGGTAAGCTGACTGCAACTTTTGTAAGGCAAGCACTAGTCTACTCCATCTTTTGAAAACTTGATCAGATTAACCTTTTCCAGGATGTCTTCAGGGACCTCTCAAACAAATCTTTGGAGAACTTATGTCCAATCTTTTCCAGCTTCTTAACTGTGATTAAACTCTGTGGCACTTATAACATTACTAATTCTTTCTTTTTCTTGTTTGCCTGGGGTTTTTTTCTGTTTTTAAACCAAGGCTTTGGATGACAAAAAAAAAGTGTTTGTAGAAAAGCTAAAAATTTAACATTAAAATTAATACTAGAAAAAAATAAAGATGATCATTAAAAAAAAGAAATCTGGTGAAATGATAGCATAAATTTATGAATCTGAAAAACCTGCTTCTTTTACAAAGGAAAATTCAGCATAATTAGCAGAGCAGGGAACAACCGGTTAAGGTTGAAATTTCATACTTTTAGTACACAAGATTCTTAAAAGAAGACATTGGAAAGCTGATATGATTAAAACCAGTAGACTTAATTCACATCCAAAATACTTCTCAAGTTTTTAAACATTCAGTTTAAGGTTTGAACTGATTACAGCAATTCTGATTGAAATACCGCATCAATCCTCCAGTTATTACTATTTTCATAAATATTCCAACAAGTATTAGAAAATAAAACTAAAATCACAAGGCCAAAATGATAGTTAATAACTTGAGATATAACTTTTACTAGCACATCTTCAGTGAGCTTTTAGAGTTCACATTCACTTTTAGATTAGAACATTCACTTCATAATCTTAAAGCATATTTTTACATCTGAAAGCATGATAAAAACCTACAGACCCCTGTCTGGATTCAGTAAGTCATTTTAATTTTCGCTATACTAAAAATTGTAGTCACTGTAAATTTCTGTAGCCTGGTGTTTCATTGCACATAAGTGAAAATACCAGTTCTGTATCAATTGTACTTCCAATTTTTGAGAAATGTTATCAGTGAGATTTATGAACTAGAAAAGAAAGTACACATATATCATTCAAAGTGGACAGTAATTAGTCAATAAATCTAAATAATAATTTGTAAATATTAATGTATTACACTTCATTGTTATTTCCCACTTTTTTTCTTTAAATACTTTACAAAATCTCATTATTTTATGTTTTCAATGGATACCAATATTCTTCTTATTTACAGAAGTCTTCCTGAAGTATACAATTCCATATCCATAAAGAAGGCTCCTTGTCTGAATCCACTTTTATACATACTTAAAACTTCCCAGGAATAAATTACCAGCCTTACTGATGAATATTTTGTTGAATATGCACTTCCTTGTCAATATATACATATATCTTTGTGAATCCTCCAATTAAAACTTAGCATATAAATGTATGAAAAGCCTAGTTTTAGAAATTGCTGATCACTCAGGTCTTCTTATTGATTTCACTAAGAATTATCTGTTTCATCTTTTTTCTAAAAGCAACAAGATGACAAAGATTAATTTTAGAAAAGACTGTTCCTTTTTAAAAGTGATTAACAGTAGTTGCATAGGCTTTAAAATTGATGAGGGAAAACTGACGAGGTCAAGATATCTTCTGGAAATGAATGCCACATCTATTTCTCCACCTTAAAATTCAATATTTTTCCAGCTCTATTCTTTTTCTCATTCTTAGAATCACTAACTCACATTGAAGTCCGTAAAATTTGTTTTATTTATGCTGATTATCCTTTCTAGATTTCATTTTGAAGTTATGGATTTCTTCTTTCTTACATATGTGTCTCACTGAGAAGCCCCATACACGGATATCTATGGAAGTATTATTCTACTTGGGAAAGCACCTTTCTTATGTGTTTACAGAATGACTTGAGTCAATTCATTCTTGAGGGAGAAGGAGTTACTAGGCAATAAATTTGTCCTTTACAAATAGATGCAAAGGCTGATGACGTGTCTATCTAAATTTACTTGACATTACCAGTCAGTTCTGGATAGTCAAATCTTGAACAATATAGGTCAGTGCTTTTACTTCAAATGTTCAAAATGCTTTAAAAGTCTGCCTGCCACAAGTGGTTTCCTCAAAAATAAAACACAGTAAATTTTTTAACGTAAAAAAAATCAATGAAATAACTGAATAATAATGACTTACTGTTGTTCTACCAGGTGTTTAGAATGTACTCTAAGTAAATACATATATATATATAAAGCTGCTCTTAACCTTATAGTAGAATTACAGCATGCTCCTTTAAACAAACATTTGTACAAAGCTAACTTCTGTTTCCTACAACTTGCAGTTAAACCTCAGATGATATGAAAATTAAGAAAAACCTCAATGTTTGGAAAAATGTCTTTCAGCTTACTATGTGTTATGTTGGAGGGAAGGAGACATCCTGTTTGTATTAATAATAACCACCAAAATGTTTAGAAAAAGTAGGTTGCCTCTATCAGAATCCTCTTCAGGTATCTAATCAGGCATTACCACCCTTTTGAATTATTTGGCTTGTGAGTTAAAGGCATTGTTACTTTGAAAGAAAAAAAGATGTTTAAACATATGAAATATAGATCAAGAAACGGATTAAAACTGAAAGATTCTGGGACCAACAAGTCTTGGAAGACCCCAACCCAGCAATCAGCCTCTATTCAGTCAAAGCACTTTTGTTTAGGAAGGAAGTTAATGACATATTTCAAGTCACAAAAGAATTTAGTATGCAATTAAATG
Organism: Gymnogyps californianus; assembly: GCF_018139145.2. NCBI lineage: Eukaryota > Metazoa > Chordata > Aves > Accipitriformes > Cathartidae > Gymnogyps > Gymnogyps californianus. The sequence continues at coordinate 38,426,650 of NC_059500.1, forward strand.
AAGGGAGGCACAAGTTTGTTGCACTGGAAAACAAAGAGATTGGGAGACAAGAACAAAAGAGCAGCTGGTTCCAAAAGGACAGAGGAAATTATTAAATCGGGACCCAAAGTCTGACAAAAAGAATATACAGATAATTGTGAAAAATGAGGAATGTGCACATATAGAGGAAACACATGGGCAAGAAGAGGGATTTACACCAACCCAGATAAATAAGCGACTGGGTATTCTATCAACCAAAATCAGCATGCCTGTCACCAGACCAGACTCAGAGAATCAAGTAGGCGTCTTCAAGAGTCAACCACATATTGCTTAAATTCAGCATGGGAGAGCATGAAATAATGGCTTTAGAAAAATTAATGCTCTGAGAACGTCTCCTTTGGATAGACCTAACTTCTCACGTGGAAGAACAAATGCTAGAGATTTTGAACTGATTAGGAATTTCCTAATGTAAAGTTAAAATTTGCCTTCATGAACTTAATAAAGGTATCACTGAACTTCTCACAGGTGGGGTTTACTCTTTCCAGGTCTCCAGAAATGAAAGGTTAGTGCAATAAGCTCCTTACCCAGTTTCTGTAAAAACTCATTTCACTACTAGAGGCTAATCTTTCAGGTAGATTGAATACCATGATACTATATGCTCTTCACCAAATGTTAACGGTTTAGCTATAACTTTAGGTAAAACTTTCACTGCTGCCACCACAAAACTGCAATACCTACTTGAAGATATAGTAATTTTTTTAATGCTTCAGAAAGACCATGCCACATTTCTATCACACCTGCCACAGCATTGCTTAATTTTGGGGTCGGGGGGGGTGGGGTGGGGTGGCATATCTAGTTACTGTCAGTTTTCCCATATCTCATTTCACCCACTGTTGACACATCTAAGGGAGTTTTCCCATAATAGGTCACTTAGTGTGTACATCATACCATCTATTACAAAATACAATAGGTTTTGTAGAATTTTTAACTGTCTATAATTCACAGACACACACCTCTCTCCCTGATGGGTCTTAAATGTAGAACAAATAAAGCTTGGGAGAAAAAACAAAAACAAAAACAGAAATAAAATTATTAGTGACTGTTTAGTCAAATTCTGTTCTCAGTTACATGGAAATCTTGTATAATTACAGTTATATGGTAGACAGGGATACTGACTCATTGGATACTATTCTGATTTTGGTTATTATATGATACTTATTATTGGCTGTCATTTTCAGAGACAAACTGTACTTTTAAAATCCTACCCTTAACACTGAAGCTTCATCAAACAGTAGCATTTTTGGATAATGTAAAGTACTACAATATTTATATCAGATTACATAACCGTAAAATAGGACACAGAGAATTTCACTGAAACCTATATGGGAATTACTTGAATAAATTCCACCACTGTTTTCCTTAAGAACTTTCTGAAGTATTAAAAAGAGAAGAGAGAAAAATTAGTTTTGCAGGATTCTGCAGTCCCAGGGTAGAGTGTAATTATTCCAGCACATGATTCCTCTCTGAAATAAGACAAAAGCAGTGAGACAACTCAACAGAGATTAAAATTTTTTAAAAAAGAGAGATTTGAAAAAGATAATGAAGAAACTATTGTATTAATATATATTATTTATTACTTGCCACACATTTTGTTTATTATTTTGTCACATTTTTGTTCACAGACCTATGCCAATGAAGGAAGTTTCATAAAAAGTAAGGAATATACTAAATTATCAGGAAAATGAATGAGAAGGGGAAATTATGAATGTTTACTTGTTTATAAAGAGGAAACAACCACGACAGACATATGATTCCAAGTGCTTGGCCATACTTGAATTAAATTTGTGACATACTCTGACCTGAATTATCCACAGGGATAGGAAATCCTCAGGATGGTTAGGCATTGTGTTCAGCTGCAGCTATTGTTTGAGCTTTGCCTGGGAAACTTTATTTTCAGAAAAAAATTAAACAGAGACAGAAATTGTTGCTGTGGGAAGTGCTGCCTATCTTCAGTACAAGGTAAAATGTTAGTCAAAAGCACAAAAAAGCAATAACACAAGCCATGATTGTGCTAAATGGTCTCTCACTGCTACACACTAATATAAAACATCTACAGTATGTGTACAGCTGAGGAGTAAAAATCTTTTTCAGTAAGTTTCCTCAGACATTATAAAGAAATATATTGCTGTCACCCATTGAGACAAAAAGGCAAACACAATCCATAATGACATAATTCCACCTCAGCAAATGAGATATTTAGATATTTTGTCTTTCAGTTCTTAAAGAGCCATAATCATGATTTGTAAGAATGATTTGTTTGACACATTTTCTCCCTTGATATTTTATAAAAACCACCTTCAGTAAATTCAGAGTTCTGCCCCGCAAATCACAGAATAAACTGTCTAAACCATTTACTTTGAATCAGGTATTAATAGCCTAGGCTTCAATCCCGCACAATTTTCCTTGTATGCTTAAATTTATAAATGAAAATAGATCAATTGTATATGTAGTACATAAAGGTGAGAGTTTGTGGAAGTTTTAAACACTGCCACAGTTAGCAATATAAACTATTGCAACAGAAAAATATAAAAGATAAAAACTATGTCTTCCAGTTTTTCTTCAGTTTTGCAGGAATTTGGCTATTAACCTAGTTCTCCCCCATAAATTTGACTGATTACCTGTTTCAGCTAAAAAATTTAAGTATTTTATACTTTTCTCTACTAAGTCATTTTGAAATTCAGATTTGTTAATATGAACTCAAATATTTTACAGAAGAGCCCATGGAAGTTAAAAAATGACGTGGGAAACGTGCAGCTTATGTCTTTTCCAGTTCATCCTCCCCAGAGCAGGTATAAATGTTGTGATCAAGCCCTACTCTTCTGTGCAAATGGAAGATTCATCCTCACCGCTCCACAGAATCGCCTGTTCCCTCTGATTTGCAGTGCTACTCCGCACAAGCCATCCACAGCTTGTCAGCCTCAAAAGTAAGCAAGCAGCTATCTCTTCTTCATTGTGGAACATGAGCAAATCCACATTCTCATGGGTTTGCAATGATTTGCAAGAATGACAAGTCACAAAGCAAGCACATGCCTATTTACGTGAAAGATTCTTTGAATTTTATTTTCCAAAAATTATTTGCAAATTTGCAAAAAGAAAATAGTTATGTGGTTTAAACTTTATATATAAGAAACGGTGTTCTAGGACACAGCACTTCCAAATTGTTCAGATGATAGCTCTGAGGCATAGGTTAAAGGCAAGAGCTAGAGATGGAGATTTGTACTGAACCTAAGAACTGGAATCTGCACCCATTTCCCTCATTAAATACTTAATAAGCAGCAGTAGGAAGTGTAAAAAGTGGGGTGGTTTTGTTATCTTCTCTGCTGGACTAGCAGAACTAGGCTGGATAGACTCTTATAATTACTTTACTCTTTTAATATAAAAATGGTGCTATATAGTATTTACAGCTATTAGGAACTGAGGTTTCACAAATTAACGCACTTTATGCTCTGTACTTCTTATATTTCATAACAGACATAGCTTGAAGCCTATATTAAATAAAAATGATAGGTTTACAGTAAATTTATTGTTATTAGCTCCGACAGGGGTTCTTCAGGAAAAATAATTCTATGGTTTCTTACTACCTATTTAGATGTATAGGTACAACTACAATAGTACCTATGGCACCTAAAGCCATTACCCCTTTAGTTAATGTCTTCTCTTTCAGCATTTATATTTTGAAATGTCTCAAGGAAATAATCAATTTAAATGGCAGAAGAAGGAATACTTCCTGAAAAGTATTTTTGAGAAGTTAAATCAAGTTTATGCTAAAAAAAATTTTAGACCATTTTGTTAGAAGTTTAATCTATTTACTACTAAGAGGTTCATAAGACTGTTACAATCTTATTAAAAACTGTTGATCTTTCACAGAGAATTGTATGACAAATTAAAACATTCTAATTCATACATTAACCACCAGTATTAGGCAAAAGTTAAACACAATTATTGTCATAACTGTATAAACAGACACAGCTGAGATTACGCATATTCTTAATAAAGTACTATAGCACTAAATCAGCACTACCAGCTGAAAACATTTTGCTTTTAACTCAACAGAAGTCTAAGTTTATTTTACTGCACTACTCTATACATCAAGTCAAGAAACACCAGCAATAACCCCTGAATTACATTAAACACACACACACAAAAACGAGACTGTCAAAGCAAAGAGTTTGTGAACAATTTGATCTGAAGAAAATGTTTCTAAGTTATCAATGTGTCTACATAAGTTTGGGATCAGTCACTGACAAATAGCAAGAAGCTTAAAAATTAAACTTATTCTTCTTAATGAATAATTTAAGGTAACTCTTTTACCTTTTAAATTTTGCAGACAATTATACCATTCTGTAACTTCTACTTTGTTCTGTATTCTTATGTTCTTATCTGTTCTTTGTTCTGTAACATCATAACACCTTCATTGGAAAATAAGCCACATATTGTTCTTACTTGGCGGTTTTTAGTGTACCTTGATATTCATGGCATATTTTTCTAGCAACTGTGTGAGACAATGTAAATTTTAAAAGACTCCTTCAAAATAAGGTCTATCATTTTCTCAACACTTCATTGCAAGTTCAGGAACAATTTCCTACCAACTTAAGCATACTGCAAACCCTGAGCCTATAGATGATTATGATCAGATAGATAGTATTTAAAAACCATATTTAGAGATATTTGAATACATATACTGACAGGTAGAGCACCACACTGTGAGGAACATGATAATTATCATTATCATCATTCTAAATCCATCTCTTATCTGATCTCTCTTTGGCTACTAATTATTAAAACAATAATTAGATCTGCTGGGGATTTTCCAATTAAACAGCTTTCTGTCAGAAAATGCTGATTAATTGAAACCAAAAGCTTTTGCAAGGAAGTAGAATTTTTCACCACACCAACAATGGATGTACTGCGTTTGCATGGCAAGGTTTTGGTAGTGGGGGGGCTACAGGGGTGGCTTCTGTAAGAAGCTTCTAGAAGCTTCCCTTATGTCCGACAGAGCCAATGCCAGCCGGCTCCAAGATGGACCCGCCGCTGGCCAAGGCTGAGCCCATCAGCGATGGTGGTTACTGTGCAACAGCAATTGCAGCCAGAGAGAGGAGTGAGAATATGTGAGAGAAACAACTCTGCAGACACCAAGGTCAGTGAAGAAGGAGGGGGAGGAGGTGCTCCAGGCACCAGAGAAGAGATTCCCCTGCAGACCGTGGGGAAGACCATGGTGAGGCAGGCTGTCCCCCTTGCAGCCCATGGAGGTCCATGGTGGAGCAGATATCCACCTGCAGCCCGTGGAGGATCCCACGCCAGAGCAGGTGGATGCGCCCAAAGGGGGCTGTGACCCTGTGGGAAGCCTGCACTGGAGCAGGCTCCTGGCAGGACCTGTGGACCTGTGAAGAGAGGAGCCCACGCTGAAGCAGGTTTGCTGGCAGGACTTGTGACTCCACAGGGGACCCACGCTGGAGCAGTCTGTTCCTGAAGGACTGCACCCCACGGAAGGGACCCACGCTGGAGCAGTGTATGAAGAACTGCAGCCCATGGGAAGGACCCACGTTGGAGAAGTTCATGGAGGACTCTCTCCTGTGAGAGGGACCCCACACTGGAGCAGGGGAAGAGTGTGAGTCCTCCTCCCCCTGAGGAGGAAGGAGCGGCAGAAACGACGTCTGATGAACTGACCCCAACCCCCATTCCCCATCCCCATGCACCACTCAGGAGGAGGAGACAGAGCAAATTGGGAGTAAAGTTAAGCCTGGGAAGAAGGGAGGGGTGGGGGGAAGGTGTTTTTAAGATTTGGTTTTATTTCTCATTATCTTACTCTGATTTGACTCGTAATTTTTTTTTTTTTTCCCCCCAAGTCGAGTCTGTTTTGCTGGTGATGGTAATTGCTGAGTGATCTCCCTGTCTTTATCTCAACCCATGAGCCTTTCATTATATTTTCTCTCCCCTGTCCAGCTTAGGAGGGGTGTGACAGAGAGGCTTTGGTGGGCACCTGGCATCCAGCCAGGGTCAACCCACCACACTGGGAAAGAAATCTCAACTGTCAAGCAACTGTCCTGCAGAACAAACACTTCCTACTCTGGCATAATTGTTTGTAGCTCAGGTGCTGAAAGTCTAACATTGAAAAGCTTGAAGAAAAGATACACATATGTAAAACAGGAAAATATGCAAGTTCCTACTACCATGAGACATAAATATTTAGATTTCTTCTTTTTGTCTTGTTCGAGCTTAGTGGCTACCTTGGAACAGCTTCGTCACATATTAGGCAGAATCAGTAAACAAGATCAACAATTAGAGGGCTAAACAAGCTGAACATAAAATATCAGCTAAGCAATAGTGGTAATAAATAATGAAAAGCTACAGTCTTTTGATTGTCTTGAACTGCAGCAAGAGCTTGTGTGAAAGGAAACTTCTAAAATCCCAATAATCCAAATACAGAAAGATCATTTTACCAAAAGAAACATTGATCTATAGGGAAGTCTTCTGGTAGTCACAATACTAGTTCTACCGATCACAGTCAAGTTCTGTTGAATAAACCTTTGCCTTGACAGGTGGCCCATAGCCTCAGCTCTCTTGAAACTGAAATGCTTTTGTCAGCACACAAGCAACGCAGGGAAGGAAGTGTGTCCTATGCCAGCAGCTTCAAGTACCTGATGGTTAAACAGGTTCCCTGAGACAAGTCCTCGTTTTTCCATTCTCTTCCAGCTTCGTAAACAGAGGAAGGAGATGTACAATTAATCTCCCCAATCGATTAACTAATCAATTATTACCACAGAGTGCAACACCTCCATAATACCACATGCCACTAAATAGCCATGGACTAGGAAAATGAAGGACAAAGAGTTATGCACCTGCTCCGAATTTAGACAGTCATCTTCCTTCTTCCAAAAATCTTCCGCTCAAATATGCCCATCAGTATTTTTAAAGTCCTACAGCTGTGCAAAAGTTGAATGAGAAAAGTTGGAAATGTTCTAGTATTAAGCAGGACAAGAGAAACGTTTTGTGCTTATCTCCAGTTAAGAATGTAACATGATTTTTCCACAGCATTGGAGTGGGTTAGTGTCTGTTGTTTGATATTTTATCTTGTGATACAGGATTATCAGGGCCTTACCTTGGCTGAGAGCTGAAGACAATGCAGACAGGGGCTGAGTAGAGGGAGCTGCAGCGCTCAAGGCAACGCAAATGGAAACTGAGTGTGATGAGCCTTAGCACAGGGCATGGGTCACCACTTGACAGGAAAGCAGTACCTGAAACTGCTGGAAAGGTACCTTACTGTGTGGATTGATGGATTGACAGCTTGCGCTGAAAGTTGTCTATAAAAACCCTCAGCAGTAGGTGGGGGGGACAGGGACAACACACATGACAGGGAGGAAGGAATATACCTGGACGTCAGCACCACATAAGAGTAGAGTGCCCAAGGAGGAACTGCTGAACCTTGAAGCAGAACTACCGCCTGTAAGCCTGACACTGAAGCTGGCTGGAGGGAGATTATACTCCATTCAGTGCAACAAAAATAATGGATATTTATGCAAAAATGAAAATAACTAGTTCTGATGATGCAGGGTATTCTGATTAATTGATGGTTTTAAAGAATTTGTAGAAATACAGTTTCAATATAATCTTATATTAATTGCAAGGTTATTTTTTCCATCAGAGAGTCATGCAGTCATCTTCATTGCTTATTAGAAGAATTATTAGAGTTTTGCTTGTGCTATTGACTTACAAAGCAGCAGTAATAAAAATTACTTTCTTGTTGGTTTGGGGGGGTGGAAATTGGAAAAAAAAATTACCACTTTCAATTTATGTTTAAAACTTGTAATGCAGTCATATATTTAAATACATTATTCTCAATTCTTTATATCCTCTGTGTACTTGGAAAGAAGAGTTTCATGGCCTTCATTTCCTGTTCTTTCCTTTATGATTTTCAGTTACCAGTTTAGAAATACATTTAAAGTACATTAAGTAACAGCAGTTGCATCTGAGGTTAATCTGTAACACAAAATGTGTCCTGTTCTTGAAGAAACACAGCAGCATGTAAGCCATGCAAAAAGGTTAAGGGGTAGTTTTGAATTCTATTTTATTTCACCTTATGTTTTCAGTATTAAAACCCAAAACAAGATGGCAGATAAATATAGGCAAATTTATATCTAGAACAACACTTGTTCTTCCTTTTTTTCTGAAAGCTTCTCCCTTGAAACTCAAAGACCAACACCAAATCTCCGGGTGCCTCACAGTCACTCATCTGAAATAAATTCTTGCTTTCCCCTTCTCCTTCATCTTTGTAGGCACAGCAACATTCTTCTCTCAGTCCCTTTGCAGTCAGCAGTAATTAGTGACTGTGCAAAATAAAACATTTTGTGTGCAAAATAAAGCATAAGAAATAAAAATGAACAAATAATAAATCTTAAAACTTCTAAAATCAGTAACTGTCATAAAAAGCTTTATTGAGCCAAATTATGCAGTCCTAACTCTCACTTACACAGGAAAAATTCTCACTGGCTTTTCAGTAGAGATTTTATCATAGGGGGAAAAAAAAGTTTTCCCTTTCCTTACCAAAAAGCCAAACCAAGGAACACCGGATAAACAAAAAAATCCCACCCCATACACACAGAGACTTACCTGTTTGCTTTAATATAGGGTTTTCCCAAACCCTGAGAAACTTAGAAGAGAGTGAGCACTTGTAAGTCAGTCATGGAATTTAGCCACTCATACAGGAGGGCTGAAGGCAAAAAACTATAGGTGGTTCTTCACAGTGTTCATAATTTCTGTCCCCCTCCTCCGCCTCCACCTCCATATACCTTTCCAGGACACCAGGGGTGTTTGAAGAATTCAGTGTATGTTTGAATCTTGCTGAGTGTAATTATATCTCTTTACAGAACAGTGTTGAGATTTTGCCTTTCCCTTCCTTTTTTCTCTCCTTAACCCCCCTACCTTATGCAGCTGAGGAAGGAAAAGAGCAGGAACAATCTAGCTTCAAAATATGAGCATATGATGCCTGTTACTGGAAGAATAGAAAACAGAAAGGTTTTATAATAAAATTGAAACTAACTATGCTCACACTGCAAAGCCCCGATAGTAAATCTTACTGTTAGTATTACAGTGGTAGGCCACATGCTGCTTCAGTCTACTGCGATTCTAGCCCTCAGCAGTGGTTTAATGGTGATTACACAGGGTGTTGGCACAAACTGTTTAATGCTTGCAGAGCTGGAGAGTTAGCATCACAGCCTGGGAGAAGCAGAGCAAGCTAGAGCTGCTGTGGCATTGACGGTTACAGCACTGCAAGGTTGGTTTGCAATTAGTGGATGGAGAGTGTGATCCTGATATACAGTAAAGCTATGATTTAAAAATGAAGAATTTTATTTGCTTTTAATCAAATCCCTTCCTGCCCCAAACTGTCAGGGGAAAGGCCTTGTAGGAAGGCATTCTGTCTCCCTCTCTCTCCCCTTCTGTTTTCTTGAAACATAGCCATTTCAGAAATGCTGGGGGTGGGGGGAAGGGAGGAGGAGATTAAAGTGAATTCTCTAGAAGCAACCAGCTTTGAGAAAATTTACATAAATGCTGTTTATGTTATTCCAAACTGAAAGTCACGAAGTGAACGTAACATTACACTCTTTCAGAGCCATTCACTACTTTCACACAAATAAGTTAATTTCTTTTCCCCACAAGCATGTGATTTTTTCCTTCCTGACTTAGTTATATGCCTGCCCATTTTGTCCTTCCCTGTAACTCATTCATCTCACCCGCAAAGTCTTTTAACCTGATATACTGTCCAGTCACTTGGTTCTTACTGTTGCTCTGTTCCTTTAATCCTTCTTCCACTTCAAGATTCAGATTTAGATTGGATGAAGGAAAACTCTAATTATGATAAGGATTTTCTCTGCTAACGCTTTGTAGCTTTCAGGTCAAAGTCACAAGATTATATCAGTTGTAGCATTAAAGTCAAAGGGTGGAAATGGACCTTGAAAGGTCACCTTGCCAGTGGTCTTGCCGCAGGACAAGGACAGCAAAATACCAGTGTCGTTCATGACAGCCTATCCTCTTCTGAAAAACGTTCAGCAGTGGAGATCCAATAGCACCCACAGGGAAACTATTGCAATGCTTAGCAGTCCTTTCTATCAGCACATTTTTTCTAATGTCTAACCTAAATCTCCCTTGCTGAAATTTAAGCCAATTACTTCTTGTCTTATCTACACTGGACATGGAGAACTGATTATTTCCTCTCGCTTTGAAGCAAGCTTTTATAATTTTTAAGACTGTTATCAGGGCTCTCTTCCGTTGCTTCTGTTGCAAACCAGAAATCTTCAATTAATTCAGTCTTTCCTTCTGTTTTCTAGATTTAGATCTCTAACTGTTGTTGATTTCCTCTGGCCTTTCGTCTGCAGATCAATATGTTGCTGATCAACATTGAAGAACAATCCTTCAAAACTTCATTCCATCGGTGTCATCCAAAAAATATAACAATCATGCTATTTTCTTAAAATCCCCATTTGCTGGCGGTAGTACAAAAGTACAGCAGATCTAAAAGAAACATGTATGGAATTATTTTTGATACACATTGGTGATTTGGAAAGGAACTTTTTCTTTCCAGTTATAGTTTATCAACAATAATTTGACAGTAAAAAAGAAATTATTGCTATTTTTCAAAGCCCTAGGAATGCTTAGGTAGTTACCTGAACTAAAATAAGTTAACCAACTGATTAGATTTTCCTTGATGATACATGTTGTTTGGCCATTACCTTATTGAGAAGGTTAACATCACAATCTTTCTTGAAAAGACCTCTCACATAACCTGTTGTTTGTACTACAGGGGGTAAAGCTCTGCAGTAAACCTTATTGATTTTAAACCATTCAGTAATGGTGTTTTCCATCACAGTTTAAAGCCTAAAGATTGTCAAGTTCTTTTCCAGAGAGCAACACTGAATCTAAACTGCAACATTACCAGATCCTTTAGTTTGAACAGTAATCAAAGAAAATAGAAATTAGCTGCCACAATCAAAAAGGAACAGAGAAGAAAGAGAGTACTGTTGCTCCATGTGGAAAAATCCAAGGCAAAATCTGCTTCCCTGTCTGAAACCTGTCAGAGGAAGAAGCAGTGAATGGCTGTAGTGGCCCTGGAGCCAGCTGGCTGGAGATAGCCATGTGAGTGCTCTTGAGGCATCTACTGACAGTCATGATTGTAGAGTCTTTAACTAACAAAAGATTCAGCCTTCCTCCCTTATTATTCTGAAGTCTTGACCTTCCTCTTTGATTACTTAACATGCAGATGTAAGGTGTAGGAGTCAGAAGATACTTAAGTAGTCTCTTAAAAGCATTTTTTTTTAATGTTCTGAATTTATTTGTAGGTCAATTTGAGTCAAAAAGCTGCTAACGTATATAATAAAGCCATTCCTCTCCCCCTGGAAATGGTAAAAAATAATAACAACAAGAAAAATGATGCATTAAAGTAAATATAAATGACAACATGGGCCACAAAGCAAGGGAAATACATAACCCGAGGCAAGAAAACTGTGGCCTGTTGACTCTGCCTTCAAATAAAAAAATACCTAACTCAGGAATGACAAGCCTTTCTGATCCTACATGGCAAATACCAAAATCTCTTATTTCTACGACCATCAAACCACATATTGCATATATATCACAAGTTCTACAGATAAGAAATAACCATGTCTGCATAAGAGTAGTACTTCTGTATGAACTACTCATGCCCCTCAGAGGAACCGCTGTGGTCCTTGAGGCTCCCTGGTGACCCACTGCCACCCCATGGCCCCCAGCAAGATTTACAGTGCCTGCAAACCACACAGGTCACAGGAGCTATACAGGGTGCTCATCCCTGATTATATTTCATTTCCATACCTTCCTTGGTCCTGTGTCAAATTTTCCTTGGGAGCCTTCTCCTTTGCTATGTGTTTGCTTCTAGCTCAAAGTTCTACATCTTTACTTCGGTAATAAAAATTCCCCTGAATCTAGAGAAGATTTTTCCTAATCCATTCTACCTCCCCCAAGGACAGATGCTGAAACCAAGGGAAGTTTTCATTAACTGGCAGGATGCGAGAGGAAAACAGTCTCTGCCATTGTGATGAGTGCTGGCAGACAGAGAGGGAGAGAGGCTCAGCAGCAACACAACAGGCAGCTGCTTTCCCCCTGCCTCCCAAAGTGCTTTCTCATCATAAGCCAGGACAATTATAGTGTACTTTGAATCTAGCTACTTGAGCTAGTATCACACCACCTTCCTGATGCCTGCATGAAGACAAAAAAAGAAATCACCTCCAGAGAGTACCCGAGTCCTAGAAAAATAGTGTCAGCCGCTTCATCTACTGGGTTACAAAGGAGTTGGTTAGATTTATTTAACTTCATACCTTCTGCAGAGGTGGGGGGGGAAGTGGAGGGGGAAAGAAGATCAGGATATCACTTGCAATAACATAATAGTAAAAAGGCAGGTGCATCATTCTCCTTGGCCATATAACTCAGTTCACTTGTATGTAATTTCACTCTGGTGTAGTAATGAAATATGGGGCTTACCCTATTAGGCTATTAATCATTATAATACTTAGAAAGCAGTACAAATTGAATACAGTAGAGTTAGGACTACACTGCTGTGCAGCAGCAAATATACTGCCCGGTTTCCTTGGTGATTTCTTCCATGTCAACAACAAAAGCAAACACTATCATATATTTCTGAGAGAAATTAAATTAATATTACCAATGGACTACATTTGTCATACCTCATCACTAAGATGCAAAGTGCACCAATATCAACAGAACTATTTTTAAATTAAGAAGACCTCCCCAAGAGAAGAATTTGGCCCCAAAAATACCATTGCTGGAGCTGATAAAACGCATTTATCAATATTTGAAAAATCTGTCAATTACCTAATCAGCAAATATCTGACCAAATCTAGTAATTATTAAAGAATAACACTAAGAAAATGTACGAGAACACATTCTGTCTCATTATCTTCAGATTTATAATGTATCTTAGCAAGTGTTAATTGGCTGCTGCATTAACTTTTAGAAATCAGCTACTCATACATAGATTAAAAACTAGATATTATTAAAGAACACACAGATTTTTAGCTTCAGGCAAGCTCTTTTCATTTTAATGGCTTTAAAATAGACACTTTTTGCAATTCATATTACAGCCTACAGAGAAACTGTAGCTTAATGACATCATATAAAGATTGATTATCTTCTTGAAACATTGCAACTGCAAGGAAATTCATACAGATATGTTTTAAAATATCACAAATTTTATTACAAAGTACCTCTGAAAGTGATGTGCTTCACTTAAGGAATTTCAATAAATTAATAGATACTCTAGGGCTAAAACCTCTTTCTAGATAAACATCAGTAAATTATTTAATTCAAAATGGATCCCTACTGAAGGAAATAGATGTCTGCAGAAGTCTATCTGGAAAAACCCTGTAATAGGATTTCTCCTTCAGTTGTTATGCCTGAAATCAGATTAATACAAAAGAATCATCAAAATAAAACAAAGTTGATTTATTAATTAACTTTTTTAAAAATTATTTTTCATTCACAGTCTCAGACACTCTGGATGGGAACAATGTTTCATAGCTGGTTGATCTTGTGAAAAATACTATCCTCGGTTTTCCAAGGCCACAGTTACTAAGGAATTGAGTCATTTAAGTTCACTGCCTGGTTCTCTAAAATCTAACCAACATTTCCTTTCTCTTCTTATGCGGTGACTCTGCAGACACACTCTGAACCACAGAGAGAAAATAAAATTTAAAAAAAAATTAAACACTTTGACTGATTCAATTTAATACTAAAGAAAGGTACAGAAAACAAATACAAAATCCTTTCCTGATTAAGGCATTTCTTCTTTCTTCTAGCAAACCTCTAGGTAATGTATGATTGTTCTGGGCTTGGCTGGGATAGGGTTAATGTTCACAAGAAGCTGGGAGGGGGCACGGCTAGAATGGCTGACCCGAACTAGCCAAGGGGATATTCGATACCATACTGACGTCATGCTCAGTATATAACTGGGAGAGCTGGCCGGGTGGAGCGCTATCACCGCTCAGGAATGAGCTGAGTGTAGTGTTCCGGGTGGTGAGCAATTGCATTGTGCAACACTCGCTTTCCATACTCTTTTGTTAGTATTATTGTTATTATTATTCCTTCTCTCCTTATGTTGTTCTATTAAACTGTTCTTATCTCAACCCACGAAGTTTTAACTTTTTCTTTGAATTCTCCTCCCCATCCCACTGTGGGGGCGGGGGGAGTGAGCAAGCTGCCACGTGGTGCTTAGTTGCTGGCAGGGCCTAAACCACGACAATGATAAAGCATGTTTCAGGAAGCGGTTGCTGCAAAGAGCCCCCCCCAAAAAATCACACATTGAAAAAGAAGCAAGACGTGACTCTGAAAAAGAACCTTTTGGAAGTGGAATACGTAACAATGTATGTTCTTTCTTACCTCCTTACTTGACATTGTTGTGTCAACAGCAGTTTTTCAACATTCACATTGGACATGGTCACCTCACTTTAAAATATTATTATGACTTAGCACTTCAACATTTGGAGAATATATTTCAAATATATTTTAAAAGTTCAATTTCGGTATCTCAAGCAGGACAGCCAAAATAAAAGGATTCAAAATCCCCTTTCAAATTTTGGGATTGTTCCACAAGCATCATTACTCAATTTCTGAAGCATTTTACACACCATCTAAATTCAAACTTTTGCTCCTTATCCACTGTAATAGCACTGGAAACATCTGGATTTTATTCTCCCCCTTCCCTTTGTCCCAAAAGACACTCCCTAACTTCAGCTTGCAGGCAGGTGAAAGTGGAATCTGTTAGTGTAGCAAAGAATTGCTTCCCATATAGAATACGACATACGGAAAAATGAAAAACCATGCCTCTTTATTTAATCCTTAATAACGTAAAATAAAATGAAAAATGTATATTATTTCTAATTTCTCAGAAGAAAAATCTCTCTGTTGCTCAGAGTACCTTTTTTTTTCCCTATTAAGTTAATCAATTTTAATTACACATTCTATGGAAGTAGAGGGAACCCATATCTCTTGAACAACTTAGAGAGATTTTATACCCAAGGTTGCAACCACACAATGTTTAGGCCAATATACAACACTGACACTGCCATTTACCTCACTTGCTTCACAAACTTCTTTCCTGTGTGATCACATCTTTAATTTTCCTGTAATATGTCTCTACTTTAGCAAATCAGAGCATGCATTGCAAATCAGAATAGATCTTATTTCAAATTTTACATAACAATCAAAATATGGTGACCTTATTAGTTATCCAGGTAATATATAACTGTTAATACTTACCTAAATTAATTTTGTTTGCCCTGAGATTACTGATCAGATAGTTGAATACAAGGAGGATGGAAGGGTGGTTGATCTAAACATTTGGAGATTTATTCCCTCTAAGAATTTGTGCATTCCTCTTCTTTGTGAAAGGCAGAGAGTATCATTTTAAGCGTCAACTAATTAGAGTTGTTGACTGTAAAGAAATCAAAGAAGAAAAGAAAACAACAGTTAACCCCCCAAAACAATGTCTTTTTCCATAAACATATACAACAATATACTTTGCATATATTCCAGTGAAGTACTTCAGCATGTGCTGAAATTTACTAAGTAGGTCCATTCATTTTAAAGGGACAATTATTTTCTCATTAATGGGGGAACAGATCAGAGAAAAAAAAAAACAAACATTAAGATAGGAAAGGCTGGGCAAAGGAGATCAAGCTTGTTATAACAAGACTTAAAATGATAAGCATGTAGTACTAGCCAACATATCTGCAATTAAGACTGATACTATTTTTGTAGACATCATGCAGAGAACAGGACAGTGGTATTCAACTCTGGCAGCATCTGTACAAAGTAAAATTCTATCTTATTTCTATTGCTCATATAAAATACGAATTATATTACACAGAATATAAAATATTGGAATAAACTTCTCTCATCATTTGAATTTATATATATTTTTTAATGATAAAGCTTGACAAGGAGGAGGTAAACTACCATTCAACCTAGAAATCACCTCTGGATCAATTCAGCTTTGGCTGACATCTCAGGTAACTTCTAAATTCATTGAGAAAGCCTGGAAACATAACTCAGCTGAATAAAGTTCGAATTCACAAGGGGAAAAAAAATCCAACCATTTCCAAAGAGCATTCAATCAGAACAACAAAACTGAATCAGGTACAGGTGATAAAATTAGGCAGAAAACATAAAACAACGGGGTCTGACTAGAGCAATTTTGGAAGGAGACAGCTTAATCAGGCAGCCACACAGCCTTTAGGGGCAGAACTAGAATAAAGTGGGCCTCCATGTGGTACCATTTAACAGCATGAGCCTGTCTGAAAATGCAGTCTAGGTAAAATAGTTCAGGGAAATTCAGTGGTAATGATAACAAAAATAGTGCTGCTGGATAAAAGAGAAAATTAATGCCACAAAAATTATGCAAGTTGTTCCTAAAAAGTGTGAGAGAAAATAATAGTATTTATAAGGTAGCGTATAGTGTGAGGCCAAAGGAGAAAAGGTAGGAAGGAATGGCAGAAAGCAATACTTGTACTGAATCCTACATGCTTCAACTACAGATGACATCAGTTACTTTTCTTCTGGATATGCAAAGTCTGAAAAGGAGGAGTGAGGATTACTGACAAATCAAATGGGAAAACTTGAAAATTTGAATCTCAAAAGAGAGCTGAGCACTTCAGTTCCTGTGGTCTGCTTAAGAAAGCAAGCTCCTTTGAAAGATAATTAAAAAAAAAAATGTCTAAAGGAAGGTGTATCTGAACTCACACCCATCCCCTCAACATCAAAAAATACTCTCCTCATTCAGGATCTAGAGCCCACTCCTAAATAGAAGTATCATATAGGCACATTTTGAAAAGAAGAGAAGGGCCTAAATTTGCCAGAACACCTGGAGAAGGATAAAGTTAATTAAAACTTTCCTTTTTTTGTGGAAGAAGCACACAAAAGACAGGAGGCATGATTGTGTTTTGTTCTTCAGCATAAGGTGGATTCCCAGAGCTCACCTCCAGCTCCTGCACTTAAAAGGAAATTCCATCTCTCATAAATACACTTACAGAATATTTTATTAACACTGCAAGATTTTGCTCTGTGGACCCAGTTGCAGGTGAATACTCTAGACTTCTGGTTCAAAGCTGGAGCATTTGTATGAAAATCTGTTTTATAGCACAGTGGCTTTTTCCATAATGCCATCATCTTCCCAACTAGTTTTCCCTAGTTCACGTTCTTGAGTGGTTCTTAAGGAGGAGTCTTAGAGATCAATAATCTCATGTGCTAACCAGCAATTACTGATGAGCAGGAGAGGAAGGCTAGCCTTTACTTTACAGCAGGTCTGAGCTGTCAAGTTGGCTGATAGCAGAACTCCACTTATTGCTTGCTTTCTATTCATCACCCATATGCTCTCCTTTACTTCAGATACAGCAGTCTTGGACCACAAGGAAAGACTGACATAAGCGTGGTTCCGTGTTTTCTACTCTGTGTTTGATTATGTAACTAAGCCAGTATAACATCATGATTCTGGGATATCACATTTGAAATCAATTCCAAAAGATATCCTTAGTCTACCTGCAGATTCTCAGGAATTTCTCCCTCTCTTTCAGCCTGCAGTAGTTCTTAAAATAATGCTTTCAGGGAAAGTAGGTCAACTTTGTAAGTTTGGAGTAACAAGATGACACTATGCCACATATGGTGGGTTGACCTTGGCTGGCTGCCAGCGGCCTATCAAAATGCTCCTTCACTCCACCTCCTCAACAGGACTTGGGGAGAAAATAAGATGGAAAAGCTTACGGGTTGAGGAAAAGACAGGAAAATTGTTCATGGGCAAAACAGACTCGACTTGGGGAAATTAATTTATTCCGAATTAAAAATAGAGTAGGATGGTGAGAAACAAAGACAAAAACTAAAACACCTTTCTCCCAGCCCCAGGCTCAACTTTGCTCCTTCGTTCCCAACTCTTCTATCTCTCCTGCTCTGAGCAACGCAGGGGGATGGGGAATGGGGGTTGTGCTCAGTTTGTAACAGCCCCTGTTTGCTGCTCCTTCCTCCTCACACTTTTCCCCTGCTCCCGCATGGGATCCTTCCTGAGGGGAACACTCCTTCAGGAACAGACTGCTCAGCGTGGGTCCCTCCAGGCCGCAGTTCTTGCCAGAAACCCTGCTACAATTTACACACATCACCCCTTATCCCTTCATCACAATTACAACAGAAATTCCCCACAATTATTCCACTCTCTAGCAAAGTTCGGTCCATGTTTTGCCTGTTACCTCTCCCAATTACTATCCTTATCTTGAATTCCTCAAAAGCCCCATGTTGGGCACCAACCAAATGACTGTGGTAGGTTGACCTTGGCTGGCCACCAGGTGCTCACCAAGCTGTTCTATCACTCCCCCTCATCAACAGGACAAAGGGAAAAAATACAATGAAAAGCTCATGGGTCGAGATAAGGACAGGGAGATCACTCACCAATTACCGTCATGGGCAAAACAGACTTCACTAGGGGAATCTAATTCAATTTATTGCCAATTAAACCGAGTAGGATAATGGGAAATAAGAATAAATCTTAAAACACCTTCCTTCCACCCCTCCTTTCTTCCCAGGTTCAGCTTAACCCCTGACTCTTCTACCTCTTTACTCCCAAGTGGCGCAGGAGGACAGGGAACGGGGGTGGCAGCGTGTTCATAACACTTTGTCTCTGGCGCTTATTCCTCCTCACATTCTTCCCCTGCTCCAGCATTGGGTCACTCCCACAGGACACAGTCCTTCATGAACTTCTCTAATGTGGGTCCTTCCCATGGGCTGCAGTTCTTCATGAACCGCTCCAGCATGGGTCCTTTCCCTGGGGTGCAGTCCTTCAGGAACAGACTGCTCCAGCGTGGGTCCCCAACAGGCTGCAGCTCCTGCCAGAAAAGCTGCTCCTGTGTGGGGTCCTTTCCATGGGGCCATAGGTCCTGCTAGGAGCCTGCTCCAGTGCGGGCTCTCCATGGGCTGCAGCTTCCTTCTGGGCATGTCCACCTGCTGCAGCAGGGTGGATATCTGCTCTACTGTGGACCTCCACGGGCTGCAGGGGGACAACCTGCTCCACCATGGTCTTCACCATGGGCTGCAGGGGAATCTCTGCTCTGGTGCCTGGAGCACCTCCTCCCCCTCCTTCTTCACTGGCCTTGGTGTATGCAGGGCTGTTTTTCTCACATTTCTCTCACTCCTCTCTCACACAGCTGCCATGCAGCATTTTTTGCCCTTTCTTAAACACGTTATCACACGAGCTCCACCAGCTTGGCTGACGGGCTCAGCCATGTCCTTCAGTGGGTCCATTGGAGCCAGCTGTGTCTGTCATGGATCAGACTCTGGTGTCTTCTCACAGAGGCCAGCCCTGCAGCACCGCACCACCACTACCACCACGAAAACCTTGCCACTTAAACCCAATACACCATGTAAATTGGCTGTATCATAGTTATTGCGCCTAATCTCAGGGCTGTTACGGTAGATATTATGAAAGTGTGGTTCCACTAGCACTCATGGAAGTTATCCAGGTAAATTTTTCATACATTGGTAACAGATAAGATTTTTTTTTACAGTGGTTCATAATGCAAATCTGCGTATTATGGATTCATAATATCAAATAAATTTTTTAAAAGTCATTTGCATAAAATGCATTGTGCAAATCTGTAAATTTTATACTTTAGGTAAAACTATTGGTCAGTTAATGACCTTATCACTAAACACAGTGTTAAATTGAGTTTTGAAATGGCATCAGTACAGCAAGTTCCTCAAAAATCAATCCAATCGATTTCCATCTATGCCGATGCAAAGAGTTTTACAGTGAGTTAAGTTCTTTTCAAGTAGATTAGTTGTGCGATTCAGTCCAAATTTTCCTTCTTATTTCCTCAACCTTATATAAATATTCCAATAGCACCACCACTTTTTATGAGTCATTTGAAAGTTTGTTCAAAACTCTCTCCAACATCAAATCAGAATTGTTACAAAGACTACAGAAACTCAAATTTGGACTCAGAGTTTGCAGCTTAATTAATTTTGAAAATGTTGACTTAGATATTATATCCTCCGTGTATATATACACACACACACACACATACACACACACTTGCTATATATATATTGAAATGCTTAGGTGTTCAAAGTACAATTAAGCAATATAGAGTATACTGTATATATATACATGCTACGTACATACATATATATGCACCCTTTATAGATATAGATATACAGATAAAGATAGACATATATACTCTCTCTATATATAGGTATAAACCGTATATATAGTGTCTGTACACCCTATAATACATAATTGTACTTTGAACACCTAAGCATTTCCATACATTTGGAATTTCTAGGAATGGAAAATAAAAAGAAAAAAAAACCAAAAAGAAAAAAAACAGCATTATTTGAAATACATCAGGCTTATTTCAATTAGATAAGCCAAGGAGAAGCTCTTGCTTCTCATGACGGGTAAGCAGCAATACTGTCTGTTCCCAGAAGAACGTGACAAGTTTGGTTCAAGCTATCTTTCCACAGCAGCCAAAATAAGCACAATAAATCAGGCAACCTGGCCCCAATCAACTTTTTTTCACATATGCAAGATGATGGAGGAAGCCTGTACCCCAGAAGACTTTCCACCTCAGGCTCTGTCATATTGTTTATTTATGGGCTCTTTCTTTGAAAAGTGCAAACCAAAAGAGATACAGGCAGCCAATTACATGTACAGAGCACAATATTGTACGGCTGCTTGCCTTGCACTATATCGCATATTCATGCAACTGAAGCATTAGGAGATGACACAGCACCTAGGAGCCAAAGTTGCTGCAGAGAGGTGAAAGAGTAGAGAGAGGCAAAGATAAAACGTTGGAGCATGTTAGATAACTCCACTGTAGGTGTGTCTGTCACAGATTTCCAGCGAGGACAAGGTGGAACCGATGGATAAACTCTTGAAGCTGAGTCCCACAGTCCAATAGAGGCTGATTAAATATTGTAGATTGCAGTAATAGCTTTAGGAAATGGCATTATGCTTGTGAATATAGACTTTGGTAATAAGTGATTTAGACATTGGAAATATCAGAAGCTGAATATAGAGTGACTGTGAGACTATGTATTCCCCATTAATTGTGAAGCCAGCAGAACTCACATTCTCTCTACAAAATCCAGATAAACAGCAAATGTTGCCCTTTGGGTTGATACATGCTGCTCTTAATATGATTAAGGTTGCAGGAGCTGTCTCTTACACTTGCTAGAGATTAGTACAAGGAACTGACCTACCTTGGGCAGTTTCTCTGTCTCTCTACTGTGTTTTCAAATATACACGCAAAGTTAATTAGATAGGGGAATCATCAGAATTTGAAATATGTACATAAAATGTGTAATATGTATAGCAGGTACAAATCTATTGGAGTGTTTAAGAAAGCTTCAGCCTCTGAATCCAATTTCCCTGAATTGCAAGTACAGTGCCTTAAGTCCTTGTTGACATCCAAATACATGTGATAAATGTACGGAGTTAGAAAATACCTGTAAATATTGAACTGGAAACTCTGTTTGTTTGCTTTTTCTCGACTGTGCTCAAGTCCACTCTCATCAAATGGCATGACATGCTATCAAGCTTTTGACAACTAACAAGTGGTGGGAAGGCTTGTACTGTTTTTGCCAAATGGTCTGGGACCATTCCTGAATATAACATGATAAGGCTTTAGAAATCAATGCAACCAGTTACAGCAGCAATAAAATAAATGTTGCTACTCCACACACCCCTCCCCCCAAATTTTACACACAATGTGAATAATATGTAAAATGCGTTTCCCTGAGATGGAAAGATAGATAAATAAATAGAAATTATCACCTCGCCATGCTCAAGAAAGCTAAACATTGGACTTTTATTTGCAGATACTGCTTATATTGGACCATTTCTTGCATTTCTACAGCTGTACTTTCTTCCTACAGCGATCACAAGTACTTAGGAATCTACTGGAAATGCTGAGCTAAAAGGCATAACCGATTTTCTTACATTATACGAAAAAAGGTTAGGACATATTCCCAACTGCTCTTTTTGTGGATACAATTATTGTTTTCATCATTCTGGTAATTAAGAAATGAAAAAAGTCCGTAACTATAATCTTATTCTGCCACCTTTTATTTGCAAGTCAATGCCAATATCCATGTATAAATTCACTGAATGACTCGCTATGAAATTCAGTTACTTGATTCCTGTTGTATCATCATGCATGAGAAGCTTAAAAAAAAAAAGAGACCTAGTCTCCTAGAATACAGCAGATGTTTTATCAAGGCTGAAGGACCTAGGATATTGCCTAAAGCAATAGGATAACATTAGTGAACTGGGCTTAGAGACCTGGAGAGGATATTGAATGCGAATCACCATTTGAAAATGAAAAGAAGGTGTTCATTTGCACATAAGGTTAAAGTGACTTAAGCAATTTAAAGATCTTTCCTTCCCTTGCTGATGTTAGCTCTGCTCTGGCAAAATGTTCTGAAGATGATAGGAACTGGCAAACAGATAGCAGAAAGTAAAACATCCCCAGTAAATGTGTCTTTGTATTTAGGATTGTATCTAGGATTTTTGTAGTGTTCAAAAGACTTGACAATGATTTGCAGAGGCAAGAAACCTTTCAGGTCTAAGTCTTAACAAAGTCAATGGCAACAGTGTAGCTCTCTCTAATACAAGATTTTGAACATTCTTCTCCAAATAAACATCATTTATTATATTCTTAAAAGAGGGGGGAAACCGTACACTTAATACTCTGATACAGTAATTCCTTTTGCTATTAAAGTACTATCAGAGGGGACACATTTTTAAAAATGCTGAAGTCTCAAGTTCAAAAATTAGTCATCACCAGATGCTTGAAGATGCCTTGGTTTTGTTTTAACTTCCATTGGCAACTATTATCTGAGCACTTCTCTTGGCCATTTCTACCAACGCTCTCCCAAGTCGCATTAGGTGCACACACACATACCTGAAAATGCTGAGCTCTGACAAGCTAGTGCCAGTGAAAGCTGAGCAGTTAAGAAACAATGTTATTTCTTAAAAAGCTCCCAAATGAGTGGATTTATTGTTTTCCTTTAAAATATCAAAGGACTCAAATATCTTATTAAAAATAGAATTAAATGTACTTTTTTTCAATATTAATACTTTAAAAAAAATTAATTTGCAGTTCTAGCAAAGCTTACACCTGCAAACGGGGCCAATGGCCTTGTAGGACGTGGTATTCATCGTCTCCTCCTGGTCCAGCCCTTTCACTGCCAAGGCCCTCCTTGTGCACCAGTGGCCCTGGAAACCAGGGCTTGCCTCTGAGACTACACATGGTTGGAGGAGGATGTTAGGGTTAAAGGAGGTACTGAAGAGGGTCTTTTCCCTCCCTCGTTTTCATCCCCCTGCTCTCCCACCACCTGCTCCACACTCTGCACCAAAGCCACTCTCCCTCCCCAACTGGGCATGCTCCACCGGTGTATCCTGCTGCAGGGGACAGAGGTTGCTGCATAGGCAGATACCAAGGCAAGAGGCAGGTATCACAGTAGTATCAATGTCTAAAATTTTCTGTATGAAGTACCTTTAGATTTGCTTAGCCACTGTGATATTTCTAATGCTGACTTTGAAAGAAGAATGCATTTGAGAAGTTTGTTTTATGAAAAAATTACATTTTTTTAGTTATAACATCCTCTGTGTTATATGAATCTGAAAGACTTCTATAATTTTTCTTCAGAGCTTTTCTCTCCCTCCTGTAAGCATGCACAGCTTAGATATTCACAGTCAGGTTATTTTAAATCATGAAAGACACGACAAAAACATATTTTCGAACTAAACTACTGGAGAAAAAAATCTACAAAACATAAATTTTGTTGAGGTTTTTTTTCCTTTTACATCTATTAAATAGAAAGTAATTGCTATCCTAAAAAGCCTATTTTACAAAACTATTACCACGATCATAGATTTCAGCCTCATTAAAAAAATCCTATCTTTTAACCATAATAATACAAACAGGATTTTATCAGGCAAAATGGGTAATAATGGTGATGGCATACTATAGAAGATTTAACTGATCCAACATTGTTTGGTGCTTGTATACTGCCACTATATAATTTATAATCCTATGTCCTTTCTGAATTATTAATTTATTAATTACAACCAATAAGTGATTTTGCCAAGAACAGCATAGAAAAATAACTGATAAATTTCCGGAGGGGAGATAATATATTTATTATGCATGAACAGTTGTAGTTTAAAACATTAAAGCAATGCTACTATAAAATGAAATATATATGGAGAAATTTGGTGCTCAACTGAGATAAGAAATAATGATTAAGAAAAAATGAAACTGTGAAGGCTCTTGCTCATCACGAGGGTTAAGATAAATCTAGAAAAGAAAAAAAGCCCAGAAGTTTGTCAAATTAACACTGACAGTGATGTATTTTTGCCCAGAAAACAACTATAAATATGATTTCCAAGTGTCATAACATCACAAGTTCTGTGAAAGAAATCAATGGGAAAACAAAGTGAGTACTGAAAATTGAGACATTTTTGTTATGGTATTTTTCTCTAAGTTACCAAATCATGTAACTGTTGAGGATCCAGGTAGAAAACAGTCACTTCATCTCACTGTTTCTGTGTCTCTCACCCCCCATCTATGTTCTTTAAATGAACTATAAGGTCTTGGTAAAAGGATTCCTCTAAACAGGTGTGCTGTGGCTGACCCCTTTGTGGGTTTCTTCACTACAAAAAAAATAGTTCCATTGTTTGCTCTAATACTGCTGACATGTAATGTAACTGCGCTCCTTGTACCTTTCCGAGTACCTTTCCCCAGGGAAGCATGCCCTGGCCAGCGCCCACTTAGGGGCTCCTATTCCTCCCTGCCACAGATGTGCATGACAAGGACCTGTCCAGGTATAAAAGATCTCTACAGAGTGGATTAATATCATAGAAAGCTTTGATCAAGCAAACCAGGAAAGTGAGTATATGGTACTCGACACCATTAACAAAATGTGATTATTTTCTGGCTGTATTTAATAATTACTTCCCCACTACTGAAACATTACATTACAAATACTCTGTGAGAATATGGTGACCTTTATTATCTAACTACAGTTTGGACAAATAATTTTAATCTCCAGTTGTAAGAGCACACATCTTGTTGCAGGACAGTATTTTTTATTTTTTTTTTTAAGATTAACATTTGTCAGAGGAAATAATTCAGTATCACTGTAATACAGGTGTTTCAGCACAAAAAAACCCCATGGGGCAATCAAAAATACAGACACAAAATACAGTGCAAAGGATACAATAAAAGCTGGTTTTATATAGGTGCCTTCTTTACATTTGACAAGCCATTTCTTCAAGCAATCATTTGTTTCTGAATTCTTATTACTGCATACATACATTTTCTTATCTTTTCCTATTCTCCACTGAATTTATCAGAGAATATTGTATTATCGCTCTACAAGGTCACAACTCTCTGATCTGTCAGCGACCAAAGTCTCATGGAACTACTTTTACACTGTTGAATCATTACCACCTAAATATAATACTATTTCTCAACATACCAGTTTAAATCACAGTTTTTGTTATCTGTAGCTAACAGAAAACCTGCAGGTATTGCTCGCAGGCTTAATTTACAATGGAATTTAATGAATTAATTTTTCCAACCTGTGCATACCCACTGTTAGGAGTTGCTCTCCTCTCTTCTAGATCTTTTCCACTCTCGCATCCACTCTTTTTGCTCTACTATAAATGGGCTCACCAAGGTCTTGATCTCCTTCTTGCCCTCCCTGCAGGCTCTGCTGTATTATAGTGCTTACCTCGGGCTCCCATCACTTTGTTCATTCACCTTTTTTTGCCTATTCTTTTACCATTTCCTTGAATTTCATATCCTCGTGTCCCCATTCTTCCACCTTGTCTTTTCCTATCAGATGTAAATAGTCATTTAACATAAAGAAGTTTACAGAACTTGGTGTCTGAACATAACAATTTCTATCAACTTAAGAGCTTTGGTCTCTACATGACTGCCTCAAATTCTTCCCTGTTTCAGTTAAATGCTTCAAAGATATCTTTAAGGAGCAGAACGCTCTTGTGAGACCTTATTTTTATATACTTTGAGTAGATATTTTGTGTTCTTTTTCCTACACTAGCCTTAAGAAAGACTTTTTCTGTTGTTTAACCTGTAGAGTTTTTTTAACCGTAGTTAAAAGTGTGGCTCTCCATTTTCCTAAAAGTGAAGGTAATTTATATTAAGGTAAAAAAAAGCACAGCTTGATACCAAAGGCAAAACACATACATGCAAAAACACATTTTGCCTGACCAACTTATCAGCAGAAAATACAATATTAAATGAGATCTCAAGCTTGTAGCTATCTAACTTCTTAGACAAGAAAATTACAGAGATGGAAGGTAGGACATTAAAGTCACACAAATACATACATTTTTTGTTCATGACGATTCACTGTAGTTCTGATGGAAACCTCTGGTCCTGATTTTAAAATAGCGTCTGCAAATGTGTTCTCAGTGGCTTGACTAACACAGTTGTCAGCCAGATGGTTTCCGTTACAAAGGTGGATGAATAATTCATTATTATTCATGCAGTCTAACAATTTAGTCTTTTTCTGTTCATGAACTTTTCATGAAATTGTCTGCACTCTTTAGGCAGAACCACTCTAGCCTCACTGCAGTGTGCACTTCCTCCTCCTCATGTAGTCCTTCAGTGATGAATGCTCAGGCTTGGAGCTGTGCTCATTAACTGTACAGCTCGAGTGACATTGTTTCTATTCTGTGATATATGTAACTAACGAACACCACATAAGGTTTAAATTTCAAAATCAAATCAATAAATAGAAACTTGCTTTTGGCCAGCACACAACTATTCAAGCTTAAAATTTAATTTAACCAGCTTTCACACCAGTAAGTGCTGAAACATTTGTGGAAATTAAATATGAAGAAGTTGGTCCCCCAAGGAAATGATATAGTCCTGCTTCTTCTTCCAGCTATAACCTTGGAAATCTGCTTTTCCAAGGGAGTTTTTTTCCTCAAGGAAATACAGAGCCAATGACTTCTGAGAAGACAAAACAGGTTATTTTGTCCTATAATTTCTTTCAGACTCTCTGCATCGTTTTTAGAGAAAAGAAAGGTATGTATTTTCTTCATCCCCTTTTCTGCATTTCAGTTTATTGCTCCTTTTTTTTTCTATTATGTTATGGCTATCAAACAAAGATTAAATACTTCACCGCAAAACAGAGGACTTAGCATGCTATCCTAAATCAACAAATTTCTATCCTCCATCACTGCTTTTATTTATTTATTTCTTTATTTGTTTGTTTATTTATTTATTTATTTATTTTAACATAACAAACCTTGTCCTGCTTTTCTTTGCAAGAATTTTATACAGGCATTTGATGGCAATTTGAGAAGAAGCATATTTTTCCGTGGTGGATCTGTAGAGCTCAATTTAAATCAACATACTAATACCCTTTATATTGACTGAGAATCTGGCTCTGTGTTTCTAAATCAGGAGAGGAGAATATAATGTCCTTAAGACATAGCTCCAGGACACCATTTTACATCTCCATTCTGCAAAGCAGGATACTTCCTCCTTCAGTATCTTCTCCCTCTTCATGTTTTGCATTGTTATTTTTGTGTAACGTAGATTTCAATCCTTGTTGAATATGAATGGCAGTTTCGTATGTAACCTGTAGCCTCAGATCACCCTGATGCATATGACATCTCACATCACCTAAACAGTCAGACTGTAAGTTTTGCCCATTATACAAAAATACAACGATTTGTCATTTTAAAGGCTAGGCTGCCGTGTGCCTTGGCTTCATTTCTCTAAATTAATGAAGACCATTTAGAATTACTTTTCCACACAAATAGCACTTCTACTCACCAGTCTGGATTATAATCCATAAAGTACATTTTTAATTATTTAATAAAAATCATATGCCACTTCATTGGCTCTATATTTGGTTGAAACTGCATATAGAATTTTATGAAACTATTTTAGAAGTTTTATTCAAATAGCAATATAATCCTGCTTGCTTAAGAAAACTCAGAAGTGCTTTTAAATAATTCTCCATGCATTAACTTCTAAATTGTAAAATTAACTTTTTTTTTTTTTGAGGTAATAAACACACAACATGCATTAGCTAATATTCATCATCAATTGTAATAACAAGTTTGAGGGTTCTAATTATAAACTAAACACACTATGAATATTAGCAATTAGCAAATTTGGCATAAATTGTAATATCAACACAGAACAAAAAAGAACTAGAACAACATGACTAGCTAATCAGGGTGTAAATATCACTTTTCACTAATAAAACTCCATAGATTTTGGGAAAACTAGTTTGATTAGTTCGAGGGTAATTTAGGGAAGACTAACTCGAAGTTTCGGAAAAGAATAAAGAGAAGGGAGGAAGACATTACATGAATCAGAATTGAAAAATGCTTTATGAGTATTAATTTTGATTTATTCTTTTAAAGAGGCCATTTTTCCTCCATTGATGTATTTTCTCATGTGGGGGATGTGATATTATTACCAGCTGTCTTGTCTCTGAGTTCATCAAAAACAAAATTAAATCAATGATGAAAAATTTTATAACATGGTACCACACAAAGTACTTGATTTTCTCCTTAAAGTTTCTAGACTCAACCACTCCAAGAGCTAAATGACACTCTTTAGGCTAGGTTTTGGGGCTGCAATATATAGTTCAGTTCCCCAGAGCCAGTCCCAGAAAGCTGAGTCAGACATCTGGATCTCCAATACAGAACAAGGAAGAGTCACGACCTTCAGCATGGAAATCTAAACACAGACCTACTGCATGGGAGTTCAGTATAATTAATAGCATGAAAACTCTAAACTGACATTGTGTCTCACATTACTTCCAGGCAAGCTGCTTCATACATGTGAGACCTGACCTTCTTTGTTTCTTTCTTTTTTTTTCCCCCCCTCTTTGAGGGTAGATGCCTATAGCTATTATTTCAAAGAATCAAAGAAGGCTCATTATCTTCTTCAAAGCCACTAATGTTCATTTTTTTAAACATAGTGTAATAAAGTATTCATCTAATAATCTCTTCAGGAGACAACAAGTGGGGAAGGTTCAAACAAAGAAGCAATAGGGAAGAAAATCCTCACTGTCCTCCCTACAAAACATATTCCAGAGGGGAAAAAAAAAAAAAAAAAAAAAATCAAGGGTATTTTGGCAGGAAGAGTTCTTCAAATTGTGTTTCTTGCTCCAGTAAATATTGGTACACTTCCTACAAAGATTGTCAAATCCAAATTCCAGATGAATTTTGGGAGCAGGATCCAGAAACTCAGTTCTCCCCTTCTTGGATTAATGTCTCAGTACTAGATAACAGAAGGGATATACAGAATTCCTGGAGAATGATGCTTGCTGTCTTTCTGATGAAACACATTTTGCACATTTCAGGAAAAGGCATAGCAGTTTCCCACCCCTACACTTCACTTTTCAACTAGAGGCTGTGGCACTCTTTGAAAACTCAGAAACATGCAGAGAATTCATTTGGTCTTAGTAAATGCTCTTTAACACTATTAAATAAAAGGTGGACAGCTCATCATCACTCCTTTAAAAGAAAAAAAATCATTAATTTTACGAGTCCATCTTGAGACATTCACCAACAACACTTTTCACACTAGACCTTATTGGAAGACCTGGAATAAATTACTTTCTAGACGCTGTTTGGCTTCAGGTAGCACCTGGCTATGAGCTTTCTCAGCCTACAGCATGCATGGAGGCAGAACTCTAAGAAAACAGGAAACTTTCATGTAATACAAGTAGCACCTAGCAGCAGCAGGAGAGAGTTTACGGACATTATAAACTTACACATCTCAAATACATGAATCACCCTGTATTATGTCTAACTCCTTTATCAGATGTAGGTTCACAGATGATACCCTCAATGACAGATTTTGACCCTTGTATTTTTGCAGCACTTCAAGTATATAAAACAAATAGAGTATCAGATATTCATAATTGTGCTTATTCTGGTTAAAGAATGTTTAAAATATTTTGCAAAGGCGACAGAAGAGCATTTCCAAAACACATGGTTAGAACAGAATAGAATAGAATAGAATAGTTCCAGTTGGAAGGGAACTACAATGATCATCTCGTCCAACTGCCTGACCACTTCAGGGCTGACCAAAAGTTAAAGCGTATTATCAAGAGCATTGTCCAAATGCCTCGTCCTAAGGCACTGACACACACGGGGCATTGACCACCTCTCCAGGAAGCCTGTTCCAGTGTTTGACCACCCTCTTGGGAAAGAAATGCTTCCTAATGTCAAGTCTGAACCTTCCCTGATGCACCTTTGAACCATTTGCACATGTGCTGTCACTGGATCCTAGGGAGAAGAGATCAGCACCTCCCTCTCCACTTCCCCTCCTCAGGAAGCTGTAGAGAGCAATGAGGTCACTCCTCAGCCTCCTTCTCTCCAAATTAGACAAATGCAAAGTCCTCAGCCGCTCCTCACAGGACATGCCTTCCAGTCCTTTCACCAGCTTTATTGCCCTCCTCTGGACCCATTGGAGTACCTTCACATCCTTCTTAAACTGTGGGGCCCAGAACTGCACACAATAGTCAAAGGTGAGGCTGCACCAAGGCTGAATACAGCAGGATAATTATCTCTTTTGACCGGCTGGTTATGCTGTGTGTGATGCACCCCAGACCACAGTTTGCCCTCTTGGCTGCCAGGGCACACTGCTGACTCGTATTGAGCCTGCTGTCAACCAGCACCCCTAAATCCCTTTCTCCAAGGCTGCTCTCCAGCAACTCCTCTCCCAGTTTATACCTGTTTCTGGTGTTCCTCTGTCTCAGGTGCAGAAGCTGTCATTTGTTCTTGTTAAATTTCATGCCATTGATGATTGCCCAATGCTCCAATCTATCTAGATCCTTCTGCAAGGCCTCTTGTCCCTCTAGAGAGTCAACAGCACCTCCCAGTTTAGTATTGTCAACAAGTGAACATACATGACAATTTCAGATCTTCTATGTGCTTCCAAATCCAGAAGCTGCTACCTCTTAGTACAGCAGGTGAACTACCATGGAATTATATAAGCTTTTTTTGGTTTGTCCTATTTAAAAAATATATAAGCCCTTCTCTGAAAGCCAAATATTTTCAAACGTGAGCTAACACAGCTCAGTACTTAATATATCTTCAGAAAAGAACAGAAACTGTTTCATGTTTTATTTTATGCCATGCCTACCCCACTAGCATCAGTGTGGAATAGTGTAACATCTGCACTAGTACATTATACTTGTAAAAGACATGGTTCAGAATACTCATTACTGACCATTTGCAACATATACAATTTTTATATGTAGGAATTTGCAGCAAAGACAATTATTTCAGAAAACTGAATGAGAACCAAGAATGGAAACATTCATATCCAAGCAGGCTGACAGAACAGGTAACATTCTCCATATCAACTCTATGCATGACACAGTCATTGTAGCATCCCAAAATTTTCCTTTTGAGTCACTGAGAGCTTATACACAGCTTATTACGTATGACACATTCACAAACCTCCCAAAGTAGATGGAATTCTTATTTTGAACACCTTATTACTGTTCCTCTCTTTCTCCCACAAACACTGAAGAAAACTGCCAACACAGACAGCAGAATCACTATCAGTGGAGATATTTAAAGTCAGCCTATAGACATGACAGTACTGATTAGGTTTAGTTTAGAGATAATGAACTAAATTCTTCCATGTTGCAAAAAGATAGGCCAATTAGAGTTCCCTTCTTTTTGAACCAATTCTACAATTTAATGGGCACATGAAACTTCCATTAACAATAATGGGAGTTCTGTGCACGCACTGGGGGGAAAATAAAGCCCTGTAGAGTTTTTCCCTTATAAACAGCATGAAGCAAATGGAGAATGATACTAATCTCAAAGAAGTCATGCATATTGCAGTATCCTGAATGAGAATAAAATCTGGGAGAGCAGTTCTGGGGCATAGGGAGTAAAATTAGGAACAAGTGAAAAACACACAGAGCTAAACAAGACAACCAAGAAGGTCAGCTCAACTAACAGTAATGTGGGTGAGTTGGGCCAGACCACTCTGAGACTGAGTATCTATAAAATACATAAAGTAAACAGACACATTAAAAACATTTTAAGACCAAATTAAAAAAAAATTGAAATAACATGCCTGTCAATGGGCTCAAAATCAGTGATTTATAAAGCACCTGAAAGAGCCAGTACATCTGCACAGTGCAGACACTAATAAAAAACCCCAATTGCAGTTTTATTTGTACTGTCATTTTAGTTACAGTAGCCACGTTGTTATAACATTACCTTGATTGACTGAGGTATTAATGAGCTTCTATCTTACAGATCTGAAGCTAGTTCATTCAGCTGGATCATACCATATCCAGCTCCAGTAACCAGAAATACTCTAACTTGTAGGTCATATGGCTAAAAACTAGTGTTCAAGTTCCATATCATGTTCCATTTTTGCATTTAATTCTCTATGCTTATGTTGCAGTAAACAAATAACTTGAGAAAAAGCTATTCCCTGTGCATGTCTTTGAAGGTGAAAGAGTCTCTGGGCCTAGGCACCCTACCATGATGGTATACTTTCAAATAAGGCTCATAGGACATGGATGAATCTAGCGAAAATGACGTAAAGACTCCAATGGTCAGGATGAACTTATGTTATCTCAGCTCTTGCTAACACAAGTAAATCAGGAGAATTCATATACTTGCAGAAATAACTTTTTGAGATGCTTATTTTATCATGGGAACTCAACATCTGCAGGGATTCTGCAGAGTTTCTCTGATCGTGCCATTGGGAAGTCATGAATTAAAAATCTAATTTAGCTGCATTTTATTTTCATTTTTCTCAAATGAAACCAAAGAAGTCTGCAGTCAATCAGTGCATAAAACATGTAATGTACTACATTCACATTTCATTTACACAGTTTTTCTTGAATTACAGTTATCAGGAAAAAGATTATAACCTAAATGTCAGTTCTTGGAGCTGCAAATAAAATGCTTAATTGCTACAGTGTGTATTATAACTTTTATAATGTATTTCTATAATGACTTTCCATTTTGATGTATTTTCTCATGCTTTTTAAATTCAAAAGAGTTATGGCTAAAATATCAATACTAAATAATTTGTCCTTTATATATCTCAGAAATGGTCTTGTAGGGGTCTTTTTTATTTTTCCCCGTAGTTTTGGTTCGTTATGATCCTTTCCAACAGAATTGATTTGTATTTAGTGTTGGTATTAGTGCTTACACAGTATTTCCTTTGCTAAACAGTTATTGTTACTGCAATATTTATCATCTCTTCTGAAATATACAGAAAATATGGATTATAAAGACTACTTTTCTACCCTTTGTTCTTTTAAAGAACATTGGTATTCATTTTCTCTAAAACTACGTTAAAATCCTCTTTAAAAAAAACCCACAAAACAAAAATTTTTTTTTGTTTTGCTCAAAATCTGACATATACTCTTTCCCATAAATCACATGCATGCACAAACATATATTCAAAATGTGTACCATATACATATTGCGTATACATGTACTTGCACAGGGTACCTGGGCTTTTAGACTATATATGTTTCTGCCCTTTATGAAATGCTGTTTGGAACTTGATGATTCATGTTCTATTATTAATGCCTTTATGAGACATGAAAACCATAGTGAACTAAGTGTATTTATTTAAAGCATCCATTTCTAGAGACATACTTTAACATTGCTTTCACACACATCTAAGTTTAGAATACATTGAGATGGAAAGAGGGAGAAAGTAAAAAACCAGAACTCTACCTTGGCAATATTTCATTCTCTAGATACGATATTTGATTCTAAAATGCTCCATAATTCTGCTACAAATTTTGTAATTGCCATTAAGAGCTCCAGACCAAAAAACTTTTTCCACCTTTATAGAAAATGGTAAATGCACTCAAAAAGATACTGCAAAGTTACTTAAACTTACTTAACCCTGTTTTCAAAGACTATGTGTAAGATCAAGGCTGACATTTACAGCCAGCTGAATTGCCATGCAAAAAACCATGATGCTGGATTAGAAAAGGGTACATATATAGAAAAAAGGAAAAGAAAAAAAAGGAAAAAAAGGCAACTTTAGAAGTAACATGCAAAACATTACTTTTTGAAAACAATTTTAGAAATTCTATGAACAGTACCTATGAATCAGAAAGCACAGAAAGTAAAATCTAATGTATATTTCTTAAGAGACTATGAAATACTATCTGAAGGACAATGATGAAAGAAACACTGAACAGTATCACAAGAAGACAGATCAAATTCTGTGCAGGTTAGCCAAAATGCTCACAGGAAGAAAAGAAAAAGGGAAAGAGTAAACACTGAAGATTTTATCTATAGCAGAAACACTGGGCAAGAATTTTAAGAAAAAATATTTTTAAGAAATTGAAGATTGTATCATTAAAAGGGAAAATAAACTGTATGTGTATACACATAGAGTATGACACTATGTATTACATGTCTCTTTTATTTGACATCCTTTTCTTCCTTTACTCTTCAAAACCTTTCTGCAACCTACATGCTGTTACCTCCTTAAGAGTTTCACACAGATGTTCCTAAAGAACTCACATAATATTCAACTACTAAGAGTGTCAAAGGAAGAGTGAGCCAACTTGTTGAAGATTCTAAGTTTAAGGGAAAAAAACCAAAACATATCTTTCTACCAGAGGTACGCTATGGTCCAGATGATGCATGAAAAACATCTGTCAGTGTAGTTGAGAAGTGAGGCTGTGGACAGTAAGGTTAAGTACTGCATCACAAACAGAAAATTTGCTGATGGTTCCCTGCACAAAGAGAGATGTTGAGCAATCACAGTAACCCAGCTCTTTCACAGCAAGGGTTCAGATCACAATATGCCAGGACTCACCCTAGAAAACCTATAATCTCCATTCGTGTGTTCCTCTGTAGAAAAGTGTCATGGTTTAACCCCAGCCCGCAACTAAGCACCACATAGCCACTTCCCCCACCCCCCCCCAGTGGGGTGGGGAGTAGGAAAGGAAAAAAAGTAAAACTGGTGGGTTGAGACAAGAACAGCTTAATAACCAAAGCAAAAATAAAATACACTACTAACTAATAATAATTGTAATGAAAAGGAATATAACAACAAAAAAAGAAATAACACCCAAGAAAAGACAAGTGATGCCCAATGCAATTGCTCACCACCCGCTGACCGATGCCAGAGCAGCGATCTGCACCTCCTGGCCAACTCCCCCATGTTTATATACTGGGCATGACATTCCATGATATGGAATATCCCTTTGGCTAGTTCAGGTCAGCTGCCCTGGCTCTGCTCCCTCCCAGCTTCTTGCACACCTGCTTGCTGGCAGAGCATGGGAAACTGAAAAGTCCTTGGCTTAAGATAAGTGCTACTTAGCAACAACTAAAACATCAGTGTGTTATCAACATCATTCTCACACTAACTCCAAAACACAGCATTGTACCAGCTACTAAGAAGACAGTTAACTGTCCCAGCTGAAACCAGGACAAAAACATAACCACACATTCCTGCCACACTCAAGCTTTGCTTTAAAGCACATCATGTCCCACATTTCCTTAAGCTCTTAATAATCACATAAACCATAACTTCATTGAATGTGTGACCACGCTCACGCACTCTCTCTTCAGCCGTAGTTTCTCCTTTCATAACCATATTAATCTGAGAATGCAAAACTTTCCAGACCACAGAACTGTGAGCCATCAAGTCTATATTCACCCTCAGTCTCAGACCTTAATGCACTATAAAACACATCTAAATCCATTAATCAATGTCAGACTATGTACCTTACTCTGAAGCACACCAGACTTGTGTGGACCACATTTGGGAGACAATTAACAAAGCTAATACTTTCACATTGAGTTTAAATTTTAACAAGTGGGTTTTTTTTCTTTCATCAAATAAAAAAAAAAAAAAGAAATTTATCATCTACAAATGCAGGATTGAAATCATAAACCCATTCAGCTGAATGACTGAATTCTGGGCAATTTCAGTGGGACTGCTCCAAACTGTTATCTGCGCAAGGCTACCAAAGGTTCCCCTTGCAGGGAGAAGACTGATTAGCAACAGCTGCAGATGAAGGACAGAAAGATTTGAGATACTGGGGAAAATATACTCCACAGCCTTCCTCATTGTCATTTAGAAATGAAACATTACACTATCCCTCTAGAATAGTCTGTTACTGTACTACGCAATGAAGACTTTGGCCTGCTTACTCTGCTCTATTTGAAGGCAGGGGCCTCAGGAGTCACATTAGCCTAACTCTTCCCAAAACTTCAGACAGAGCAGAGTCTGCTTTGCCCCAGAGCTGCCTAATTCCGTTAAAAGAATGGGAATTCCAATGATCTTTGCCTCTTGCCTCCACAGAAGAGATGACTTAGCCCTCAGCATCTTGAATTTTATAAAATGGATTGCCTGTGTTACCAGATGAGATTACAGGAGCACTGCCTGTTTTACCTAGCCAAACACACTCAGGAGGGATATTACCAGTGTCTCTAAACACAGTGGTGGTACTGGCAGAGAAAGTACAAGCAAGGGAAAAAAGTATTTAACCTGAAGAATGACACTGGCTCAAGAAATTTATCTAAACAAGCTGGAAAAGTTAAGTGAAACTAGTTCCACTTCAGGAAACACAGGCAAATAAACCAACAGACTTTAAGTGGCAAATTTATGAATCAGATTATAGGAATCTGTTGCCTGCAAAATACAAAATTAACCTCAATGGCCCAGAAACATGCCCTTACAGTTTCATGACCAATATTTCTGTCTTGATTTTCCTAAAAAGAACTTTTTAGTGGTTGCTAATTAAAACCTGGCATCTCCATGTGTGCAACATTTAAATGAATAGCCAGTTAAGTCAGTTAGACTCCTTGTTCGGGATATAAAATATTTATATAACATTATAGTTTTTTAAAAATAAAAAATGTAGTGGGTTTTGAGTTTATGAAGGAATTGTCAGTACTTCAAGGTCATGTCCATAACAGAGGCCCTATATCGTTTCTCAGAAGCAGCAAGTCAGCTGATATAATAGCATTACTAGTATTTGATTCTCTTCTTGTAATTCATCTGCTGTAAAATCAGTATCTTCTGATTTAGGGCGATACTAAATAACTGTATTACACACATTGACCTACTTGCTCTGTCACAAAGCAAGGAAACAGGATTATCTGCAATGGATACTCTGGGACACACAGACAGGTAGTTTATCCCCTAAAGGAGCATACTTATATACAGGGTTTAATATTTGTGAGGGTCAAGTTGAATAATTCCACTAAGGGTTTTTTTCTGCTAAGACTTCCTATTGCATAAAGTACCATCCACTCACAGCCGTTACAAAATTATGTGTATATATATATGTATGAAATTTGTAAATCTGTAGGTTAATTCTAAGTTATAACTTAGGTTAGAATTTTTCTGACCATATTATTTTTATAAAAACCTGAACACCTTCTGAGAGTATTGTGGGGTGGGAAGGGGACTAGGCAACTGCTATACGACTATGCTGACTCAGAACTCATGCCCATAGGCCTTGTTTCTAGGAATCAAAGTTTTTTGCCCCAAATAAATGGTCACCTACAATATGGCCGGGGGTGGGGGGGGAGAAAAGAAAAAAAAGATAAAGAAAAAAAAAGTTAAATTTTTTAGGAGGGCAAATCTGAACCTGAGAGGCTTGGCAGAAGTCATAACTTAGCTCCAGATAAAAGTTGTTTTATTGCGTGGCAGTTGTCAATCCATCATGCAAGCTGGGATACTGAAAAATAGCATCAATGTATATTTTAAACTCACTCCGAAAGAAAAATTGGGGTTATTATTGACAGAAATTGTTGAGCAAGTACTACATTACAATAATTACACTAAAACAATATTTGAGCTGATAAATAAGTTGTTAATGGGTATGAAGTGAACCATACAGCAAAGTATGAAGCTTAGGAACACAAAAACACTGGGCACAAACATTGTCCTCTGGAAACAGGTATGCTGATGGCCTGAACGAAGGGAAGAGGAAGAAAACCCACAGAAGAAAGTCATATATGGTATACCACAAATATCTGCAGTCATTACATTTGAACCATTGTCATGATTCGCTCACAGCTACAGCAGAGCAAACATGGTAATTGTGCAGGAAAAGCAAGGTGGTAGCAACAATAGTATTCTACTCACCAAGAAGAAATGAAATTTCATTAAAAACTGATTGAAAATCTTAGTCTAAAAACATTTCTATCTGGACGTACTTAATTCCTACTGTTTTACCTTTTGTTCATTCATTAAAAAAGCAGATTTTTACCACATAAAGGGCAGAGTGCTATGGAAATAACATTGATTTTGACCGAGAGCTGGATGTCTGCTCATGTTTGTTAAAAACCTTATTCTCTCTCTCTAAACTCATAAGCCTATCTTTCAAATCATGGGATGGCTACAGTTTCAATGCTAAACATATTTGACTTTTGCAAAATAAATATTAGTTAACAAGGCATTCTGTTTACAGAACCAGAGCTTAAATGAATATCTGCTTCTAGAATTACTCTAAAAATAATGATTGATATAACTTTAATAGTCTTAAGTAATGCCTTAATCCATTCCAAAAGACTCTTCACAGTTGAAAGTATTACTTGTCTGGATAAGAACAAAGAAACAGACTGACACTATTTATCCAACACACTTACAGCATTTTTTAATGGGGAGAAAGTAATTACACTGAAGAGATAAGAGAGGAATGAAACATTGAGTTAGAAACTTAAAGATATAATGCAAGTAACAAAACCTGATAGCAAAATAGTAATTCCAACGTCATGTCTTAACACCCCATTTATAAATCTATGATAACAAGAATTTATTTTTTAAAACTGAGTATCTTATATAGAAAAAAATACGATGAAAGGAAAATGGGAGGTTATGGTCATGCAGCTATTGTACCAATGCTTTTGGTTTCAAAGTTTAAAATGTTCTTTGGCCAAAACCCAAAGCTCTCAGAAAACTTTTTAATCTAAAAATAAAACAGCTTCCAAACTTGGTAAAAACGGAACAAAGAAGGAAGGATAAAAAGCTGTCTGTTCCATCGGTCAAACCTAAAGTAATTTTGTAGATCTTAATGTTTCATGCTGTGAAATGCGTAGTTTTCCTCTTTTTCATGTTGAAGTGGAATCTTAACTTTGAATTTCCAAGATATAGATGTACATATGTATGTATCTATGTACAGATACATACATAGCTCTGTACACACACACAAATATATTCCTTAATGTCAGTTAAATATTTCTTACAAAACCAGAAAATACCAAAAGACTCTCTTTCATTTTATCTTTGAATTAAAGCTAGCGTTGGTACTTCTTTGGATAGCAAAACATTATTCATTAAAAATAACTACGCAGTGTGAAATATTAGTTGATCATGTTTATTCATACATTTTCAACCTCAAATAAGACTCATTATCTAAACACATTGAGTATCACACACACAGCATTTGTGCATGTGTGCATTACACAGTGCAGAGCTACATGCAGAAGGATATGAACTAGTTCTAATACTGAAAGCAGTATCCTTGTGATATTGTGCCAGTCTAGCTCAGCTGACGCACCCCACTTCTCTGCATAAAAACATGTTAATACTAATAAAACTATATCCAGAATAGTGGGAGTGTTGTATTAAAGGTCATGGTTGCACTGGTATAAAATGTGATACAGACAGAAATCCTGTCAGTCATGATCTTTGTTCCTTCTACAGACTTCTGCAAGCAGAAAAATACCATTAAAGGAGAACTGTTTATCTAATAAACATTTTTTTTAATATTACCTTTTTTTCTTCTAGAGAATTTTATCATTTCCATTTCAAATCGATATTTGAATTCTAATTATTCTTTATAAGAGTCTATTTCAATATTACAGATGTTAAATGATTGTGGTATAGCTTATTTAATCAATTTGTGGTTATATGACTCGCTCAGTCTACCATGTAAATTTTTGTTCATGAGAAAGGAAAGCCAACCAAATCCACACACAACTTGACTGCTCCAGACTTCTTTCTTTTTATCACTCCTTCTATACCACAGAACATGAGAATTCTTCCCAACCTATGTGAAACGCTCCACCATCATTTTTTAAAGACAGGGCTCAGAAGATCACAGAGTATCCAAGTAACGCTGGTACTTAGGTATCTACTTCAGGCACTATGCTTCTTAAACATTTCGTTGGCGTTTTTTTGCTTCACATTCATACCCTGTGGACTCTGTCTACTTACACCTTCAGGATACACATGCTTACTTTGGACTATCACCCTGCTTTCTGCAGAATGCACAAAATGGGAGTAAATTTATTCATCTTAATTAAAACGTCTATTTATAGTGCAGAAATTTTTAAGTACAGTCTACAAGCCCAGAAATACAAAGTCACAATCATAACTTTAGAAATGGTCGTGTAACACTGAACCAAGACATGTGATAACACCTTCAAACAGTATCCACAGGCATCGTCTTTACTCTGGTCAGACTGTTTTTCTCCTCCTACTGTATATGCACTGAACTTATGGTCTTATCGTACAGAAGTAGATAGACTTGCTTTTAGGCTGGAATTTGTTACACTGGATGTTCTCCGTATAGAAGAGACAGTCCATTTACAATGCTCCCAAATTATGGTTACGATAATAAGAGAAGTGTGAAAGTCCATGTCTAATTGCAGCCTTTTCAACATTTCTACTCATTAATATGTATATCTTTGTCTTACAGAACCACCTTTGGTGTTTATCATCTCCAAAGAGAAATCCATCAGAATTGTATCTTCACATGGGGGAAAAATAGTTCATTGAAATTGTTATTCTCTGAAGATTTATGTGGCAACAGCCTATCACAAAATCCTTTTGGCACTGTCCTTCTTAATTATTTTGAATGTAGGAGAGGATTACATGCTCTTTTAAGGTTAATTGGAGCTTTTAAGGACCTACATTTCCCAGCAGTATATGGTGCATGGTACTTTCCACTAGAATTCATGGTTCAAACTCTGATATAAAGACTTGTTTCTTGGCTTCCCTTTGACAGCATCAGTCAGTATCCTTTGTACTGCAGTCACAACGTAACATGAGAGAAACTTTTCATGATGAGGCAAGGTTGCATTGCAAGTTCTCATTATTCTCTATAAAAACAGTTCTGCTGATTTTAGCAGAGGACTGCCTGGCATGGTATGAACATGCACACCAATGACTTCATAGGTTGTAGTAAAAGAGGATCTTACATGTTAATAGCTTTTCTTCAAAAATGTGAGTGTTAAAGAAATACATGAAAGAATACATCTAAGTAATACACTTAGTTAATCTCTTTTAAGAGGTTTTTTGTTCTAAAGTCTATCTTCAAATCACTACTTTTTACCATTTTTTTACCATTTTAAAATATCCTATCAAATGAAAGCAAGATTGCATTTCTGATTACAGATGAAAATGTTCAACCTCCATCATACTGTTCAGACCTTCTGCCTTTTTAGTCTTTTGTTTCCCACCTACTAATTCACAACTTTCTGCCATCATAAGAAATGTAGAATATATCTTAGGCATAGGAAGCAATCAGTCTGAATTTCTAGCATCATCTAGATCTGTTAAGCAACTTTCTGTGAGAAAGCTTGGTCAGAAACCTCACTGATACTGACAAGAAGGCTATGCCTTAAAGGCTCATATCCTCTGATTTTTTTTAATTGAAACTCAAGTTTTTAATAAATCATGGAAATAGAATGCACAGGGACGTAATCAGAGATTGATCCCAAATTATTTCATAAGGTCAGGAGTTTCCCTGAGAGTATTGCATGAAGTGAATATTCACATGGGAATTAAGGAGTATGTACTTTCCATTAGATAATGAGAAGCAAAGAGAAAGCTTTCAAGATTTTAATGTGTACAAATATTTTCTGCTCAAAGATGAGCCCAAAACATCTTTAGAGAAGCTTTAGTTTTCTACATTTTTTGAAACACCAGTGTAAAGAAATTATTTTATTCAATTATATAGCAACACACTTAGAACCATACAAAATGTAAAATGAGATGACCTCTGCTTTAAAGCATGACTTTAACACTCCTGTTTGTGAATCTAGTTAAAAGCAATAAAATGAAATTAAGTGTAAGCTATCTAAATTATTTGAAGCATTTTGAGACATTCATTAGTACTCTGTTCAAGTTCTGGAAAAAACAAACAAACAAACAAACAAACAAACAAAACCACCTTTCTAATCAAAACCAGATTGTCTTATCCAGCTAAACCTACTAGAAGATTTAGACATGCGTTATAGCCACACCTATCATATTTTCCAATATAGTGATCTTTCAAGCAAAGCAGGATGGATCGTATGAAAGTGAGAGATTCTCAGTCTTGCAGTTTTTGAAGGGTATTCAACATATTTCAAAATTAAAAGCTCCAGTGAGAACTAATATAAGATGACTTCAGTGTGGCCTATTAAGGGAAAAGATGAACTGTTCCCTTTACTTTTCGTGTTTTACAAAGTTTATTACACAACATTATTTTCCTACTGTACTCTATTTGCAACATCTAAAAAGATAAAGCAGCCTCACATTGCCAAATCTATGTTGCACTTTAGTTCCATTCTGAACTAGGTTTTAGTCTGGACTAAGGCCTAGTATTTAAGACTAAAACATGCCTATTTTAATTAAGATTTTGATGGGGTTAATTCCATAGTATCTCTTCAATATATCTCTACTTCATTTCTGTGTTGAAGAGGAAACCTAGTCAGAATAGGTGATGCGAGAAAGGCATATTGCAATTAACAAAACCCCAAAGGCTTCTCTCCATCAAAGAAAAGGATGGAGTATAGAAGGAAATGGAGAGTCGACAAATATTTCTACCATGAAGGACAAACTGAAAGGAACTTGAGGGATAAGGAAGAAATTATGGGTACAACTATAACTTACATACAGTAACTAGAGATGATAATTCAGGAAAACAGATTTGGGGATGTGGTTGATTGTTTTAGGTATTTTTGCTCCCTCAGCACTGACAGCAGTTTGTTGGTGGGAATCCAGTAACAATTAATTGGTTTGGGTTAATAAATATTCATGTGAGAAGATATTTACTTCTTTATTTGGCATTAGAAATCTAAAATAAAATCAAGATTATTTTAATCAAGAATTAAAGAACAGCTTATTCAGCTAGTGTAAATCAGAGTAATATG
Organism: Gymnogyps californianus; assembly: GCF_018139145.2. Taxonomy (NCBI): domain Eukaryota; kingdom Metazoa; phylum Chordata; class Aves; order Accipitriformes; family Cathartidae; genus Gymnogyps; species Gymnogyps californianus. The sequence goes on from NC_059500.1 coordinate 38,469,893, forward strand.
AAAATTATTTTAAAATATGGTTTGTCTGAATTCCACTGAAGTTTTTTTTAAATCCATCCTTACTCTTTTCATTTTTATGGCTTCTGAAGTCAAAAAGTATTTCTTGAGTGCATTAATGTCCCTGCTGCAAGAAAGAGAAATACATTTTAAGAGGTAGTCCTCAGAGCAAGACAAAGATAAACGTGGATTTACTGTCTGATATCCTGAGCAGAGGCAAATATTACAGTTGTTTGTTTCTTTTTTTCTGCCATAATTCCTGAGGAACGGGAAGAAGCTAAATCTTCGGTATACATCTGTCATAAAGTTAATATTTTCCTAAAATCATAAGCTATCCTGTAGAGTTGAGAAGACAGCAGACTGTCTTGTATTTATGCAGCTGACCACATCCAAGCAGGCACGTTTCATACTGAACTTGGATTCCCCAGAACAAGAATAGGCAGGACTGGAGCACCACAGAAATGCTTTAGAGTACCTCAAGTTGTATTCACCAGAAGGACGTTGAAGCAAGGGAATAAGTGAAGAATAATGAAACAGGAAAAATCATTATGAAAAAACTGAATGCAAATTATATATACTTTGATTTGAAGCATCCTGGGAAGATAATATTCAGTGTTTCTCTGGGAGCCCAGCAGTGTGCTGAGTGCATAGCTAAGGGGGTAAAAAGAGTAAAGTATTTTTTGTATAATTTTTCTAGTATGCCAGTGACAAATGTTAATTTCTCGGCAGAAAGTAGTATTTCATGAAAGCTGGTAAATGAATTACAGAAAGCTTTTTCTGGCCATTTTCAAATACCACAAACCAAGAAAGCAGGAAAGTCTGGTAGGTTACTTGGAAGGAAGATTTATCTATTTCAGCTATCATATTTTCCTTACAGACCTGGGTGGAGATAGAATATGTACAAGAAGTGTTTCTTAAAACAAGATCTGGTCACGGTGTTTGGATCAAACTATTTTCCAATTGGTTAACTTGTGGAATTGCTGTAGTTGTCACACTGATGTTCTGTAATCAACATTTATTAACATGGCATCAATCATATCAAATCTGCTATTTCTTCTGTAGAAAGACTGAACATTTCTTAATCTTGGTTCAAATACTGACTTCTAAACATTCTCCTTAAATATTTTTATGGTTTCTTTTCCAAAAATTATTTTTTCAAATGAGTCAGTAGAAACTTCCCAAGACACTCCCTACAAGACCATACTATAAAGATGACTTTTTTAATCTATAAAAACCTATAGCTAAAAAAGCTTATAGTTAAACCCACTGGATTTGTCTTCTACCACCATATGCTAAATTTCATTATGGTAAAATGAAGAACATAAAGGGCATGTACTGCAATAAGAAATAAAGCTAACTCCTATGAGTTGCACCTGTTTCATCCCAACACTTCTACTTATTTTTGCTATGGTTTGTTGTTGGTTTTTTTTAATATATGTTTTTGTGATGCTGCTCAGTAGGCAATTAAATCAGGATTTCCTGAATGGGAAAAGGACTTTAAAAAGAAAATGAAGGCAGTTCATTTAGAGCCATACTTTTGTGTGCAGCATCCATAGTATAGAATTCCTATTTCTAGCATCACAATATCAGTAAAAGTAAACCAAATCCAAAGACTATTTATGTGCCTAACTTATTGTTGTTGACTCCACTTTTTCATGGGTTCGTTGTCATAATCATCACCTACAGAATCTTTACTCAGGCCCTTTGCACCACTTCAACTTATCCCACTTGAAATATGAAATATCAGGTAAATTTAACTTAGGTTTAAATAGCTTTTTGGGGGTTGTTATGACTCATTTGAATGAACAGTCAATCTCAATTACACTTTTAATGTACTGAGTCACAGACACATTCATAGGATGTGAATCCTTATATGTCTTCAGCAGACACGGTGGTGTGAACTGATATCATCAACTCCAGTATAAATAGATATCTACTGCCCTGAAAATAGAAGTGATTTCCTCTAACTGATTTTTGAAAGTGGTTTATGGTTATGTTGATCTCAAAAAAACTTGGTGCTAAACCGCTAGCCAAACATTTCAACAGACATTCATATACAGTAATGTTTGGGGGTTTTATTGCATTCATTAGAAACTGTAAGAAAGGCCATATACAAGAAAACGACTGTCTGGCTAGTGTTTATTTTTTCCATTTATCTTCTTTTCCCTGTCACTGTGTGTCCCTCCATGCCTCCTCTTACCAGGACAGTGAGCAGAAATAACACAGCTTGCTTGCCATAGTGCCTGCTATCGGTTGTCATATTCAACATAGTTGGCTTATATTGAGTAATATTTCTCTCTCCTTCCTTTTCTTATTCTGAATTTCCTTTACGGGGATTTTCTGCCTAATACCAAAGCAGAAGACTGTTCACAGCACGACCTTATGCTTATGACTAGCTTTATTCAAAAAACATTTGGCACAGCCAAGCAAGTTACTCTCATTACTTCACACTCACAGAAATCAGATGAACTGCAGCATATGCTACTTTAAAAAGATAGTTTAAAAAAAAAAGGCAGATTTTTTTCCAGACAGTTGCAGATAGCACCAGCTACAAATACTTCAACACTTGATCTGAGAACATACTCCAATACCAACTTGCCATCAGGGATGTATAAAAGTTATGTATTCCTTCGACTTTTTCCATCATGGGGACCAGTTAAGGCTGTGGCTGTAGCTATACAGCTGTGCAGCTCTGTCTTCACATCATAGTTTTATCCAACCTGCACACACAGTGAGTGTTTATCTACATCTTTACTGTGGGTTCAAACAAATGCATACCACTGCACACAGCCGATGATGAAAATAAGCCCTGACAGTTTCAAAGCTAACTGTAATAACCATCCTTCATTCTGGGGGTGTTTTTTGTCTTGTTCATCAAATTTAAATGTAAGTTATAACATAGCAAATATTAATATATGTTTGCATTAAATCCAATAGCAATGCTACATAAATGAAACAGTTTCTGGGGAGCTAGATTAACTTAAATGTTCCGTACCTTAGACTTCATCAATGATTGACATAATTAGCTCTCCAAAGTAAGAAAAGCAAATAATAAAGAAATATTTTCTCCCTTCAACATTGTGTCTTCACACAGCTATATACAGGCTATAACCAATAGCAAATGCCATGTCAATAAAACTAGTAAGTGCCGTTACATTAGATATTGCTATTTAATTAACAATTCATGGAAGTATTTCAGCATATGTGTATCAGTATATACATATACATATGTGTGTATCTATGTACGTATACACAAACATACAGAAAACAAAAAAAAAATACTATTGGCCCTGTTCACTCTTCCCTCCTCCCACTTCTCTTCCCATAAAAAAAAGTTATGATACTTCATATTTTACTATATATTACAATAAAAATGTTTTTACATGCAGAAATACTGGTGCAATTTTCTTGCTTTGTCTCTAAAAATGATATTACATCTTCTGGATATGACTCAGCTTTACATATATCTCAACATGAGTGGGAAGGCATCCCATTCTTCCCATTCCCGTTGGCATCCATCAGTACGCCAAAATACAGGCTGCTGCACATAAAGAAGTGCAGAAAGAGAAGGCATCGTCACTGGCTGTTCAGTTATGCAGAATATAAAAGATCAGCCTTTCTGCTTCTAGACACTCCTCAAAAGTTATAGTCAACCAAACCACATTTACAGTACTCCTCAGTTCATTGCATTCATTTACTATGTGTACATTATTCTCACTTGCCTTCAGAGAATGTGTGTTGAATTCTAAACACTTACACTGCTGAATTTCCCCACTAGAAGCAATGTGTACAGTGATGGTTTTTGAAGGCACATATTAGACAGGGTTTACTTTTATATTCATTTTGCATACATTCTCTCCCCCCCAGGAAAATGCAGTTTGTACAGACTGCTAACCCTACTTTGCACTGAGTACTGCTCTGGCTGAAAACTGGGTGTCAGGCTGGCATTTTTCCTTCATCATACAATTTGTTTTCTTGCCAGTAAGGTTAAGAGCAAGGGATACAAATTATCTGACGTAAAATTACTAGCTGAAGATAGATGTCATGCAAATATTAAATCATCTATCCTATTTGCATATTGGCAGATAACCTGCTAGAGCCATCTAAATTAGTTTTAAATAGTTCAATGTATAAGGGAAGCAGCAAAGCATATCATGATAAAACAAGGATCCTGAGGGTTTCTACATCATTACATTTCAATTTTGGTTGGAGGAAAAGCAAATGAAACCTGAATTAAGCTCTTCTACAAACTTGTAAGTTGGCAGAACTTTTTCAAATCTTCATTACATTTTAATGATCTGTCATATTTCCAAGCACTATATAGCCATAACTTACATCTAGATGCATTAACTCAGTAAAATATTTTATGAATGAATTAAAAAGAAATCTATAGACTTTCAGACTAGATAGCACACAAACTTTTTTCAGATTCTAGATATGGTATGTTAGCACATCTAATTTTTCAGGGTTTTTTCCATTCAATTTCCTCTTGTTTGCTTCTAGAAAAAGTATAGCCTTGGATGTACACTGCACATGTGGTACTCCTAATTGTCAGACACAAATGAAGGCAGCAGAGAGAATTTTCTGTCCATAGAAGCCATTTTTCTAGAGTCTAATATAAACAAATATGAATAAAATTGCACTCTGAAATGGCCAAATAGTGCTATCTTGCATTTTCTTACATATACAAGTGCTGAGTGAATGAATGGTTTACATTAAAACCCAAATACTGAGAAATTAGAAAAATATATTACAAAATATAGATATTAGAAATATATATAATTAGAGATTATATATAATTAGAATATTATATATAATTAGAATATAATATAGATAATTTGTATATAACAAAATATTATATATATAATTAGAAAAATATATATAATTAGAAAAATATAGTACAAAACCAATAAGGTAATTACTCAGATCAGAAAAAAATCTAAGAACAGACTTTACTAGAAGTATTATTCACCAGAAATACTATTTTGCTCTTCATTTTATCAATATAACCACTTAGACGTAGATGACTTGGAGAAGTGCCTTGCCCAGTCCATTGCCAGGACCCAGTAGGCCAATGAATACTGCGCGTGCTGTGCCCTCTAGAGACCTACAAGGTAGAAGGGAATGACCTGCATGTGCTTTTCTGATTTCAGGTTCAACCACAGAAACATCTCCGCAGCTGAGTCAGTCGTTCATTATATGTTGGCAGCACCAAGAAGCCCTCAGCTTGCTTTGTAATGAGATGATGGGAGTCCATTTAATAGAGGAAGGAAATAAACTCTCCCTAGATCAGAAAGCATTTCCTTTTGCAAGCAGATGTTGGGACACTAGAAAAATTGTACTTTATCTCAAGGGAGTGCTGCGTGCCCAGGGAAGCTGTCTTATTTCTACAGTCATCGTCAATTTGTTTTCTTTGTTCCTGTGTTACCAGCCAAATACAAGGTGCACCATGCCAGACACCACAGGAACTGAATGTTGTACATCCAGCAGCTATCTATCAGTGCAGCCACATACCAAGGATAAACGCAATGCACAGGTCACGGCTGGTGTAAGCTCTAAAAAGAGCAGCTTCCATCTGAGATGAACTTAACGCATCTCCATCTGGTACCTCTGCTCACTGCTAATCAGCTGGCAGGGCAGTGGGAGCTGGCTGGAAGGCCTGCAGCATCCAAGAAGATTGCTTAGCTTGAATTATAAACTTGGCTACCTACAATTTCACACCCTGGGAGGTGCTCTCGGGATGATTATTGCCCTTAGCAGCTGGCTACCTCCTTAGTCACAGAAAGACTCACTTTTTGTTATTAAACAAATTAAGTGATGGAGGTTTATTCCGTGTTGGGCAATCCACTAATCAGTGCAATAAGGTTTCCTTGACGGGAGGGCTGGATGCCAGAACTGGATCAGAATTCGATTTGAACACACTTTCCCTGGCAAAAGAGAAGTGTGCACAACATGCACAAGGGAAGAATGTATTCTTAGGAAGACCTTTCTTTTTCCAGCAGCAATCAATGTCTGTACATATGCCAGCAGAAGAAAAGGAGAGGGACAGTCCTGAAGTAAAAACACAGGAAATGTTCATGATGATGACAGGTCCTGCCACACACTATTTTAACTCAACAGGGTCTAATACACAGTGCTGACAGCGGGACACAGGTCCCTTTAGGTACAGTTAGGCTCCTGGAACATCTTATGCCCCGCTGAGGATCAGAGTCAGTCAGTCAACATGGAGTTTTACCTTACAAAGCACAGTAATCAAAGGACCAACTGCTACTACCTGGGCATTTTCAATAGAAATTTGAAATTTAATGGCTAGCAACTGTTTTCATGGGTGAGGGGAAGAATCTTACTCAGCTTTCTTAGCAATTTAAAAAGAAAATTAAAAATAGTATAAAAAGAAAAGAAAAAAATAGAAAGAAAAAAAAAAAGAAAATAAAACCAGCTAAGGAACGAGCTAAATCCTAGTATCAGAAAGCACCAAGGTGCAGGCTGGGATTAGCTTATCTCAACATTCTTCCTGGTGTGAAGGCCTTCATTCTGGGATTTGTATCATCATCTATTATTACTAACAATTTATGTAATACAGGCCCTCAGGTCTGTTTATTACATTCTTAAATTTTTACAGTAAAATTTAACACTTAGCCTTGTATGTTGAGCATCCACCATATTCTCACACACTGGAGCATGACTGATAAGAAACTATAAAAGGAAGAGAGAAAAGAAATCTCTATGTTAATGAGATAGCTCTTTTAACACCTAACAGCATAATATGTGATTTTATACTACTTATGTTTAAAAGTTATATTACAAACTTCTAAATTTCAAAGCAACCAAATCTAAACACATGTAATTCAGAAAATGCTTTTCTATTCCTTTTTTAAAGATATATATAGGAAACATACTTAAGAAATTAAGTAATTCATTTTCTGAATTAACATTACCAAAATCTAAGAGGATAGAAACAGACAAGGAATATGTCCATATTTAATAAGGGAAACCAGTCATCCCACATTTCAGTCCCTACAATAATGCTAGAATGAATGATTACAAGCAATTCGCATGCAAGAGGAAATTAGTAAGATTATAAAAAGCGCAGCAAATAAGAATTCATTAGGAAAAGAAGAATCATGCTAAACAGCTTTATTCATGACAGGTCTACTGCATTAGTTAGAGGGAAACATTACTTTTTTATGTTACAAAATTAAATAGAAAGTGCAGCTAAAAAAATTTAAGAATAATACTGACTTGAAATGCATTGTACATACCTTAGAAAGCAAGGCTGGAATTAAAAAAGATTTTGGTAAACTTGAGATCTGGCATAAAATCAGCCAGATGAAATTCAGTAAAGATAAAGGCAAAGACGTACATTTGGAAAGGAGGTATCAAATGCAAGAATGGAACATGAGCAATTACTGACTGGGCTGAAGTGCTGCAAAAAAGAAATAGATGTTGAGTAGATAAAACTGAGTATGAGTCAAAAGTGCAATGCTGTTGCTAATCACCATGGCAGGCAGCTACCATTGTGGGATGTACTAACAGAAGACACTGATGACAGCTATTCTGACCTACTTATTCTAGTGAGCTATCATTTGGAGTATGCATTCAGCTTTGGGTGTAGCACTTAACGATTTAAGCAAATGTATAGAAGAAAAAAATATGTTGCATCGTGAGAAGAGACTGCATCTATAGTCTGCATCTATATCCAAAGGAAACTGTAGTTTTCTGTAAAGAAAGTGGAAGAGTAACCGTCTTCTGGGACCACAGGTAAAAAATTAAAGCCTACTGCAAATACAGCAAAAAGGCTAAAGGCTGGCCCGTAAAGGTTATAAAATCTTTACTGGAAGTTTTTAAAGTACAAAGTAAACAACAGGAGCATGGATGATTTAAGTATATTTAACACTACTTCAGACCAGGAAGATGGATAACATGACCTCTCAAGGTTCCTTTCAACTCTCCACTTCTTTTATCCCATATAGGCATACGATACATGCTCTAATTGCAGCCTCAGTGAGTTCCATTGCTGGACATGATTTAGCAAGAGTTGCATAGCTCCTCAGAGACTTCTGAACTCATAAAGTGAATCTGACTGGCAGAAAAAGCCATAAACTTTTCAAACATACAAAGAGACAAAATTTATGTTGTAGCTTTTTTCCTATGGATTTGAATATGTGAACTTTTTACTAATTTCTGTTACTGCTTTGAACTTTTTTCTTTTGAAATGCCTAATCTATAGCATCTCTGAATACAGCTTTTCTGTTAACTGTACTTTGTTAGCTACACTTATAAAATTTAAAGCAATGTACATTTCTTTGCGTGTTTCATATGCAATTTTCCTTATATTAAGACAGACAGAAATAAGTCGCATAGGTTCTCAAATGGAAGTATTAAAGCAATCAGATTGTTAGACTCTCTTTAAATCCCTCAGACAACCATTTAGTGTCCTTTTGACCAATACCAGACTACTTAAAAATCAGTTTCTTTGATCCCTACTGTTCCCAGTAAAGTCTCCAGGGCCAGAAGTACAGTCCATAGACAGCCTGTATGAATTTGTCTGTTCACACCCAAACTGTCTAATATCACTATATAATGCCATGCTAACCAAATATTTACTTTGCTAGATGTTTCAAACACCCAAAAATGTGCAAAGGGCAGCCTGCACTCACACTGTGTTTTCAGATCTATTGTCTGGATGCACAGCAAATGCTGTCTTCAAGAATGCACATGGGCACTCCAAAAAGCAATACTCAAAAACCCAACACGATTTAATTTCTTCAACAATAACCATCTAGACTAGAGTATCTTGGGGCATAAACTGTGCAATTATTCTGTGTTGAAGAACACCACACATACTTCCTACTGTTTTATAGGTAAATGATAGCATTCAAAACTAAAACACAGTAATTTTAACTTCGAGTGTTTTATCGACACATTAGATTCTATCTTGCCATATTTTCCTTCCGATCCCTTTTGTACATAAAATCTACTTATCCTGTGAACATGTAAAGAAGCAGAATGATGCAACTAGACAAAGTCACTCCCTCTTGCTTTAAAACAAATTTAAAAAGCAGTGGAGTCCAGAAAGCACCCTCTGAAATTTTTGTTTTGTTGAGAATACACAGTTCCAGTGTTCAAAAACACATACGTAGGACCTACTCCTAATCACTATGTACAATTACAACAGCTAACAAGGTATCTAACTAGTGATCTACATGCACAATTACCTTGTTCGCAAACATATGCGGTAATTTAAAGTGTAAATTAGTCAGAGATTTGTATGTACAAAATTGTGCAGATGCATTTTTTAATCCAGGTTCATGTGGATTCAGCTTCTCTCCTTTAAAGTGGAATCAGATTGGAGGGCCTAAATCACATCAGTTTCCCAAGACCACTGACGTTTGTTTCATATAATGTATTATAAGATACGTGTTTTATAAAGTATTCTCTATTTGAAAAAAAATCTTCAAGTGGTATTAACCGTATTTTGTCTTGTGCAGGGGTTAAGTGTACAGCAGTAGGTGGTGCCCACTACGGTTCTAACACGGATGTGAGCCATTTCTTGGCACTGTTCATTTCATATTGCTGCTGTATGGTCTCACCTTTTTACGCACACACCAGCATGGCTGACACCTCTATGTCAGCAGAAGTTCAGAATTAAAATGTTCTAAACAGCTGAGCATTAGTTGTTTGCAGCTCACCATTTGTAGCTGCAATACAGCCCTTTTACATTAATAAAAAATAGGCTAATGGTCTGAAACCAGTTTGCACACACGTTAGGACTGCCTAAAACGTGGTATTAAGAATCTTTTGTGAAATCAGTGAAACGTTTTTACTAACTGTTACATAGGCGTTAATATCATCTTAACTCAGTGCTGGAGGAAAGAATACTATCAGTGAAACAAATATTAGAGAGTACAGACAGTTAAGATGGCTGCAGATGTCACTCTAGAGAAAGACAGTGCTCATGGGTATGAGGAAAGGGACAAAACTTTTTAAAAATTAAAAAATAGTAACCACAAATTAGCTTTTCGATGCTAGAAGTTTCTAGTTTAACATTTAGACATCAGTAAAATTTTCACTGAGCTCAGCAGAATTACTTCTTTTGAAAGAAGGCATTAAATCATGGCTTACCTGCTGTAACTCATTAATAACCATTTGCAGCCCAGCAGGCAGTGGTTCATGGGTCTGGAGGTGTAGTCATCTGTATCAAATGATAATTCTTAAAGACTACATTTATCCAGGAAGCATTAATTAATAGCATTAAAACAGTAAAGACTGGTACAAGAGCCCTGAGATATTTTCTGGGCTGAGTTTACTCTGTGCAGTTATATAGCAGCCCACAGGGCAGTATTTTAGGAAAAAAAGTGAAAACAGTTGTGTTGTTGGGTTTATGTGGCAACGGTTGGTAGCAGGGGGGCTGCAGGGGTGGCCTCTGTGAAAAGACCCCAACCGCCTGCAAGGCTCGTTGCCTTACCTAAGGGACTTAGTGTAACCTGTAGCGATACCAAGGGAATGGAGACAAGGACAATGGCAGAAGAGGTGTCTGGAGTGAAGTTTAGCCTGGGAAAGGGAAAGGAAAGGTGTTTTCCCTAAGAGTTTAAATGTTGTCTCTGTTTTCCAATATCCATCAGTAATCAAATGTCTAAAGTTAAATTCCCCACGTTGAGTCTGTTTTGCCTGCAACAGTAACTTCTGACTGATATTCACGTCTTTACTTTAAGCCCTGAGTTTTCTTGTTCTTGCTCTTCCTACCTTCTGCCCCCATCTCACTGAGGGCACAGGGTGAATGAGCAGCTGTGTGGGTGTTGGGCTGCCAGCCGGGACCAGCCCACCACACCAGTGTGCTCATGATTCCAGTGGATGACCAGAAAATCTCCATTAGGCTTGAAGATGTCTAATAATTTAAATAAGTATCTACAGATAGAAAATGCCTAACGGCTAATAACAACCTGCCATTTAGATATGCAATCAGTTACATGATTACATGCTGCCACTGCAACAGTTGGAACAGCCATCTAAGTACTGGGCAACAGGACACAAGGAAACAAACTGGTCATTCAAAAAGTAGATGCACAAGTGAGTTCTGCTAGAAAGGCAGACAAGAGGACTGAACCCCTAGAAAGCATAAAATATTTCTTACTTCATTTATACTAGTTTTGTACTACTTAGGTAAATTCAAATTGGTCTTCAAGCAGCTATGTCACAAGAAAAGAATCAAACTTTTAACATATTTATAGTTTTGACTCATTGTGGTTTGTTTTGTTTATAGCACCAGTCTGAAAGCTACTGTAATTGATTGTTATAATTGTCCTGAATAGGCATCACCATTTATAATTTTTCCTCCACCAAAAAATGTCTCACAATAATATTCAAAATGCAGTATCCTTAAATTGAAACACTACCTCCTTTTCAATTAAAGCAAGCAATTACATATGTTAGTAATAGAGACAGACAGCTATGGATGATATAGATACATCTCCAAATGATTCTTAAAGAACCCTAAAAATTTCTTGAAACTGCATAAAATGGATATAAAGAAAGGCAAAAATTATCAGTCAAGCTATACAATGTTCATACCACGAACAAAATTTTTTAAAGTACTGCCATGTTCTAATGCAGCTCCCATGGTTTAAATAGGACTGTTTCATGCACAAAAGTATCAGGTTTTTTCTGCTAATCCTCTCTGTCATTATTGCACATGCAAAGCAGGTTCAAAAGATTTTTCTATTTGCAAAAACACAATGTTAGTGCAAACTCCACTGGTAGCTCATTTATACTGGCCTGCATTACAGATAATATTGTCCTGTCCAATAGAAGAATTAAGAATAAACAATTTCAAGTTATAGAGCTACAATAACTTTTTAGCACAAACTTATAGCACGCTGTCAGACAGACCTTTTCAATATACTACACATCATTGATCTTCAGAGCACAGCTGCCTCTTTGAAAGCAAAGACAGTACACTGGAGACAATCTGAATATGATCAGGTCAATTATAACAGAATAACGAATGCAATAGAACCAATTTTCTTATACTAATTTGAAATAATATTGCAATAGCTGTAAAATAATGCTTACTTGCTCTAGGAGCATGCATTACAATAATGAGTTCTCTAAAAAAATTGCTGTATTTTGGTGTTAGTTTTACACATGATGTGCTTGAATGTTTCTTAAAATAAACAAAGTTTATAAAAGAAATTATGCTTAAAGAATCAAATATAACTTATTGCAATGCCTGCTTTAACGTACACAAAGAACAGTATGAATATGAAGCTGAATCTTCCACACTTTTAAAACATTATTTTGGTGGTACCAACTGACCACCCATTCCAAGAATCTCCTAAAGAAACAAATTATAATGCTGGGCAAAGGAATATTATTTAATATCTGCTTATTGTAAAATGCTAGATTCTTTCCATTCTACTATTCTATTCAAATTTTAAGATAACAGCTCATTCCAGACTGAATTCTGACACCATGCATACTACAGCTGCAAAGGAAACTTCTGCAGGTCATACCAGCAACTCTCCAAAGCTCATTTGCAACATCTGTGTTTTGAACACTTTAGTCATTATTTGAAAGTACATTTTATTCATTCAAAATACAAATATTAGCTTTATGTTGGCAGCTTCTGCATGGAGACCAAATACAGATTTGAGAGACCTCAGTCCGCTTGTCGATTTTGTTTAAAATTTGGGGGGTAAAATCTGTTATCTTTCCATCTATATCATCCGCCTATACCATCCTATCATCAGGTCACAAGAGATCCAGTGTTAGATATTAGTGTTTAGATGTCAAGTGAAAATGCAATTTGCATGTCCTTAGAAGATATAAGTAAATATATACAAAAGTTACAAGTTAGATTTTAACAAGTTTACAAGTGGTAGATATTCTCCAGACATATAAAAGAACAGTAACATTAGTGATAAGGTGGTTACACAGTAAAGGTAGAGCAAAGATTATAGATAATTAATACATAGTTCAAAACCAGAAAAAAAATGCTTCACTCTTGTTTTGAGGGTGTGTCATTTTTAGAAAGGAAAGTGAACATACTATGAAAGCAAATACCAGAGAGCTAATAGATTTGAGACAGCAGCAAAATAAATTGCAGTCCAGTTTTATGTACTCAAATTAACTGAGTACAGAGAAAGAAGGTATTTTCTTCCAACATCTCTGAAACAACTAACCCATTATGTCATACACTTAATAGCACGCTTTTCTAGCAGATCTGTCAAAACTAGTAACATATGACCAGAGAACTGTAAAGTGCATGCAAGAGGAGGAGAAGGATAGAGTCAAGTACAAACCACTAGGCTAATATTACTAGGGTACAAGGCTTAAAACTAGCTTTGAAAGACAGAATAATTAAAAAAATCGAAGTTAAGGAGAGAAAAAAAGAGCAATAAAAAAGAGAGGGAGGGAGCTGTGATAAACTTACCCTGATAGCTTTTTGTTATAACCAATTTCCCAAGTTAGAGAAATTCAGTAGGCATGTCTAACTGGACTTCAGTAAAGCATCTGATATGTTGTTACATGGAAAAATAGTAGTCAAACAAGAGAAAATGAAGGACTGGTACTAAATTTATAAGGCGAACAGAACTGAGCTGAATCAATGCAATGAAGCTCAATAATATAAAAATGTATGCAAAGTCATGTACCTTGAACCTGTATTTAAGATCTTCTACATTTTGCAGGAAGCTCTGAAAATTCACCTCCATTGATGACAGATATACATTTGCTAATGACTAAATCATGAATGAAAAATAGCTGTGATAAAGAAAAATCATATCTGTCTCCTTTTGAGATCTAAAGGATAAATACTGTTTCAGAAGTCCTAGGTAAGACAATACCTTGCTCATATCATACCTAAATCAAGTCTTCAGTCTGGACACCTCTTTTCAAGGAAGGAGAGTTCAAACTGGAGTAACTGCAAATGAAGTTTACTAGAATGATAAAAGGAAACTCTATGCCCAGGGAAGAGATTAAAAGAGCTTGGCTTCTCTGTTGTTGGCAGTTTGTCTTGTTAAAGCAAATGTAGCAGAGACACAAGAACCAAGGATGAAGGAAAGTTATTTAAAGTCAGTAACAAATGAATAACTGAATATGAATTGGACATTAACACATTAATTTTTATTCTAAACCAACCAACAAAGTTCCCTGTAAAAGCACAAAAATGCCTCATCCAGAATCTCTTTGACTCTTCTGTTCCTATTAAAAGACACCCTGCAAAAGAAAGTATGCTGTCTCTATAGAACATCTGACATCATTTGACCAAAAGTCAGTTACATGAGTGAAAACAGTAGGGCTACCTGAATCTGCTGAAGGCAATTTTGGCCCCTCTATTACAACGTGTATTGTACTTCAGTGTCAACATATCCATGTGTACCAATACGTATACATGGTGTCTGGCTGTAGCAGCTGCCCTTCTTGATCTCCTACAGCCAGAGCCTCTCCTGAACACTGCGAAGTCAGCTGTGTGTGCTGCAAACCCCCACACGCTCACTATGTCAGCTGTAGGGACAAACCACGCAAGTAGAACTGGTCTTTATTTCTTGTTCTCCAAGCACCATAAGCATGAGAAATCGTGATTTATGTTTAAATGAACAGGCTGTGTTAGATATAAATGTTTAAGGCAATGTAGTAAGTAAAATGCCTAATTATTACTTAATTTCTGAAAAGCAGACATATTCCTTATGAGCAAGAATTAAGATAGATACATCAAATTCCAAGCTTTTTTTCCATCTACAAACTCTATGTAATTACTCACCCTCATGAATACTTCCTAACCCATATGAGGCAGCTGACTAACAGACTATAGCCAGACCATCACTGGATTTTCTGACAGGTTACAGGGGAGTCAGGAGAGGAAGTTATCATAATTCACTGCAGGTAGAGATTCTGAACTCCCAGATCCCAGCACACTCCAAAATATGGCTTACTAATATTTTGTTTTGACAGAATCACTAAAAATAAAGTTCCAGGATTGAAAAACTGGTCAGAAGCAGACCCATACAAAGCTCAATCTTGCAAAAACTGCCACACAGCTTAACTTTATTACTGTGAGCACTCCTTACTATTCATGGTGGTAAATGTAAATACATGCACAAGTGCTGGCAAATTAAGTTTTTATTTCCTGGATAAAAGCAAGATTGTATCTGACACAAACTTATTGCTCTAGCTTTGTAGGATTAGAAGGAAAGTACTTTTCTCTCAACCTAAAAATTCAATTAAAAATCTGAAGCAATATCATAAAGTGTTTCTTCACAAAAGGATGAAAAAATATGACAAGAACACATTCATTTTAGGCAAATGAAACAGTTCAAATGCTGGAGTTATACTAAAACTTTTTCAGCGAGTAAACAGCAACACCTTAGATAAGTAGTCATCTTGAACACTGCATAAAATGAGACAAAGGAAAATTTTTGCTGTTGAAAAATCTTATACTACTGAGTAAGTGAGTGAGGAGTAAGTTAAACAAGATTCTGTTTCTCTGATACAAATCATTATATAGCTCTCAGCAACCTAATAATAAGCGTGCTTAAATATTTAAGCATTTTCCACATTAACCTAACAACAATATGGTCATTTTAGCAGGAGAATGACAACAGGAGAAATAATTAGTGAGCTCGTAAAGCTGTCATCCTAGATAAGTTTCTATCTAAATTTTATATATCACTAGTCTCAACCTTATCAGCTCTTTTAAGAATAAGAATTTAAGAACGTGGAATTATCCTCAAGTGGAAAATGTCTAGTTTGGTCTCACTCAAATGTAATAGATAATACAGGAGGTTTCCCATAGGTGAATGTTGCAGCTGTATGCCTGTATTGTTTTTAAACCCTGCTTATAAAATCTTTCCTAAAATATTATTGCATATTGGAAAATCACATTCTTCCCTTGTCCACCTAGATCAAATTATACTAATGCAGGTGTGATTTTGCTCTGGATGAAAAGACACATATGGTAAACCTGATACTGAGCAGAAAAGCAGTCAGGAGGAATGAGCAGAATTGTTTGATCCAGCTGCTGTGCTGCAGGAAGTTTGAAGGGAAATTTGTTAAGCAAAAATGAGAATATACTCCAAAGAAAAAATCATTCTTCATGGAGGTAGAACAAGGAGGATCAGACCAGGCATAGAAGCAGTCAGGAAAATCCTATTAATCTGTTCTTCTCTAATATGAATGATGACATTATTAGTACTTGTCCTGTACAGATAGCACCAATGCTTTAATTATTGCGAAGAAAGTGAAAGCTTCAAAATCCAGCACGCAACTGAACGCATTTAGACAGACTAACATATCCAGATTCTAAATTGTGCTCCCAGGGCTTGCTACCAAGAAGTGTATTAATGTCTTATTTTTTACCCTTATGCAAATATTCATTAGAAAGTGTAAAGATCTCTATTTCACTGTAAAAATCCCAGTAGGCTTCATTAGTCCTGACAGAATGAATTGAGAAAAAACTCTCTTGCATAGGCATCTATTTTCTTTATCAACAATACCTGCAGAGATGGTGTTCACTGGTATGCCAAACCCAGAGAGACGAAATGGTGAATGGGACCTATGCAGGAGAAATCTGCTGGTATAAAGGTAGAGGAGGCCTTCTGCCAACTCAGTTGTCAAACGCTTGCCAGTTCCTCTCTTCCTCTATAGGGAAATACTAACCTTGATTGAATATATAATGATGAATAACACTTGTTAAAGTTAGCTTTGCTTTCACAGTTTTAATTTTGTTAGGCTCCAAGAACCTCTCAGACAATTGCAGCTGACCCATTCTGTTCCTGTCCTTTCAAGAGTCTCTAACAATGTCAGGGTTATTTGACTACAGATAGTCTCATATTGACTAGTAACAATTCTTAATTCCTGGGGAAATCTACTTTCAGCTACTCTTTTACGCTGCCGCATGTTTTTCATGGGTGTCAAAATAGCTACACAGTATATTCATCAATCTCGTTACCATCTTTAAATATTAGCGTAATATTGAGTTGATCCAATCTTGTGTAGTAGGAGAGATGTATAATGAGTGGGAGAGGTATTAAAAAAAAAAGTTGTTTTTTGACATCATCACAATTGTGCTGCTTGGTTCCAAAATTCCCCCTCAGCATCACTTGTTAAGAATTTCTGCTTCCATTTAGTCAGTTTTCCTACACATTATTCTGAAACGACACTGAAGACTGTTTTTGTCCAGTTCACCAAACAGAACCAGCCACTGAGACTGTCCATCCTTGGGTGAGTTTTAGCTGCTGTGCTTCTCTTCTTGAATATGAACATGCTCCTGGATGGAAAATTTATATGTCACCTAAATATTTTCATCTATTCTTTTAACCATAGGGTAGTTATGTTAGAATCCATCAAGCGTTAGCCCTACCAAGTGCATAAGGCATCTCCTTGAAGCCCACCTGAGCATCTGAAGGCTTTCCCATCCCAAATGAGATTGTGCTATGTCGACCAAACCCATCTGCACTCCCCATATACATTCTGCGAGTTAGGCTAGTAACAACTAGGATTAAGGTAGCAGTCACAGATGCCTTACTCTGTGTCGTGGTTTAACCCCAGCTGGCAACTACACCATGCAGCCGCTCGCTCACTTCCCCCCCACCCCTGGGATGGGGGAGAGAATCAGGAAAAAAAACTTGTGAGTTGAGATAAAGACAGTTTAATAGGACAGAAAGGAATGAAAAACAATGATGATAATAATAATATGACAATAGTAATACTAAAAGAATTAAATTATACAAAGCAAGTGGTGCATAATGCAATTGCTCACCACTCGTTGACCGATGCCCAGTTACTTCCCGAGACGCGATCCACCCCTCCCAGCCAACTCCCCCAGTTTATATACTGCACATGATGTCATACGGTACGGAATAGCTCTTTGGCCAGTTTGGGTCAGCTGTCCTGGCGGTGTCCCCTCCCAGCTTCTTGTGCCCCTCCAGCCTTCTTGCTGGCTGGGCACGAGAAGCTGAAAAATCCTTGACTTAGTATAAACACTACTTAGCAACAACTAAAAACATCAGTGTGTTATCAACATTATTTTCCTACTAAATCCAAAACACAGCACTATACCAGCTACTAGGAAGAAAATTAACTCTGTCCTAGCTGAAACCAGGACACTCTGTTTCAATTATTGCTTCATTAAATCAGTTCCAACACCACTTCTCTGTCTATTAAATAATAAAGATTCATAATCAAATGAATAACCAAAGGTGAATGGAAACACCGTGTTCAGTTGTATGCTAAGGTTGTTCTCAGGTGGATAGATTCAAATGACTGTATATCAACATTTTATCTATATTACTGAGAGATTTAGCCTTAAATATCTTTCTTCTTTTTCCTTGTTTTTTTAATTCATGTCTTTGAACTAAAAAACTTTTTAAAAGTCCTTTACATTATTGTGGATTAATGCTTGTAATAAAAAGAAAAATTTTAGTATTGTATTTATCCCCTGTAATATGAACACAATCAGAAGTAACTCCAGGGAATTGTATGACTCATTGCAGATAATAGTTGGCAGTGCTTGACAAATATTTCCAAAAGTTTTGGTTAATTTAGGAGTTTTCTCAATAGTATCTTCCTCTAACAAAATAATAACAAAAAAAAAGTTCTTCCTTTGACTGTGTCATGGTTTAATGCCAGACAGCAGGTAAACACCACACAGCTGCTCACTCACTCCCCCCACAGTGGGATGGGGGAGAGAACTGGAAGGGTAAAAGGGCAAAAATTTGTGGGTTGAGATAAAGACAGTTTAATAGGCAAAGCAAAAGCTGTGTGCAAAAGCAAAGCAAAATAAGGAATTTACTCACTACTTCCCATTGGCAGGCAGATGTTTAGCCATTTCCAGGCAAGCAGGGCCCCACCACCTGTAATGGTTACCTGGGAAGACAAATGCCGTAACTCCAAACGTCCCGTCCTTCCTTCTTCTTCCCCCAGCTTTCATTGCTGAGCATGATGTCACGGTTTGGGATATCCCTTTGGTTACTTGGGGTCAGTCCCCTCCCAACTTCTTGCCCACCCCTAGCCTACTCACTGGTTGAGCAGTGTGAGAAGCAGAAAAGGCCTTGATGCTGTGTAAGCACTGCTCAACAGTAACTAAAACATCCCTGTGTTTTGAACACTGTTTTTATCACAAATCCAAAACATAGCCCCGTACAAGCTACTATGAAGAAAGTTAACTCTGTCCCAACCAAAACCAGTACAGACTGTCATCTCCTTTGCTCTTCATCATCCTACCTCGTCAAAGAAATTTGAGCTGTGTATCAATGGGTGTATTTTACCATAAAATTTAGTAGATATGGAATAGATTCCCCACTGTTCAGACCCAAACTACTTGAAAGTGTTCTTAAAATCGAAGCACTTGTAATGGGCAGGGACCATTTCATGCACAACCAAAGCCAGCCAATTTTCCTGTTGTTTACATGCAAAAGAAAGAATAACACTTAGGAATGGTATTTCAGTGATGTTTGGAAACATATACAGGTCCTTTGTCAACACCAAACAATCTTTTTTTTTTTTTCCCTCCAATTTCACAAATACGTTATTTTTCAGATGGACATACTCTTCTCTTTTAATCCTTCTTGGAACAGCAGTCTACGCAGGGGGAGGATCAGCTCAAAGACTCCAAACCTTGCAGTAAGTAGTTAGAGATTTTCTTACTGTACGCACATTCACTTTTTTTTTCTTTTTTTTTTCCCCTGCATATGAGTAGATACATAGATTTCATTGCTTCTTTTTTTGTGTGTTAAATTTTAAAAAAATAATTCAGCATGTTTCTTACTTTTGGTTTAATCAAACTTTTCAAAGATGTCATGATGATTCTAACATCTTCCTCAACCTCTTTCTTGGTTTTCTGTCTTCTGTGTTAAAAGATGGCTGAATGAATCAGAGCTTCTCTATTCTTTTCACTATTAAAAAATAGTACAAACACAGTTCTGGATTTTGGAGCATTTTTATTGTATATTTTCACTCTATTTTTCTTTTCCAGAAGAGTCTGAGTAATCCTGGTCTGCATGTGCCAGCTATGCAACAGTCTATTACTTCACGTGTTTAATTCTGGCTAGTATGACACATTTTGTAATCACTTGTACAAAACAATCTTTTAGATGTTCCATTAGAAATTGTTTTTTCCTTGTTTTAAAAATATTGATGGTTTTTTCCCCCTTCTTTACAAGGAACATTGGTATACTGGTGTTCTTTCCTCAGCTAGCATCAGAGGTTTTTATTATCATGCCACTGTTTTAACTATGGGCACTCCTTCTTTGTGAGACATTTATTGTATACAACAGATTTATCTATTTCTTAAAATATTGCATATGTATTCTGCATCCATATAAACAAGGGAGAACTATTATTTCTTTGTACCTGACTATTTCAGCAACAAGGCCAGGAGATATTTTTAGATAAAGATGCTGCAGCACCTCCATTCCCATGGTCTATAAATTCTCTTCTTTCCCTGTTGCAGTGTGAACTTCCTTGCACACAATCTGCCACTCATACTTTCTAGCACCAACTATCAAAAAGTGTAATGAATAAGAGTAATTATGGATGTAATATTACTTCCCTCTCCCATTTAATAGTCAGAGGTACCTTTAGCTCGATTAGCAAGCCACAGCAGTAATATTTTTAACTGAGGGATACTCAAAAAGAAAATGTGAACTAGACATAGTCTAAAGTGGTAAAACTGCCTACAGTGAAAGTGAGTCCAGACTTCTATAATCCAGTGAGCATGGTGCTGTTTTTTCTTTAGATCTAGTCAGCTTGGATTTTACACCTCAGGAAGAACAAGCAACAAGTTTTCATTTCTTCTAAGTTGTAGCATAGCTATGGTGCAAACTCTTTAATACAATTAATGAATTAAGCAGTTAAGATCTTAAAGACAGTTCATTTGACTGATTTCAGTAAAGAACACAGAAGAATTGCTTGCTACTCTATGGTACCTAACCCTCTAGCAGCTGGAGCACAGATGCTATAGACTATACAGGGGCACAGGTTATCCTACAGACTTTATAAATTTAAGCCACAACTTGATTATATCACGTGGTCAGAACTCAAGACTAAATATTTATACAACATACCTATCCCTGTAGATTCAGACACCAGATCACCTCTACATATGCACAACTAAGGCACCTTCTTCAGAGCTGATCAAGTGATTGCCCTTCTTGGTTTACCACTACAGCAAAAACAGGGCCACAGCTACCACGCAGCTCAGAAAGAAAGCTACAAGCAGCAGTGGAAGACAGGCAATACTGTTACTTCCCAGTTGTGATGGAAGTACAAGATCCATCTAGCCCAATCCAGTCCTCGCTTCTGGCCAATACTGGGCTGTTACAAATGAGCAAAAAGCAGGCAAGCCTACAGTCCTACTTGCTCTAGGCCCTTCCAAAAATCTGCAAGGAAGTTCTCTTAATAGAAGTCTTTGTTCTTCTCTGTTCTGCAGTGTGGGGCCACAAATGTGAAATGCAAGAGAAGAATCTGTGAACTGATGATACATTACCTTAATGCCACAATGTAATCTACTCATTTTCTCTTCCAAATAAAGGTGAATTACAGGTAGGATTATTAGCACCACCCATTATAGAAGTTGTCAAACTTTTTTCCAGAACACATCCTTGGTTATAGTTTAATGCTTGATTCAACTACAATTCTGCTGTACAGGTCTCCAAAGCTTACATTTGTATGGGCTTACTCCAGGCTTGGGCTGATCAGGTCTTTGCTTACACCACAACTTTTCCAAATCTACCTGGTCGCAGTGAGACACCTGGACCAGATCATAGAAGCATAGAATACTTTGGGTTGGAAGGGACCTTTAAAGGTCATCTAGTCCAACCCACCCTGAAATGAGCAGGGACATCTTCAACTAGATCAGGTTGCTCAGAGCCCCGCCCAACCTGACCTTGAATGTTTCCAGGGATGAGGCATCTACCACCTCTCTGGGCAGCCTGTTCCAGGGTTTCACCACCCTCATTGTAAAAAACTTCTTCCTTGTATCTAGTCTAAATCGACCCTCTTTCAGTTTAAAACCATTACCCCTTGTCCTATTGCTACAGGCCCTGCTAAAAAGTTTGTCCCTATCTGTCTTTCTTATAAGCCCCCTTTAAGTACTGAAAGGCTGCAATAAGGTGTCCGCAGAGCCTTCTCTTCTCCAGGCTGAACAACCCCAACTCTCTCATGAGCCTTTCCTCACAGGAGAGGTGTTCCAGCCCTCTGACCAGTTTAGTGGCCCTCCTCTGGACCTGCTCCAACAGGTCCATGTCTTTCCTGTCCTGAGGACTCCAGAGCTGGATGCACTACTCCAGGTGGGGTCTCACCAAAGCCTTCCATTCTTTCCATAGCCCACTTATCTTTACTATAGAGTAGAGCTTGCACAGAGTTCAGCAAATATGGCCTAGGATCCCAAATTCATCAACAAAAAGCTCATTACCTGAACCCCATTTATTCTGCACAAATAAGGCAGACATTTGGAAGAAAAGATGATACAGTATCTTGTATTTAAGAAGTTATCTTTACATGCGTATAAATAAAATGGCTGAAACAAGGTAAGTCTAATTCTGCATCTCCCAGCTTTTGAGTGATTGATTTTTTTGGCTTTAATAATATTGTTCTCCTAACTTCATGCATGTATTGCAGGATACTTCCAATAAAAAAGGGTAAGGTGGGCCTTAATCTTAAAATACACTCCAGATATGAGTAACTTTCTCAGACTCCTGTGTGGTATACATGCATGATGCTCCTGGAGGGACAGGTCTGGGGAGAGAGGGAAGAATCTTCTACAAAAGCAAAGAATGTCTGTTATTAAATTTATACAGACAGTCTTAACTTCCAAATTATGTTTTATCCCGCAGGTTTCGGAAGTGTGTCAAGCAAATTTCAATGCATACTAAGTGCTTTGGTAGAATAGTTTTAAGCTTGTTTGCATAACAGCTTATTGGCTTTGAGGGGTTGTGTTACTCATATTCGATCCACAAATGTAACAGAAAATGAAAATAATTAACAACAAATCAGTAACTGAATTCATACTAGAAATATTGTGAACCTTAGACAAGTAATGAGATACTTAACTTTAAATATTGCCAAAGTCAGAAATAGCCAAATGTAAGTTAACTATTTAAAAAAAAAAAAAAAAAAAGAAAGAGATATTCTGGGCATAGACAAATAGCATAATTGTATTCTATTGCATGATATATTACAGAAGAAAAAAAGGAGAGATGAGAACAGCAAGAAATGTAGAACATAAGTTTAGACTCCTATCATCTCCCTGAAGCCTAAAAACTTCCCCATTAACCATAAACTAAAGCAATGAAATTAAACTTCAGATCTTCTCAAAATCAATGTGACTTCACCAAACCCAATACTACACTGAGGCTTCAGTTTCAGCATTGGTAATTATGAACTGCAGTAAGTTTGCTGGACGTCTGAACCCAGGGCTAAGAATTAGCAGCAAGACATTGGCCTCCACCCATATTTGTATGGTAATAAGTATTAGACAGAAGGTGGTCAGTAATAACTAATTAACTGAAAGCTTTAAAATCTGTTCCAACCTCTGCTTTCAACAAAACATTTGGATCTTAACTTCTTATAAGAGCTTATATCAATTAAAACTCATTCTCTTCGAAAGCTGCTAGATGCCTTAATTAAACATACATACAAGAACATAATTTCCAGTTTTTCTTACTCTCATAATAGACAATATAGTTACGAAACATAATTATCAATTTTCAAGGGTGATCATTGCACATGTGGGATATGTTTCCTTTTCATTGCTATGTTAATTGGATGCAGATATTTTGTTTAATTTGTTTTCTACCCATAAGGGATGAGGATTATGTTAATGGGAAATCAAACTCTCACTGAGTTGAGAAAAATTCATTGCAGAGCTTCAGACAAAGCTATCTTCCTTCCCCCCCCCTCCCCCCCCCATCCTGGGATAGGTGGGGAAGAGTTTGGACTTCTTTTCTGTCTTGAATATTGTTCTAACACTGTTTTCATAGTAATGATATAGCACTTTAAAAAAATTATTACTGTAAGTACTGCTCTGCAATTCATCCAACAAAGGGAGTTCTAGTTCAACTAACAGTGATAGTTACACAAGGAACAGTTACACAATTGCACACTCCACTACCGGTATAAAGTAAGCTGTATAAAGCCATTGTCAAGAATTTGTCACCTAGGAATCCTTCTTCTCTACAAAAGTCTACTTTAAATATATTGATTACTAGAAAGTCCTGAGACAGGGAGAAAAGACCTGACTCCATGTCTGTCATTTAGACGAATGAAGAATTTGACAATCCTATCTACAGACAGTGTTCCTTTTATCACAGATCAATGTTTATACGTGGGGAATATGATTCCTGTACCTTGAAAGGAAAATGTATGTAAAAATAAATGAACAAGCTTACTCAAGAGGAGCTTTTTGATCTCTCAGATTAAAAAGGGTCACATAAATACACTGGTTTCGATAGCCAACAGTAGAGAAATGTAGTTTTGACAGCACAAATACCACTGTAAGAGAGGCTTTCATCAAAAAAGTTTTTGGGATCAAGGCCCTATTACCTGAGTAAAAATCAAGCCCCAAACTAACACACTGCAAACTGTATCGTTCTACTCAAAAGTCAAAAGCAGTAATTTTAGTTACAGTACTTCTCCATGCTGAAACAAAGACAAAGAATGTTTAATTATTGAGGATCAATTAGAGACAAAAGTAATTCATCTAACAATTTAGTTCCTTTCAGCAATGTTCAAGGTCCTAAAAACAAGCCAATCAGTTCTACTCCTAACCCCCCAAAAAGCCAAATCCATTCACTAATTTCATTCTTATTTGCAATAAAAACAAATTAATTAGAACAAGCTCCTTTACAAGACATCAAAAGCAATTCCTTCAATTATTTCTTTCCAATCTGCAATAAAAAATTCATTAACCTCAGCTTCATTCTGAAATTTCAAAGTAATTTATTCAATAACTTCATTTTAATTCACAAACAAGTTAATTACCCCAGGTCCTGTTCCACAAAGTTTTTCTAAGACAACTGCCTCTGTTAATTGAATACACATGCCTTTCTCCATCTTGAAAAGCTATACATTTGTCTCTCACATCATTTGAGATGCTGGCCATGATCAAAGGGCTAGATCCTGAAATGGCACTTGCTGTGCACGAGGAGACTTACAAGCATCAGTCACCTTTCCAGATTAACCCCAAACTGAGCTGTTCCTCACAGCTGCTGTAGTCTCAAAGCAAAATTTACAGCAATAATTGCTCTAGGTTGCATGAGTAAACAGCAAAGCAAAGCTTTATGTTTCTATCTCCAATTCTATTATGTTAGCATTGGCGATGTGCAAGCATCAGTGCTGCAAGTCACATTGAGATATTAGCATTAAGTACTACAGGTGGATTAATTTTCCCTCTCAAATACTTCACAGAAAAATTGAATGTATTCATAAAAGTTACAAGACCTTGTAATGTTTTTGCTATTTAAGACTGATATTACACATACTCATTTCCCTATCAAAATGAAACTTTTACAATTTCCTAAAGATGATGAGGGACTAAAATTTTGCATTTCAGAAAGTCATTCCTATTGCCTTAATATGGGTTTAATGCCACTAAGATGATTAAAGCATATAGAAGGACTAAAGCCTTGAACTGCATATCTATACCCTTGCCTGAAAACATCCATGATCCCTCAGGCTAATGTTTCAGGACCCAGCAGGAAGAGCTGAGAGTCACTGTCTCCTCTTCACAGCTGGCCATCCTCTTGCTTAGGAAGGGCAACACCTTACCATGCAAAATTACTTCAGAGGTGCAGACTGAACTAACAAATGTTTATCGAGTCTGGCATTCTTTGTGGAGCATGATTTTCAGAAAGTACTAACTCTACAAAAAGTAGCCTACCAATATATTTGAAGGTAAGAAACAAAAATCACCAGTCTCTCTTCCATTTTAGCAAATGGCTAGTCAGGGACAGTGTTAGAACAACAGGAAAAAAAAAGTCATTATAAGATACAGTGTAATGAAATGGAGAAGTCAAAGACTATTTTACTTAACTTTTAGGCAACGTTATGATAAGTAAAGAATAATCACGATAAATGTTAGCCCTATAGATTCTTTTTCCCATTTGTTTAACATTCATCTTTCTTTCAAACACATGTGAGCTAGTGTCATTGTGCGAGTAGGAAGGATACAGACCTCCTTCCCTCTTTACTCTTTTGACTTAGCATTCTCATTAAACGATTATCATCCTGGCGTCAAACAATAAGGGATCTGAAAAGTAGAAATAGCAGAATCAGTAAAATTTTCCAGCTGCAGGCATAATCCTTGAAAAGCTCTGTCCACAAATATTTTTATTAATGCACTTCTCTAACAGGGCCAGAAAGCTAATATATTCCCAAAAGCTATTTTCAATGTATAGACAATTGGCATTACATCACCAAGATCTAGTCATTACAAGGTCAAGGAATGATGAATCTCGTGCCCAGACTCCAAAGACCGAGAACTAATTTCCATACCAAAACTTTGCACACAGGCAGGTCCAGGGACTGGACCTGTTCACTGCTCAGCAAACTAATGGTACTCACAGCCCTTTGCACCACTCTTGATGCAACATGCCTCCCGAATGTTAGGGGTTTACAGTTCCTCTGTGGCTTTAAACACCTTCCTGAGTATCTTGGCTAATAAGAAACTTGCCTTTAACCCATCATTACTGAAGGTTATTCTGAAGTCATCAGGGAAGAAACCGGTTCACTATGATAAAAAACCTGAAGAGAAATATGATCTCTCAGGCAAATTGATTGATGTACGGAGCATTATTCTAACTGAGAATACTAAAGACTGTAATGTGTTGAGAAATCAAATTGACAACCTAGAAAAGAGATCGGCCACAGAAACAAAAGATTGATTGGAGTTTTTGGAGGCATGACAATAAGAAAAACTAATTTTTATTATTTGCATTGTATTACAGTGTTTTGTAATATAGTATATCAAATCCTTCTGATGAAGTTGCATTCTCTTCCTACTTCTACTGCCTTGATTGAAAGCCAAGGTTACAGTGAATAGATATTTATCACATTGCAGTGCCTTTTACCCAAACTCTCACACTGATTGATGAGCTAGTAATCATTTCACCCAGCACTGAAATCTGGTTACTTTTTCTGCACAAATCAACAGTGCTCCACAACAGTAAACAACAGGACTGGATTGCTGCTTGCCAGGGCCCAGACCCAGGATGTTGTGGAGAGGCTACCAAGGCCTGTCCTGATCCCCTGGCTACTACCTCCCTCTGTTCTTCCATGTGGGCACTGATGATACTGCCAGGAGCAACCTGGACAATATCAGAAGTGACTACAGAGGTGACCTAGAGGTGATAGTCAGCGGTATGGGGGCCCAGGTGCTGTTTTCCTCAATCCTGCTGGTAAGGAGAAAGGGTTATTATGAAGGGGGCACTGATACTGTGTGTCAACAATTGGTTGCAGAGCTGGTATCAGCAACAGGGTTTTGGTCTCTCTGACTGTGGGACATCTGCTTGGGAGAGATGGGATCCACCTCACTAAGTGGGGCAAAGATATCTTTGCCAGCAGGATGGCTGATCTGGTAAAGTGGGCTTTAAAGTGGATATGAGGGTGTCACGGATGGCATCATGCACTTCACTCATAAGAGAGAAACAACAACATACTTGATAGAAAGCAGTGAGTTAATGAAGTCCAATGGTAAATGCAACAGTGGTTTAACCAGATTTGATGGCAAGGTACACTTGATTATTTACTGCATAGAGGACAGAGTCAGACAAAACTGTCAGGGAGACCCTCCCATTGAGTCATGAGGTTCAGAAAGGACCCTCTTACTTTCTAAACTCCTTCTCAGATAGGAGTCTAGGTGCAACTGGATCCACTCCTAGTCCCAGACTTGGTCAATGGTTTATGTCTAAAGGATTATATATGTGCAATCAATCCTTTCTATCACTTAGCTAAGATTTCAAAGTTTAGCATGGTATTAATCACTTACTGAGAATCTGTTGCGGCAAGGAATCTCTCAAACTGGAGGAGTAACCTTGAGACGTGTCCCTACTCAAGGGGAGAACCTCGCTTGTACCCCGCTGCCGCGCAGGAGAGCTCAATGGGCCTTGGGCTGTCTGCTATTTATAGAGTAAGATGATTGCCTTATAGTCATATTTGCATACCAGCAAGACGTCTGGGTCACCGTTCCAGACAGCCCTTGGCTACTGTGTTGCCATCCATCCCCCAAAGTCCAGAGTAAGCTGGATGCAGCCATCACAACCCCCACACGTGGTTATGGCTTAAGGCCGGGGGGGGAACACCACCACAGAGGGCAGGGGGAGAGTTACCAACAGCCTTCTGATGGAGTGATGGACAGGGTAGACAAGCGAAGAACCTGGAGCAATGGGAATGAAAGGGAACACAAAATCAACAAAACTGGGCTTAGGAGGGGTGACTTCAAGCATGTGCATATAAGGAAACGTGAAGTGACTACAAGACACCATTATGGGGAAAAAAAAAAAACCAAAACCCAAACCCAAAACAGGCTGTTTCTGGGAAATCAGCATGCTGGAGTGCCTCTTTGAAGTGCTTGCACACTAATGCACACAGCATGGGGAATAAGTACGAGGAATTAGAGATCTGTGTGCAGTTGCAGGGCTCCAGTCTTGCTGGGATCACAGAGATGTTGTGGGATGGCTCATGTGACTGGAGTGCTGCAATGGAGAGATTCAGGCTCTTTCGGAAGGACAGGATGGGAAGTTGCGCTTTATGTGAGAACAGCTGGAATGCATGGAGTTCTGCTGGGGAATGGACGAGGAGCCAACTGAGAGCTTACGGATGAGGATTGACAGGTAGACCAGTATGGGTGACAACGTAGTAGGTGTCTGCTATGGGCTTCCTGATCAGGAAGAACAAGTGGATGATGCCTTCTACAGACAGCTAGAAGTAGCCCCATGTTCACAGGCCCTGGTCCTCCTGGGGAACTTCATCCACCCTGTTATCTGCTGGAGGAACAACACATTAGGGCCTAAGCAATCTAGGAGTTTCCTGGAGAGCATCTATGAAAACTTCCTGATCGAAATGACAGAGGAGCCAACAAGGAGATGTGCTGTGCTGGACCTGGTACTCATAAACCAAAAAAAAAACTGGCTGTGGATGTGAAAACTGGTGGCAGGCTTTAACAAGAGCATTTAACAAGGCTTTATCAAGAGTAGTCTACGCCAGTGAGCAGGAAATAAGGTAAAAATGTCAGGAGGCCTACATGGATGAACAAGGGGCTCTTAACAAAACTCAAATATGAAAAAGAAGTATAAAGAAGGTCAAAGCAGGGACAAGTAACCTGGGAGGATTATAGAGACACTGAGCATGCAGAATGCATGGCTAGGAAAGCCAAAACCTACCTGGAACTGAAACTGGCAAGGCATGCCAAAGGCAACAAGAATGGCTTCTCTAAATCCGTAAATGGAAAAGAGAAGAGTAGAGAAAATGTGGGCCCATTGCTGAATGTGGCAGGAGGCCTGGTGACACAGGACATGAAAAAGGCTGAGGTATTGAATGCCGCCTTTGCCTCAGACCTTGCAAGCAAGCCTGGCCTTCAGCAATCCCAGAGTTGGACCAGATGGACTCCAAAGGTCTCTTCCAGCATCAGCCATTCTGTGATTCTGTGATTCTGTGAGTGTTAGCACAGTGAGGTAGAGATCAGGGAGTTTGGCCTGGCCTGGCTTATTTATGCTAGGCTCTAAACTGATCTTGGAGACCTGAGGGATTAGCTAGAAGTGTGCGTACCAGCTATATGGGACACAGGGTGACAGACTCCCTGGGGTGCAGTTGGACCTAAGAGAGTCCTGAAAGGAGATGCCACCTAGCAGGGCTGCCAAAAATTTGGCAGTTACACTACGTGTGCAACACGTGGTACCACTGGCCCCAGGTTCCTTTGCAGTGGCAGGAGCTAGTGCAAAACCTGGAGTGAACTATGTCATCAGAGACCACCTTACTGATTGTAAGAAAGACTATCTGTCTTCAGTTTCTCTCTAGCTTCTAGAATCCATAGTATGATCAGGCACTGACAGCCAGTGTCTGACCAATGTAAATCTAAATTACTGCTTTGCAGGATACACTGGTGTAATTTTGGATTACCCCTGGCGTCAATGGAGTGAGAGGACAGCACAGCACATATAACAATATCAATATGTATTCCAGACATTAACTTACAACTTCTAAAAGCTTCTGGCACAGCAGAAACAAAGCTACAAAGCCAACCTACCAGGTGTTGCCAGCAGGAAGGACCCAACAGGATAAGGTATAGGAAAAAAAAATCCACGCAAAGGAAGTGTGCTGCTTTTGCACACCTGACCGATAAAACTATCTTTTTGCCATGGTGGCACATAAGTATTATCATTGAATTTTATCAGCTTTTTCTCACATGTACGTCCTAGGCCAGAAACTTACCAGAAAACTCCTTTCTTCTGTATTTTAGCTTTACTAACGCTGCAGCCGTCAGTCATTACAATGACACAACAGACTTAAATCTAAGCATAGAATGCAGCAGCGGTTCTTCTTATTTATCGATAGTAAAAGAGAAGCCAGAGACCTAACCCTGTTAAATCAGCATTCAGCAACTGTGTTTCTTACCTTCTGATATTTACTCTCAATGCATATTCAATGGTGACAAGCCCATTTTTCATCCCTATGTTGAATGATTAGTATTTATGAAAATGAACATGTAAGATATACAGTTTTTTTGTACCTGACCTCATTTGTCAGGAGATGAGATCATTCAGTGCAATTAGGGTGATGACAGAGACAGATGGTAAACGATCATAGCAAAGGATTATTATAGTTTCTTTTTAGTACTGACACACATTATACAGTAAGATGCATTAGCTTAAGATGTCTTTGGGAATTACAATAATGAAATGTCAGTTCTATGGAGTTCACCATCACCCTGGTTTTCTTATTACCAGGAATGAATACTCCAACAGAGAAGAAAGGGAAGGGAAGGGGAAGGGGAAGGGGAAGGGGAAGGGGAAGGGGAAGGGGAAGGAAAAGACACCATACAACACCCCAAACCAACATTCAAACTGAAACATCAAGGGAGATTCATGCTAGTTATCCTAAAAACAATGAAAGTTCATGTTATCACTTGCTTGCAATACCTTTAACTGCTTATAACCTTGTGCAAACACTTGAACTTTTGCTTTTTTTTTTAGACTTACTGCTTTCAATTCTGGTGTTTTGTCAGGATCAGGATGGAAATTAAAGGCTGATGATAGCATTAATCACAAAATAAACCAACTTCTGACATCTTTAGTTTGAGAAGTAAAGGAATAAATTCAGGAGATTTTCAAATAAGCTAAGCATTGTCAAAGCATACTGAAAGATTTTACATAGCAATTAAAAGAAGTTTTAGTTTTAGGCTCAGGTATAGCCTGGTTAAATTTCTATCTTATTATATCTTTTTTAAAAATATTTTTTTCCATCAAATATCTGTCATATAGCTTACATCTTTGTGAAAGAAATATATTCAGAATCCAGCATTAATTGTACGACAATGAGTAGAGGGAATAAAAATCATGGTGGGTCCCAAAAGGAAGTCCATAATCAAGCATGAAATACCATTGTATTGGGCTTCTCTACATGAAAGTACACTAAAAATTACCTGAAGCACAGTTTAGCCTCTCTCTCTTGCTCTCTCCTACTTCTTCTTGGCAATTCCGGTGTCATTTGGTTTTCTGTAGCCTGCTGAGTCTTTGTTTCTTTTCCAACCAATAACACGACTCCTCAGAGAAGGTAAAACTGGTTTTCTTTTCTTTTCTTTTTTTTTTTCCTTTTTGTGATCTGGTGACTAGAGGACTTTCTGTGGGAGGTAAGAGGTCAATAGTTATTTCAGCGGTGTTTAAAGAAAACAGGTTAAAAGATACCTTTCCCAAGATTCAGAGCCCTGGTGGATAGAGTTACCTCCTTCCCACCCTGGTTAAAATTGAGGCTTCCATTTCTCCTCAGGTTTTACCTGTTGGCAGTAGCCAGTTACATGCTGACTTTGATAAATGTCTCTTTGGGGAGGGAGAGTGGTCTTAAGTGTCATGGAGCCTATTTCTGGAGTTTTGTAAACATGTATCAGCACGAATTGTTGTTTTGAAACATATGCTGTTTACTAGATATTCCAGAAAGGCTTCAAGAGCTAGTATGGATGGTATGTGTTCCTTACTGTACTTTTCCAGTGGCTTAATCATGAGCCCATAACAGTTTCTGAAGAAGAAAGTTTAGACTAGTATTTTTTTTAAATGGTGAAATTACATTTTTTTTGGCAAGCTGAGTGTCTCAAATGACAAATAGGAAGACTCCGCCAGCATGATTATTTTATTCATTAAAAACGCAGATAAATTTTGAAGTACATTTTTAAAATGGCCATCTGGGAGGATCCAAATGAAAATTTCATGATTCAGCCTCATGACAGCTGTGCATAACAGTAGGCCTTCCATCTCCCTGCTGACTTGTCCTGTTTAACAAAAAGTCAGAAATGCTTGAAGAAAAACCTACATATGCATATGTACAGTTATGGAGCATTTTTGTTGCAAGCTATGTTTGAACCATGTAACTCATGGAAGACAAACACAGGGAAAGATAGGAAAAAGTGTTACTAGTGCTATACTATGCCAGAAATGATGAATGGTGACAAGATTGTCAAAAACAGCTTAAGAGAGAACTCGTAAGAACTGGAAAGGACAGAGGACTTGGGGGGGGGGGGGGGGGGAGAAAAATGGTTTATAGCTATATACAGTATATCACATATTTATCTTATTTAATCATTGAATTTTGTGTGATCATGCACCCAAGTATGGTTGTAATCAGACTGGAACTCTGCTAGTTACTCTGGTAACAGATTTCCATAAATATTTCCCCAGCCAATATGTATCTTCCTATGTTAATTATGCAGAGACCAATGGGACTTTCTCTGTTTAGCTTCATTGTTGGTCAAAATACTCACAAATACATTGCCATTTACTTTTACCTCTTCATTCTCCATTTTCACCACATCTTTAAATGTTTAAGCTTTTAACCATGGAAAAATTATACCTTTCTTCTATATCACCACCTACATATGCTTTATATTTTAACACAGATTTCTGCACTCTTGAATGCAGTGAAATATTAAGAAACACCACACCAAATCCCTATGATTCCTGTGATTTGCCCCTAAATTCTCTAGCAGTTGTAGCTATGCCTGATTTCCAGGCCAGGAAGTTCTTAACTACATTTCTCTGAGCATTGAGGAAGCATGTGAAGTATCAGCTGTGATTTTATACTTTTCTGCAGTATGGACAGCCTTTTCTTACAAATTGTTATTATAAACTGGGTTTTTCCTCTGGATGCAGAGGATGAGGGTCCACACTTTAATATGACTTTAATAAGTACTCGCTGTCCATGTGACCATGCCTCCTGTGGAGTCCCTTGCATTAGACACAGAGTGGACTTCTACCTTTTTCTTCCTTCTCCTGTTAGAATTTTCCCTTTCATTCACACAGCGTTCAAGTTACCAGCACCAAGCTCCCTTGTCACCTTCAGAAAACTTCAGTCGTGTACAACAGCATTCATCTCTTCTGTTGTAATAAGAGACGTTCCATGTTGTGGGTTTTTTCCCCCTTCCCTATTTTGTCTTGTACCTGATCATATTTGGGACATGCTGAAAAAGCAGCTTGTTATTGTTCAGAATTTTTCAATACAAAATGTTCAGAATTTTTCAATACAAATGTTACAATAACAGCACACTGAATATTTATAGTACCATATAGACTTTGTAAGCCGTTTTCATTTATTATTAATCAGTTACTCTCCTTCTAGAAGTGCTTTTGTATTTCAGTTAATACAGATAATAAGCAATTTTTAAATGGAGGTTCTAAGATTGTAAGAGACTTTTAACCTTCTTAAGTTGTCCTTCAGTTTGATGTGTCTCTATGTATTCAGATATACTTCAGAAGTTATGAAAACCCCCTGAGGGACAGGATGCCATTCAGAGGGACTTGGACAAGCTCAGGAAGTGGGCCCATGTGAAACTCATGAGGTTCAACAAGGCCAAGTGCCAGGTCCTGCACCTGGGTCAGGGCAACCCCCAGTGCCAGTACAGGCTGGGGGATTGAGAGCAGCCCTGCAGAGAAGGGCTTGGGGGTACTGGTGAATGAAAAGCTGGGCATGAGCTGGCAATGTGAGCTCGCAGCCCAGAAGGCCAACCATATCCTGGGCTGCATCAAAAGAAGTGTGGCCAGCAGGTTGAGGGAGGTGATTCTGCCCCTCTGCTCTGCTCTGGTGAGACCCCACCTGGAGTAGTGCATCCAGCTCTGGAGTCCTCAGGACAGGAAAGACATGGACCTGTTGGAGCAGGTCCAGAGGAGGGCCACTAAACTGGTCAGAGGGCTGGAACACCTCTCCTGTGAGGAAAGGCTCATGAGAGAGTTGGGGTTGTTCAGCCTGGAGAAGAGAAGGCTCTGCGGACACCTTATTGCAGCCTTTCAGTACTTAAAGGGGGCTTATAAGAAAGACAGATAGGGACAAACTTTTTAGCAGGGCCTGTAGCAATAGGACAAGGGGTAATGGTTTTAAACTGAAAGAGGGTCGATTTAGACTAGATACAAGGAAGAAGTTTTTTACAATGAGGGTGGTGAAACCCTGGAACAGGCTGCCCAGAGAGGTGGTAGATGCCTCATCCCTGGAAACATTCAAGGTCAGGTTGGGCGGGGCTCTGAGCAACCTGATCTAGTTGAAGATGTCCCTGCTCATTTCAGGGTGGGTTGGACTAGATGACCTTTACAGATCCCTTTCAACCCAAACCGTTTATGATTCTATGAAAACAGGATTCAAAAAGGAAAACTTTGTGGGACCTCTGATTGTCGTGATGATGATAAAAAGATTGCAAAGACAAGTAAGAAATATTTCATTAGTGGACATTCTGAATATATGAAAAATGTATGTCTCACTAAAACATTCATCTGTAATCAAATCTTTTAAGACAGTAAATTCTAAAGAAGCAAATAAAGGATTTTTTCATTAATTGACAATATATTCTGAAGTTCACTTCAAAATCAGAATAAACCTATTTCAGACTGGGTTTCACTTAAACGCTCTCTCATAGTGGGATAAATAGTGTGTTCAGATGTTACCTTTGAAAGCTTTAAGCAGCTGTTTTATCTGTATGCTGTTTCAGAAATTTTTTATCATGATTCAGAATATCACAGACTGGTTATGTCCGCAGTACTAATGCTTATGACCTGTTCAAGAGTCACCTTTGGCTGTCATTGTATCATTGTATTGTTAACCTGAATTTTGTCTCCTAATTATAGGTCAAACCAAAATGTTTCTTTTCTTATGTGGAATATATAATTTTATTCCACCAATTACATTTTAAATTGAAAAGCAGTTTTTAACTGGCAATGTTTCAACAACATTTCAGAACTGCTGTCTAGAAACTGGCTCAGTTTTGAGAAGCTGTGCTTTTCTGATCAAAAATTGTGTCAAAAGAATTCTTTACTTGTACAACTACATAATGCACCTTAGGCCTGGCCTCGTTCTTTTCTGATTTAGGATTTCTCTTGATCTTACAAATGATGGATAACTTTATGGCACATAAAAGGAACAAGAATACAGTATGTTCTTCTTTCTTGTGGAGACTATGCAGTCTAATGATTTGAATGAAGGCTAGAAAAGAGAGAAACGAGAGATGATCTCCCTTCCTAGCAGAAATAAGCCAACATAAAAGGAAAGAAACCTGTGTAATTTATTACTGTATTCTGGTTAACAGCAGAGATTAAGTATGCTGTTCTAAATTTTAAAGAAATAACTTAACATATCCCTTTCATTTGTTTGGGTGATGTTAACCTTAAAATGAACATTATGAGTAGTAGCTACTAGGAATGTGTATTAGCCATCTCTTCAAAACCTGTATGTATCAATAGTTACCAGAATCAAGATGTCACCACAATGTTTTCATATTTTCATAAAATTAATATTTTTCTATAACCAAGTCTGTGATGGAGTAACTTTTCACTCTTCTTAAAAAGCTGCTTGAACCATTATAGCAAAAAACTTTTGTTTATAATTTTTCATTCATGAGAAAAGGTGTGTTCAACTTATATTAATTTATATTCATTAATGACCATATATTCAGCTAAATTTTTATTCAAGTTATTCAAGAGCATAATAAACATTAAAAATTGAGCCTGATTCTCAGTCAGAATCAAATGGATTGAAATAGCCTGTTGCATATCTACTATCTTCTACTTTTAAGTCATCTAAATTTTGTCAATCTACCCAAAAGATACTTGCCAGTCAAGTTAGTAAATAAATACAGTAAACATCCACTGTTTTCACTATGCATTGCTAGGTAAATAACCTTGTCATCTCCATACACTTTTATTTGCATCAGCTCTGAATTTAGTTTGTTAATTCTGTAGGGCAGGTTTCATATCTTGTTAATTGAACAATTCATATTAAGTGTCAGCAGAAAGGTCTAACAATGCACAGAAAAGTGCATCTCCTTGAAAAAAAAATTAAAAAAAAAGGATAAAAAATACTACTTCCTTCTTAAGAATTAGATCTCTTAATCTTGATTTCAAGCCCAGTAATGCTGAAGTTAAAACAGAGCTATAATTATCACTAAATAGTCCAAAACAGATCATCTTTGTTGATTTCACAGGGATTTATCTTTGTTTTACCTGATTCTTCAAGTCACTGGGTTCAAATTCATTATAGTCATGCAGACATACTGAGAATCAACAATGAAGTTTTATAATCCTGAACCATCACCACGTTACACATAGCAATGTAATGTAAAGCATTTGCTATAAAAAAAAGAAAAACGGGTAAATCACAATGATTGTGATGAGACTGGTTGTTAAAGTCATAGATTTAGCATGGCTTGCAGAGAAAAGGAGTTTGTACACATTTGTGCAGCAGAAAGATATGGGTGAAAGCTGTATGAAGTTTTTTTAAATTGCATCCATAACCTGGTTCACTATGACAATGTTGGGGACTAGTGGGCACCTTCTTCCTGTTTTCTGTGTTTGCAGTGCAATAATGAGGAAATAAAACTGTAGAGAATTATGACTAAAAATAAATTGATATGCAGAAGGTAAAACAATATCAGCCCTACTTACATTAGAGAGGAAAGTTATCAGAAATAAAATAGCTAATATGTTAAAAGACCATCTGAGGCAATATTATGCAATTACAAAATTCATGAATAATAAATACCCCATTATTAATTCAAATATATAACCTTTCATATTAAATTAGGTGTGGGTTATGGAGATTTTTTTTCCTCTGAAAAATGAAGAACCTAAAAGCTGAAGGAAAAATTAGAAAATTACCTTGTAAAAATAAATTTTGGAGGTGTATGGTAACAGATTCCTGCAAAATGCTGTGATTTTTTGTTTTTTGATTAAATGCAATATAATATGCTTTGAATAAATTAATTTAGATATTACAAATCTTATTCTTTGTACAATACATTGAAGAGGATTTTATATAAAGAATACTCATTTTTAAATTAAATGTTGATTGCTAACATATGATCCAGAAATCTTCAGTCACCAAAGCATCCAATTTAAAATCTAAAGTTTAAAGTGCCAGAGCAGTAAACCTGATGATGGTGTCTCTACAGACAATATTCTCTCTTGTAATTTATCACTTACTGCATTTCCCACTTTTATGAAACGTGAGGACCGTAAGCACAACCAATCCAACAGATGTTCAGCATTTCCAGCTTTCCCTGAATTAAAATGCTCACACTGATGGCTTCAGGGCAGAAAGTGTTTTCCAGCTTAACTCTGTTTCAGAATATAAATCATTAGCTGGATGTTATTGCATTCTAATTTTTATACTGTGTGCCCACATTGTTGTTTGGGTTTTTTTAGTATTTCAGAATGTTCAGATCATGTGTTAGCAATTCAGTACTTTATGTTCATTTTAAAGTTATAAAACCGCAAAGACTTTTTTTCGTATTTATTAAAAGGTTACTATGTCACCTTTTAATAAACCATAGACATAAAAGTAACATAAATGCACCTATAACACTTAATATTTTCATTTATTTCTGTTGGCATAGTATAGGAAATATGCTTTTAGTTTAATAAGTGTCTCCTACTGTATGTTAAAATAAGCACATCCATGGGTTATGTTCTAAACTACTCTGTTTAATTTGTATATTCACTTTCAACATACACCATGTACTGTAAGATACAGCAACCTCTGCCCTCACTAATGACACACAGTGCCATACCTGTTATTGATAAGACAAAAAGTCTGAGAGGAGATAGTTTTTGGAAAAGGTAATCTGTGGTGTGATAAAGAATATTGAAAAAATGGAAATGTTGGGCTCTAATTTCATCCTGAAATGAGTAATACAGTGTATCAGAACTTCAGAAATCAGATCATAAAAAGGTTTTGATCAAATGATTACCTTGGAATATATACGTTACTATGGATACCTGGTTACTAAGGTTACCACCAGACCTGTAAAATAATATAAGATCATGACATACTTGATAACTCAGAATCACAGTAGGAATCTACAGTTCTTTGATTTGAACAAAGATTTTCCTTCTTTGACTACCACTTCAGCCTTTCTACTATTATCCTTTTTGTGGCGGTTACTCTAGCTTTTAAAAAGAATGAATTTATAAGGATGCATTTAAATGTGTTATCTACAACTCTCATTTATTATAATGAATTCAACCTTTAAAGAAAACTGTACAGTCAAAAAAAGTATGTAGTTCCTTGATACAGACTGGGCCATAAAGAAAAACATTGAGGTGATAAACCCAAGAGTGTCAAGTCCAAGTAGAAGGCACAAACACAACGAAGATAACTTTGGTCCATTGTTTAATTTCCTTCTGAAAAATCCCTTTTCCATCCTTTCCTCTTAAGATTTAAAAAAATATGGAGTAGATGCATATTTTAAGGTTTGCTAAGTACTGCATGCCACCGAGCTCACAAAATTATAGAACCATAGACGTGTTTTACCCCACCCAGCTGGCACTGTGAAGAAGTTGGAACAGATGCAAGCAGTGGAAACAGGCATGCCCATAGATATGGGGTTATTTCTATTGTCTTCCTTCAGGGATTTTATAGGGAACAGCCTTTAAAATCTAGCCAGATATCTGTATCAATCACACTCTTTAAAATGCCCAAAGAAAGAAAATTTCTCATGCATATTTGACCAATACAAAGCCCTTCTCATTATCCAAAAACGTCTATTGTCTTCTAGGCAATTTTTATGTTGCTCAGGGCCTACTGGCAGAAGGACAAGTGTGACTAGATCCCAATGCTTGCCATTAACTCTGTAAGACAGGAAGCTAGATGATACCAGAAGGGCTCTGCTGCAGGTCCTAAACCCACTTGTATAACACCTGTCAATTTGAAAAGATCCTACGTCTCTCCAATCTCTTAAGGTCTCTAGGGTCAGCCAGTAGTTTTATCACTACTTATACAAGGAAGTGTGTGCATGGACATCCATGCATGTGTATCTGTCTCTGTTGTTGTTATTTTTAATATAAATTAATAGGAAAGTTCCTTTTTTGAACTGTGGGTTCCTTCAAAGCTAAAGATCTGGTGTTCACAAATCCGTAAGGACGAAGGCCAGACAAGTTTTATGATATCTCAAGGAGGAAAGAAAGGTTCCTCTCAGTTAACAAAGTTTGTTCAAAGTTCATCATGACTAAGGGGAAAAAAAAAAATTAAGCAATTGTTTTTAAAGGAAACACTTTAAAAATAAGACTAGGAGTCTGATCAGCTACCCAGTGTGTGGAAAACATAATCCTTATTTGAAAATCTTCTCATTTGAGCTATAGCAGTTGAAATTGTTCATTTTTAGAAGTCCTTTATAAAGTCTGAGCAAATGTAAGGTCAATTTATTAAAGTGAGTTGGAATTTATTAAGTATTCTTAATCATAATTAAGCCTTAAATGACGTACGAGAACAATGCAATTGGTAAGAAAACATGATAAATTGCTGTATACCACAGCTTAGATATTTAAATATTGGTAGCCTGTAATTTTACAGAACATTAAGGACTGATTATCTGGGACAATAAGTATAATATAGCCTTGCTAATATGTATAGAGAAATAAAACATGCAAAACAAATCAAACAAATCAGCATATCCCACTAATGGAAAACAAACTGAATATTCAAATCCCAGAAAAGAAACTGCCACGGAAAAGGTAAATTTAAAAGCTAAAAAAAAATCCATAGTGACTAAACTTTAATGGGAATATGATGAGTATTTCAATCTGAGCATTGGCTCCTGCTCCATAGCTTGCTCAGCTCTGAAGCACAAATCAATTTCTCTTTATTTTAGATAAGAAGGGATTTAAGAAGTGAATAAAGTTATTCAGAATTTTATTCATAATCAGAACTCTCTGGAAAAGAATCTGTGTTTTGGAGACTGCTTTAAAGCTTTAAAAATATGAAAATATCTGGCTTAGATGTCTGAGTTTCAATTTCCAGTCCAAAAACATTATTTTGTTTTAAAATGCAAATTTCTATTAAACAAAGTTACTGGAAAGTTCATAAACAAAGTAATTATTGTTTTGTCTTCCTCAGAATTCAGACTGATTTGTCTTCATTTGAAACCTACTCATGTAGTCTCATGTCTAGCTCTGCTAGAAGATGAGGAAGTGTAACAGAAGTCATAAAGCGGGTTCTATTCACAGCTCACCTGAAAGCTGCCTGCACAACCCAAGCAAAGCACAACTTTTCCCATTCCTCTCTTTAACAGTGTGAACTGTAGAACTGAAAGCAAAACAAGAACTGTTTCCAACTTCACATGAACTCTAGTAATAATTCCACACACAAATGGACACCTATCTTTGGGCAGCTGGATCTCCCTCTGGATGGCATCTGTGGAGTAGGGCTCTGCTGATGGCAGTGCCAACCCAGACAAGTACCTCAGGTGTAGACATCTGTGTTGTAAACACCTAAAGTTTGGTGACATCAGTCACAGTGTTCCTGTCACATATTGCTCACACACAGAGTGACCTCCAAGGCTCTCTTCTCCTAGAGAAAAAGCATTTATTTAATTTACTTACTTGCTTATGAAAAGTAAGTGTAGATTTGAGGTAGTTTAGTTTTAAGGAAGAGTGGAAATTTCTCCTTGTGGGAAAAGGAGTTTGTTTTTGCATGAAAGCCCTTTTCAGCAAGTTTGACAAGACAGTCTGCTTCAGAGATTATACAAAACATAAAACGTTTTGGTTTCTGCTCATGTAGATTCTAAAATACATTTTGATAAAACAGTAGAAAAGTAGTGTAATGATCCAAAGCCTATGAAATGATCAACCCTTTGATCCTTTGTATGTACACATACAAAATTTTTAACACACTTTCCATTCGGAAATCTACATTGACACATCATATTAAAACTCTCTATATTTTGTAGTCTACTTGCACCAAAAGCAACACTATAAAAACAGCAAACTGACCTCTTTAACAAGTAATTGTAACTTCTACAACATGATTGAAAACTGATTACTTCAGAAAAATATATGCCAGCAGAATGACTTTATTAACTACCACATTTTCTTTTTTCTTAAAAAAAAAAAAAAAAATTGAAGAGATTTTTCAGTAGTCATTTCATAGTACAGGATTTTTTTTTTTTCCAATCAGTTTTTAGGAATAATGAGTATTTTTCAGTGCATCCATTTCCCATTTGTAAAACACAGTCAACTTCTCTTAAAATATGCTGTGGAAATGGGCTAGGTAGTATTATTAGGAAGACTCAGAAGGTACTATCAGTAATACACAAACTACCAAGCTGTAAGAGTAGCCTGGGATCCATATTTACTGGATCCTCAGTCATCAAATTCTCATCTCTTGATATGGCAAGAAAAAAACAGAAGAAACTTGGAAAATGCCTGAAATGTGGACAAATCTGAAAAGACAGATGTATGAAGGATAATCACAGAGATTAATGAGGTAGATATTGGAGTAATCCATTGTCTTTAACATGCTTGGTTAAGATCTTTTACACTGTATGTCCCAACATTAAAATCCTGCCTTTTTCAATCATATAGTAACTGTACAGTAATGCCTGAGGGAAGAAGAAAAAGAATTGAAGTAATAAAATTTGAACCATCAGTGTTATTTAACTGATATGCTCCCCATGTGCCACCGTATCTTTTGTTTTCTGCCAGTTAACCTCACATTAGACTTTTGTATTTTTCCTCGTAATAGAATGGCAGGGTAGGAGCAAAGGAAGGCCAGCTTGCAGACAAACTAATAGATATCATTAGTGGGACTGGCTTTTGTGCACTTTTTCCAGTGCTGACCAAATTTGACAGTGGAATCAACAAAAGAAAAAAATTCTCTTAGGACAAAGAATTTCAGAGATCAGTTCCTATCCAGAGGGGACAATAAAATTGCCAAAGTAAGTATCGAGCCTGGCTTCAAGCTTAACAGCTGAGGAAAAGGAAAGCAGAATAATCCATAGTGTTAGAGACAGGAAGGCTAATAAACAGCATAAGGTACTGCACAAAAAAATCTGTGCTGATGTATTTGGATTATCATTTAAAGCTACACTGAATGGTCAAACCAATGCTGTGCGTACACAGAGGCAAACACAGAGAAGTAGGGGGAAGAAGTGAATGGCAAGGAGAATGGCGACATCCTTCAGTCTTGCTCCATATTGAAATGGAAAGGGCTATTTCCCCTCTTGAAGTGCCAATACAACATGCCAAAAACCTAGAGTGCAACTATATTATTCCTATAATTTAAGTACTTGAGTCAGATAACTTTAGGTGATACGAAATGTGATACAATAAGGATTAAATTCATTTGTATTCAATGGTTATATTGTTCTCCCTTGATTTCATAGCAATAGTTGTGAGCCTTGCCACAATATTTGAATTGCTCATAGGTTCATTAGAAGTGGACAAAATTGCATTGGCATGATATTGCACATCAGATACCCATTTAACTTTTTCTTTGGAGGAGGGAAGAGTTCTGTTCTCCACTTCTCCTTTTTCAGTCTGGTGGTCAATATTTTAATCTCCACAAAAGGTAATCACTGGTTTGCAAATAGTCTGTGAAAATTAATCTCTTCTCCCTATTTCAAAATATCAAGTGATGATGATCACAAATACGCAGCTAATACATTAAGTGGTGAAGAACTCAACTGCTTTGGTACTCTTGATTAAATCAAAGTTTGTTTCGGATTTCGGCAAATGCAACATTCCCTTATGCCGAGCCTAGCCTAATGTGATTTAACAAACTTCAATTACAGAAGTAGTTTACAGCGCTCCTCAAAATAATATCATTAGTAAAGTATAAAACTCTGAAATTTGCCAAATATCCTAGTGATGCTTGGATAATGTGACCTACTGTCATGGTTTAACCCCAGCCAGCACCTAAGCACCATGGAGCTGCTCCCCCCTCCCCCCTCCTAGTGGGATAGGGAGGAGGATTGGGAAGAAAAAAGTAAAACTTGTGGTTGAGATAAGAGCAGTTTAATAACTGAAGTAAAATGAAATATAATACTAACAATAATAATAATAAAAATATAGTAATAATAATAATTATTGTAATGAAAAGGAATATAACCAAAAGAAAGAGAGAAATAAAACACAAGAAAATACAAGTGATGCACAATGCAGTTGCTCACCACCTGCTGACCAATGCCTGAGCAGCAATCCACCCTTCCCAGCCAACTCCCCCCAGTTTATATATTGAGCATGATGTTCTATGGTATGGAATACCCCTTTGGCTAGTTCAGGTCAGCTGCCCCGGCTATGCTCCCTCCCAGCTTCTTGCACACCTGCTTGCTGGCAGAGCATGGGAAACTGAAAAGTCCTTGGCTTAAGATAAGCGCTACTTAGCAACAACTAAAACATCAGCATGTTGTCAACATTATTCTCACACTAAATCCAAAAAAATTAACTCTCTCCCAGCCGAAACCAGAACACCTACTTTCTGCTTATTAGATACTGTTATGATGGTAAATGTGCCCTTACACATAAGTAAATTCTAAATATCTAACATTTATGAGGAAATATCCTTGCAGCAATGATTTCACATGCAAAATAGTTCTATTTTAAAATAATCATAATCCTACCACATACGGTAATTCAAAGCCAACCACAAAACACAAGTAAAAATTGCATAATCAAAACAGGGAATAAAACTCTTTTACTTGACACTGAAAAAAACCCAGTACACAATTGTATGAGAGGGGCTGCGCTAATGTTGAAATTTTCCACACTCATCAATACCCAGTGCATAAGAACAAGAGCAAAAGTTGATTCTAGAGTGCAGATTTTAACTACTACAGAGGGTTATCTCCATGACTTTTAGGTAATGTATTCATAGGTATGGAATGTCTCCTTAAAATTAAACCTGAACTGGGAGTAATAGTACAGGACCTATAGTTTAAAATCTAGCAATCCAGTGTTTTGCCTCTCTCTACAGCCATTTGTCCTCTCAGAAGTGAAATGCTATCACTTCAAAAAGGTAGGTTTCTACAGAAACAACAGACGCAGGGTGAGGCAATAGAAAATACTGTCAACAGTATTACAACACA
Organism: Gymnogyps californianus; assembly: GCF_018139145.2. Classification (NCBI taxonomy): domain Eukaryota; kingdom Metazoa; phylum Chordata; class Aves; order Accipitriformes; family Cathartidae; genus Gymnogyps; species Gymnogyps californianus. The sequence continues at coordinate 38,514,426 of NC_059500.1, forward strand.
AGTTAAACATCCTGATGCAGCATGATAATGAAAACTTCCGAAGCTTACAGATACACACACACACACACGCACAAAGAAATAAAGAACTCAGTGCTGAAATCAATGCACGTAGATTAAATGGATGCCAAATTTCCACTTTCCAGGATTTAAATCCTCAGCAATGAAAGAAAGCCTGAGAAAAGCATGGCACTGCTACAGACTAATGTCAATATTTTATAAAACAAATGTTTAACATTAAACACAACTAGACCTATTCATTCCAACAATATAATCTGTGCTCATGAAGTTAAACTGTACTGAAATGAGATATTGAACTTTGCCCTGTATCAAAGTAGGCTGGATTGAAACTTTACTATTTAAAACATGCAGGAATGTTGCTAAGAAGTGCCTGGAAAAAAATCTGAGTTAGAAACATTATCTGTTGTTTCTTTCTTATCGTAGAGGGTTTTCTTAAATAGTCTTATAATTAGCTATATAGCCATTATCTGATCACAGTAGGTTATTTACATGCAAGTCAGGCTTGAAGACTGGTTAAGAACACATTCACTTTGTGTAATCCAGTTAAAATGAAATTCAGATGGAAAAACCTAACCACCCAGCTCAAATTTGCAAAGTCAAACACTAATAATCTTCAAATGTATGCAGATTTGCAGTGCAGCTTTAATTTCCTCTTAAGTATATGCACATTGTCTTCTAATCTTCATTTATAGTGTTGCACACCATTGTTTTCATATGGTCTGCCTCTTCAGTGCAGGGGCTTGTATAGATCTTGAAAAGTTTTCCCCTCTTAATTCTAGGGAGTAGCTCCCAGACCGGAATACATAAACTCCAAGGCTAAATACTGAAGATAAATAAATAAATAAATAAATAAATAAATAAATAAAATCAATGTTTCTGAGAGCTATTTAAACTGAAAAATTGAAATAGCAGCTGTTTCTGAGGACTAGCCAAGTTTCACATGCAGGGAAGTGTGCAATGGAGCAATAAACCCCTACAGTGGAAGAAGAATCAGAGATGGGCACAGGTAATGTGTTCATAAAGCTCAAGGAAGAATGTAGGGAGTAACTGACTGTTGCAAGGAAAACTAAAAGTATCTCAACACAAAGGGGACTGGAAAGTGGGCTTTCTTTTATGTAAACTTCTGTAAAAGTGGATCAACGGGCTATATCACTTGAGTGGCTCAACTGCTTGCGTAAATGGCCTTCACTGTGTTAATCAATAGAGAGTATTGCCTTCCCTGAGCTAGCCAAGACCAGCATGGGGAAGTGTACAGATGGCTCAGCCTCACATGGAGTACAAAAGCTAAAAAAAACCAAACAAAACAACAGAATGAACTTTGAAGAGAGCAACAGGCTTGAACTGACTTCAACCCATACGTTCCTTCCTGACAGGTGGGGATGTCCAACATCGTGGTGGTGAGCATATAGAGCCGGGTAATGGGAATCACATTTACATCGTGATCCATCTGTGTATTGCAATTGCTACATTGTGTTGTATTGTGATTTCAGTACACTTCTGTATCACTCCGCTAAATCAAAATCCTGTGTAACATGAACTATCTACAAATGAGTAAATTTGGTATTAAACATTATACCCTCCTCGTGGAATATCTAAAAGAATCTGGCCAGAGAGCATTGGACTCTGACAAAAGGTACCAAGATTTGCATTTGTCTCCTACTTGGAGACAACTGAAGAACTCTTTGGGGTTGACATCAGAAATATTGATGTACAGGTAAACTGTGGGACCAATGATTCAATCACAGAACAGGTGATTATCTTAACTAATAAGGAAAACTACCCTGTTCACTTCATTCCCAGCTATCTGGCCAAAACTGCAATGTAACTTGTGCTGGCAGAGGACGTCATTAAGCAGATTCCACCAGGACCACATCACTGACAACACAAGCAGAAAGATCAGCCATGAATTAAGCTCTCTAGGTGTCAGGTTTATTTTTCTCTACAAGGTGCAATGCAAAAGAGTGTTGAAGCTCTGCTCTCTCCTTGAATTCTTCAAGGTAAAGCATAAACCTTAAGAGGGTGTTTTCATGGTTTTGTGTCTCTTTCATGTACTATGCAAAACTATTGCTGAGACAACTGCAAAATCAGTTCTGGAGAAGGATCCTTCTCCAGATGGACATCACCTACATGTAAATGACCTGAAAAAACAGTGGAAATAACTTTCATCCAGAAAGTTCCTTCAGTCCCTCAGTATAGGAACAAAACCACATTACATGATCAAGCAGCCTTGATTCAAGCAAGATTTCCAAACTTCAAGTTGGTTTTTTGCATTTTAAAAATTTTGATAAACTCTTTTTACAGCACTATAATAACCATAGAATAAAAAGTAGGTTCATTATCTTTTACCATGTCATTTATCTACACAGTAACATTTTGCTTGCAATCATTCCCAGCTTGCATGATATCTAAACCAGCACTATGGTTTAGTCACTCAAGTACCCGGAAACCTTGTTTTGGTTTACTTCCCTAGAAAGCTTGCTATTTATGTAATGACATGAATGAAAATAATAGTCCTCCTCATTCAACCCAACATGGAGTGATTCTTTCTTATAAAAGAGAGATGCTAGCCTTTAAAACTGATGAGGGCTTCTTACGAAACAGCTGTTTTGGTTTTCGTTTTTAAAGTGTTAGCGATTTCATCTCAACAATCTACGTTTTACATTGATTCTTTTTACCCCCTTTTTGTTTAGAGGTACATGCATAGTACTCAGAGAACTAATTTTCGTATGAGAAAAACCCTGCTTTTAAAAATAGCAGGCAGCTTGTGCCGGTAGGAAGTACAATACAAAGAAGCATAATATTACAATCCATTTTATTATTTAACCCTCGGGTACAAAGCTTGATTTAATGTTAACTTTATAAATGCATTTTGCATAGTGCTTGACATGCAGAATGTAAATGCCAATGCCAGTGGCATCAAAATGGTAAACATCATTAAGTTATACCTAAGTGTTTGTTAAAGTAGTACGCTCTGCAAGGTTATATATTTTTGTTTGTTTACTACCAAAATTTAAAATCAGCATGAAAAGATGTTTCTGTGTCTATTTATAATCAGAATGGTTTTGTTTTCATTGTATTTAAATAATTCTAAGTGTTTTTGAGCCACTAGAACTGGGACTTTTAAAAAGTAAAGACATGAATATTAAAAAATGAGGCTAGAAAACCAATATTAATGCAAGTTATTCCACAAAGACCCTGACATAATTCTGTTACTTTATTAGATTATATGAAGAACTTATTTCACTCAAAGTATAGAGAGATCCAAAATAAAATTAATACCATAGCAATAGATATTTTACTACCTATAAAAATAAATTAAATACAAAACCTACATACTCCATAAATTGAAATTACAGGACTGATTAAGAGATAAATATTTATTTCATTCTTTTTGGCATAGTATGTAGGTAGCATGAATAAAAAAAAAGTCCTCCCCTCAGTACATCAAATTTAGGCTTCAGTAGAGAGACAAAAATATATCCAGTCCCAACTGTGAGATACCCAAGTTCGAGTAATCCCACAAGTAAAGCCTGTGGACTTGCATCCCACTCATTCCAAGGCAGTTAAAGTGTGGATCTAAACACATATTTATGCTCTTCTACACAGTGTACCTGCCAGACTGGGAACATCAAAGTACTTTTAGGACACAGAGCCCCCAAGAATTTTTTTTAATTTTTCAATAGTGCTCTCAAAAAATGATAAGGGAAGTATTTCCAGCACAACCAGTTATGATTTGTAAAAACATTTCTCACATAAACACACATTCATCTGCCATAACATCTTAGCACAACATGAATACTTAGTAGCTAAACACATTCTGCTTCTTTCTGTCTTGAGGTAGTCATTGCAGTAGTCATTTAACCTGCAGACAAATGAGCACGTGCTGATTTATGTATTTATATAGACTTAATCAATTTTCTTTTTACCTACACACTCAGAACATACTAGATGTTGCTGTATTTCTAAACAGAAACACTAAAAAAATCATGAGCAGATAATAACTTAAAATGAAATACTTTAGGATGTTTGGGTAGTTAGTTTGTAAAATTCAGCCTTAAAAAAATACATTGTCCTAGAAGATTTTATCAAAATAAATAATAAAAAAAGGCCTTGTATCATGTCCCAGGTTTCCAGCAATATTGGTGTGAAGACTGCTGTGCTAATGCACAACACTCTTTTTCAAATAACAAATTTATCATCTATCATGAGCAGTTTCATAGCACTTCCAGCAAGTACATGCTGAACCTGGATGTCTGAGTGTATCTCTAAAATTAGTTTCATAGATGGCCTACAGCACACACAAATGCTGAGGAAGAAGACACAATCTTAAGGATTTAAAAAAAACAAACTCTGACTGTTGTAAAAAAAGAGAAACTCAAGTCTTAAATTGGTAGAGGAAAATATTCTCACTTCTGCATTTTCATTTTGGAGGAGTTTAAAGTGTCCATTACTTTTAAAGCGAAGCAGCAAAATGATTGACATCTTTGATAAATGTCATAGAATAAGTTAAGTTAGAGTGGACCTCTGGAGGTCCTCTGGGCCAGCCTGCCACTCAAAGCAAGGCCAGCATAGGTCAGGTTGCGCAGGGCCTTCTCTGGTAAAACTTTGAGTATGTCCAAGGATGAGGTTCCACAATGTCTCTAGGCAGCTTTGTCCAGTGTTCAACTATCCAAATTGTGAAATTTTTGTTAATAACATCTTGTCAGAATTGTAATTAAAAATGTAGTAAATTGTAAAATCAAAGCTTTTCATTTCATGAGGAATCTACAAAAATTACACTGTAACTTTTTCTAAATTTAAAAAATTGTAATTCAAAGGAAAATTATAAATATGGTATAAAACCATCTCTTTCAGAATTTTTAAAATGTTTATGTTAATAGCTCAGATCTGAAACCTCACAGTCCTTCTTCATAGGTTTCAGGAACAACATATGTACAAGACTTAGCAATATTAAACAATAGCACAGTGACTTGGCCTTTAGCATTTGACCTTTAACGGTTTGAAACCAGCACTGACACAAATGAAAAGCATGCAGACTACAGATACATGATAAAAATAATGATAATCCAGAATTTATGGCTTAGACTTAAATCAGATTTAAAGTTTAGACTTAAATATTGTAGGCAATTTTAAACCTTTGCAGCTTACCCTCTGACTAAAACAAGGTCTTCACCCCTACAGCTGTCACTGCAGCATCTTTCACTATCACTGACTTCAACTTCAAGAATGTCCTTTCAATTTCATCTTTGCAACCTGATTTTCTCAGATTTTAACCTTTTTTCCCTCTAAAATGATCCTGCAGTTACCAAAATTAAAATAGATTAAACAGACACACGTTAACTTACTGTATTAGAGAAAAGTAAATTAACAGTATTAGATTACTGTGACATATATTTTTATCACAGCTTTGGTGAGAGGTCAATAATCTTTAAATCAGTCAACAAAATGGTTACAATGCTACTGAATTTAAAAACTCCAGCAATCCTACTGGCATGAAACCAAAATCTATCTTGTGGTTCCACAAAATCTGTAGCTTCCAGAAAACAGCTCCCTTTTCCCATTAAAATGTCCAGCAATCACTGCTTCCATTTTTAATTTTCCACTTTGCCTTCTGGGTGAATACAAGATTGACAATATAAACCAGTCTCTTTTTCTTAAATATTGTCACTATTATCATTAGCAGGACCTGCTTTTGGGAACTATAAAATCCACTGCCTAGACACTCTCAGATGAATTTGCAGCTATAGGGAGCTTTCACAATAACCAACAATCTGCCTGAAGCTAAATCCGCTCCTCTGCTTAACAGGTAACATGATCAATCTAATGTAATAACACAGAGGAATGTCATGGTGCCCTGGACAACGTACTGGGTGGATTTAAAAAAAAAAAAAAAAAAAAAAATCTGCTCTCACGTTCTCTCCCTGCATAAGTCATTTGACTGGGCTGTTTGCATATTCTCATCTCCTGAGCAGTTATATTCACACTTAACTGGAGAACCTGAGTTTACAGCTGTTTAATGTTTTGTCAAGAGCTGTTACAGACCTTCAGTAACACTCAAAAATATGTCCTACTTACACGTAAGAGAAATACATATTCAAGATACATTTCTAAATGTCTTTAACTCTTCACAGAATTAAGTACAAAGAAAAATTCCAGTTTTCCTGTAGCAAAAAGATGAGACCTTAGACTTACTTCAGACTTTTCAAATCTGCATTAGAATTTCAGGGTATCTGACATTACCTGTTTAACACTGAATATAGTGCTATAGTGTTATAAAAGTAAGACAATAAAAAAAATTATAACTCTCCTCAAAAATGTTAAGTTCTGCTACAGGTGTTATGAGAAGCAGTCCTGATGTTTGGGCTAGAGTATGTACAGTAGCTTAAATACCTACAAATGAACTCACTGATGACTCAAGGGAATCACAAAAGTGTTGACTAATAGAATTGCTATTTATCCCAGGAAGATTTTGACACAGATCTTTGACTATCTGGACCCTAACTGCTTCTGAAAATGTCTGCTAACTACACGTCCTCAAATACTTTGAAAATTCACTCTCCTCTGTTTAAGACTAAGTTTTGCAAAAAAAAAAAAGACAGTAAAAACCAAAATAAGAGGTTGTGGGGTTTTTTAAATCATCACAGAAAATATCTGAATTTTAACTGTTAAAATTCTGAAGTCTCTATATACATCCACAAATCCCTAAGTACATAAAAAGAATGCAATGTCTTTATAGCATGTGATAGAAAGGGTATGGGCTTCATCGAGCAGCAGAATAGTATCATTTTTCCTGAGGCTCAGTTAATATTTCAGGACCATAATTTCCAGCAAGATAAAACAATACCTCCTAGACACGTATGGATCATGAAACACTGATCTATAATAGTGAGTAAAACAAAACAATGAGTTAATATCATTACATATTCTAGAGTCAAGAAATTGATGCTTTTAGAAAGAATTTGGAAATGAGAAGCATTTTACATGCAGGCCCTGAAATTTCCAAATCAGTGATGCTGAGTTATAATACTATCACTGAGTAATTCTGTTTGCATAATAAATCTGTCCAACCAGCAGCTGTTGGGACAATGTGAAATTTAATCAAAAAGGATCATAATAATAAATTTTAGGTAATAAAGCCCCAAAATGCACCTGGTGTCCTATCTGTCTGCATTGGGCTTACACACAAATAGTTATAACCACATTGTTTAGTCATGGCTACTGCTGATTCTTGACAGAATGCATAAATAAATCTTTTGAACAGAGGAATATTGGTTGAAATACTTACAGAAAATATTGATTACATTACAATTTGAATATTTTAAATGTAGAAATATTTCTATAGAATTGGAACTTTTTGACACTTGAAGGGTCATTGCCTTTTACAAAGGGAATTATTTTCCATTTATTTATAGCACATGCCTATAAAAATGTGTTACATATGCAAATGATTATTTGTATTTTCGTGGAAGGGCAGTATAGAGTTAAGGTACACACAGACTCTTGCACTCAGTTTCCATAAATACCTGGTCACTGCTCATATGACAGATAAAACTCCTTAAAGGAAATGTTCCATATGTACCTCAACTTTGGTGCAGTACATAACTTTAAAATTGTAACCATTAGAAGTATTTGCTGAAAGTGATATTTTAAAATTCTTTTTGGCACCAAATCATTTAACTACCAACTCAGCAAGAGATTTTGAATCTATTTGATATTCATTAATGCTATATAAATGTCCATTTATCACAATTTTCCATCAAAACCAATTTGGGAAAGCATTGCTATTCAAGAAGCTACTTAATTTTAATTAAGAACATTTCTTTGCAATTCAGTGTTGTTTTCAAAACTCTTCCATTTCTTACTTGCACATTGTACTTTTATGAAATACATTTCTATTAGTCTCTTGCATCTTAAAAATTTAAATAGCAATATCTTCCTCAACAGCTTTCTTAATTAGAACTATCTGGCTAGAGCATCATTTTACTATTAAGAGTTTACTTTCAAAATTATTGCATCAATATAAGGATTAAATGATTAACATTCTCTCATAGATTTTTATATTTTCCACTAAGAGAACCAAACAAAGTTGTTTTGGTGCTACCCACGCATCTGTTATATTGGGAAAGCTACACATATTAGAAAGAAATGATGGTCAGACAGTAAAATTTGTCCAGAGTACTGCAGATGTTTCACTATCATAATCTGGAGAAATGGCTTTCTTGTAAAGATTGTGTTGCAACTGGGGAGAATAAGAAAGAGATAGATGGACAGAAGGAAAGATAAATATATATTTATTATTGTATTCATAAAATAAGATTGATAACAAAATTAAGCAGATAAAATAAATCTTACGGAGTTCTCATTCATTTAGAACAGAAAAGGAGTTGTAACGTTTTATGAGAAAGCATAATTATTTTCTATTATGTAGGCAGTATTTGCTTTCTTCACTATTGCATTTTCTCAGAACAAATGTATTTAGAGCATGAAACAAATATCAAGTGATGAAATCTACACTGCTGTTTATAGAAAGGCAATACAGTTAATAAAATGTGTATGTATGGCTTCCTCTCAATTCTCAAATATTACACAAAAGATAAATAAGAAGTGACAGAAACAAAAAAAGAATAAAATTTTGTTCCTGAAGATAATAAACATATAGATACAGTTACATTGAAAATACAGCAAAGCTATTTCTTTGCAGAAGGATGCAGTCAGCACATTGTATAAGCATAAACTGATTCAAGTTTGTTCTTACATATGGTACCATTTATTGGCCAGCCTGTCTTCTAAAAGCCTCATGACCTTTTTGATTTTTAACATAAATTTCCACTTTCTTAATTTAGATCCTTTATCTTGGTCATTATCTCTCTTCTAGTACATTCCCTTTCCTTGAATCACATTTTTATAGATTTCTATTATAATAGTTTTAATCATATGATTTTAAGACCTTTAAAAAAGTAAACATAAGATTTCTGGATTTGGATTCATTCTTGTATAGTACACAGAATTCCACCATGTAGCTTTGGGTGAAAAAGAGCATTAGTAAGCTTTAGCTGTTAAAACAAACCTTAAGAAAGAATGTATCTACCTCTCCCACATATGCAAGTTATAGTTGTTGCAAATACATATCCTTCTCGCATGGCTTGTTCTTCAGTATGATAATTCTGATAAGCAGAATTACCAATTGGTCATCAATAATTCATAATTGCCTGTTATCCCAAGGTTTTCCTTGCCTCTCTTGATCTGGCCCTTATGCACGTATGTCTCCAAAATAACTGAGATCATAAAACAGCAAGTCCAACAAGAGATATTAAAGTCTATTTAGTTTATCGACTGGGCATTTCTAATAGACTTATACACAAAGTTCATTATCAAGTTGGAGGTTGCAACTCTGCAATGAAGAAAGGTGTGTGCAATTAGAGCATAAACAACAATTTCATTTCTTGTATTTCAGGAAAGCATTTCCAGCTTGCATGGGGGCTAGTACTGAAACTATGCAACCTGTTCTGAGCATATGGCAGATTTCCTAGAGGATATACTGCTGCACATTATCAAATTTATATCTTTTGCTGGCATTTTTAAGATACTATTGATCCTTGAGACTGACAGCAGCAAAATGACAGAGGCTATGTAGCTATTAAGTGGGTCAGGTGAAACCAATCTTAATGAGCCATCAAAGAAGGTGTGAATGATTCACATCATGTTCTTAGCTCACGGGCACTAGAGGTATATAGATTTTCTTAAAAATAAAAATTTTATTTGCTATTACTACACAAGTCCTATCACAATCACTTCATTTTAGCAGCCCCTGGTGCCTGTGCCCTCATCATCTACTTATTTATCTATTTATTTATTTAGTTGCAAAGCTTTGCTTCTGCTGCTCAGCTCCGCTGCTTTCTCACTTCCTATCTGTGTGCCTGAAGAAGGGTTGTCACCTCTGCCAAAGGGTAGCCAGAGAGGGTTTCTGAGTTAGAAGGGTTCCCGCTGATGGTTGCGCTAGCGAGGTACACAGCCACATGCAGTTGACAAGCAGACACAGAACCTGGAGCTTTTCATGTCCCACATGCAGACGGATTAGGTTATTCACGATCCACGACAGATACTCTCCTGCAGAAGGAGCTCTTCTAAGCTCATCTTAGCAGATTTCAAGAGGGAGATCTAGGACGTCTGCCACCAGTCCTTTCTTCTGTGACTTGGTGTAAATCTATTTCAAAAAGCGAATAAGATTTTTTGCATGAGGTCAAGAACAGAATTACTTTTGAACCAGTAAAACACTCCAGCATAAAGACAGACAAAGATTCAAACATTGACACCAGCAGCTTCTGCTTTCAGTGTTCACATGCTTAATTGTTTTTTTTAATTAGAGTTTTCCAGTCTGCACTTGGTTGTTAGCAAAGTTTTGTGGCATTCTTCTGAATATATGATAAAATTGTGTTTACAGGGGTTTGATGTTCCCCTACTTTATGTAGCTTTTTACTGCCATAGTCATCACAGGTGTTAAAATCAAGGCTTTCAGATCTTCTGCCTTCTATAAAGGAAAATTCAGGCCAACTGAAAGTTTACTTTTGTTTGCAGAATGTGATGATGATAGGGAAACTGGAGGAAGCCTCCCTCTGACCTAGTAAATACGGAGATTTGCCTACCTCCACAAACCAGGATGACTCCCAACAGAACTGCTGAATGTTGAAACCCAGCTTTTACTGGGTTTCTAACAAACTCTGGAATCACTAGAGGTGCATGGTTTAAGCTGCTCTCAGTATTCCCAGTATATCTTCCAAGGAAGAGGGATGTTTCCCCAAAGAAGTAAAGCATTTATTGTATGATAACAAGTACAGTGTTAGGAGGGGAAACTCCGCAAGTACTTCTGAGGAAACAACTCTAGCATCACAAGAATTTCCCCTTATCCTCTCCCACCAGCCTCTCTAAATGTAGATTCCAATTGGAATCAGGGACACCATACATCATACAAGGTGGAAAACCCATTGCAAGGGATTTACTAACCATGTAGAGAGCTGGTAATGGATAAGCATATTAATACAGAACATGTAATTTCCTCATTGTCCTGTGAGAATTCCACAAAACAGGTCAGATGGCTACACTTCAAAATACGGAAATAAGGATTAAGCTTAAGATAGTGTTAAGTTTACAATATTGCCATTTTTCTGTATAGTTTCTCTAAGCAACATAGAATTATTTTCTGGATCATGCCCTGTTAATATTTCTGTGTACACAATAGTTTTGGTAGGGATAGTTGTGTTCAGCCAAAATTCCCACTGCAACAACAGATCCAGGAGCAGGTCTGCCTTTCAAATGAGCTCAGTCAAGAAGTCAGTTGTAATGGTGGTTGCCTCTCATCACCCAAGAAGGTGATTACGTTGTATTTCAGAAATGCTGAGAAAATCTGTATTTCACATGCAGCTTTGTTTCTCTGCATGGCCCCCTTTGTTGCTGGTTGCGGTTTGCTCATACTTTGCCATACACTAATAAAACTTTGGGTTTAGACATGAGTTCTCACTTCCTTCCCATCCCTCAGACACTGTGATAGAATTTAACAGTCTTTAGTTCAAGGAATATATTTTCCCATCACTTCCCACATGTCAGTCCAAAAATAAATTCTTGAGCTCTCAACAAATTCCAGAAAAATGCTCCAGAGGATTAGCAATAGCACAGAAAGATGCTTAAATTTATAGTTAATAATAAAGATTAAGATAAAGAGTTCAATTTCCCCTTTGTTCTGCTGCTCTGAACCCAGCAAGATATAACTTTGATTTAACAGGGGTGGGCAAATTGCAAATGATAACACAGCTATTCATAACATGAAACAATTTGATTTTGCATAACATTTTCTGACAGCAGTGCTGAATTTGACAGCATAAGCCATCAAAACCAAAATGAAGAAAAAGTAGATACGATGTGCATAAGCCCTGTTAAGGACTGTGTAACTTACTTTTAATGTGCACTGCTGAAAGCTAATAAAAAGCACGGCATCCAAAAGTCATCACCCAGACACAGAATATTGAGTATTGTCACAGCAAAGCCATCAGAAGGGAATCAGAGGTGGATTATATGTTGCACAAACTTTACTCCTAACATTTTTTGGTATGCAGTTGTTTTATTTTATGCATACCAGCAGTGAGACCTTGCCTACTAAGGTCAGAATACCAGATCAAAAGATAGTATGTAGGTTTGGTTTTAATGCCAAGAAAGTAGTACAGATTTTATGCTGTGTCATGAAAGGAACTGTGTCACAGTGAATCTCAGCAGAAAATTTTTTGAACGTACAAAGATGTTTTTGCATGATCCATTATGTGAGACTGCTTAACAAATGCAGGCCATACAGCACATAAGCCTAGTCCAGCAGCTACCAATTAGATGTAAAAAAACCCAAATGGGGTTCAGCCTACAAGAGAATTGAGCCCAACTTGCATATTAGATGAAACATCTAATTTTTTCATCCTCTTCATCCTCCTAAACCAGAAGTTAAATGCACTGCAAGAAAATCCCAAGTTTCACATTAGCATTCCTTAACAGACACACTCTACAATTAACTATTTCTAACATTTATCATTCCTTTCGGCACAAATATGCATATGATACATTCAAAACTGTGAAATGAAAAGAATGTTGTCTTAAAAACCCAGTGTCCTCTCACTGTGCCTTACCTTGGTCTTATTAGGATTTTCTTCATAATTGATATGCTGATCAACAACAACAGTCTCAAAACTTATCTGACCCTGTAAATATACTCATGACAAAGAAAATGTTGGAGTGAATCTGTGTTTAGGGAATGAAAATAATTTTAATAAGAAAAATTAAACATATTTTTAGAAGGGAATGAATTTTTGCCTCTTCAAATATGCAGGGTAGTTTCCTCCCCACACTCAGGCCATGAATTTTTTTTTAGCTAAAAACACAGGAAGAGTTAGTAAATGATCAGCTGGCTGATAAATGGTTTATAAAGGAAGTGATGACTCTCTTCAAAATATTCATCAGTCTAATATTTTTACATGTATGAAAGAACAACATAAAAAAGCACAAAGTATATTCAATATTTCTCCACCAACAGTTATACCAGGAAAAATTTCCATCATCTTCATTTTACCTCATGGGACTGCGTTTCTCTAGAGCCCATTGAAACCATTCCTGTTTTACATTAAGTCATGCTTACTCAGTCACCAGATTTATACAGAAAAGCTCAGAATTTTTCAAGAAGAGGCGGCTATTTTGGAAATGTAAGCAACTGCTACTTTTGAGACCATTGGAAAAAATACAAGAACAGCATTTTTCTATGTTTGTTGGACACTTCAGCTTTATGGTTCTCTTTTTATCTTTTTTTTTTCCTTAACTGGGAGTTCTGAGTAAAAGAACTTAATACAAATACCATTCTTAGTTTTACATGAGGTATTCTGCAGAATCCACTATCAGTGGACATACAAATTACTAGTTTGGGTAGAAAACAAGCGGAACAATTGCCTCTTTCCAATAGGTAGGTAGGAAGTCACTACATTAAATGTGCCGATGTAACAAAGCAGAATCTTGTCCTGCCTTTGTACAAGAAATCATCTTTCTGCAGGAGAAGTCTTACTTTTGTTTTTTAGTTTAGATTCTTGGTTTTCTTTGGATAATTAAAATATTTGCATCGTCCAAGAAGCCTCCATGAAAAAAAGTAATTTGAAAAATTGTACGGTTTTGATTAGTTGAAATCATTCAGTCATTTCTGTGGGTTATCTTGCAGTTTTGTACTAGCTTTGTGAACTTAAAGATGGTTCCTGAGACTAGCAGCAAAGGTGACTGTCACTTAATAGTTCCTGCTTCTTGTGGAAACAAAAATTACCAGAACACAGGTGCCCAATTCTTCCTAAATTTTCACTCACCCCCAGCCCCCATTTAGAATGGTTTTTCAACAGGTACTCTTACTGTGGTTATTTAGTAAAGTGCCAAATTGGGTGAGGAGGGGTGAAATATGTTGGTGCTTGGTTAAACCAAACATATTGGGTACTTAAGAGAAAGCCAACTGAAGTCCATTTTCTAAACAGTTCAGTGAGTATATACCAAACCCGGTACCTACATTTGATTTGGTTCAAGCCAAGGCTATTCCCAGCTCATGTTTTAAAAACAATTTACTAGTAGAATTCTGTCATCCAGAATGAAAAGAAAAGTCATATCAAAGTTACATTACTGATTCACAGCCAGTTGCCTGCAGTTAAGGAAATCCTAAAATCCTGCAGATTCATGCTACTGCTTAGGAATCTTGAGTTTCAGACTGTACAAGTACAATGAAAACAGAAAAATCAATAGTTTGACTAATGTGTTTGTCATTCATGAACAGAGATGGTCGGCACCATCAGTGTAAATTATTTAATCTTTAATTAGAATGAATCTGAGGAACAAGTACCATTTTCTCAGTTAGTCAAACTAATATGCAAGTTCTCAATGAAATTACAGTGAGAAAGGTCACTGTTGATTGAGACCTAGCTGCAGATCAGAAACAAGTCGATTAGTCCCAGGTACTACTGTAATATTAAAAGTTAATTAGTGAGAAAACACAGGATGATGAAAACCCCATATTTATAACAGACATTGCAATGAAATTACCTCAATAGAGAATACTGTAGGCTTGACTGATGCATACTAGTAGTAAATGAGTGGAACTTTTTCTGCACTCTAGGAGTATACTGTTCTGTTTCTAAAAGCTTCTTCTTAGATCATGATATATTTAATTTGATACGGACTTTTCTAAAAAGCAAAATGGAGGTAAGGGCTTTTGCTATAGGAAAGGGGTTTCCCCACACATACAACCTGAAATTGGCTGTTAACCCTTTCACACTTTTGTAATACTTTTCAGATCACAGTTTTTAAAAAAAAATGCATTATCTAAAATTAACCTTTTTTCCCTTGAGGGCAACTGAAGACACATCTGCTGAATAAATTATATTGAGACCTCTAGTGCATCTATCAAGCTGAACGCAAATGAGACTTTCGCCCACATGCCCAACATTTTATCTTAAGATTTTATTGCTATTAGATAAATTGGTTTAACATAAAGCAAGAGATACTCAATATTTCACAAGCAACATACAAAATGACATGGAAGCATCCCAAAAAGAATGGCAAAATCAGAGCTAAGAACAAAGCTAAGAACAAATCAGATATAAGAACAAAGAAAAAGCATGCAGAGAGCTGGACAAAATCACCTAATGCTTCTCCAGTATGATCCTCCTTGATTGCATTTTTCCCTAAAGCAAAACAGAAAAATATAATAAAGGAAGAGCAAACTAAAAAAAAAAAAATTGAATATTCCGTAATAAAGATAAAAGAGAAAAAAAAATCAAATTGTATATTCTAAAAAAGCCTAGATTTTTCTAAAGCTCTTTGTAGCCTTGTATGAGGCTGTAGATCTTTAGCTGTAGCTAGGAACCCAAGTCACAGAAGAAGAATAATTTCTACTACATGCTGTGTAAACACAGAATAAAAGAATAAGTAGAAAACGTATATGAATTGTGCTGCAATTTGCAATTGCAATATACAGAAATTGGCACTTGCTGATCTTTGACCCACAGCAATTCTACAACAGAGGGATCCTCAAAGAGGCCTGGCACGGTAGACAGCTGATGAGACAGATGTTCTCTGCATCTGTGGTAGACACACCAAAAACTCATCAGTACCCTTTCAGGTCCTTGAAGTACTGTCTCCTGAGGTAGTCTACGCCAAGAATACATGGGGTGTCTGGGTTGGTCACAACAGGATGCTTTTGCCACTTGTCCCCTGTTAGGCTCACCTCAACCTCCAACACAGACAACTGTTGGTATCCCCCTGTCATTCCAGAAATCCAGATGGGTTCCCCTCCACCATATCCTGATGCCATTAGGGTACACTGTGCACTGGTGTCCACCAAAGCCTTATGCTTCTGTGGACGTGATGTGCCAGGCCATCAAATAGATCCACACAGTCTAGTAAACCCAGTTATCCCTTTCCTCCTCCTTGCATAAGGCAGAGACCCTCTGTTCCTGGTCAGGGTATTCACTGCCTGACCATCGCAGTGCCAGACCAGAAGTCCTTTCACCACAATCAAGTGAGGCACTCTCAGTCCTTCTTCTATGTCTGGGGAATCACTGGTTGCCTTCTACTATCTCAGCAGCAGCTGGAGTGATAGCCTTCTTGGATGACCCCTTTCTTAGCAGCTGTCTTCTCCCCCCGTTTGCATATGTGGGCTTCTAGCTTCAAGGTAGGTTCACTATCCCACTTCCTCATGTCCTCTCCCTGGTCACACAGGAAAAATTAGGGTGCCACATAGCATGGTTGGGATGGAGCTAACTTTCTTCATAGCAGCCAGACCCAGTACAATTCTGCATTTGTGTGCGTTTTTTTGTTTCCACCACCTGGGCTGCAAGGTCACTTTAGTAAAGTTATTACAACAGCTGTAATTTTTTTAAAACCTTTGCTCATAACAGCTTTAAATATAAATATATTCAGACAATTACCTTCCAAGAAGGTAAATCAATACACTTAAAGATACGATCACATAATAAATAGAAGGTGCATCACTGGCTGTCATTTCATATCCAACTTGATGAACTAAATGATAGTGTCAGAAGAATACTATGTATTCTAAGAAAATAAATGTGCCTAAATCCATTTCTCTTCTATTCCTTCCTTGTATCTCTCATTGGAAAAACAGTAACAAATATAAACTACTTTGACTACCCTATGAGAAAATACAGTGGCAGTTGACGCTGTCCAAAATCCATACTGTACTACTATAATGTCTAAAAATAACTTTCACTATAGACAATGCTATTTACCTTTGCTTAAAGACAATAAGAAAAAAAAATGTCCAAGAATGACAAGTGATGCAATTTACTGCACTGTTTAAAGTATGTAACTGCCTATTGAAATCTACAATCACGATTTAAGCACAGACAGTTTTGAGGTGCTAATGAATCGTGCAGACACATCTACATTGTACAATCAAGATCTTAGGCTGGCCTCTAAGAAGGCTGGAGAACCTATATACTGTGGCTGCACCATGTGGGGACTTGGGATCTTAAATGCTATTTAACCTTTTCATAATCAATCCAGACTAAAACTTCCGTTTTCTTCATCTGCACAAGGGGGATGTGTTGATGGAACAGGAATCAAATTACAGCTTTCTTTAGTCAATGTTTTGCCTTTAGGATAGAGTAGTCTGGACTCAGTAAATACATCACTGAATCTCACTAATTACATTAGCCTATCCCACTTTGCATGAGTTGTATGTATGGATTTGTTGTGTCAGTGAGTTCAGCAGTGAAAACATTCAGCTGGGAAAGTGAATGCATAGCTTCAGACCTCTGTTGCACTTATTCACCGAGAAATAAAATGGAATCCAGGTTTTCCTTCTTCTCAAAGAAAGGTCCCAGACATGAAAGGAAATGCCAATATAGCCACAATAGGATGATTTCATTAGTACATGCTTGTGTGTCCTGTGTTGTATTACTTAAGGTGAAAATCTACTAAATGAAGCAATTTTTTAAAATATTGCATTGTGATAAATTAATGTATGAATTTGTTAAGCTACATAAAATAATTTATTTTAAAAAAAACTTATTAGGTAAGTGTAATATAAACATTTACTTGTTTGTTGGCTTTAAAAGAAGGGTTCATATGTTCTCTGTGAGAGAATCCCTAAAAACTGATCACACTCACATCCATACCAAAGTATAACAAGAAGTGAAGGAGAAAAGAATTTACAAAGCATACACTCTGGAAAAGTCAGATATGGAGACAATACAGGAAATTACTCTGCCACCAGGAATGAGTAGTAGCCATGTGGAGGTACCCACAGTAACACCTGCCAGAGTCTAGAACGCAGGAGCAAGCTAGCATGATACAGAATAGATGGAAACATGGAAATTAAATCAAATGTGCAAGACGAACACCACAGAGCAGTGAACTGCACAGATGATCCTTTAACAGAGTCTGAAGAAGAGTTCACAGCAAGTGCAAAAGGCACCTAGGGTTCATATGCATGTGTGTATATATACACAAAAGTAAACAAATAAAGCGGAAAACCTACCTCATTACGTAATAACCCCAATAATTATTAGCACAGTTAAAAAAAAAAGAACACTTGAGCACAGTCAGTAGTTTCGTCATTGCCACATACACCACTAAAATAAAAAGATAACAGTTTTGTAAACCAAGTAAAGACACTGAAAGTCAGGAAGCTAGCTCAACACAGGAAGCCAAAAAATAAAACCTTGTTTGCTATAGAACATTCATTAAATATTTTTAGTATGTTTAATTTTCACTTTCCTTAAATTTTGCTGTACATATGTGGAATCATACAATGCTGTCTTGTTGTATGTAAGACAGGTCTATATCTTAATTTTGCTGGCAGGTGTTTGTCACAGGTGAAAAAAATTGCTTAGGTTATGAATGCTATTAGGTAGCAGAAAATTGGGTGCATGTGTGGGAGACTGTCAAAAATCGAAATTTTGAACTCTCATGCAGAAGCCTGCTACTTGCTAGCTGCAACTGGTGCAGTTTGGTTGTGAATTTTGACACCTGGGCTAAACAGAAGTGGCGTGTCCTGAATTGTCCAAATAATAAAGAGACATGAGACAGAACCACCAATTAGGAAGTTGATCATGTGTTGTGCTTCTGTACATAGACTGTTTATATTGGGAAAACTGAAGATTGGAGGTGTTACGACCCAGACGGGACAGACCACAGGGTCGTAGAGGTTCTGGGATCCCCCCGGGCTAAATTAAGGTGAAACGTCACCAAACGATCACTTTGAATGCTTCATTTGAACAATTCAAACTGTGGAAGGCGTAACGGTGGGCAGCGTGGGTTGCAGCAAAACGTTCACAAGAAGAGAGAAAAGAGAGGATAAAAAAAGAAAGAGGGGGGAAAGAAAAGAGATAGTCACCACCCTTGGATCCCGCGGCGCCGGCGACGAGCGCGGCAATCCGCCGGGGATGGGCGCGCGCAACGTGGCTCTTTGCAATTGTGTCTTTTATAATCTAAATCTCCGTCCACAGTCACGCCTCCTGAAGACTTATATGGGTTCATTCTAGACAGTTCTCAACAATGTAGTAGTGTTCCAGAGGGTTCTTTACCTACTGAGCATGCACGGCTTATTGGGGTGGTGGTCTGAGGGACTTTCCAAGGAGCTACAAGCGCCCTCCTCAGATAAGCTTTGTGTGGCCTCTGGCCATGTATGGTGGGTTACCAGGCTCGTTCTGCCAGAACAGGGGACTGCGCACCCTCCGGCACACCCCCTGTGTCCATGCCAGCCAACTTCTTGCTAATGGCCCTCTTTGTTATGCAGACCGCACCTTGGTTACTACAAGGTTTGAGACATTGACAGGCGTTAACTCTTTCACTCCCTCACAGGAGGCTTCCAGAAAGAGGAGCCAGTGCCAAAACCAAGAGTTTCCAAAAGGAAGAAGTCACCTTTGAAAGAAGAAGGTGAAGACCTTGCCTGGAGGAAAGATCCTGGAAGTGAGAGAAGATGCTAAAAGTCAGAGACCTGCATGGAGACAAATGTCAGGGATGCTCAGGGAGCTCAGTCCCAAACGCCTGAGACTGGGAGCAGTGACACAGCAGGAACCAATACAACTTTCTGCCCAACCATTGCAGGCCAGCAGTATCTTCCTGCTGGGCAGGGAAGTCAAGACCTCTTGGACGTAGGGGTGGCTGGGCATGAGCAAACAAGTTAATCAAGTAAGGTAAAAGCTCTAATCTCGTTACTTAAATAAACCCCACTATCCAGATTCCCTACAGGTTGTTTATTCTGTCTCACCTTTAACACAGTTCAATGTCTGACACTGAAAAACTTTGCACAAAAAGCTTGAGAATATGTAAAAATGAGGAAGTGATATAAAAGTTGCTTTTATCTGCTGGAACGTGAAATAAGCTACTGGATGAATAGCCTTTGCTTGTGTTCCTTGAGTTTTGCAGTTAGATTCCTTCATCACATATCTAGTCTTTTATTTAACAAACTTGTAAAAGAAATTCATAAATCAACAAACTGTTACGTAGAGGCACAAGTGTCTCTTATCCATAGGAGTTACATTAAAAAAAAAAGGCACAGAAGGTGTGCATTCAGTTGAACTACAGCAAAAAAGCCTGCAAGATAGGAACCCTGAGCTCCTCAGCTTTCAAAGAAAAAAATGGACATTTGATCTAAAAAAATTCAATAGAGTCATCATTTCAGTAAACATAGCTCAGATCTCGATCTGCATCACCCTACCTGACCTGGGCTATAATCTGGCTTCTCTTGAAACTGAAAGAGTTGCACCTGAGCTGAAAGGAGTTGTAAATCCTACTTGAGGATAACGTAACCTTATTAAAATATATAGATGTTAATTTTTATCTTTTCAGTGACCCACCAGTTCTGTGCACCATAATCAGGCCCTCCACACTTCTGTAGGCTTTGTATTTTAAAGAATCTCTTATTTGCATAAATAGCAATAACTCCCATTCAGAATCCTGTGGCTTGTTTTTAACACTCTGTTTACCATCAGTACACCATTCAAACTGGAGGAAAGTCATAATTTAAATTATTTCAATGAAAGGAAGTTACTGACTCATTTTCTATTTTATACAAACCTGGTGACTAGCTTTCCAAAGACTTGTTTTTCCTCTGGCTTCTGGTTTTTCCTTTTTTTCAGTTTTGCTTCTGATTCCGTAAGTACTGCAGGTTCCACATCTGCAGATACACTCATTTAAAATGACATTCAGAGATCTAGGCAAAGATAAAAATATCATTTGGCCTCAAGTTATAACTTTCAGAGAGTCAAAAGCTGAGGGGAAAAAATAAAAAGAGGGAAATGTTTTCAGAACATATCAGTAAGTTGTTCTAAAAATGCATTTTCACACCTTTTTTGCAGCAAAGAGAAGGGCACTCTAAATTTAATTTTGTTTGTACTTATTGCAGTGAATAGAAAAGCAAAGGGATTGTTTGATAGCTGAAAACAGAGGAACAGTCTCCACTGTCTAAATTGGTGGCTACAAACAAGATAACTATTATTTAGGGTGGTAAATGTATAAAATAGAAACTCTGTGTTAACATTCTTGATTAATTTAGTAGTGGTTTGACAGCCTGGGAGACTAGGCTCATCCATCAATAGAGCAGCTACTGCTTGGGGAAAAGGTGTACAAATTTCTCCATGCTGATGCACCTTCAACAGTTACAGAGGTCAGCACTGAAGTCTACATTTGTTACTATGTTATGATATTCTAGACACTATAATTTTGTGGTCACTCTGAAACTTAACAGTAAATGCCAAGTTTATAATGACAATCACTGTCATTCTCTGTGGGTTACTGCTGTGGAACAGGAGTATATGTCATCTCCATTCAGATGTTGTTTTCTCTGCTATTGCTTCCATTCAGTGATTCTCACATTAAAAAGCTATACAAACTACACAAGTTTCTCAGAAGTTTTTTTCTGGTAACATTTTGATCAATATTTATCAAGATTTGTTTGAGGAGTTAAAGATATTAAAAATCACTGGTTTAGTTGTACACAGCACACAAGTTGTGCCAATGATTTATGAGAACAGCAGTATTTAAAAAAAACACCAAACCTTATTCATGGCACATGAGTTCCATTCACTTCCTGACAGTTTTTTTTTTCACCTGTTTTACAGCTCTGAGATGTTTGTTTATTTCTATCTTGCATAATCCAGTCACTCATGGTCCTACATTTTTATGACATCAGAGAAAAAAACATCTCTAGCTATCAGTTCATGCTATAAGGTAAACTTTAAGTAACAAACAGACTAAAATTATTTCCACCATGTTCCAGACAGAACGATGCTACAACACGTATTCACTTGGATATTATCCTTTTCTTGAGAATTGCACACCACCCAAAGGCTTGTATCTCATGAGCACCTCTCGCTGGCACATCAAGTTATTTGCAAAATTTAAGTTACTTTAAAATTAAATTCATGCTGTGTTCCTATGCACTTCACAGTCAAACACCAGTAATTGCTTCCCAAGCGTAACTGCTTAGATGCTAATTTTAGGTAGCTGAAATACAAACTGCATATTGTCTAACTATGTAGGCCTATTTTTAAAAGAATGTTTCACTAACTCCATTATTGGAAAGTTATGATGAACGGGTCAATAATGAGAACCAACAGTGGAACTGTAATTACTTTGCATAATTGATCACTGTGTAAACGTCTTTTTCCACTTTCTTTTTCTTTCTTTGGTTGATGAAGAAAGCCTATCAGTTACATTTCAACCCCTCAGTCTTTCTTGCACACAGAAAAGAGTCTAAATCATACATATATCTATATATATCTATAGATACATGTATGTTGGTATTTACAGAGAGCGGGACAGAAACTTGAGCTCCATTTGTCTGCTGGGGACCAACTAGGCCAGTTCCTTCCTAACCCATTGAGGCTAACACTGTATACTGGGTTTGGCTGGGATAGAGTTAATTTTTTTCATAGTAGCTGGTACGGTGCTGTGTTTTGGATTTGTGACCAAACCAGTGTTGATAACACAGGTTAGGTTTTTTTTAGTTATTGCTGAGCAGTGCTTACACAGCATCAAGGCCTCTTCTGTTTCTCACACTGCCCTGCCAGTGAGTAGTCTTGGGGTGTACCAGAAGTTTGGAGGGGACACAGCTGGGACAGCTAACCCCAGATGACCAAAAGATAGCCCATACCATATGACATTGTGCTCAGCAATAAAAGCTGGGGGAAGAAGGAAGAGGGGAACGGTGAGAGTGATAGCATTTGTCTTCCCAAGTAATTGTTACATGTGATGGAGCCCTGCTTTCTGGAGATCTCTGAACACCTGCCTGCCGATGGGAAGTAGTGAATGAATTCCTTATTTTGCTTTGCTTGCACATGCGGATTTTGCTCAACCTATTAAACTGTCTTTATCTCAACCCAAGAGTTTTCTCACTTTTACCATTCCGATTGTCTCCCCCATCCCACCACGGGGGAGTGGGCAAGCAGCTGTGTGGTGCTTGGTTGCCAGCTGGGTTAAACCACAACAGTCCTTTTTGGCACCCAACATGGGGCTCAACAGGTTCGAGATAATGACAGATTTGATTGGAGTGTGCTAGATCGAATTCATAGCTGTTATTGCTGTTTAACTATCAATTGGCAGGCTCCTGTGCTTGCCATGAGGCGTGCTTGCCTTACTGCATGTTAGAGTCTAGTGCTCGTTAGTGGCTGCTTTTTGCTTTCGCTGTTTGCTGTACTGCTTATCATCTTATTCTGCTGTGCCTGGGAACATTTTGATAACAGCAATGGCCATGCACCTGAGCTGGCAGATGGCCAGGGCATCGCTGCTGTACTGGACAGACTGGAACTCCAGTGTGAACTCGAGTCAAAGGGACTGTCACTTGTGGATGAGTCCATGTGGGAGCAGTACACCCCGAAGCATCTGTGACTGTGGATGAGTCCACAACAGGGCAGGTACACCTCAAAGCATCTGTGGCTGTGGATATGTCTGTGCCACAGCAGGTATACCTCTGAAGGGATTGTGGCCCAAGGATAAGTCCATGCTGCAGCAGGTACACCTTGAAGCATCAGTGGCTGTGCATGAGGCCGTGCTGGAACACCTCAAAGCGTCTGTGGATGTGGATAAGTCCATGACAGAGCAGGTACACCCCTGGAGGGACTGCAGCCATGGGTAAGGCCATGTTGGAGCAGGTGCACTCGTGAAGGGACTGTGGCTGTGAGTAAGGCCGTGCTGGAGCAGGTACATCCCTGAAGAGATTGTGGCCTATGGATAAGGCTGCACTGGAGCAGGCGCACCTCAAAGCAACTGTGGCTAAGTCCAGGCTGCAGCAAGTATACCCCTGAAGAGGCTATGGCTCATAGATAATGCTCCACTGGGAGCAGGTACACCCCTGAGGACTATAGTTCATGGATAAGTCTTAGGGGCCTACTGGAGCTGAACCACGACACACTGCCATTCACTTAATTTCACAGAGCAATCATCCACTCCAACGTAGCACATTTAGGCTAAAACGGCAACCAAGAACATGATGTCTGGCCCATGTCATTTGAATTAAAAGACCACTGACTAGACAGCAAGTTGGGGGAATGAGAAAGACAGACTGTATTTGGAGACCATAAAAGGAAACTATGAAATTGAATACTGGAAGGAAAAACTAGGTACATAGTAATAGGTAATGCCCAGCTTGTTTAAGGAGATAGAAACTCACAACTATAAGACCAAATGAGATAATCAAAAAGGAAGAAAAAAGAGAAAACAAAAATATTTACCTTTGAAATACACCTCAAGAAAACGCTTATATTCACTGCTTCTGAAAATCTTCTCTACCCAAATATAGGCCTCACATTTCCAAATACTTATCTATATGCTTAGCTTTAAGCACCAGACCAGTTCTATTTAAATAAATGAGATTAATATCCTCATCGTGGTAAATGGGACCACTCACGTGCTTAAACTTAAACATGTATCAGAGTGAAAATTATTTTGAATGTTAGCAGAGAGATCCACTAAAAAGTTAATGAAACATTTTCTAGGTCATTATACCACAGAGGTTTGGGGTTATTTTTAAGCATTTTAGATCAGTCTTTCAAAATCTGTAGAAATCTAGTAGAAAATCTGATTCACCTAAGCCCTAGATAAGTGGGGTTTCTGTTTGGTTTTGGTTTTGGGGGTTATTTTAGAATCATAGAACAGCCTAGGTTGGAATGGACCTCGAAAGATCATCTGGTCCAACATTTCATGGGAAAGGGAGCCTAGATGAGATTATCTAGGATGCTGTCCAATCGCATCTTGAGAACCTCCAGTGACAGGGACTCCACCATATCCCTGGGGAGGTTGTTCCAGTGATTGATAGTTCTCATTGTAAAAAATTTCTTTCTTATATTGAGATGAAACCTCTCCTGGTGCAACTTGTACCCATTTCCCCTTGTCTTTTCCTTGTCTTTTTCTATGAAGGTATGCAGAATGATTAGGAATGGATTAGACTTTAGGGACAGATACCCCTATATGCTGACAAATTTATTCGGCTTGTTGCAGCTTAGTGAGAAACCATGGTGTGGTTACAAAGCAGCTCTTCCATAAATATATCTTGAACTAAGTCCGTGCACCACTCAACCATGTCTAGAGCATCACCTTTTCTTGTGTAATCTAGAAGTATTTGTTGTAGGAAGCAGTCAGTTACTACCTCCAGAAAGCTTCATCTCTACATCAGCAGTGCCTCACTAAGGGCGTGCGTAGTCCCAGAGCACCCAAACAAGAAGAGCAGAGTGTTTACTGTGACCATGATCAGACACAGCCCCCAGGTGGCCCATGGGGATGGGGCCAGTGATAAGCCGAGGCCTGGCTGGAACATCAGTGCATGCGTGGGGGTCAGGATCAGGCCTGGTGAAGGTACTCAGGGTCAGATACATAAGTGGGATGACCGGACA
This sequence comes from Gymnogyps californianus, assembly GCF_018139145.2. Classification (NCBI taxonomy): domain Eukaryota; kingdom Metazoa; phylum Chordata; class Aves; order Accipitriformes; family Cathartidae; genus Gymnogyps; species Gymnogyps californianus. The sequence goes on from NC_059500.1 coordinate 38,539,853, forward strand.
GGGCCATGGGGAAGGGATGTGCTGTGCAGTTCAGGTAAGGCCCATGGACAAGAATAGAATAGAATAGAATTTAAGCCAAGAGTCTTGGCTTAAAAAGCTGCTCCCAAGTGAAAGGGTGCAGAAGAGAAGCTCCAGCTGAGGCTTCTTCCAGCTTTTTCTTCACAGCTGACTGAACCAAGATTAGGCACCTGCACTGTATCAGAGAGCTTGCCTTGAGTGCAGGCAGCTAAAGGTTTAGGAGGAAGGGGAATGTGCCTGACACCCTTAACACTTCCTCATCTCTATCACCATCCTAGTCAAACAGTTCGTAGTATTGCCCTAACATTGCATTTTTGCTATTAGCATTTAGATTTCCAACCCAAGATTCCATTACTATATGTGGGGACCATTTTTTTCTTCTTAATTTCAGTACCATTCTTCCACTGACATGTTCTGCTCCATAACCCCAACAAAGCTATCTGCTTGGCAACATTAGCCCACTGATTATTCTTGATCCAGCAGATTTGGGTCACCTATTATATAAAGGTTGTGGTTTGACAGAGCACTTTAGTGCCACTTCAGGTTTTCAGTGTTGGTGATGGAGTAATTTTGGCACTTGCAATATTGAGCTACAAAGCAGGGGAATCAAATAGCATTTCAGCAATCTAATATTCCTCTCCTATCTTTTGAGATTACACTGTTTATTTCCCTCGTAGCCAATTCAGAAGTTACTCAACATCTCCCTCTCAACGGGCAGTCTGGACCAGGTCTTTCTGTTTATCAGCTTCAAACATGCACGCACGCACGCACGCACACATGCACTCACACAGACAGAGCTTTTTTTTTATTTTCAGAGCCAGTAGCCTGTCTATTTTAAGGTGCAACAACCCTTTCTGTACAACTTCTTATCCTAAGAACTACCACAGCTGCCAACATGCCTAAAATGCTTTTCTCCACACCACTGACTCATTTATACTTTGAGTCACAAATGGCTGAGGTTGGAAGGGACCTCTGGAGGTCATCTTGTCCAAACCCCGCCCAGCTCAAACTGGATCAAGAATAAATAGATATTAAGAGGCAGCAGATCTCTTAACAGGTATTACAGATTGTCTGCCAAAACTGGACCCTCTTAACTTTTAATCCATTAGCTATGGATATTTTCACTGATTCCAAGGGGAAGGAACTCAGAAAGTGATGAAGCTGTGTACAAACACCCTGCCTTATCTCTCTTATTGTGCTGTTGGAGACAGAATATGTGGTTAGGTGGATTGTGCTCTGAGGTAGTGTGGCATTTCTTATATGGTAGGTTGCCTAAAATAAGCCTTTATTTTAAAGCAGTTTTGCTCTTTTCCCTCAATTCCCTGTAAGAAACAGAAGTGGCATACCTCAGATTCTCTAGGTGCTGCTGTGGAGATGACAGAATATGTCTCTTTTTAAGAAAATATGGGAAGGTTTCTATATTCAGTCTGGCATTGCTTATAGTCCAACCTCTAGTTCCATGAAAGCAGAGTGGGATAGGATTTGCTAAGTGCCACGTCACTCAACTCCCCCACGTAAATGTATCTTGAATACCGTCATAAGGAGGGACCATGATGAGCATCTTTCCATTTCAGGTGTCAGGACCCTCTCCATATTAAGCCTTTCATGATTCCCACAAACTTGAAGCCTTATTGACACACTTGGAGGAGGTAAACCAATGACCTGTATTTGAGACATAAGCTTCAGTTGTGCGTACAAACTCACTGTACCTGAATCTTTGAGGGAGGCAAGTATGTCTTTTATCATTTATGTGCACATAATACTGTACATCAAAACTGCAGACAAAGTCAAGGGAAAGCTCAGTGTTTTATCTACATGGAGTTTAATCCTTGAGAACATCACTTATTGCATCAAAACCCAATTTGCCTAAAAGCAATAGGACAGCCATCCTGAAAGGAAAATTGTATAACCCGAGGCCCACAAAAAACACCATTGACATGAGTGAGAATTTACAAATGGAAGCTTGGGGTTCTCCTAATAAGGTGTTCAGAGTTTAAAATTAGGCAGTAGTTTTATGGAGTACTCACTGTTTCTTTGTAATATCAGACTTTTCTTGAGCTCCTTTTAAACTGCCTTATGTTGAAGGCAAAATATTAAATCTTACAAGTGTCCCTTTATTTATAAAACCAGTTTCTTCTACATAGAAGGACTGTGCTCTTTGAAAAATACGTAAATAACTATAAAAAAGGTTTATGATGAAAAGTAAATAGTTGAAACAGTCAAATGTTACACCCAATGAATATCAAAGAGTAAACATTGGATCATATTAATTTATTTAAACAGTGATGAATTAACAATACTTCACTAACTTGTATCACAGAATGCAAGGATAAAAATAAGGCTAAATGAGCCTATTTGTAAATAAAACATGTTCTTGTTCAATTCAAAATATGTAACATCCACTTCATTGCTCAGATAATGAGCAATGCTGCATATAAATCAGTCCAATTCCAGACTAATGAAAAGCACAGAGGAGAAACTGACACAACTTAAGAGTTAGGCGATGAATGAAGAAATACTAGTTGAATAATTTACTAGAAAAATATCACAATTCACTGAATAAATTATTTTATGAATATTATTCAGCTGGCTTTAGCAGTGAGGCTAGTGCATCATAATCTGACACTGAAATTGACTGCTTCAATGAAAGTGCATCTTTACCAAATGTCACCTCTGAAGAACTCTCTGCTTAGCAGGTTGCAAATCAAGATGATCCATGTGAAAAAGAAATTCTCAAAATACCTTGATGGTAGCAGTCTATCAGAGGTAAACTCTTTAACATTAATGGAATTGCAAGTGTCAGAAAAAGAAATGAGAGCTCAGGAAATAGTAACAATCATCCATTGACTAAGAACAGAAACATCCAGTAAACGAACTTTCTTAGAAGCCAGGAGCAAATGTAACCTATTAAGGCTCTGACATCATGGATTACCTGGTCTCTGAATGATCCTAGTCAGAAAAGTATGGATGCAGTTTGAATACTGTGTATGTATAACTAATGCAGATGTACAAACCATTACATTTTTAAATTATCCCCTGGGTAATGGAAGTAAGTGAAGAAGTAAAAAGAAGACCTACTTTACTTTGAGATAAAACTAACAAGGCTATGACATGAAATTGCTATCATGGCATATACAACTTGTCTTACCATCACAATCTTATGGGACTACATGAACATCACCCTTCTCTGATGGTTCTTCTCTGTAACAAAAGAGGGGGGGGGGGGGGGGGGCAGTTCTGGTTTTAGCAGTTTTTTTTCCTCTGCATCAATAATGACACAAAAGTGCTACTTCAAAACTGCAGACTAGGCTTCCAAGTCCAAATGCACTTGATGTTGTTTGGTCAATTACAGATGCAGGCTTGTTCTCAGAATGAAAAAGCAATCTGAATCTCTTTGCATGCTACGAATTTTGATTATGCAGAGCACAGTAATCTAGACAGACTTCTTAAAAAGAATGTGAGGACCCAAGTTTCTTACAGTCCTTGACAAACATCCAAACAGTGCAAAATGGCATCATCTGTGCAAGTGAAAAGATATATCTTAGTACTGAGGTGGGAACAGTATCAGGTGACAAGATAGGTAGGCTGCCAGGCATTCATAAGCAATACTGGCTTGTGAACAAATGTTCTCTCCTCAGTAGCACAACAGCTTTGCATGTTCTGTTTTGGAAAACAGGTCGCACCTTAGGAAAACATAACTCTGAAATTCAGTGTCTTCAATGGGTGGTGGTAACAGACAGTAGAATAAATTTTACAAAGTTGGTGGATTTTTTTTGTCCTTGCTCATGGTCTCAAACCCATTGTGAGGGCATACTGAAAGGAGGAGAGGCAGACAGCTCATTCAAACCTTTGTTAGTGTCCAGAAAGCTTTCAAACAGCTTTAGTTTGTAGTCACATTGCATGAGCAGAGTGATCTTCAGGACTCAGATTTCCATGCTACCAGATGAAATAAGTGGATCCATTTGAAATTCACCTTTTGCGTCCCAGAACATAACTTTTATCAGAGAAGAGTGTCATAGGCACAGGCAAATATGTATTCCCCCTACCATGTTGTCCATCTACCTGCTCTTGAAGAAGATGTTTAATGTCCTAAGGTATTAAAATGACATTTCACAGCTGATCATAAGATACTATGAATGGATCAGCCAATTAACGCTGAAGGAGAGGAAACAAAATTAGTTTCACGATTAGGATGGCAACATTGGCCTTAATATGAATGTTCTTCTAGGGTGAACGCTGTTCTGGATAATAGCTAGATTCAAGATCTTACAGAAGAGGCCATATGCTAGCAAAATATCCAGTTTCCCACTCCATGGTTCCTTTCAGAGAATCACAGAATGGTTGAGGTGGAAGAGACCTCTGGAGGTCCAACACCCCTGTCAAGCAGGGCTGCCTAGAATGGGTTGCCCAAGACCATGTCCAGATGGCTTTTGAATATCTCCCAAGGAGGGAGACTACACAACCTTCCAGGGCAACCTGTGCCACTGCTCAGTCACCCTCGCAGTAAAAAAGTGTTTCCTGATGTTCAGAGGGAACCTCCTGTATTTCAGTCTGTGCCCACTGCCTCTTGTCCTATCACTGAAAAGAGCCTGGCTCCATCCTCTTTGCACCCTCCCTTCACGTATTTATATACTTCGATGAGATCACCCCTGAGCCTTCTCTTCTCTAAGCTGAATGTCCCAGCTCTCTTAGCCTTTCCTCGTATCTAAGATTAAGGTCCCTTAATCATCCATGTGGCCCTTTGTTGTACTCTCTTCAGTATGTCCATGTTACTCTTGTACTGGGGAGCCCAGAACTGAACACAGCATTCCAGGTGTGACTTCTCCAGTGTTGAGTAAAAGGGAAGGATCACTTCCTTTGACCTGCTGGCAACACTCCTCCTAATGCAGCCCAGGATACTATTAGCCTTCTTTGCCACCAGGGCACATTGCTGGCTCATGTTCAACTTGGTGACCGCCATGAACCCCAGGGCTTTTTCTGCAAAGCTGCTTTCCAGGTGGTCGGCCCCCAATGTGTATGGGTGCATGGGGCTGTTCTTCCCCGTGCACAGGATTTTGCACTTCTCCTTGTTGAACTTCATGAGGTTCCTATTGGCTCATTTCTCCAGCCTGTCAAGGTGCTTCTGGATGGCAGCATGACCGTCTGGCATATCAGCCACTTCTACCAGTTTGGTTTCATCTGTAAACTTGCTGATCATCCAGATCTTTAATGAAGATGTTAAACAGGACTTGACCAAGTATTGACCCCTAGGGTACACCGCTAGTTACTGGCCTCCAACTAGACTTTGCACCGGTGATCACCACCCTCTGGCGCTGACCGTTTATCACTTTTCAATTCAACTCATTGTCTGTTCATCTAGCCCATATGTCATCAGCTTCTTTCTGAGGATCTTATGGGAGACAGCCTTAACGAAGCCCTTACTAGGCTCTGCAAGGTAATAGCACCACATACAGGGAAAAAATGGCCGTGCTCTCATCATGAGTCACAGTTTAAGATCATTCAAGTTCACATTACCACAAGAGAGGAATGTAATAACAGACTGTGGCTGTACTGGTGTATGACTATTGCTGAGGGAGTGTAGTTCAGTGATGTTGACTTTATATCAACTTGAAGGACATTCTAGAGCTTGACGTTCGTACTTCCATTGCTGCAGTAAAGGCAGTGATGTTCAGATAGTTTTGATGCCAATGTCAGCAGACTCAGCCAAAGTTATTTCATGTACTTTTTGTTATACTGTGAACTTGATGTCTCTGGCATTGACTTGCTACCTTTAGGCATCTCTTCAGATAGCCTTGTTATGGGCATCTGGTAATATCCCGAGTAAAGACAGTAATAAAAGCAGACAGCTGAAGCATTTTACCTAACACTACCTGACTTTGGATGGCAAAAAAAACTTCAACCAACCAAACAATAAGAAAAAAACCCCTACCACCAAAAAAACCCTATGCAAGAAATGCCAGCATATTAAGGTCCTATGGAATTGAGAAGGTAGTAAGGAAGAGGTGTGTGAAGAAACACGTTCATGTTCTTACTTAACTTGTCTTTTCTATAAGTATTATGAAAAGAGTGAACTCTTCTCCACCATATTTGATGTACTCTGAAGTCTAACCTAAATATTATTGCTACCATTTGTACTACAAGCATAATTAGTTGCCTCCATAGCAGAGACCATGTTGACAAGATTTGTCCTGATAACTTCTCATGTGTTCAGAGAAGCCAACAGATCAAACTTGAGGGATGCAGAATATTTCTGTCCTTAAGTGCTGAAAGGCTTGAAGCACTGAGCTATTGCAGGATTTCAAGTAGAATGCAGAGCTGTTCTAGTCTGTTTGATATGTTTGATATCTTTTAAGCAATTTTTTTCAGTCTCAGAAGGTGGAATTGGGTAAATAAAGGAAGCTATATAAATGAATACCTAGTCAAGAGTAAAAGCCATTTTGACATTTTTAACACCCAGTTTAAACTGCCTAGTCACAGCTAAATGTGTAATTTAAAACTCATAAAACTTATATAAAATTATTTGCATTGAATAGTAATTACTGTACACAAATGATCTGGAGAGCAGTAATTATTTACAGAAGAAATTAGTAAATTAGTTAAAATAATAAAGATCTAATGATTTAGTGAACTAGTTGCTGACAACCAACAAAACATGCAAAGTGTTCTGAATAAATTATTTTTGAATTATCATCAGCTCTTATGTTTGGTTTGATGGTTAAGTGGAACAGCTGTATTTACAAAATAGTTTTTCTTTACAAATGGAGTAGAAGCAGGAAAAGTGACCAAGAATCCTCAAATACTTGAATATTTTGGGGGTGACACAAATAGAAGTTCTGAAGATATTATTAGATTCCCTCACTGTGATATTTTGTTGCAGGCTCAAGCTTTTTTTTTTTTTTCATTTCAGATCAGTTTTGGTGGTGCTTTTCACCAACCAAATGGCAATACCTTATGATTTCAAATAGTGAGATGCAATATTTAGTAGAAGTTTTCATGAAGTTTGAAAAAAAGTACATGCATTCTAACTATTGAGAACTGTTTGCAGTACTCTTTCAGGAGAAAAATATTTATCTATTACCGAGCAAACTCTGACTGGGTTACTAACGTGAAAATCCTTCTTAATCTTGTTTCACAAAAATCTTTTATATCACATTATTGAACATGATTTCCCACTCCTATTATGTTATCTATCCAACAAGATTAAACAAATCTTTCCTGAGTTACTACAATTTTAGGACCATAGAGCACAGTTTAGAGACCTGCTTGTTCGCTATTATGTCTTCTTATGTCTTATTCAGAACTGCTTTGATAGTGGGCACTGTAGAAATATGTGGGTGGCTCAGCAGAAAATAAGTCTGTCAAAAATAACTATGTCCAAATTGACTCTCCACCAAATGGGCAGTAAGAACTTACCTAATCAGCATTGCTCTTAATTCTTTAGTCATTCTTATCAAGAAGAAACTTTACAGTAACTCGTAACAGTAAGAACTTACTTAATCTTTCCTTGGTGCTGTTTCAATGGGATTGAGTGGCATAGGAGCTTTCTAATGGAGTTTGTAAAAGAAACCAAAGGAGCTGATACTTTGTCACTTTGATGCTTTTGTATCTCCTGTTTGTACTTTTATTTGTAAGACTTTTTTAACTGGAGAGGCACTCAGGTGGATCTCTTCCCTAGAAATGACAACCTATTTCTATTTCATATGTGACTGAGAAAGCAATGGTTACTCAGCTTCAGCTCTGCACAAAAAGAGGGAAAAACTGGACTTTGGCATATCCATCTAATATGGTAAGGAGTCTCACTGGAAGGGTACATCTGCCTTGAAAGAGGCTGTGCAGTAGCTGGAAGAATGCATGAAAGTGAAGGTTTCGAAGGCACTCTTGCAGCCAGAGCAACATCTTTTTTTTCAGCTTCAGAACTGCTGCATAGTGAAGTAGTCAAAGTTGTGGATGCCTACCCAGAATGAGGACTGAGCAAACACCAGGCCCCTTGTTTTTCACAAAGTAAACCATCTCACAATTGACCATGGAAACATTGCTCTCTAAACAGAGTTTCACTGATGTCTGTTTCACAGAGACTGAACAGTAGTGATAGCTAGCTGTAATATCCAAAAGAGATAGAGGCAGCTTATAAATATTTACCTATAGAAGTAAACTGTGAGGGAGTCCAGGGAGACAGCAAAGAGGGGTTGTGCCCTCACTGACCAGGGATGCAGTCTGACAGTACTCAGACAAGAAGAGCAGAGCAGGTCTGGAGACAGTAACCAGAGTCAGCCATGAGTCCCATGACCACCAGCCGAGTCCATAGTGACAAGACAGGTCCAAGGACAAGCCAGAAAGGTCAGGATCAGCAGGTCCAAGGCTGGCCAGAAGCATAACTCCAACATAGCTCGGTATCTCAAGCAAGGAGCAAGAGCAACGATCTTGATGTAAATGCAGCTCCCAAACCAGATGGAGGGTTCATGGGTGGTTTTCCTAGCTCTTTCTCACGCAGGTTTTTTCTCACATCAGCTCTTTTTCAAGCAGTCTGACCCCAGGTTTCACAGCTGCACCGTATCAGAGCTTGAGCACAAAACCTGATAGGTGGGCCGAAGTTGTTGCTGGGATTCTTGGTGCACTCAGGCATAAACAAAAGAAAATACACCATTTGTGAATAAAATATGCAAAAACTCCTAATTTATTAGCTTGTTTGTTAGGCTACAAAGCCTGTGGTAACTGCTCTTCAACAGAAATAATCCCCAGGTTTGTGGGCAATTCCTTTGGTGAACTAAGCATAACCTATAATATAGGAAGCCTCCTGACTCTCCTTTCATGACTTTCTGTCCTAATCAACCTGCCTCAGAACAAAAGTCTCTTAGTTTCATTTTCACTTTCACCAATGCATTTATTAGCTGACTATTCAGCAGTTTAACACAATTTCTAACAAACGGATTAAACTATTGCAACATAAATGCTTCCATTCTTCATATTCTACACTGGCATATGACAACCACTTCCAAAACTTTCCACTTCAAAAAAGTCTTTATGCAAAATATTTGAGAGACTGTAAACCTTAGGCCAGTCCTTGTGCTAAGGAAAGCAATAAAATCTGGAGGTCATCTAGTTCAATCCATTGTTCAAAGTCAGCAAGCCAGATCAGATTGCTCAGGACCTTCTCTGGGCAGGTTCTGAAAATCTCAAATGAAGGACGTTCCATAGGCTCTTTGTGCAACCCTTTCTATTGCTTAACCACAGATTGCAAATATTCTGGTTTTTCTCCTATATCTACTTAGAATTTCCCTTTCTGCAGCTTGTGACAGTTGCATCTTCTCCATTTGCTGTGCATCTCCAAAAATACTCTATCTTCTCCACACCTCTCCTTTATTGAGAACTGACATTACAGAAAGAGCAGACAGCACCCCACAGATCCCCTCTTAACCTTCTGTTCTTCAGGCTAAACAAACCCACCTTCCTCAGCCTCTTCTTCTACGTCAGGTGCACAAGCCCCTTACCATCTCTTACTGGCCCTCCCCTGAACATGCTGAGCCAAAGACTGGAACGAATACTCCAGATGTGGGCTCGTAAGTGTAGAGCAGAGGGGAGTAGCCACTACTCCTGACCCGCTGGCTACAGTCCTGCCAAGGCAACCTAGAGTTTGTTAAAATCTATTTGTCAAGGTATTTCTGTGCTTGATTGCTAAGAGAAACTACAGCTTGTAATACTGATGCAGTTATTTCTGCTAATTTTTATTTTTTTGCTGTTTATCCAGAAATGCAGAACATTGAAGTCCTCTGTGTTCCAGCCCTCAAACTGGTATATGCCTTACCTAAAGAGGTAGTCATTATGCAAATAGAGAAGGTCAATGAAATAGCTGATGCTATAAATATTTGGAGATTGTTTATAAAGCAGACAAGGCCTTTTCTTTTAACTAGGATAGTAGGCCTCCTTCAGAATTGTAACTCAGGGATTGTGTGGTTTCTATTTGCTTTATTTGGAAACAGGAAAGATAGAGAAGGACAGACCAGGTGTATCCAAAGGGTCAAATACGTAAAGAATAATCTAAAGATGTATTTATTATGACAGATAAAGTTGTACCAGTGCTATTAGTTGATGCAGTAGTTTTCTCTTCCTTCAAATGCCAAAGATATTGGTAGGAGAAAGATAGGTTATATTAGGTTAATTTAAAAAACCTTTATTTTCTAATATACACTGACAAAACCTCTAAAAAATTGTACTGTGTTAAGATTTCCTCTGTATGCACAACTCAATGTATCATAAAACCTTAAGTAAAATTTAAGCTGTTTGTAGTAGATCTGCATGTTGGTTTTTTCTTATATTTAAAATTCTACCATGCATCTGTTTCATAGAAATTTCTCAGAAAATTCTTGCCAAAAAAGAAGTTTTCACCTATTTGCATTTCTTTCCCAATGCTGCTTTCAGTCTGATGTTGTTGATCATTGTTTCTACCTATGAAAGATACTAGAATGTTTTCTGCATGAGTCATTCTGGACAGAACTATAATGTGCAGGGAGCTATGCAACAGATTTTTTTCCTACTAGTGACACCCAACTCAAAAGACTTCTTAGCACTAAGAAGGAAATTTCTAGCTGTAGAAAGAAACCACAGTTTAGATAATTCCATTGGACTAGCTGTCTGAACTTGAAAATAAACAAACAAAAAAAAGCCACTTCTGCTTTGAAGGAGGAATGGCTGAGAACAACTATCATCAAAAGAATAACCATTTAATCTTACTTATACTCTATGTGCATTCTTCATAAAAGTTACTCTTTTCATCTGGATGGGGGATGGAATTTTTTTCTTTTACTTCTTTTTTGTAAATGTATTCCTATATTGTAAAGAGCCAAAGGAAGTGGAGAGACTAAAGAGATAAATGAGAGAAGTCATGATCGTGATTTGGGACAGAGAATACCATCACAGGAGCACATAGATCTAGATAGGCAGACAAATAGGGAACTTCTAGAAGTCTTTTCTTCTGCTCTCGTAGGGAAAGCATAGAAGAAGCCAAGGGAAAGTAAAGCACCAGCGAGTGTGTGTGTGGGGGGGGGTGTCAAAATAGTGAACAGTAAAATATCCAAGTGATGAAATACAAGCGACAGAAATCTTGGCCAAGGCCTAATCCTGACACATTTTAGTAAGTGAGATATTGCAAAATATCATATTGAATCTTACTTCATATATGAACATATATGGAACATGGGACACAGAGAATTGACTAACCAACATTTGCTGGCCTTACCAATACTGTACTTCTGCAGTGTGAGTAGTTGAAAATTGGTTCACAAAACACCCACTGCCATCATGGACTCTGGCTCTGTATTTTGCTTCCTAATCACCTTGAGAGAGTGATTATGTATCTTCTGGAGCCTGACACAATGCCTAAAGGAAATCATTCCATTGACTTCAGTGAATCTTTCACTGTAACCTCAATGTTCTTTCAAGGAAGTCCTATCGATATTTTCTTTCCTATATAATACATTATGGTGCACTTACTTAGAACCAAAATAAAATGGTAAATAAAGACACTGATCAATAATACAGCAAAACAGAATCCGCAGCATTCCTAACAGAAGTTAGTAAGAAGACTAATCATAGCATTAACCTGGGTAATAGCAAACCCAGGATTGATCTGGCAATTTTAGCAACAAGGATTCTGAGTTCAACAATTTCTGCAGAAGTTGTCTCACGCTGCAGAAAGCAGTTCCTCATTCCTTTGCCAGAAGAAGAAAGCAAGGGTGCATGTGATACTGTCATCAAGTGCTTAGGCCCCTTCAATCTAACAGTGGTGATACTAGGTTGCAGTCCCTTTTCCAACGATTTCTGCAGTGCTGACTCCAGAGCAGTTGGACAAGGAGTGATTCAGCCCTATCAAGTCCAAGGCACTTCTGTGCACACAAAAAAAAGCACCATGTGTAAGTCTGGGGAACTTCAGCATTTGGATACATCAAGGTTTAAGAACACTGATTTCAACTCAGGTACCTAAATTCTGCTCTAGTTACACTTCAGGTCCCTCTGTCCTTCTCGGTTTTTCCATGACTGACAAAGTCAAATCCAGATGGTCCTACTGAGGCTTTATCAAGTTGAGGATGTAAAATGGTCATAGCTTATGAACGTATATCATACCTTCTGCCTACTGTTGAAATTCTGGATTTCAACAAGTTACAGGAATAGGCTTGAAAGGTATGTCTAGTTTACTTACTTAACTGCTAGTTATTTTCAAGAATGAGAGCAATTTGTTTCAAAATCTTTAATAAAACTTGTCTCCGTTTCTCTGTTTTAGCTATAATTAATAAGTACACAATTTTCAAGGGACACATTCAACCAACTACTCCTACAGCTGTATTGTAAACAGCAGAGTAATTTCTTTCTGTGGGGAAAAATGGTCAGTATTTCGTATTTCTGCTGTGTCTGGGTTTTATTGTATGGTAGAAATCATAAGAAATTACAGTCTAACTGTCTGCTGGCTTGTTTAGGTCTCCAAAAATGTAAGCAAGTTTAGGTTGTGGTGTTGCAAGGGGAATCTTATAGCTAAATCTCCTTTCTTATGGGAATTATATTAAAATATATAAGCAACCTTGAATGCTTCTAAGTGCCTTAAGAAGTCCTTTTTAGGTCTTTCAAAATTTCTCAATTCATCCTAGGGATTCCCAAGCCACCTTCATGTCACCAATAGGCTTTGCCAGAATGCAGTCTGTCAAACCAGCTACTTTATATCTTTAGAGCCAAGTGCAGAACTGATTAAATGCAACTCTTCTCCTAACAAGTATATTGCTGTCTGAGAATGCCTATTACAAAAGTAGTAACAACACTAATATTAGGAAAATACCTTTATTTAATGATTTTAAGTATCTACCCATATATTACAAATGTGATTTCTTCCCTTGCTAGCCTTTCAGGTTCACTTCAGTGTATGCTCATTGCTTACCCATGCTTCACATTGACAGTTCTTAATAGATCTCATGGATTTGCCAACTTGTTTGAGGGGAATAAATCATGTTGAGTCAGTCCAGCAAAACCTATCGAGATCAATAAAGCTTTGTCCTGCAATCAAAATATTTCTTAAACTGGAAAAGAAATTTTAGGGGGAGGAGGGCTAAAACAACACATTTCTTTTTTCCTAGTCCTGTAAGGATTCTCAAATGTGAAGCAATTTAAGATGTCATCCATTACATCAGCCAATGGGTCTACTCAACTCTTTCATAATAAATGCTGAAGCACTTGCAATGGAACTAATCTGCATTTTGTAATCCTCCAGTTTGGAGTGTAAGCACTGGTAGACTATAATGAGCTGATGACATGTTAGAGGTAGCTACGTATCTGCTAATCATGTAGTCTATGCCTACATAGACTGGTGCAGCCAGTCTGGTGTAAGAATATGCTCTGTGTGTGGCAAAACTCGTTCTCCTTTACTTTACTGAGATGAAAGAAGGAGAATAGTGAGTCATAGTCATTACTTTCTAGCCAAGATATTAGTTAACATCATTGGGTAATTTCTAAATTGCCCTATAGGCATTTTAATACATTGTGTTGCCATACATTTCCCCATATAAAAACAGTGAAAGACCTTTCTAATTTAGCCTAGCAGTGGAAACTGTAAAAATTGGAAATCCTTTAGCTAACAACTAAGCATTGTTGATTCTTATTGTAGTAAGAGCTGAGTAATTTTACAGCAAGAGCATGGTCTTTTACAGCATGATACAACACTTCTTACATCTGACTTCTGACTAGAGGTATTGTCTCGTCTGGGTCACTAACATTTAACTGAACACAACATCCAGCTACTCCCCACATACATACAATACAAAAAAAGCCTTCGACAATAAACCTGATTAGAAAAATAGAAAGGGAAGGTGGGAAGAGAACATGAGGAAAGACTGCTATTCCTTTAAAGATTCAGGTGTTCTACCCAGAAACAAAACCTGCTGAAACATCTACAGAGTTTATAAGGCGGGAAAAATAAGCAGCAACTTTTCATGACTTAAATGCTTCCACTAGAAGACCATTCAGTTTCCTGGGGGAAGACTATTCATAAACTCAGGATATTCTATTGCCATACTTTTTCATTTAGACAAGACCAACACAATGCTAGCAGTAATTCTCTCTCTTTCAAATACTATCCCATGAAAAAAAAAACTTCTCACATGATCTTCAGACTTTTATACTAAGATGAATGTAGAGTCCTCAGAGCTTCAGTATAGGTAAAGCTTTTCATTGATCACCTTCTCTAGAAAGATCTGCATCCCATTGCTTCTCCGTCTCTTAGAGATGAAACTATTATCACATAATTTTAAAAATTCAGGATATCACTGGGCTACTGAACGTATAAAACCTATTTCAAATACCTTTAATGTCATTACAGAACAGTCTTGCCTGAAGATCCCAAAAAGAAGCAGTGAGAATATTTTATTCCTCTGCTGCCACATGCATTTGCAGACAACAGAATTACCCTGCAGAGGTAAGTGGCTAATCAAGCAGATCTATAATCACACATCAGACAATCACCAGCCTCCATGAAGAGATCTCACTGTTCTTAATGGAAAATTAGTGCCCATTCTGCACAGCTTCCCCCCACCCCTACCCAAAAAAAGCAGCAAATCACAAACTAAACAAGAAAATGTTAATGATCTCCTCAAATCCATGACCATCTTCACCTCACCTGAAAATATGCAAAGTGTGATTCCAGTTGCTCTTCCCAGTAGTGAGCAAGCCCATCAAAATTCAAATTCCTTTGGAGAAACAGAAGTGAAGCTTCCTGAAAAATATCATAACCCTTTTTTTCAATAAAGCCAATGTACAGAATGGGCAAATGTTAAAGAGTTTGTAAATCAAATATCAGTACTGTGTTCTGACCCTAACCCTATGGAACTTTTGAATGCTTAGGCTGAAGAAATTTGCTTATTCTTAATTATTTCCCTTTCTCACTCTTAACTTTCTTTTCAGATCCTTCAAAGAGAGAAAGAATTTTCTTAACTGTCACATACAGTGGAATACACAGAGATTCAAAGATCATCTTACTTGGATTTTCTCTTCTTTAATTTCTAGCTCTCTAAATGCAGGGCCGAATACTGTGTGTGTGGATAAGGGACTTCTGAAGCCAGCTTCTCTTCAGAAAAGAAAAATTCAGAAAATACACCTCCAAAAAATTAATCATCTTCCTCTATTATTTTAGGTCTCTATCTATCCCCACTGCTAGGCAGCCATCAGAAGTACCAGAGGGGACTTTGATTCCAGTTGTCTGTAGAGAAAAGCTTTTTATCTACACTTACAATTCTGTACATTGACATAGCTAAATGAAATCTTAAAAGTCATTATCTTTATTTTAGCTCATCATATCTTAACTTAATTTATTTGATGATAAATGAGGTATGTGTTTAGACTAATTATTCTATAAAAATCACTCTTCCCCAATCAAGACTACAAGCAGAATATTAGAACTATAAATGAGGAGTAAATATGAAACTGATAGCCTGCTTTGATTGAGTTGTTTACTGTACGATTCCAAAGGCATTTATTTCACAAAGGTCTGCATATTAGTTAATAACTGAATATTCATATGGTCACATGCTCCAGAGAATGAAAAAAAAAAAAAACAACATTTCAGTCTGGTGGAGATTTTGTGCATCTAATCAGGTTTAACTTCATGTTTCTATACATTTGTGGGGTAAGAGTGCTCTACTTACTCTATCACAACTTAACCTTATCCCAAAGGGTAAAAGGAGGTGCTGGCTTTCCAGACAAATACTGCCAGGGTAAGTAAGTGAGATTTCATTTTCCAGCCCACAAAGGCACTGTGATTATCTTTGTAAGAATTTCTCTCACCAAGATTCTGGCTCATGACAACTAGCAGGATGGCTAAAGACTCAAAATAATCTGAGAGTAAGGTAATGATTATGAGGCTCCTCTTGGAGAGAAAAGACTTTTTTGGCAAATACCTGATCAAGTTATTTAAATATTATCTACTACTTTTTCACTCCTTCCTCTTTGAAATATTTTACTATTATAGTATCCAAGAATATATTGAAAGGTAAGTCAAAAATATGACCCGGTGGAATACCCACCCAGAAAAGGAGAAGGAAGAACAGTCTTCTGGGTTCAAATTCCTATTTCAGATAATGTTTAAATTATGTGTTTGAATAGAAGTTCAATACAAGAGATTAACAGTACAGCACCAGAATACCCAACCATCTGATGCCAAAGGTGGAAGAGAAGGTCCAGATCTCCTCTCTCAGAGGAATTAATTGAACATTTCTTGCCTGAGTACTCCAACAGCATTCATCACTAGACATTTTATCAATTTAACTCAAATGCATACAAACTTCAAGTATATTTAATTCTTTTCATTTTGGCGATGATAAAATTCTAAATTTGGTTCAATCCCTCCATTTCTATTGTAGGTGATTATTGTTTTTGTTAACTGAACCAAGAAATAATTCAATGCTCACACAGTTCCACTTTTAGATCCTTTTTGAAGCCTCTGGAGAAAAGCCCCTTATTTTCAAAAAGCTCTTTTTTTTCCATCAGTAAAACTAGCCAGGCATGAAAACAGATCAATTAACAACAACAACAAAAAAAACCTTCCAAAAATCCTTTTTAAAAGAGCTTATGAGCAATTTTTACCCTTTATGCTGTATACACGTGTTGGGTCCAAGCGTTATATCCAGCTCACAAACTCTGCTCTGCAGCAGACAAGGAGAATCTGTCTGAGCAGAGATGCTGCCCAAGGAGCTTGTTGCCTTCCACACACATAGCTGGCTTCATCCCAACAAGAAGGAAACACACAAAACTATTAGCTAGTGACTTTCACACAAAACTATTAACTAGTAACACTGGAGGAGGCAAAATTGGATCAGAGCATCCAGAGAGGGCCTAGTGTTTATGCTTATCTACAGTGAGAATAGGCCAAAAGCAGGAAGCCAGTGTCCCACTGCAGCTACAGCTGGGCCCTGGGCTGCTGTAGCTCCTTCATGTGCAGGAGCATGAACAAAGCAAGGCAGGATGAAGGGCCTTCTGCCAGATGCTGCAAAGTCTTCAAGAAATTAGCTTCTCAGTGAAGCACAGGAATGAAAAGAGCACAAAACCATGCAGTCAAGAACAAGAACACTATGGGTTTTAGCTCTGTAGCTTCTTACTTCCAGCTTTCTAATATTTGAATGCAAGACCAAGAGAATACCTGAGGATATTAAAAGGAAACACTTTCAAAATTAATGAGATCAGCTGTTTTGATATGTAAAATAGTATTAATAAGTGGAATTATTCTCTTTGCAACAGGATATTGGTTTAGGTAGTTAATTAGACTTTTGGAAATACTAAAAAGGAAGAATGACCTCTGCACTTACCCTAAGTAGGATAAAAAATAAGTGCCTACTGTTTGTAAACACATAATTGCCACTGTATAAATAAGGAAATGAGATTGAATTGTTAGTAATAAAAGACATAGCACTTCAGAATATAAACAAATCATCAGCCTGGCTCTTAAAAATATTCATTAATGCAATATTACTCAATGAACTACATAATAGGAGTCTACACACACCTTTGAGATGTGTGTATCAGGTTTCATTAGCATTAGTAAACAAAAGGTTTCAATACTGCTGTAGAATTCTTCTTGAAAGAAAGGAAACTATTTGCTCAAACCCACAACTCTCATTGCAGTCTCAGTTCTGGCTCGCCAATCATCCCTGTGAAAGTTGATTCCTGTGGACATATGTGCATGTAGGATCTAGTAATCTCAGAGATATAACTAGATGTGCTGTGGGGTATAAATTAAACATTAAGGTTTAAAAAAATGAAGCTTGCAGAAATTCCATGTCTGAATTTCTTTCCTGCGAACCAATTTAATTCGTATCTCCGCCAGACATGTGCAAGGCTTCTAAGTGAGTATACTCCAACTCAGCTACAGTAGAGTTGTTTGTATACTGTATACGGGTATTTGAAGTGTTCATCTGACTTTCTTTACACTACAGCAAGATCTGAAAATATCCTTCTTTTCCAGGATTTAAAAAAAAAAAAAGGCATATCCATCTCCTCTGAAAAGGTTTGATTTTCTCTATCCAGTCTGGTCAACTGTCTATAGTAGAAGATGACTTGCTCCCCACAGTGAATAAATCTTATACATTATCATATTCAAATCCTTCCTCCATTTCTCAAAAAAAATGACTCATCATATATTTAACAAAGATCAGAGCCCAACAGGGGGAAAATCCAAACCTTGTAGCTTCAGGTGTTCTATCAAACTTCTGATGCACATGCAAATTAAACCTACCAGCACTTATGTGCTCCTAAAGATATTCACACAACATCTTCTGCAAATTAGCCAGGCCACAGAGGAGAATAGTCCCTCAGTTTCCTCATTTAAAATCTGCAGCCTGTAGATTACGCATCAAAACACTATATAAGTGTATATAAGTGTATATAATTGATTTATGTGCCCTCCACCATCAGGAAATTTGAAGCACTGCCAAGTGCCTTCTAACAGACTTTCTCTTCATTCCTTAATACTTTGTAGAGGGAAAAAAAAGTTTATTTTTATGTTAAAGAGATTTCTGTATTTGTTTCCATTTCCTTTTTTTTGTTTTTTGTGCATTCATGAAAAAAGACTCTTCATGGAAAAGTTTACTGTAGAAATTAGTTTTCCCCTGAAAGTAGTGAGATCTCATTCTTATCTCTTGCAGAAGTGAGACAACAAAACACTTTTGAAAGTGAAACAATTTTCCAAAGTATTTATACAAGATTACTCATAAATTGAGTACTATAACTAAAGTACAAACTCATATAATGAGACCCAGTTTTATTACTTTCAAAAGAGCTGGGGAAAAAAGTAAGCAGAAAGCTTAGCTTTATCGCAATAGATTCTCAGATATATCACATAGATGCTATTACAAAATTAGCTGTTGTGGTGAAAGATCAGCCGGAGCTTCTAGGCTTTGCAGTACACTTCTCAACTCAGCGTATTTATTTATGATGTGATTGTTGTTGCCAAAACACATTTGATTCTTGTTTTGTCAACGTTTACACACACTTGATATTTTTCTACTCAATTTTTACTCACATTGTGTTCAACAGAACTTCACTTATATTTGCTGTAATTTTTTGAGAATGAAAAATAGTCCCCCCAAAAGTACTCACATTCCTGGTGAAATCTCTGCTTGGCCATTGACTCAAATGCAGGCTGAGGACGGGCAGGTTGCAGCATTCACACCCAGTAGCAGTAATGGTTTCTTCCTGTCTGTGTTCCTGTTCTTTGCATTGGCAGAGTGGATTAACTGCCTACATATGCTGAAGTACCTGCCAGCAGATGCTGTAAATGCTTCATCTGTCACCATTACAGTCATGATATCAATCCATTCAAAGGATGCTGGAAGTTGAGTTTTGTGTTGTTGCTGAGGGAGAAGCATGAGAGGAAGAGAACCACAAAGTAGTTACTTCTGCAAATGCAAGTCTCCCTTCATAAACAGAAATCATGCTTAAGACCAGCATAAATATTTGTCGAAGACATTCAGGGAACTTCAGGTTCCCAAAAAGCACCATAGGACTCCTTTTGCAAAACTGGAGTCTTAATGTGCAGCCTTTCCTACATTAATATTTACCTGTCATGAAATATGAAAAAAGACAGAGGAAAAAGGAGGTGTCCTTTACAAATACTGAAGCCTCTGAGTACTAGTTTGTTTTGTTAATAAGGTGTTCCTTGTGAAGCAAACATGGGCCACTCCTGTCCACTAATATATTTTGTAAGCTTTCTCACCAGCTATTAATTTCTGCTACAAACAGCAACTTTGAGGATTCCAGTGAGGAAAATTGTTTCTAAGTACTCACACTGTCATGTTTATGTATACTGTAAACACATGGCAAACTTCTCAATCCAAACAAGAATAACTTCAAATTGACTTACTTGATAGGGTTGAATGACGCTCAGAATTTGTGTTCTGGAGAAAGCACTGTTTCCTTTAAAAAAAGCTGTCCTATGCTGGCCAAAGAGCCTTGCAGCCCTCAGTGCTGCAGGTCCATCTGCCTGCAAGGAACCTGGCCTGCCTGTTACTGAGTTTCTTCTAAAGCCTTGACAAGAAAGAAAATGTTAAAAAATAGGTCAGGAAAAAGGAAAAATATAGCCTTAGCCATAGCATTTCTCATCCTTCTAATATGTAAAGGATGGACTTAAAACGAAAGCTGATATCATATCAAATCAGTAAGTCAAAACATAAGTTCAAATTAACTAGAAAAAAAAAAAATTATTCCTTCTATTCAACCTTACATCCTGAGTCATTGCCAAGAGCAGCCTTAAAATTTTCTTTGAACGCCTAGATCAATAAAAATAAAATTCCCCCTTAGCAGAAAGTAGCTAGTATAAGCTATGCACACATCTTATATTGACTCCCTGCAAAGAGAAAATTTCACCTCTAATAAATGCTTAACACCTTGGTAAACAGCTCTGTTTTGAGCAGGATGAGTTATAGCTGTTTGAACATCAATTGCATAATGAAATTCATATGGCAATGGAATTAATGGATAGGGCAGACAATGAGTAAGACACTACTTCAGGAAGAAATTATTCTTTTTCTTTGAATAAAAAAGCCTGTTTTACAACTGTTAGCATATTCTGTCTAGTGCTGGTGTTAGAAGTCCCATTTGCAGGGTCCTGTCCCAGTTTTGGTTTGGGTAATGAGGACCTCTTCTGGGAGATAAGAGAATAATATATCAGACACAGTTTTTTTCATCCTTTTAAATGTCTTTTCTTTGTCACTTCAAAAGGCCTGGTAGGTCATTCAGGCACCTGGGAGGTTTTTCCTATTCCATTTCATGTCTCTCTCTGATTCTACTCCATCCTCAGTTGGAGCCTCCCAGAGATACATTTCCTGTAAGTTAACTGTCAAATAAATATTTGTCATAGATATCAGTACACTGTCAATTCCAATTTTCTTTGAAAATAGTCAGTCAGGGAATTTTTCAGTGAATGAGGACCCTATCCTTCCTTTCAATCTCTCAATAAGTGAAAATACAATAAGCTTCAAAACAGCAGGTGAATGGACTCCTAATCTGTGTTTAATAAATCATCACAGGATGTGACTGTAAAAAGACTTGATCTCTTTTGAAGATCTCATCACACTTTGTAAAGTTCTTCAGAAGTTCCTGGAGAGGTCTGAGCATATTGTAACTTAGGAGCCTGTATATTCATCTGTGTATGACTCGTGCTATCAATGCCCCTCTTTCCCAGCTGAAGTGATAAGTATTACAACTTGATTTAGTTAAAAAAAGGAGAACACATTTACAGCTGAATGCTGTCAAGGTGAAAGACAGGTCCTTCTTAAAATGAATGTGTTGAAATAATTACTGGTGAACTTTGCAAAACTCCAAGGGTCACTGAGATCGTACCCTGATGATAATGAATGAGAGTACAAGAGCAAACAGTATGACACAACTGAGTTGCCTTCATTGTTACTGCGATTCTTTGTTAATTAGAAAACTCACAGGGCTCTAGCTCTAATTATTTTCTTTAATAATGCAAAGTGGATATCTGACTGATATATTTTGTTGCTTATCATTGGTGAAAAGTACAATCAGATGCCCCATGCAGAGTAAAAGTTCTCGGTAGTTCAATGGGCAGCACAGTTGCTCGACAGAAAGTTGGTCACATGTGAGAGTTTATGTTGTAAATCCTTCTTACCAAGTGATTGAAAACCAGAAAATGCAGCCACTATTTCTGCTTTCTCATTTATCCTGAATTACCAGATGTCTTTATACTGGACTTAGCTCTCATCTGGTACAAGGTGGCTCAACTCAGTGAAGCTGAACAGAGCCCTGCCAACAAAGATCTGGCACAATAGGTTCAACTGGCTGTCTGGTCACTAGCAGCACCCTGATCTTCTAGTCCTCTAAGTAGTTGTCTCTATGTGGGGACCTTCTCTCTAGCTCTGTACGTCCTGGCACAGAAAGAGTGTTGTTTCCATTCTTTGTCCACCTTGCCTATTTTTACCCATCTTAGTATTTGAAATCTCCAGAGCACGGTAAGCAAATCTATGTCATTTGTTCAGTTTGGGAGTTGTCTTCATGGGAATAAAATTGATTACACAACAATGGGGTGATTTTCCATAAGCCCACACTTACTTCACTTTAAGTCATATAGTCTTAAAATACCAGTGGACTTTATATTGTTTTGCAAAAGAATGAGGACCACTGCTGTCAGCATGACACCTTCCACGTGTGGGATGCTAATACTGCCCATGAAACACAGAGGGAGAACGACGTTCACAATACTGTTTCAGGCTGAATAGAAAGCAACAGGAGGGGAGCTAGGTGACATAGCAAGTGCATAGCTAATAAGATGCGCATCTTTGGCGTGTGGTAGGTAACCAGTATGTTTTCTACTGTGGGGGTTTTTTTTGCCTTGTCTTCTTCCACCCTTTGTAAAATTTCATTAAAATTGCACATTTGTTTGCATGTCTATCAAAAGAGGACCCTTACTTTGGGACTATATTTTAATCAATAATACTATCTTGTATCACTACTTGTCCTTCTGCCACTTTCTAAAATAATTAATTGTCATCAGTCAGCTTATTCATCCATCATTTAGAAAACAGATATTCTTCCTTTTTTAACAGGGACATCACCAGTCTTTCTACTCATTCTTTCTACCCACTAAAAGATAAAGTTTTATTTAAATGGTGTCTCTCTGTAACTTTTACTACCATAATACAAATCAGTTTTAGGGCTGCAGTATTGCAAAATATATATTTACCACATTAGTTTTGTATGTTTGCTCTTTTTCTCCACCATGCCTATGTCAGATTTTTCTTTACTAGCTAAAGAATCTTTTGTTGTTTAAAATTTTTTTTTCTCTAAATCAAAAATTTTGTAAAACACCAAAAACATTCTTCAGGCTTTTTTTAATAACAGTTTAGCAAATGTTAATGACGTTGTACATACCATGTAAGCCAAGTTACTGAGACAGGATAATTATTGAAATATTATGATTTACTCAAGCTGAAGAAAATATTTATTTTCAGGAAGAGATCAATGTTTAATATTCTTGCTTCCTTGAAGAGTTATGAGTTTGGCATGTGCTGAAGATCTTTACTGAAACAGAAACCTTGGCTCACCTAAATCAAGGGATGAGGCATTCTCTTGTACTCCTGGCCCCCTGTTGGGAGAGCTCTTGTTTGACCTTGACTGCATGTAAGGATGAGAACCTGGGTGTGAACGAGGCACCTTCTTCTCCCTGGAGTGGAGGAGTCAAAAAGAGGGCCAGATTACATTTAATTCAGTCACCAAAACTAGGGGAGGCGGAGGGAACCAGGGCTGCTGGCCACAAACATGGAACTTGCACACTCCATCGCTTAGAAACAACCAGTTAAAAACATCAAAGTGTCACAGAGCTTTTTTATGGCACAAGTTTTTTTATGTGCTGTAAAGAGTTACAGGAACTATGGAGAAGGATGTAGAAGTGTCCTGTATAACAAAATAAGAACCTTAGGTGACTGACAACAGCTCTGTCAGCTTTTATCAGACTGAAGTCCCATCTCTAGTAAGATTCTTGGCCATTTCTTTGTGTCCATTTCAGAAAAACAGAGTCCTGCCCCAGATTTTACACAATAATTTAAGACTGAATGAAAACTGTAAGAGTAACAAACTATGACAAGAAAGGGCAGGGAAAGAAGGGTGATTATATGAGAAAAGCGGCTTCAGAGACCTCATTTGCAGCTAGATGATTTCCATGATGAATGTCAGACTTATAACCATATTCACATGGACAGAACCCATGAACTATAGAAAGCCTCAGGACAACATTTCATACAAGAACAGACCTGATTGCAGAAATGACCACATCCTTTTAAGATTTTTTTTCCAGTTTTAGGGTGTGATAATAATCATCTATGTTGTGCATATATTCAAATGTAATGACATGAAGAAAATGTTTACCTAGATTAGCATCAATTTATTTACCACAATTTCAGAGATAATTCCTTATGATAAATGCAACAGACAATAGGGGGCATCAGAACATGGGCAGGAGGCCTTGCACTGCATTTATCAGACTATGCTCCCAGGAGGAATAAATGATTTTGTGACCCTGGTCACTGTAGTGCACAATTGCTATATTTGCATTTCTAAAATTGTTTCGGATCTAAGAAAGGTTTTTCTCACTAACGTACAAAACATATAATAGCTTAATTTCTAAACACTGCTTAAACTTTGCATTAAGAATGCACCACCCATCTTATATATGATCTTAGTGAATTGCACTGTACAATAATGTTCCACTTAGGCTCTGTGGCTGAGATGATCTTTTGCAGGTTGACTTTCCCTTTCCTTTTTCTCTATTTTCTTCATGACTAACTCCTGCAATCGTGATTTGGCATTAGACTAGAATGAGTCAGGTCTTCAGAGGTTGAATACAAATTCAATCCAATACTGCTCTTGCTTGGAGCATATCTGATTTATAGATATCAGAAAAAGAAATATATAAAATAAGTAGGTTTTTTGCATTCACTTAGTAAAAATATGATATTGCAGTGTTTAAAACCAGTTTGAGAAGAAATGTGTTTTAAATACATTAGAATACTAAACAAACCACTGCAAAATGCATGAAAGTCTTATAAGCACTAGGTTATGGCTTTGCTCCTCACATTACTGCAGTGAAGAGGCTGTGAGCCTTTCCATGAAAAATCCTATTTTCAATACTTTATAAGTCTGCTGTAAAAATCACACTGGACTGAAACTCAGAATAAAACGTTTCAGCTTGGCAATATGTCATTTAATTGTATTTTTTTTTATAACAGTGTCTTAGTTTAATTTGTATTTGTAAATGCAGAACAGAAAGAATTAAGTTCTTAAGGCATTTTGCACAGATAGAAAACACAAAAGTAACCCTAAGTACATTTAATTATGATTGATACTGGAAAAGTCTAATTTTGCATATCCAAGCTGCACGTGCAAAAAAATTTTTTGACAGGAACAGGCCAAATTTTATTACATCAGGGCTCAGTTTTGCCTCACCTTATAACCATGCTCCCTTCATGTTTAAACTAAGAGTAATGTTGTATATATATTTATATCAGTGATAATAATGTATTTTGGAATAACTATTCAATTAATACACAGCAGTAAGCTGCCTTCTAAAGCATCTAATCAGAGTTTCTAAAGTGTGTATCATCAGGGTTTCTCAATGCCCTGATTTCCATCACAATTTTATGGTAGATTTTAAAGTTCTGCCCTTGACTTATTTCATGTAGTTTACATTTCAGAGTACAGAAGTAATGTAATGATCTCATTTGCGATCCCTCAAGTTCACATCTGATAAATAAAGATTTCAAAACAAAGCTCATGTTCCAGTCCACTTTCTGGGTACAAAATGAATTGATTACTTGCACTGCTAATACAAACATGAAATCTATAACAGAAAAAAGTGTTTTATCTTCCATATCTGAAACACTTTATATGTCAAGCTTGGGGAGCTGATTTAAAAATTTAAATAATGAGGGCAAAATGTTTTACCAAAGTTATTTTTAAGGACTAAGAGCATAAGGGAAAAGTAAATACCATGTTGACAAGATCTTTTCCAATTCAGAATCTCCAGAGAATATTTTCTTCAGAGAAAGGTACACAAATCCCACAAGGCCAATTGGTAAAGTTTCTTCCTAAGACACAGAAAGAAAATTACTTGTTTTTATCAAGAAATCAGGCACCTTTCTTTTCATTTTCTGTATTTAACCTTTTTAATACAACACTGTATATATTCCTTATGCCCTTATTTCATTTATATCCCTTTTGAACTATGCCAAGATCTTGACCTTAAAAATATTTAAGAGCAGTAAGTTTTGCAACTGAACTGTGCAGCTTTTTAAAAAATTCTTTTATCAGTTGTAAGTGTAATTGCCTTCAAAAATCCTTGAATATATCTACATTCTTGCAATAAGAAGGCACAATGAGAAGTCTTACTTTTCCCTTGTTATGTTTCATTTGTCTCTTCTCCTCATGTTCATACTCTCCTACTTTAAATTACATTAGTTAAACATATTAAAACATTCATTCTTCCTTTCTTAGTAAGTTTACAGGTGTAATTACAACTAACTCCCTTAGATGTTGTCTCAGCTAAGCTACAGAATATTGATCAAATTCTTGACTATCGGTACCAAATGTAATCAAAGTATTATTAAAACTTCATTAAATTTCTGAAGTGATAATTATGGGTGCAGAGTGTTCCTTTAACACTGAATATAGAACTTGTTAGGAGCTCCTTGTCAGCTCTCTTGTTCATGCCTTGAGTGCTGTATCTGAACACAAACTGACTATCACAGAAGTTCCCCAACATAAACTTTGTATTTTCATTTGAAGTTTTCCACACTTGACAGTCTCATTTCTCTTACCTATTGTCATAGGCTACCACTTTCTGTAGTAATTCTCATGGTGAGGAAGGAAAAAGAAAAAGGGAACCATAACAATTGCATAACTTGATTTAGATTGTTTTTCTGGTTTTAAAAAACACGGTGCTGCTGCCACTGATTCTGCAATTGCAACCAGCTTGTTCACTAGCATTTTTTATATTTTTGCTGTCTGTTCAAATGTATCCATTTAAATAATTAGAGATCCAATCAAACGCTTACTGTAGAAAGCCTTTGGTATCTTGATTACCTGACCTCTATTTCATTCTAGTTTTGAAGCAAAACATTCTGCACATCTAATCAGTTTCATGTTTCTAATTGTCATGGTTACCCCATGCACTTATACACTATGCTGTAACCAGCACCATTTTTATGTGGTAAGCATTTTTCAAAATAATTAATTCTGTCAGATATGAGATGAGATGTCTTAATATGTCTCCACATAAATTGAGCTTTGAAAGGAAATAATACCATATTCTTTGTTCCTATCCCAGTTAACACCAGCTTTTCTTCTGCATACTTACAATATCCCAAAAGGATTAAAATTCTTTATTCTCTGTCCAAATTTCTGCCTTCATCTTTGTGCACCAATAATCCTTCCAGGGTATACTCCAATAAAACACATCTGTTACATTTATATTCCAACATTAGTCCAACTCTGTGCTCTGAACCATTGTGTTTTGATGCAATGCACTATTAAGCAACTTCTGTGTTTTCCAATAAAGGAAGCTATATATCACTGAATGATTAAGTAAGCCATTTATAGATGGCATTAATATCAGCATTAGTACTTTGTCCTAGGGCCTGTATTGACCTTGTACCTCAGTTAAGTTCTTCCTCTGCTGAACTAACTGATGCACATTGCTTTGATGCACATAGTTAGCTTTCACAATAAACAAAACAGAACACTGGCAAACTATACCCAGAAAATAGTGTGATGTTTCAGGGAGTTGTGAGCAGGGATGTGGAAGGTTGAAAAATAGGGTAGACACTTGAAAAACAACACAGAAGACAAATGTTATTATTTTCCTTTAACAGGCAGTATATTTTGTGTCTTTTGTCAAAACATATAACTATTTCTGGACATAGCTTTCAAGCTTCTTAAATAGGGGGGTTTATTATTATTTATGTTACAGGACTGACACCACTTTTTCTTGCTGATTGGACCGCAAGTTCTTCTGTCAAATATATTGGTGCTTCCTGTGAGAAAATATGTGAATGCATTTATGGATCCTATCATAGCTGGCTTCCCTGACATATTAAAAAATCAAGTTCCATAAAATTGGAATGCAATGACCAAACATGGAAAAAGCAAGCCAAGAACATTGTATACTACATTTAGTTACCTGTGTCGTGGTTTAGCACAGACAACAGCTGAGCCCCACACAGCTGCTCACTCCACTCCCCCCGCAGTGGGAGGTAGGAGAGAATCAGAAGGGTAAAGGTGAGAAAACTTTTGGGTTGAGATAAAGACAGTTTAATAGGGAAAGCAAAAGCTGCACACACAAGCAAAGCAAATAAGGAATTCACTTGCTACTTGCCATCAGCCAGCAGATGGTTAGCCATTTTGAGGAAAGCAGGGCTCCATCACAAGTAATTATTACTTGGGAAGACAAATGCCATAACTCCAAAGGCACCTCCTTCCTCCTTCTTCCCCTCCAGCTTTTATCGCTGAGTATGACGTCATATGGTATGGGATATCCCTTTGGTAAGCTGAGGTCTGCTGTCCTGGCTGTGTCCCCTCCCAGCCTCTTGCCCACCTCCAGCCTGTTAGCTGGCAGGGCAGCGTGAGAAACAAAAAAGGCATTGACGCTGTGAAAGTACTGTTCAGCAATAACTAAAACATCCCTGTCTTACCAGCACTGTTTTGGTCACAAATCCAAAACGTAGCACCATATGACCTACTAGGAAGAAAATTAACTCTGTCCCAGCCAAAACCAGTATGCTGAGTATTATAAGAAATCAAAATCTGTTTCTGGAAAATAGAATGCAGCTACTTACAATGCTCTGCTGTTTGCCTTTGTCAGATGTTGAAACAAAATTATGTTTAAAGCAAAATCGTTCTGTAGATGCAGATTATAAGCTTTTTCTATGGACATCATACTGAACTCGGAACTGCAGATATAGCCACGGGTCTTATTATAATCAAAGAAAATTATATTCCAACAAGTCAAGGTTGAATTTTGCTGCAATTACTGTACATACAGGACCTGAATAAGGCTAGACACTTTACATATGAATAACGACTCAGCGGACGACCCACAGGACTTACAATTGGATCTTAGACCTTGCACTGTGAATGAGAGCAGCAAACAGTAGACAGAGAAGAAGAATAACAATAAACTTCAGAAGTTCTTTGCATTCATTAGAACAAAATCTTTATGCTGATATTTCCTTCCTTATCATCTGCCTTTCTTTAGACTTGAGTATATTACAGGTATTTGTGTGTCTTTCTTTCAGACAGAAAATAGGATTTTTAACAAAACAAAACAGTTTTCATGAAGAGTGTCTGTTACTGCTCCAGAAATTGCACTGGCTGACCAAAAGGCCCAAAGTTATTTTTTTTAAACGGAAAAGGATTTCATTAGCATAATTCCAGCATAAGGTTTTCAAATGAAAATTGTTCAACTTAGAATTGTCCCTTCTTCACAATAAAATCTCTGCACAAGGAAAGGTCTTGATCACAATCCCCTCTGATCATATGCTGTCTGGGGACAGTCATCATTTGATCACTCAGAGAAAATGAACACATTTGAACTGGTACCCTACTGGTTAATCATATTTGGAACATGCTAAAACCAGAAATCATGAATTTAAATCATTCTGCCATTGGCCATTTGTCAGTGGTGTTACTTCCTGTGTGTTCTGCAGAGCCATGCTAAGGTGACAAAAGCAGCTGACAATACTTGTCATTATTTTTTCTATATTAATTCTAACACACTGTCTTTGTACTAACTCAGTATTCAGCATTCAGACATGATTCAAAGTCAGAAGAAGGATTTCAAAGTATAGGGTGACTGCATTGTCATTTCAAAATGGAACTTTTTATCTTGTATCCAACAAGTTATTTTTATCTCAGCTAAGTTACACTGTTCTCACTAATACCACAAGAATAATCCCCATCTGGTTATTTGAAGTATTTATCCCAAATGAGCACAAACTAATTAATAAACCTATTAATTATTTGTGAAGATGTGTACTACTTCATCCTATTCCAAATAATACAGGCATAAAGGTAAGAGAGGAGGCTACGCCATCTCACAGGTTATTTAGCTGCGTGATGGGCAGGGCTGATGATACTGTCCAGGAACAGCTGGTTGCCTAGGGCAACAAAACAGCAGGGCTGCAAAATGTTTGCTGGCTGCTTGTATGCCTGTCTAGATGCCAGCCTGCAGAGACGTTTTCTTGTTTGCCTAGGGCATTAGAGCTCTTAGGGCCCGACTAGGTAATAACTAAGCCTGCTTTTATTTATAATGACCTCCTCTTTAAGGGTCAAAACCAACAGCTCTTACACCAGCAATGTCCTTTCTCTACTCAACTAAGTTCATTCTCTATGAAATACATGTTGCTGGATGATGATGTGTGGCTTACCAACATGCCTATGATTAGTGGAGCCATTTGTGAAAACACCACCTTTAATTGCACTGCAGTGGAGTTTGCTGCAAGTCCCACAGATCTCAGATGATGCTGGGGCACCACCAGCTCAAACTCCCGCAGGGGCGGCTCCCACAGGGGGAGACAATCTGCGGCATTTCTCCTTGCGCTGCCATCTGCCCCAGAGGAGAAACAGATCCAGAATCTGCATTTGGTGCCCATTTAAAGTGGTCCCGAAATGCAAATATAAAACACATGCCAGGGTGTTCTCAGTTATCAAATCCAAACAGATCAAAGTCTTAATCTCCATAAAAGACTACAGCTATATCAGGGGTAAGTTTTAAGTATTAGAAAGCCACTAGAATGTTCTCATTGAGTAAAAAATATCTTTCCTGCTCACATTCAGATATCTTCATCTGTATGCTTGTTTTCTGATCTCATGGGCAATCCACCTTTGGCCTGTATAAATATGTTGGATCAGTTTTGAGCTGTAAATGCTATTTCTCCAGAATGTTAAGGAACTCTCCTTCCAGAGCTGTCATGTTTAAAGACTACTCGTTACAGCATTCTCATATTGTAAAAAGCTCTTCTTTAAAATAAGCAGAAGAATGATTCTGGTCAGTGCTATTTTCACATATGTCAGCTCTGTTCTGGATAGGCTTTTCAATTTCAGAAGATTTACCTACTGTGATGCAGTTTATGCATATATACATACACTGTAGAAAAAGAGAGAGAAGAGTGAAATCTAAATAAGAGAATCATTAACAATCCCTTCTATGCTTTAGAAAAATGTCACTTTTTCATGAAGACAAAACTTTGGTCATAGTCACTTTCTATAAATGCCCAGCTGTATATATATGTACATATATGTTTACAATGTAAACTTCCACTGTTGATGAATAGTACCGAATAACAGAGAGTATATTTTTATCTAAAACCCCAAAACATGGAAGTTATTAGTCCACTTTAGGCACTAACATGGTGTTTCCAAAATGTAGCAACCCTGCTGCTGAATCACCAGACGCAGCATTATGAAAAGAAAAGGAGTCACTAGTCTCTAAAAGCTTTATATTTCAATTCTTTTTAAAGGAAAAGCAGCAGTAAAAGAAAGAAAGCACATCATCTGCTTGAAATCAGAGCCTTCTTACAATACCCCAAGGCTATACTTTGCTTCCAATTAATGTTTGCCCTCTTGGAATCATATACAAATAGTTTTTATGTTCTTTGTGCATAGTAAATCTGTCTAATGATTTTCTTACCATGTTCTAGTCCAGATAAAAGTACTTAATTGCTGTAACAACATTAACTTCACAAGTCTATCATTCGTGACTAGCAGTTAGCTGTTTCTTAAGCTGTACTATCACATGCAAAGTGGAAAATGCAAGCAATCTAGTAAAAAATGACATTGTTAAGAAAATGCCCCCTTTTAAGCTCTTTATTATATGTTACTAAAATTACTAGAGAAAAATATGCAATGTGGCGTGACATGAATTTGCAGATATTATTTTTTATGGAGGACCAAAAAAAAGAAAATACATTTATAACCAATGATATTGAATTTGCTTTAGTTATACTTTTGTATATTCTTGGCTATATACTTCCTTCTTGTTTTCTCTTTGGAAATGTGTAAAAACAGCAGGAGAAAATGCATGCATAAAGTATATGTAAAGGAAGAATCAGAATAAAAAACCTACCCTTGATGGTCCTATTCTTACAGCAGAACTCTACATCACCTCTTGAAATCAAAGAAGTCTTCCAACTCACCTGCAGGAAATAAAATCAGGTTTCTGTCACTGAAATTAAACTACATGAAATATCCATACACTGGAAAACCATGCAAATATTCACAAACAGCAAACTTGGAACAGAGGGAGAAGTTTTATTGCCCTGGTAAAGCTGCTAAAGCAACCAAAAGAAAGCAGGTAGCTCCAGAGCTTCATGTTACTTTAACTCCACTTACATATAAAACCAATGTGTTTTCTCATATGCAAGAGAAAGAAACAATAATTAAGTGTTCACTGAGCTACAGAGATTAAACATAAGACATGGAAGTCAGGACATCTCCACACTGTCTTATACTAGTAGCGCTTGAACCTCGATCTCCTGCAGCCTCATTAATTAGTTTAAAGGCAGGGCAATGTTGGGAATTTCACAAAGCATTTTTAACACTCCATTTACATCAAGAATGAGGATGGGGAAGAGGGAGGAGTTAAAACTGTGCACAAAAAGTTGCACAGAAAAGCTGTTCCAGTTCAGCTTTATATTTAAGTGATGAACAGGCTTTGTATTAGCAGTCTGTTTAGGATTATATACATCACCATATCTCTCTTAATCAATACAATGTGAATAGTTAACTCTACTATTACTGAAGAAATTAAAATCTTGTTCTATACATGCAAAGTACCTAATTGTTGCTCAGAAACTGCAGAATACAGTATACTACTATTATTTTCACTGTTCAGAATTTGGTTCATTTAGCCCACCAACAAACTCCAGCGTATTCAAAAGTTTAATGAATTGTCTGAAAATACAATAATTTCCTTCAGTATATCAAATGTCACACTACAAACTCTCTTGACTTAGTAATTTGCTTCTTTTTCAAGTTCAGCACCAGTATTTTGTAGGAGTATTTTAAACATTTACATTTAATTAGATAAAAATTAATTTTAAATCACACCATTTTAAGTGTCATTTTGGCATTTAACAAACACTTTTTTTCATCTTTATGAAAACAGTCAAAAAGCACTGGTGGGGGAGGAGGGAGAGGGCAGAGAGAGAGAGAAAGAGAGAAAGAGAGAGATTGATTCTCAGTAAGAAAGACCCAACAACAAATGACTTAAATAGCTGTTTAATAAGATAAAATAAAAAGAGTAATATAAATAGTGAGTAAATCTTTTGTGCCTTCAGATACTGGTAACCTCGCATTCCTGCAGCCACTGGATAGATTTTCCTATGCTGTGCTGCACACATCCCCTCTGTGGAGAGAGGTTAACTGTGACGTGGATCACTGACTCCTCAACGTGCAATGGTCTTCTGGTTGGGATCACTGCATTCCACCCCTTGATCCACACAGAGTTTACCTTTGCCAAAGATCTTGTAAGCTACAGGTTATATTAATAACACACAGGTTTCTCAAGCCCTAAGTACAAGGCCAAATGGAGCAGATATAACTCCTCAAGTACAATGTCTTCTGCAAGGGTCTCAGTACAGAAGGTTTTCCAGAATTCAAAATATAAAACAACTCATCATTCCTAAAAAATCAAATCCGGCAACAAACTCATCAGTTTAAATATCTGCTACTTGATGTTGTGTGTTAAGGGACTGGGAATCATAACCTACATAGAAAATATTCTAAGTAATTTTTTTAGTTCTATATATAACTACTGAATCACTATTGGATACTGGCATTTCATTTTCTTAAATAGATGAATGCAGACAAAGATTACACTAAATCAAAACTCGTTAGTCCATGTGTATAGTTGCATTCTGAAATCACACAACCCTTCTCAAAAATTCTGTACTGACTACAGAGAGGATATCAGCATTTTGATTATCTGAGTAATAATGCTTCTGTTCACAAGTTTAGCCTCTGAAATCTCTAGATGCTTCAGGCAGAAAAAAAATAGATGCAATCCAGTTCCAAATTTCATATTTTTCAAGTCTATAAATTCTTGTTTCTGGACAGACATGAAAAGAAGTGAAATTTTCCACTCATTTCAATAATTTGAATTTCATCTTTGACCTGCAGCTGAAATCAGGGGAAAACAGAGAAAAGGAAAAGGGAAAAAAATAGAGGCTTACAAGATTGTAAAGGTTATCTATATTTTTTTCTTTTATACTTAAATGAAAAACTTTCAAAGTAATCTTAAACACAGTCTTCCATCACTACTCAAGTAGGTTAGAATTATTCACACTTCACATAGCAAACTGCAACCAAGGACTAGATGTGAGAGTGAGTTAGAAAATTTTATTGTACTACTGTTTAGAACAACCATGGTCAAATGTCTCATCTCAGCTAACATGAGGGGTTAAAATCACATACATACTTGAGATCAATGCTATCTAATAGCATTGTTCAACTCCTGCTTCTGAAACCTTTCCCGGTTTTAAAAATATTATGAACCTATTATTGTGTGAGTAAAGAAATCTACATCAGTATAACTCATATGGTCTACCAAAAAAGAAGACATAAGCTATTACCTAAAGCTGGAGTCCCAAAGACAGAGTTGTGCTGAGAATCCTATGCTCCTTTAAAGAAAGCAAAGTACCCCTTCCTGAAAGAAATTAATACAAATGTAATGGAGAAAGCTCTCAAGCCTGTTCTGGGGAATCACTACACCTGGGTGCCTCTCTGAAGTGCCTCTACACTAATGCACATAGCATGGAAACAAACAGCGGGAATTAGAAGTCGGTATGCAGTTACAAGGCTGTGTCCTCCTTGGTATCGACAGAGATATGGTGGGACAGCTCACATGACTGGAGTGCTGCAATGGATGGTTACAGGCTCTTTAGGAAGCACACACCACAAACAAAAAGAGGTTGTATTACACTTCACGTGAGAGAGCAGTGGAAGGCATGGAGGTGCATGGAGTGCATCCTGTCCTTGGAACTGTTCAGGAGCCAGTCAAGAGCATACAGTTCAAGATTAGCAGACAGACCGACACAGGTGCTGTTGTGGTGGGTATCTGCTACAGAGGTCCTGATCAGGAGGAAGATGAGGCCTTCCTCAAAAAACTGGAAGAAGCTTCACCTTCACAGGCCCTGGTTTACATGCAGGACTTTAACCACCCTGATATTTGCTGGAAAGACAACACAGCAGGGCACAAAAAATCTAGGACATTTCTGAAGTGCGTTGAGAACAACTTCCTGGCACAGGTGATCAAGGAGCCAACAATGAAAAGTGGACCTCACACTTATAAACACAGAAAAACTGTCTGTGGATGTGAAAGTTGTGAGCAGCCTTGGCTGTAGTGACCATGAGATGGTGGAGTTCAGGATCCTGAGAGGAGGGAGCAGGGCAAAAAGCAGGATCATATCCTGGATTTCAGGAAAGTAAACTAACTTCTTCAGAGATCTGTTTGGAAGAATCCCATGGGATATGGCCCATGAGAGAAGAGTCCGGGAAAGCTCATTGATAACCTCCTCCAAGCTCAAAAAAGGTCCATCCCAACAAGCAGGAAATCAAGCGGAGGTGGTAGGAGGCCTGCATGGAGGAGCAAGGAGCTCCTGATTGAACTCAGATATAAAGTGTACAAGAGGTGGAAGGAGGGACAGATGACCCAGAATAAGTATAGAAATGCTGTTCAATTGTGTAGGATAGGGTTAGGAAAGCCAAAGTCCACCTGCAGTTGAATCTGGCAAAGGATGTCAAAGGCAACAAGAAAGGATACTACAAGTACATAAACAGGAAGGAAGACTGTGGAAAACATGGGCCCAGTGCTGAATAGAGCTGGGGACCTGGTGACAAAG
Source organism: Gymnogyps californianus (assembly GCF_018139145.2). Classification (NCBI taxonomy): domain Eukaryota; kingdom Metazoa; phylum Chordata; class Aves; order Accipitriformes; family Cathartidae; genus Gymnogyps; species Gymnogyps californianus. The sequence continues at coordinate 38,575,300 of NC_059500.1, forward strand.
GACATGGAAAAGGCCAAGCTTCTCAGTGCCTTCTTTGCCTCAATCTTTACCAGTAAGATTGGCCTTCATGTATCCATAGGCCCTGAGACCAGAGGGAAAGTCTGGAGGAAGGAAGACTTAACCTCAGTGGAGGAGGAACAGGTTAGAGAACACTTAAACAAACAACATACACAAGTCCATGGGCCTGATAGGATGCGTCCACAAGTCCTGAGGGAGCTGGCTGACATCACTGTGAAGCCACTCTCAACTGTGTTTGAAAGGTCATGTCAATTGCGAGAGGTTTCTGAAGGCTGGAAGAGAGCAAATGTCACTCCTGTCTTTAAGAAGTGCAAGAAGGAAGGTCTGAGGAACAACAGATGAGCCTCACATCAATCTCTAGGAAGGTGATGGAGCAACTAATCCTGGAAACCATTTCCAAATACATGAATGACAAGAAGGTGATTGGGAATAGTCAGCGTGGATTTATAAGGAGGAAAACCTGTTTAACCAAATTTACAGACTTCTACAATGAGGTGTAGAGCTTGGTGGATGAGGGTAAAGAGGATATTACTTACCTCAACTTTAGGAAGGCTTTTGACACTGTCTTCTGTAACATCCTCATAGATAAGCTGATAAAATAAAGGTTAGACAAGTGGTTGGAGAGGTGGATTGAAAATTGGCTGAACAACCAGGCCCAGAGAGTTGTAATCAGCAGCAGAAAGTCCAGTTGCAGGCAAGTCATTAGTTGTGTACCCCAGGGGTCAATACTTGTGCCAATACTGTCTAACTTCATCATTAATGACCTGGGCGTTGGGACAACGTGCGTGCTCGGCAAGTTCATAGATGACAAAAACTTGGAAGGGTGGCTGATACACCAGAGTGTTGTGTTGCCATTCAAAGGTGGCTGGAGAATTGAGCAGAGAGGACTCTCATGTAGTTTAACAAAGGGAAATGCAAAGCCTTGCACCTGGGAACAATAACTCCAGGCACTAGTACACGTTGGGCACCAACCAGTTGGAAAGCAGCTTTGCTTTCCTTTCTTTACAGAGAAGGACCTGGGTGTTCTAGTGAGCGACAAGCTGATTATGAGCCAGCCATGCACTTTCACAGCAAAGGCAGCCAACAGCCTCCTGGGCTGCATTAGCAAGAGTGTTGCCAGCAGGTCAAGGGAGGTGATCCTTCCCCTCTGTTCAGCACTGATGAGGCCACAGATGCAGTATTGTGTCCAGTTCCGAGCTTCCCACTACAAGAGAGGTACGGACATGCTAGTAAGAGTCCAATGAAGGGCCACGAAGATCATTAAGGGACTGTAGCATTTGCCATACAATGACAGGCTGAGAGAGCTGGGACTGTTCAGCCTGAAGAACAGCTTGACTGGGGGGATCTTATCCATGTATATAAATACCTGATAAGAGGGAATGAAGAAGAGGTAGCTAGACTCTTCTCAGTGGTGCCCACTGACAGGACAAGATGACATATATTTTAAAAAAAGGGAATTCCATCTAAACACAAGAAAACCCTTTTATACTGTGAGGGTGGTCTGACAGTGGAACAGGTTGCTGAGACAGGTTGTGAAGTCTCCACCTGGGGAGATATTCAAACCTAGGTGGACATAGTCCTAAGCAACCTGCTCCAACTGACCCTGCTTGAGCAGGGGGACTGGAATGGAAGATCTCAAGAGATCCCTGCCAGCCTTAGCTGTTCTGTAATCAGACCTTTGTTCTGGCTTATCTTTTGGCATGTTAATATCTTACTGAAAGTACATAACTTTCAGAAAAAGAATAATTTGTTCAGTTGTCCCAACTAAAATGTATGAGAAATAATAAAATAAACAGTGGATTTTCACATTCCTAAGAATGCAGGAATACTGTAAAATAATACAGTGCAAATATTCTCAAATTAAAATGCAAACTTTGATGCCTGAGTAAAACTGTGTAGTAATAAGACTATTCTATAAGTGGCTTATCAAAAAAATTCATTTATTATTCATTCCAATAAAACTGATTACAATTAATTTATTTGCTGTGTGTATCAATGTAACAAACACTTGATTTAGCATAAGTTAATAAATATGTAAATGAAAAGTTACCAAAGCAGGGCAAAAAAAAATTGGATGTTAACAGCACCCCATCTCCTTTGGTATTTTGTAAATACGTTAACTTTTGTAATTTGCAAACTTCATCACCTTCCTGTTCCATAGAAACTTGTCCTTGTTTGCTGGCCCCATTAGTATAGCCAGACATATGCATACTGGGATTATAGACCAAATCAATACATCTACATGGCTAGCAATGGAAGAATCGTACAGAAAAGGAGTTTCATTGTCCTCCCTGTGTGAATTACAGAAATATCTTTATTTGAACAACTGATCTGTCATAATAAATCAAGATGCGACCCGGTCTTCAGTTACATAAACTTAACCATTCTTATGCACATCAAAAGTCTAGTTTCACTGTTGGACTTACAGCTAGATAAATGACCAAGATTATTCGCAGCCACTGTATTCTGGAAAAAATACTGGTGATATTTCAAAGAGAAGAAAAAAATCTTGCTACTTTTATAAACAGGATTTTTATCGTTCTGAAAAAAATGTCTTGTAAAAATAAGTGAGGGAACAGAGATATTTACTGTCTCAAAACAGGAAGTTTGAAGCAATTAGCAGTAATTGAAAAGAGGTTCCCTAGGCTTACAGATAAGCATTGTATAAGGTGAACTTTGAAAATGAAAGTATGGAAAACACTCCAGTGCGAGAATGATTTCAGGGAGCCCAAAAATTACTCAGAAAAATTACTCTAGAAAAAGGTTAAATCAGATGTGCAGCATAGTGAAAAGTAGTGAAGGTAAAGGTATTTGTCCAACATTTACTCTACTTTAGTTGTGTGTATACACGCATACTAGCATAGCAAGAGCTATTAAGAAGCCCATTTCTATTTTTACAAAATTTCTTTACCATTATTTGTATTGTTTGACAGAACACAGGTAGTGGAAAACATTCTTCCTCTTTTGTGTTGGCCACAAGATCTATCACTTGATGCCAACTACATACAACGATGCAATAGACATAATTGGATTATTTTACAGACCTTATTTTCCATGTCCATTTCCCTCTTATGAGCTTCCTGAACTGAATTCAAATGGGGCCTTCAAAGAAATTCCATCCACCCTTAAAGTAAGGAGTACTGTGCCCCTCCTAAAAATGGCCTCAGCTTTCTCTTTTAGTTAGAAAGCCTTCAGATCACTCCATCACCTTAGAGCATGCACACATTACCCACATGCCCAGCTCTAAAAATTACGTAAGATTTAGCACAGACCTAAGAGAAAGGCCTTGGATTTGGTGGCCAACATTGAAGCGTCAGGCATTCCTGACAGCTTGAAAACGTTACCTTTTCTCTCACTGGGCTAGGATTCCCCATCTGCAAAAATTGAGACCTACCAGTTTCACTTTCAAAGGAGAACTGGGAAGATGAGTTCATTAATGTTTGTTAAGTAACAATAGACTATGCTGATAAGCCCCCTGGAAAAAAAAACAAACAAAGGAATTAATAAAGTTCAGGATTCATATGATGTGCAACAAATAAGTGAAGCCACATAGTGAATAATGGTGATCAAAGTAAATATGGAACATCTTTCTCATGATGCAGGAGTTTGGCAGAAAATATAGTATCTGACAGTGTAATTAAGAATCCAAGATCATTATATTCTTGCTATAGAAGTTGTTGGCTGACATCTCCTCATTGGTAAGTACTTGGTTTTGCAATATTAATAGCTTTCCTTTTTCAAGTGTGCCTTTTGCAAATGAAAGTGTAAATGTAACGCGTTGGAAGCTGCATTACCTTATGTGCTAGCTTTTAGACAACATGTTCTCTTACATTGCTCATCCACAGAGAGCTGAGTCTTTATTTCAAACTGAAGTAGGTTCTGCTTTGAGCTCTGGTAAACCTGGGACTCTGCTCATACAAAATAGCAGCAATTTCATAAGCATTGCATGGATACATTCGATAACCTGTTTGTCTAGAATGTTTCCCCTATATGCATAATGCAAGTGGTAAACCTAGCAAACACCTGAAAGATACTTTGTTAATTATCAATAGCTAATTGCAGCCTGGCACAGAGAATGGGTGACAGAACCATGCGCCCTCTCAGGGTGTGGGGAGAGACTGTGCCTCAGCATGACTATTTCACATTATTAAGGCAATATAAGGGGAAGAAAAAAACAGAAACATAATAACACACAGCATCAGATTGAGTCTTCAGTCTTTAATGAATTTCTATTTTTGGTGTATAATTTTCAAAGTTTCATTCCATCTTTGTTTGAGGACTCATAGCTAAGATTACATCTGGCACACAGAAACTTTATTCCTTTGATATTCCTCTTTAATTATATGTCCTATGATTGCTAGTGAAATCATTATAGAAATCAAAAGGAAGCCTCACTATGTCTCATTATATTGAACAAAAAATTTTAAAAAACACACAGTGTTGTGTTATTGGATCATTACTGCAGTATATGTTCAACTCATGATCACTGCTTATTCAACAATGAGATTAGACCACTGCGTGATCTTGCATTGATTTACTGTCAAAGGCAGGCTGCTTGAAGGACTGTATAACAGCAAATTTTAATTCTGGTCATTACACTAACAAAGCTGTCCACAAGAAGCTCTTTTCTATACTTTACTCTTAAATTTTATTTTTCTATTTCTATTGAAATATGTATTTTTATGTAGTATACTATGACTAAGTATACTTCATAAAAACTGAGTTTCACAAACTTCATAAAATGGTCTACCAGTGACTAACAAAGCCAATAAAGTAAAATGAAACTATTTTAATTATGTGCTTTCCACTACACTGTCTATGTTAAATTCCAGAGATTCAGGAATTACAATCAGCAATGTATTTGTTGATGGAGATTTTTGACACAGAAGATTTAATAGTGAATTTGCTAGAGGCTGATCAATGCAACAAATTAAGCACTCTTGAAAGGAAGGATCTTGTCTTCACTAATTAAATACAATGCTGTAGTGTTGTCAGTATCTCATTCCGTGATTGTTCAGTCAAGTTAGATTTCAGACAGACCCTTTCTAACATAAAGCGTGTTAAAAAGGAATTACCAGGCTTGCATGTGCCCAGTATCCTAAGAAAAATGAATTTGCTTTCCATTAACTTTTGAATGCTGACTCTTCTTCATCAGAGAAGAAGTAATTCTGGAAATGAACATACACAAAACACAGACACAGGAATATTCTAACAGTCAGTAATGGCAAAACGATGCAGTCAGAAAAATCAGCCACACCAGACACTTGCTCGTGTGTTTCAAAACAGATCTAGCTGAGAAGAAATTGGCGGGGGGGTGGGGGGGGAAGGGGCACAGACACGGCAAAAAAAGATAAAGTATAGCAGTCTATCTCTATGTTTCCTGTTCAAGCAGCTCTACTCCTTACAATATTAAATATTCAGATGGCTAGACAGACCAAGTCTATCTTGTAACATAATCATCAGGCCACTTAGCAAATGTTTGGGAAGTCTGATTAAACACCTAAATCAGACACTCTCAAGAAGTGAGTGTTTGGTTCATATTTCAGTATTGACTTTTCTTGAACCAAATCTCTCCTCACATGAAATTCTGTACTATGAAAAACCTTCCTGCCCAAATGTTTGTCAAAACATTTGGCATAGTCCCAAGAAAAAAAAAAAAAAAACAGAATTCAGCTAAGTGGCATTTTCCTACCGAAAACAGAAGTGATGAAAATTTACGATCAATGACCATAAAGACCAGTTGAAACAACAGAAATTAAATATAAGATACCATGTAGATGAACATTATTAATCCCTCAGGTATTACAAGCAAGGCAAGGGGGACCATTCATCACTGAAGTGACTTAGGCCACCTGACATGACTTCAGACTAATACTAATACAGCACTAGGCGACTAGACTGCATCACTGAAGTTATTCCTACATAGCATTGTAGGACAAAGTCATCAAGGCCATGAAAACGGGAAGCGAGTGATGCTTTTGTTATTCCCCAGAGTTCCCTGATACAAGCCAAAATCATAGCTTGAGCATTTTACAAGCAGAGCCTTTGGGAATATGTAAAAACTAATAAAACATTTAAAACCATAAACATAACAAGCATCAAATCAGACAACAGTATCAGGTTTCCTGGAAGCTGAGAGCTCCAACAGAATACGCTCAGGAGACACACCATGTTGCCTAGTTAGAGAAACAATCTAGCTGTACCCAAGACTAATCTTCTCACAAACTTAAGATATTGGGTTTGAAACTCTTCCTTGTTTTAAGGAGATATAGACTTGATGGCTGAATCTCTAGCCTTGAGATACTCATCTTGAACAGCATTTCATAAAGAATACCAAATTTAACAAGAAAAATCTCTCTTCATGGCCAAGAACCCAGCCAAGACAAGGAGAACTCAGAAGCTCATCAGAAAGAAAAACATTATCTCCTACAGATAATTTCAACATATGTCCAGCAAATTAGATCTGCAGGTTGATTAAGCAATAGCAAGGCAAAATAATAAATTGACTTTCATGACTTTTAAAGTGTACACATTTTTGGATGGCAAATGTTGACCACAAGAATCATTGAGCATTAAAGGGAGAACTAGAAAACAAACAGATCACAGAATCATAGAATCACAGAATGGTTTGGGCCAGAAGGGACATTAAAGATCATCTAGTTCCACCCCCCCTGCCATGGGCAGGGATACCTTCACTAGATCAGGTTGCTCAAAGCCCCATCCAACCTGGCCTTGAACACTCCCAGGGAGGGGGCATCCACAACTGCTCTGGGCAACCTGTTCCAGTGCCTCACCACCCTCACAGTGAAGAACTTCTTCCTTATATCTAATGTAAATCTACCGTCTTTCAGTTTAAAGCCATTACTCCTTGTCCCATCACTACGTGCCCTTGTAAAAAGTCCCTCTCTGGCTTTCTTGTAGGCCCCATTTAGGTACTGGAAGGCTGCTAGAAGGTGTCCCCGGAGCCTTCTCTTCTCCATGCTGAACAACCCCAACTCTCTCAGTCTATCTTCCCAAGTATTCCAACATCATTATTTAATATATTCATGTACAAGCTGAACATTCAAAAACACCCAAGAGATTTAGGAATACAAGTGCCATTAACTTTCAGTTCAGTTGCTTCTCCTGGGTACCTTAGTGATTTTGAAAATCTTCCCTGTAGATAATTAATCACTTCATATTGGCATTCAACAGTGCTCTGCACTGATGATTTTTTAAAATCTTTTTTTGTGTGTCAGTTGCATACAGTCAGAAGAAATGATTGTCCAGTTTAGTTGTTACTTCAGCATGCAAGCAATTTGTTATCAGAGCATCATAACAGCAAACAATTATTTTTTTAATCAAAAACACTCAGAAATATTGTATGGTGAAAATAAAGAACCAGTTGCCACATTTCTTCTTTTTTGCATGTGAGTCTTTTGCACTGTGTCAGATAAATATTTTGTGATAGAAGTAATGAAAGCAGAAAAATTTACCCAACACAGCATAACACAAAGCTAACCACTCTCTTTAGCCTCCAAAGAGAATATTATTATTATGAATGTGATTGAAAGAACTCTTCCAAACAGGGTTGCTTTTGCATACACACCAAAACTGTTTTTTCTACACACCCAAATATTCAAGAACTTTTCTAGACTGTCTTAAAGATGAGTTGTTACTATAAAAGCAAAATGTCTCTACAAAGGTACAAAACAGTAAGAATTTGAACAAAAGAGACAACCTATGTGGCAGTGTTGAGTTGAAAAACAGGGGATGCAGAAGGAGGAGGTGGTTGTTGTGGTTTTTTTCAGTTGTTTTGAAACAAAGATCTTTTCTGGGTTTAATCTTTTATGCAATCATTAAAATTGTATTCACAGTCACAAGATCTGTAATCAGGTTTTTTTTCTGTGTAAAGAACGTTTTAGAGCTTGTGTTTAACTATGGCGTATGAAAGAATCAAAAGAATGAAATTTGACAACTGTCCAAAAATTGATGTTCTCCTCTTTTTACTCTGATAAATAGTCCCAGATGATATTTGATTGACAATAGTAACCCTGCACATCTGGGCTTCCATTCACTGTAGCATTTTGAATTAGAATTTTACTTAGTGATGACAAGATTGGATAATTCTATAACTCTTCAAATGGAACCATTATTTGCAGTCTTGCATAACATACTGGTGATGAGTTACAATTATTGCATAGGCTCAAAAACCCATTACCCAGCAGCTTCTGGGTCACATCCAGCCAGACTTCAACAGATATGCACGCTTAAATGACTTTTTTTTCAATCTCCTGTTAATAATCGCTTGCTTCCATGGGGAAAAACAAACAAACTTTCAGAAAAGCTGTGAACAACATAGCCATGAGATACACAAAGTCTTCTAAATGAAAAGGTTTGCAGCTGTGAAAGCAGTAGTAGGTACAAGTCTTTCTTTTGGATATAACAACTTTGATGTTAATTTTAGAGCTTGCGGTGTCTTTGATACTGTCTCCCCATAGACATCTTTGAATTGCCTAGCAGTCCTCAGTGATTAATTGCCTTTTCTGAAAGTGCTGCATCACCTGAAGAAGATGACACATGCTTAACACAAAGAGAGTACAGAGTAATGATTTGAAAGGCAATGTTTTGTACATGGTAATACTGCAACGATGAATCACAAGATGGTGTAGGCAGCTCAATGCCAGCCCACAAGTTTTTCGAACCAGCTCCGGAATCTTAACAGTTGACTAAAAAAAAAAAAAATCTCTCTTCATTTATAATGGTCTGTTTTATACGGTAGACATGCTAACAGTTTGGAAAAAAACCTGAATTTCATGGAATAATCCCACTGATTTCACTGGTACTGAGAATTAATCCAATATTAGACACTAAATATTATTTGTAATCAATATTTAGGGAACTAATGAAGGTTTGTTACTCGAGGTAAGCTGATGGTAACCACTGGTTACATTAAATCTGCTACAGCTTAGACAGTGTTTGCATAACATATGAAATCTGATATCTCTGGTGGTTAATATCTAAAGCAAGCTGCCTGTTTAAGAAGACTCCAAAGTCAGAGCTTCCAATTAGAGTCAACGGAGTTATTCAGTATTTGGATAAGTAAACTTAAGTTGGGAGGGAAAAGAGATTAAATTCCTGGAACACAGACAATGATCAATAACAAAATAACATTTCTAAAAGCAGATCTCGATGACTGATCCAACCTGTATTCCTATAGTACAGTCAAAGCTCAAACTGCATACTTGTTTTTCCATGATTGTATTTAAGATTAGTGCTGTGAAAATAAGCTTTTTAGCTTCATTCCAAATACTTCCCTGCCGAAGCCATAAAAATATTTTCAAGGTTCCTGTGGATACCTTAGCAGAGATATGCAGTCACATAGCAGAGATATGGCAGAAACATCCCAAGATAGCTGCTTTTACAACTCATTGTATTTATTTTAAATTCATAGTTTCATTGTTTTATGCACGTCCATGAAAGTTTTTCTTTTGGGACCTGCTCAATCAACAAAAATACATTTCCAGTACCAATTTTACAATGTCAAATTTTAATGTGTCAACACCCTGCTTGGTATGTAGTTGTGGCATTATTTGGAGAAGTTGGCATCTGCTTTCTTTATTTCATTCATACAGCAACAGTGACTGTATTCCACTAACAATGTAGTGTTTCTTTAGTTTCTTTCTTTTCTTCTGAAAGAAGAAACATGCACATACGTCACCAGTGCAAATGCTGACTGACATGTGTTCACAGTCACAAAGGTAGGAGGCATGTATTTGCTTTACTGCTTATAATTTTTACTGCTGCAAAAAGTCTGAGGTCTTCATTTAGTACATGTGGTATTTTGACTTAAGTTATCTAGTGTTTAAAATAAGCTCTACAAGAAGTATTTGTTTATAGCTTAATAGAACAGTAAAATGATTTTTTTTTCCCATCTTAATCACTCCTATATACATCATGGAGACACCTAACCTGATGTTACATAGAGAAATAGGCACGCTGAAGGAGGCTTATGTATCTTATAGGAAGATCTTTTCTTTCATGTTTCCTTTTTAAGGAGAATTTTTCTCTATGGAACAGTTTGCAAGCTGGGCTCAACATAATGATGGGCAAATTTCAAATTCAGGGTTTGCATTCAGATTGCTATGTGAAATATATCTTTTATTGATGCCAGCTCCTCAATTAAATTTATTTCTCTGGCTCATCTACATAATATCAATATATATTAACACATATTGAAAAACAAGCTCTGGAATCATTATTTGCACTTCTTTCAAAAACTACAATACAGTTTTCTAGCTTGGTGAAATCTCTGAAGTTGGAAAAAGGTTCATCTGCGTAATCTGCCAAATCTCTCCTATTTAGTCCTAAGTGGCATTTCTTGTTCAGAAATTTCCTTCTGTAAATTCAAAAATGGGTAGTAACCCATAACAGTATTAGCTTCCATAGCAACTTTTCCCCAACTATAACGTCTATAGTGTTTTTCACAAAGAAGCCTGTCAAGTTCTAGTTTGTTTAGCTACTTATTTTTCCAACACATTATTTGTAAGTACAGCATAATAAATTGGAAATACTACATTATCTAAGAAAAAGCAGTCAGATAGACATGTCTCTGTTTAGTAACCTTCTAATTTGTTTCCTTAAATATGTATCTGTTAGAGATGCTGTAGGTGAGATAAAAAGTGGTATCATTCACATTTATGACTCATATTTACATGAGTAGTTTACATACCATTAGCGCAGATGAATTTGTACATATGTTGTATGTATGTTGTTTTTTCCAACAAGTAATTAAATGTAGCAAAATTTCCTTGTAGGTTCTCCAAGGTGTTGAAAATTTTCTAGGGAGACCGTTTAGTGTTATACAACAGGTGCAGTTTTATAGTCACAGTTTTCATCCAGCCTGTGTTTACTTTGCACATGTGTGGGGAAGAAAAAAAACCCACCCACCCACCCAACCAACCAAAAAAAAACCAACCCCCCCCCCAACCAACCAATGCCCCCCCGAAAAAAACACAGACTGCAAAGCAGCAAAATGTTAAACCTGCAAAAACATGTTTTAAAGTAAATTAGCAATTTCTGCTATAATATCCATGTACGCTAAGGGGAAGCATAAAATAAGAAACTGAGGTATTTGATTTTCTGAATAGAGCCAGGAAGAGTCCTCATTAGCTAATTGTATGAATGCAGGAAACAATCCTTCAAAAATTATCTGGATGATATAAAATGATCTGACAATTAGAGTATAGAAAAATATTAATTTATTTCCTGAAATACTCTACTTATTTAGCAGGCATTTCATCTCATAGAGATAGTTTAAAATATTTTGAAGGATAGGACTTCAGTGACATGACCACCAGCCAGCTAATCTCACAGAAGTTAAAGATCACCTGGGAACATGGCTAGTTTTATATACTTGAGGTATGATCAAGGTATACTTGAGTTTTCCGGATTGGTGGCATTGAAAGTTGCATACTAAAAAATCAGGTTTGCAAGTTAAAAAAGAAATCAGACATTTATCATCAGCAGGTATAAAAAGGTATAAATTCTTAATACCCAGCAAGAACGCACAGATTTGTTTAGTTAAACTTTACAGGATTCATGAGTATTTAGAACTGATCCAGTTCTCAAAAGGAATTTAAGCAGTTTTTGACGTGATCACAAAAGTCCATTTTTTCTTTAGTAGAATAGACATGCGTGTGGCCCAGTCTAAGTAGCATTTCCTGTTATAGCAAAAATTCTGTTTCACTTGCATGCAAATAAGTATGGACAATGTAGTTATGTCAGACTTTCAACAGCAAAGATGGATCAGAATTTAGTTAATTTAACTAATTCCAGTGGCACTAGCACTCAAATGCATACTGAGCAGAGAATGACACTTCAAAGTAACATCAATTTGCTAAAAAATGATAAACAGGTCTTCTGTGATTGACAGCATGAAAAGTTTTGAACGTCAGATGCTATACAAACAATCTACACAGTATATGGCATAATTTCAGTTTAGGATTAATTTACAGGCCATTTACTCTCCTACATTATCCCTCTTTGGGTTTTTTGATACCTGGATAGGACAACTGAATAATATCATTAATAGTAATAGTGCACACTGAATATTTCAAAGATGTTAGAATTACTTCTTTCCTCCTTCCAATTTTTTTTCACTATTTATAGGTAAACAGAGCAAAATAAATACAGCTAATGCAAATTACTATGGTTCTAAGGAGGTTAGTGGGTTTGCCCTGGTTTAAGATAACAGCCTCTGGACTACTTCATAACCTCAGTGCTTTAGTATTCAGAAATGCACATGTGCATGAATCACTACCAGCTCCAGAAGGTCAAGTGGAATACTCCAAACCTTCTTACGAAAAATTAAAACGAAATTATCTCAGTTTCTGAAGTGAAGAAAGCAAAAAAAACCATTTCCCTTTCCCTTTTAAGTTCCATTTATGTTCCTTGGAGTTGACAACTCAGAAATTATCTTTACTCCTAACAAACACAAATGACATATTTAGAGTCTGAAGTTGTCTACACAAATGGTTTCACGTTTTGAAAACATAGCTTGCATTAATTTATAGCCGTATTCGCAATGGCTGAAGCACATAGTCAAATGCAGATTTATGATGCCAGAGTTTATCTTCAGTTCTGTAGTATGCACTCTCAATAAGACTGTCCAAATGAATCATTTTAATGGTAAAAAAAAATGGACTCTTGTGGTGGGTTGACCTTGGCTGGACGCCAGGTGCCCACCAAGCCACTCTATCACTCTTCTCCTCAGCAGGACAGGGGGAAAGAAAATAAGATAGGAAAAAACCCTCATGGGTCAAGATAAAGGCAGTTTAATAAAGCAAAAGCAAAGGTGATGCCTAAAAGCAAAGGAAAACAGAAGATTTTATTCTCTACTTCCCATCAGCAGGCAATGTCCAGCTACTTCCTGGGAAGCAGGGCTTCAGTACACGTAGCAATTGCTCCAGAAGACAAATGTCGTAAATAACAAATGCCCCCCCTTCCCCCTCCTTTTTCTTAGCTTTTATTGCTGAGCAGACGTCATATGGTATGGAATATCCCTTTGGTCAGTGTGAGTCAGTTGTCCTGGCTATGTCCCCTCCTAAGAACTTGCCCACCCCCAGTCTACTGGTGAGGGGGAGAATATTGAAGAGACAGCCTTGATGCTGTGCAACCACTGCTCAGCAGTAGCCAAAACACTGGTGTGTTATCAACACCTTTCTAGCTACCAATACAAAGCACAGCACTACAAGGGCTGCTATGGGGAAAATTAACTCCATCTCAGCCAGACCCAATACAACTCTAGAGACTGTAGCTTTTGTCTGAAGAGTGCAAAATAAAAATTGAAAATTTTATCAGAGAATAACCAAAAACTAACAATCAGAATGCCTAGAGTCTCCCTAAGTGTTGGATAATAGTGCTCATGCAAACATATGAATAGCAAGCTCCACCTATTTTAAAACAAATGCACCTTTCTTAACATGCTCAGTTGTAGCTAGATTTTTTCTATAAACTGTAGTCAATGTGAGTTATAATTGCCATTGCCAATATAATTGTAATTTGCTGCTTTTGAATGTCTCACCTCAAGTGATAACGCTAGTGGTGCCTCATGTGGCCTATTCCAGTTTACTCTGCAAAATATCTGGATATTTATGGAAACGGTCATTGTTCTCTTTCTCTGGGAGTTAAGGGTGAAGCAGAATCCAGTATCTCAGTAGCAATAAGCTGGAATGGGTTTTGTCCCTGTGGAGAACCAAACCCACAATTGTACCTAGTCTATGGACCTGCAGTCTGTTTTGGTTTAGGTCCAATGTTAACAGACGGCTCATAGCTCAGTGGTCATCTGAATAGACAAGATATGCAAACTGAGGATCAAGATATGAAATGACAGCAAGCATGTTAAGTCAAAATTATACCTACAAGGTTACACACAGAGAAGGGTAAAGTGAGTCACTATGCCAGAGCAGACAGGAGAAAAGTATGAGGGTCATGAAGGTAGAGGAAAAGAACTGCAGCAACTATTATGTCAGTACACTACAGAAAGAGTCGAGGCAAAATTTGCGAAAGCTCCCTTGATATTTGAAGGTCCCATCTTCCACAGGTCCCACTTGCATTTTGTGCCATTAGCTGTCATCTGCAGGCAGCTCTCTCACTTGGTAAAGACCACAGGACTCTCAGAGCCTCAAGAGTGGAAGTTTTGCTCCCTGTCATTACATTTCATTGAACTGTAGTTTAGCAATTTGTTTTGTACAGTGATGTGCTAACCCCGTGCAATACTTCCTAACATGGACAGAGTTATCTAAGAATTTAACACAGGTGATTAGATACCTGCTACGCTGTGTTGGTAGAACAGTGGCATAATAGCTCCTGTTCCCTGAGACCTAAAGTTCCAATCTGCAAAGAAAATTTCTGATTAAAACCCTAGACTATTCTCTTTTCAGATCCTTAGGTCAAACACAACTAAGAATTCAATCCTCATGAACTAAGTTTCAACAAACATTAAGTTAATGTTTCTCTATATTACGGATATTTTTCTTCTTGATTGGACTGGACTGTTGAAGAGTGTTCTATAAAGCCACGATTGATGCACTGTTATTATTCATAAACTCAACCCTACAATCTTTGTAGAGTCAAGAGTATTATTAAAATCACTCTAAGACAAATGTCCAATGAACAAACTTCAGATATAGAGAAGTGCATTCCTTAATTCTATTGAAGTCAGTGTACCTTTCCTTGGGACACAGTCTTGAGTCACATGTGATAAAGACTTCATTTCATTGTAGCATCACTATGATCTGATTTAGCCAAGTTTGTCTCCAGGTCTGTTCAACTAAAGGGACACTATTAGAAAGAGCAAACAAGATAAGCTCTAACACAAGCTTTGTCCTCTCTCCTACCTATTTTCTGTTATCTTGTCTGTACAAAAACATGGACTAGAATGCAATAGGAAATGTGTACACATTTCTGCTATGCCACAGGCTACGTATCATTTCATTCTGGCTTGAACAGGCTATCATATCATAGGTTCTGTATCATTTAATTTTGGCATGAACACTTCCGTTGGATGCAAATTTTCACTTCATTTTTTCCAGCAGTGCAAGTCAATCATTAGATGCCTTCTCCTATCTAGAACTGTGACCTGAGTTTTCAAGTAGGGAGAAAAGACTTGAGTTTTCTATTTTCTCTTCCTGATGTGAAAAAAGAAAAACATGCAAATTTCTCTTAACATTACTCTATCACTTCAGATTCAGAGTGTAGAGCAGGATATTAAAAAAAACCCCAAACACCAACCAACCAAAAAAAAAAAAAAAAAACCAACCCAACCCCAATTTAAGAATCTAGACCAAAATTGCATAATCGTCAGATAGGTTCATTTCAGGGTCAAGTTGCTTTACACTGCTAATTCCCCTCACCCTATTTTTAACAGTGGGGTGTATGCTTTTCTTCATTCATCTTACAAGGTATGATTGGTGATGACATTTGCATGTTTTCACTAGTTAGGCTATATTCCCTGAGCTGTGTATTATTTGTAACAGATTTTGCTTTTTGTTTTTCATTGTCCTTTGCATGGACTAAAACACCTGAATATGAATTTCAGGCATTGATCTGCCTTCCTCTTCTGTGTTGTCCTATATTGCATGCCAGTAATAGTGAAAAGTCTGGCCATGATTTAGACTGAATTTTATGGTGCCATGACACATTTGGAAGAGGTTAGATTCCATTTAAGCATTTCTACCCAGTCACTCCGTATTGAAAGACATTAAATACTGTCTAATTCTTTACTCTGCCCTATGTCTCCTAATAATCTTCTGTCAAAGGTGATTGATGATTAGGAAAAAGCTGCCTCCCATTGCCCCAGCAATGCGCATTTCAAATCAAGAATCTTTAATTCACATGTAATGTATGGTTATGTGATGTCATATAGAGTTTCATCAGGTTTATGCAGGCATGTAACATCTACAAGTGCAAAAAGTCACTTGACAGGAAAAGCTGGGCACTGCAATGCTTTGACATCCCATCATTTGGTCCATGTTCCGATAACTGAGATTCCAGGATTTGTAAGTGAATACTTGCTTTTGCACACAGATATAAGGAGACAACTACAACAGCTTTATTTCTTCCAAAGGAGGGATTATCTGAGTTTGCATTTCGTAACAATCAGGCATAGCTGCTGTTTCAGAAAAGATTTACTAGACCCTAATAGTTTAGGTACAAATTTTGGGCCTTAAAGTGTACCCATCTTCATTATATTCTACTGTTTTAGTTTGCATCATGCATACCTTTGACGCATGTATGTAATATTTTATGTAATATAAGTGCCAAAGTTCAAGAATTGCAAATGCAAATAAAGACATGCTCTTGGGGGGGAGGGGGTGGCGGGGTGGAACCAAACAAGTTTCATAAGGCAAATGCTGATAACAGTGATATAAATGAGCTACTGGCTCACCAGAAAGTGTGATGTGCTAAGAAGGTCCATCACAACCTAAAAAAAACGTAGATGAATGGTATTAGTGCTAAAGAAAGAAGATCTTTTCTTAAACTTAATCTTTGGGGATTTTTTTTTTTTCCAGAATTCATTCTCCAGATACAAGGCCACATTCTTAATGAAGGCTTTAGTTTCCTGAAACACATATCTCTCCTTCTCTTTTCTTCAAGATATGAATATTCAAAAATTCTTTTCTTTGGTATAAAATATAATTTCCAAAGCTCCTTCTGATAAATACAAAGTCAAAATGACTCATTTACAAAACAAGAACAACAAAAACAACCCACACAGCTGTTTTCTAAGGAGGATAAAATATGCCTTCAATAATGAACCATTCTCTTTCTACTACCAGCATCCTTTCTGGGAAATGCATTTGTAAGTGCTCCCAAGGGAGAAGACTAGACTACTTAACTTCTTTTTAGAGAAAGAAAAAATATAGCAAAGGCTACAAGAAGACCAACCGACTTTCATTCAATCATCATTTAATTCTCTCCACAAACAATTTCAGAAATATTGCCTGGCCGTGGTGTCAGTGTTTCTGAAAGCGCTATGAGGCAGCTGCACGATGTACAACACTGTTCTCCAGCATGAGCAGGCACTCAGCCAAGGCAGGAAACGATGGCCCTCAGCAGGTTTCCGTGCTTCAGTTCAGGTGTCACAGGAAGAGTCAGCAAACTGCTTCTGCTCGCTATACCAACCAGAAGAAGAGGCTGGGCCCATCCAGGGATTGAATCAGTCAAGATTTTGTACTTGAACCAGCTATAGCAGTCATGCCTTCCCCCACCTCCTCCCAGAACTTGTCCTACATCAGCAGGAGGGCAAGGAGGATGGGAAGGAAAGATAAAGAAGTATTTCAAAGGTTAGGTAATCAGGCAGGTAATGCTCTGAATTTTCATTTTTATTTCACTTTCAGCAGTAGGATTCCTGTCTACCTATTATTATTATAGCTGACAACTAAGCACATATGGGAAGCCTTCTCATGAGGATTAACTCAAATTACAAGTGAGACAGGACTCACTGTGCTCAGATGCCATGGACACCTGTGAACAAAACAGAGTAGGCAATTAAGGCATGGTTCTTCCTCTCTTCCTCAGCCCCCCTTAGCAGAAGGGGTAAGATAGCCACCTGCATGTGGTTTGTTTGTGGTTTTTTCCCACAGTTTCCTCAGTTTGAAGAGTCTTATTATTCCCTATTTATTTTTCTTCTTAATAAGTATTTTGTCTTTCCACTACACTGCTTTTGTGATCTGACAGCAGAGTTTGCCCTGTCTCTACTACTTTGCCTATTTCATATGCACTCAGAGCCTTGAAACTCTGGAGCAGAACACAAGGCAGGATGCTGCAGATGCCATGCTAACCTTAAACAAACTTGCTCATCCCTTCTTCCTAGAGGTGAAACTGAACCTATCACTTCCAGGAAAACAAATCTCCCGCAGTCAGAAACTTTATTATATTCCTTCCTCCTCCCTTATAAGCAGGGAGAATAAAAAAACCTCATAGTCTCTAATTAATATCACATTGAAACTCTGTCTCATCAAGGTGTAATGAGGTGACCTACAACATTACATGATAATGCACTACATGGTAGTGTAGTGTAATAGTGTTACTGTATAATGTCTGAAATCTGGATTATAGATCATCCTCCTATCAATTAATGTACAATATATAACCTCCAAACTTTTAGTAGGTCATTTTAAACTGTAGAATTTAGAGAAACAGATAGTGTCAAAATACGTTTTTGGAGTACAATGCAGTTCTCTTCTCAAACCACCAAACAATTTCCATGACATGCAACAAAGATCTTGAGCTATAAGGTTTTGCTCGACCACTTCATTGTAATGGGCTACTTATCATAACTTACGATATGCTCCCATATAACTGGTCAAATTTACCCTTAGTGCAAAGCCAGTGGCTTGCATAGCTTTGCTCCAAGGATAAATTAGGAGCCCTCTGACATGTACTGTCAGCAATAGCACCTCAAAACAGCTGGTTAAAATGAGAAGGAAAGTGAGTTCACTGTGGACAGAACTGAAATGCAGCAAGTAACCACAAATGATGCTTACAAATAACACTTACCAGTGCAGTGGTCCACTGACCATATAAGTTATTCCTGAATAATTTCTTCTTCCTTTCTAATGAAAAAAAAAACCAAATCAAAAACCCAACACAAAAAACCAGTTCCTTCATTTTTTTTACTTAATCACAATAGCAGTCTCTTCAACTGAGGGGAAAAGCAATGTTGTTTCCTTTGGTGGATTAGAGAGCAATATATTTTTTGATCCTTATTAGAATTTTGCTATGACTCAGTTATTTAATCTGTTCATGCATATTTATCCATTTTTAAAGATCATCTAATGAAAATTGCCTCTTACCTTGATTAAAAAGACTTTTCAGTATCTAAACTTATACTAATAAATATTAATCTGCATCCCAACAGGAAATCAAAACTGTCTTCTAATGTTTAATATGGGTTCCCTCTTCTTTCTATAATTGTTATTTTGCAGACATTCTATAATTTATTTATTTTTTATTAGCAGAGTGATAGCACAGCCTTCAAGCAGACAACTAGACTTCTCTCTGGCACCTCACAGCCCCTTAGTTTTATAAACAACTCAAGTCTTACTCATAACTTCTTAATTGATTTCATTTGTAGGCTGTAAATGTTGTTTGCATGTTACTTCAAAAGGAAGAAGAATTTAAATGAAGTGACAGAAATAGGTTCAGAACTCTGCAAACTGAGATCCTTCTGGCTTCCTGGCTAGCTTTTGCTTAAAATCCAATTCTATCCTGTGTTCTTCTTGTGAAGTGTGTATTGAGTTCAGAGGGAATTAAACACTTTCATGTGGGCTTAGAGGAAAGATTCAGCATTATGCAAAGCTTCCCATGGAAATACTGCCACAGGCTAGGTCTTGAAGGAGGAGCTGCCCACTCAGGTAGTAACTATTGCATTTGGTAGAACCTGTTGAAAACCAGTAAAAATGCAGTAAAACATTTTTTTTTTCCACATT
This sequence comes from Gymnogyps californianus, assembly GCF_018139145.2. Lineage (NCBI taxonomy): Eukaryota > Metazoa > Chordata > Aves > Accipitriformes > Cathartidae > Gymnogyps > Gymnogyps californianus. The sequence goes on from NC_059500.1 coordinate 38,594,793, forward strand.
TGCTATCTCCTTCCATTTCTCTTAGAATGTAATTTAAAATAATGAGAAATTTAGAATACAACTTTAAATGCTTAAAAACATTTAAAATGTAAATGATCTTCTAGAGAAAAATAAGTCTTACCTTTTCGTAAGTACACAAAGACCAAAATAGAACAAGAATGAAAAGCAGGGAAGTCAGACAAGATAAACCATCACCAAGACAAGAAAAACAGCTGGAGAATTAAAAACGGCTCAGGAAGAATAGATCTCTGTTGTTTTGAGCCTCCACAGGACTTTCCAAAGGCAATATTTAATAAAAATAACCTTTTGTTTATGGCAATAACACCTCCAAAAGCAATAGGGTAGAACATCATCACATTAACAAAACTGAGACCATTCTTTGACATCATCTGCTCTTTTGTTAGTCATCAGAATGGAGGTATATCTCATCTGACTTCTAGACACCAATATCTATGCTAACTTGTTTGCCTCCATTTCTATTCAATAGAGAGAAACAAGTACTTCTAAATTGCACAATTCATCCAACCTATTTTAGTTATCACCCTTAAAATGAGATGAATTGCACCCTGAAAGAGCCTGGGTTTCTCCATTGTTTACAAAGGGAATCTAAAAAACAAACTAGATATCAACATCTATGTTGTAGATGCCTGAAGTTAGAGGAAATGTATCCATTCGCATGTACAGCTAGCAAGAAACCTAAACATAATCTCTTGATTTCAGTTTTTCACTCATTATCCCTATTTTATGCACTGTAAAACACTGTTTTCTTCTCATCACATCTGTAGCAACAAAAAAATACAACCTATTTACTTACAAAATTTGTTATACACATTTATTTTTAATGAGTTAAATTATTCCAGAAAAAGGACATAAACAGTGAATGACCTTGCCTTTCTTACTCTTCAACAATGCAAGCAATAGTAAAATGAAACAGGAGATTTGAAACTTCTGACAGTGCTTAGTCATTTACTTCTCAGACCATGAAGCCACTTTTTAAAAAGGCCAGGTGGAGAGACAGAAAGAGATGAAACTTGAATCATGGTTGTTCCAATAAGAATGGTCAGAATATTTGAAACAAGGGTAAAGAATGAAGGAAGGAAAAGAGTGGAAACTCACTAATTCTGTGCTACAGACTGCAATTTCCTTTCATTTTATCTTACCCAATCATATTTTTCCCATTCATTTTGGGGGAATTTTTGAAGTATGTCTGTACTATACATTTTCAAAACATTCAACATTTGGATACTTTAACAATGTAAATTATAATAATCATTCTAAGGTGATCTATACACCACAAGAGAAGTAATAATGAGTTATAGTTACCAGAACAGAATCAAACAGAAACAGAAAGAGATGGAGGGGAAATCAGAATATTAAAGTCTTCGTGTGAGTTCACATTTGAACCTTAGAAACAAGTCGCTTGTCTAAATGTCCATATCATGGTATCATCTTTGACATATAAACAAAACACTTCTGTGTTTCCATCCGTTCTTTACACTGCTGATGTGATTTTTACCCCATTTAAGGACGAGTTCCAGGACAGAGACTTCTGCCTAACTGTTATGTATATCACTAGCATACCATTCACGCTAACACATTAAGTGTTCAGAATAAAGGTATCTGTTAGATATAGCTCTGCTACTCATCAGACTTTTCTGTGCCTATATAGAAAACAACTAAAGGTAGAGAAAGTAAAATTAAAAAAAAAAAATTTCTAACTTTCGTTGATGTTTTAGAACATGAAATATTTCCTAGTCAACTGTAACAGTAATTATATTTGTTCAAAAAAAAAAAAAAAAACAACAAAAACCTCTTTATAATGGTTTAATGGTGATCATGCAAGGAGCACCAAATAAATTGCTTCTTTAACTTAAGCTTTCAATGAATAAAAGAGTAAGTAGGTCCATAGCTCATTCTAAATATGAACAATCTATGTGCCCCTCTTAACCAATCAATTCTTACCTGTCTCCATCAGTATTCAGCATATTTCTCTTGTTTACAAGCTGTGGACTGACTTAAAGTGCTTTGAAAGATGAATGAATGAAAGACGAGTAACAAATTCACTCCAGCATGAAACTTCAGTTTCATTCTATCAGTTTAAATTTATTTTACTTTTTTTTTTCCTCAGTAAATGGGGGTGGGGAGAGTAGGGAGAGAAGGCAGTGAGGCTGGAAATAGAAGATGTGATCTTAAAGTGATCCCTCCTTTCTTCTTACAACTTTTTGGACTGTGGAGGCAAAAAGCTAGATTGCTTAGTATATGATCATTTTATATGTTCTTCTTTTATTCTGCTGAATCCCCTATCAAAATGCTGTCATATTTGTTAACTTTAATAACGTGGTTTCTTTAACATATGGGTATGTGTTCTGACTGCACTGTCTGCAGACTGCATATTCATGGTGACCTTTCTCTCCCAAGCATTAAGACAAATGAGATAATCTGTTACTAGCACAACTTCCCAACAAATTTACCAACAGCCAGATTGGGTCCATGAATGCTTTACCTAAATATTAAAGCAAAAAAATTATATAACTAATCATTTTACATTCTTATCTAACCTTACAGTCTTTGCCCCCTTAAAATAAGTAAATGCAAATGGCTAAAATTTAGCATTCATATATGCATCTAGAGAAAGAAGCCTACATCTAAAACGTTGTGCAATGTGCTGGGTTTGTGTAGTGAGGGAGGGGCTACAGGGGTGGCTCCTGTGAGAAGCTGCTAGAAGCTTCCCTGGTTCCCCCCGGGCCCACCTCTGGCCAAGGCCGAGCCCATCAGCAACAGTGGTTGCACCTCTGTGATAGCATATTTAAGAAGGGGGGAAAAAAACCCACTCCTGAGAGGGTGTGAGAGTAAGATGGAGGAGGAAGAAGAAGAAGAGGAGGAGGAGCCGCTGCCGCCACTGCTACAGTAAAGAGAGCAGGAGAGGAAGAAGAAGATGGCAGAAGAAGAGGAGCTCCAGTGAGGAGAGGAGTGGGATGTGAGAGAAACAACCATGCAGACGCTGAGGTCAGTGAAGAAGGAGAGGGAGGAGGTGCTCCGGAGCAGAGATTCCCCTGCAGCCCATGGTGAGACGGCAGGCTGTCCCCCTGCAGCCCATGGAGGTTAACGGCAGAGCAGAGATTGCCCTGCAGCCCGTGGAGGACCCCACGCTGGAGCAGGTGGCTGGGCCCAGAAAAGGCTGCGACTCTGCGGTGGAGCCCACGCTGGAGCAGCTTCTGGAGGACTGCAGTGCGTGGAAAGGACTTCAATTGGAGAAAATCATGGGGGGCGCTGACCCCCATGAGAGGAACCCCGCGCTGGAGCAGGGAAAGAGTGTGAGGAGCCCTCCCCCTGGGGAAGGAGCGGCAGAGACAGCGTGTGACGAACTGACCACAACCCCCATTCCCGCCCCCTGCGCCGCTGGGGAGGAGGAGGTAGAGGTATCGGGAGCAAAGCTGAGCCCGGGAAGTAAGGAGGGGCGGGGGGAAGGTGCCTTTCTAAGGTACGGTTCTATTTCTCATCATTCTACTTTAATTTGCGAACAACCAAATCAGATTGGTTTATTTTTCCCCAAAATCGAGTCTGTTTTGCCTGTGACCACAAGTGGTGAGTGATCCCTCCCCGGCCTTGTCTCGACCCACGAGCTTTTTGCTGTATTTTCTCCTCCCCATCCTACCTGGGGCGGAGGAGTGAGTGAGTGGCTGCGTGGTGCTTTGTTGCCGGCTGAGCTTAAACCACAACAAACGTGTAGAATGAAGATCTTGTGTACTTCAGCAGGAATGCAGCCCAGATTGTTGCTCATCACAGGAAATATTACATCATACTATTTCAAAAGTACATGCCTGACTTGAAAAGGCTGCCACTTTACGTGGAGAAGACAGTAAAGCCATACAAGAAAATGGTGTATGGCTGAGGGAGGAAGCAACCGAAAAAATGAATTAGAAAAGCTGGTATCTGATAATGAAATCTTCCCTTGGTAAAAGTTTAGTGGCGTTTCTGCAGTAGCTATTTTCAGGCTCCACAGGGAGATATAAATAATAAGGCCCAAGCTGATAGTAAAATGAGGGATTTCTCTAGCTGCTGGTCACTTAAGAAATGCTGCTCCCAACTTGCATGCTGTTCTCACAGTGCTTTATAGCAGTAGCTGGCAACAAAAGGTATCAGTTGTTGATGAGTTCAGAATGAATAATTCAGCTGTCAACAACTGCTATTTAGATAAAGTACACAAATAAGAAAATTATTGTAAAAGTACATGAACAATTATGGTACATGAACAATTACTGCTGTGTGTGCATAAGCAATCATCTGTGCAAATAATAAAGGCACCTCATCTCATAGTAATGGGTTTATTGATAAAAATTAGTCTACAGGAGGCCCTGACAAAGAAAAATATTACGTGAGGCAGCTTTAATCCATTTATAATGGTAGAAATTGCAATTATAGGAGGAGATGGTGGTATGGCCTGTCATTAACAATTCCAAGCACTTCCCATCAACAAACCTGTTTTCAATAGTTTATAAGTTTGTCAAACTAGTCATAACATCTTTCATATCACATCTCCATCGGTGGCTGGATTATGAAAAATACTAACCGAAATACCTTGGCCACTTTCTAGAAAAAGGCTAAGGCTTTCACTGAAAACTCAACAGGATTTTTATGCTAGAGTGAGGCATAATGACTCTCAGATAGCCTTTGTGTTAGAGAAGTCTATATCCCTTTTCCCCTGAAAATTTATTAGCAGAATTTATTACCATCAATTTACAAGTAAATTTCCCAGCTGCTTAACAGAGAGACAGTAAATTAGATTCTGTCTGCAACAGGCATGATCCAGCCTGTGCAAATGCATGACTTGCCATCCAACCACATGAACTAAGAAAAAGGGCTGGTCAGCGGTCTCATCTGAAGTTCAGACCCTACAGAAAGATCTGATCATTTGAATGTAGGGAGTACGGAGGCTGGTTATTCAAGGCTTAGAATAGCAATAGATTAGAGCAAGTAGTCTGGATAACAAGAAAAAGGAAAACAAACTAAGTTTGGCATGCGTATGCTGAGTCTAGGTCTGGGGAAGGAAATTAGATCTGAGATACTAGAAGGGCCATAAGGGAGAAAGAGGTAGGAAATGAACTGACAAGAGGAAGCAGCGGTAGGTTTTGAATTGTGGGGTGCTGTGAATGAGAAATACTGTGATAGCACACAAGAAATTGAAAAGACAAGGATCAGAAAGACAGACTAGTTAGGCAGGTGTACCAGGAGAAATACATCTAGCAGTGAGAAAAGACCAAAGTGAACCTAAGCAGTATGTAAAAGGAGCTAATGCATAAATTTGGATAAGAGAAATCAGAAAGGAAATTAGAACAGGATCTGGGGGGAATGAGAATGATAAGTCAGCATGTAAGTCATCTCTGAGGAGAGCAAAGAAAAAAAGTTAGGGCCACAGAACCACAGAATGGGTGAGGTTGGAAGGAACCTCTGGAGGTCATCTTGTCCAACCCCCCTGCTCAAGGAGGGCTACCTAGAGACACTTGCCCAGGACCATATCCAGATGGCTTTGAATAGAGGCTCCACCACCTCTCTAGGCAACCTGTGCTTAGTCACTCTCACAGTAAAAAAAGTGTTTCCTGATGTTGAAAGGGAACCTTCCATGTTTCAGTTTGTGATCATTGCCTCTTGTCCTGTCACTGGGCAGCACTGAAAAGAGCCTGGCTCTGTCTTCTTTACAGCCTTTATTCCGGTATTTGTACACCCTGATAAGATGCTCCCTGAGCCTTCTCTTCTTCAGGCTGAACAGTCCCAGCTCTCTCAGCCTTTCCTCCGATGTGACATGCTCCACTCCCCTAATCTTCTTAGTAGCCCTTTGCTGGACTCTCTCCAGTATGTCCATGTCTCTTTTGCACTGGGGAGCCCAGAACTGAACACAGCACTCCAGGTGTTGCCTCACCAGTGACAAGGTAGAGAGGAAGGATCACCTCCCCTGACCTGCTGGCAAAACTCCTCCTAATGCAGCCCAGGATACCATAAGCCTTCTTTGCCACAAAGGCACATCATTGGCTCCTGTTCAACTTGGTGTCCACCATGACCCTCAGGGCCTTTTCTGCCAAGCTGCTTTCCAGCTGGGCGACCCCCAGCATACACTGGTGCATAGGGCTGTTGCTCCACAGGTGCAGGACTTCGCACTTCTCCTTGTTGAACTTCATGAGATTCCTGTCGGCCCATTTTTCCAGCCTGTCAAGGTCTCTCTAGATGGCAGCACAACCCTCTGGTGTATCAACCACTCCTCATAGTTTGGAGTCATCTTGCAGACTTGTACACTCTGCCCCATCATCCAGATCATTAATGAAGATGTCAAACATCTTCATTAACCTGCCCCTAGGGTATGCTGCTCGTTACTGGCCTCTGACTGGAATATGTGCCACTGATCACCACCCTCTGTGTCCAGCCATTCAGCCAGGTTTCAATCCACTTGACCTGCCTTTGGTGAAGCCATGCTGACTTCTCCTGATTATTTTCTTGTCCTTAATGTGCCTAGAAATGGTTTCCAGAATCAGCTGCTCCATTACCTTCTTGGGAATCAAGGTGAGGCTGACCAGCCTGTAGTTTCCTGGTTATCCTTCCTTTCTTGAAGATGGGGATGACTTTTTCTTTCCTTCAGTCTTCAGGTACTTTTCCCAGTCACCATGACAGATCAAAGACTATCAAAAGTGGCCTTGCAATGGCATCAGCCAGATCTCTCAGCACTCGTGGGTGCATCCCATCAGGGCCCATGGATTTAGGTATGTCCAGTTTGCAGAAGTATTCTCTGACTTGATGATCCTCTTCCATCAAGGATACATTGTTGATTTTTTGAGCCCTTCCTGTCCCATCATGCCAGGCCCTTTGCTCATCAGCCCTGTCTATCACTCCTTCACAGGGCTGCTGGTAACTCTTTCCCTCTCATGTCATCCCTAGTTTAAAGCCCTCCTTACCAGGTTAGCCATCCTACTGGCAAAAATAACTTTGCAGCCCCTTAGTGAGGTGGATCTCATCTCTCCTAAGCAGAGATTAGGTGATCAGGTGGCCAAAAAGGAGTGGCTGGACAGCCAAGAGCAATAGAAATACAACACTGAAAGACTACAGGAGTAACAGAAGTACTTACTAGGCAAAAAAGACTTGGAGAATATGCCAGAGTTCAGAAGAGAGAAAATGAAGGTCAGGACAGTTTAAGAGAAAGTTTGTCCATCCAAGCCTACTTCCACCACCACACAGGCAGAAATCTGAAATTCTGAAGTCCTGCCATCCCTTTCTCATCAGTAAGTTTGTTCACAACTTCCTGATAAACTGTGCTTTTCCAGAATTGTTCAGGTAGGTTACAGTGGGGAAAAAAAAAGATTGTAGGCTTGGAACCCTTACGATTCCTTAGCTGTGTACATTATTACTAGCAATACCACATGAAAAGTTAGCTGGAGAACTTCAAGTTACTGACTTGTACTCTCATACCTTTGTGGTAATCCAGTCTGATTTGTTTATGGCCCATAATTCAGTGGCATTGACATCTAACAGTGAACCATGTCATAAGTGTTTGTGAGTCAATATTGAGACAATGTCAAACACTTCAGCAAAGAACTGTAAGATATTAAGTACCAGGTAACAAACCCTTGCACGGAGGTACAGTATAAGCACACCATCTTGCCCATATCTCTTAAAGGATGGTCTTATAGATAACATTTGAAACAAATGCCCTAATTCTGGTTTGTAAGGGAAACCCATAACACTCTACAAAAATAAAATCAGCACAAATGAAATAACAACTGTCCACATGATTTCTTTGTCAATTTCATTCTGCCTAAGTATATTGCCCCTTAATATTGCAACACTTACCAAAACTATTATAAACATCTTTATAATTATATTATCGTAAGTTATATTATTAAATTATATTAAACTATATTTTTATTCTATTAGATTATGCTTGTACTATTATAACATAGTGTGTCCAATGTGAGAACAGTGTCAAAGCTAGAGACTTAGGTGCACAAATCTCTGGGTGTTCAGAGGGTAATTGAGAAGGCTCTCTCCCAAGGTCCTAAATTGCAGAGATCCTAAGTTGTATGTAGAGGGTTAGAAAGATGACCACGGCCTCACCCTCATCAATGCATCATGCCCCACTGAAGTGTGTTTGAGATTGTGTTCTGACACAATAGGAGCTAAAAGTCGTAATCACTCCAGCTATTGGCAAAGTGCTGGGAAATAACCTTAGCCATCTGAGGAGACTCAGTTAGTATAAAATTATTTATTTTAATTGTAAATATGTTTGGAGCCACAGACTCTGAAAATTGTTTCAAAAAAGATATGGAGAAGAAGGATCCAAGGAACTTAATTTAAATGTATCACTGTTTCAGGGAATGTAATACTAAAGGCTCCTGCAAAGACATATGAGATAGATACAAAAATAAAAAATCACCGAGTTCCTAGGCTACATAAGATACACAGCTCATACCAGACTCTACTAAAAAAATGTTTTAAAAATGTGTTGTTTTTTCTTTTTTCTCAGGCTGTGCTTTCCTGGTCACATTAACATGTAATTAAAGGGTCACAGCTGAAGACATTTTGCACTGAAGGGGAAATCAGCATGTACCTAGAATATCCAAGACAGCCAGGTGCTGACAGATTGTTTAGAACATCTTTCCTCAGAATCTGTCTTAAAGATCAAGAGAACATTGGTTTTTTTGAGGCAGAAGCACCTCTAGCCATCTCCTAAAGAAGAGAACAAATGATAATTGATGTGTGCTGAAGAGCATGATGTGCAAGCAGAGTGATTTATTAGCAATTAAAACTAAGGCAGGAAAGCATCAACTTGATTGTTTTCCTACAGAGTTAGAAAGAAAACCCACCTAAAATATCAGAAACTGTTACTGATGGTCTCTAGTGGCCTGTAAGAATAAATGGTCATTTGGTATTTTGTAAACAGCATTCCAAATTAAATTGCATGAATGCAGAAAACAGCAGTTATATAACTGATCAAATGCTGATCATTTAAAGACTTTATTTCATTGCTGAATAGCCCAGCTTGTGATGGGACTTAGAATAACACTTTCTCTGTTTCTCCAGAAAGGCTGGAAAAGCAGTAACAGGCTTATAATGAAAACAATTCAGATCCAAACAACAGGAGGAGAACTGCAAAAACTCAGTAGTCTTTAAAAGGAAAAATAAAAACATACTTTTTTTCCAAAACAACAAAAACTTAAACTTTTTTAGGAATGACAGCTTTCAGGTGTAGAATACGAATGCATAAATAGTGTCACACCAAGCTTCCAGCTCCCTAAAGTCATGGAACTGAACTAAATTCCTGCTCTTTGATTACACACACTTGGTTTAATTAGAAAGGACAATGAAATTATTACTTCAGCCCTACAAAACTGTTTTATCAGAAGTAGCCACTCTTTCTCCCACATCACCTCCTCCTTCTACCTTCCTATTTTGTACAGCACCCTTCAAAATCCATTTGACACTACAAAAACATCACAAACACTGTCTCTCCTGAACTTCTGTTGAAACTGCTTGCCCAGTAGACCCAAGTGCAGATGCAGCAAATGCTGGTAGACAACGTTCTTTTGCTAGAAGTTTCACACATACTCCAGTGACATATATTTAGAAAGCATAGCTCTCTTCCAGTAGGGCACAGTTGAACAGACTTAGGTTGGGAAAGAAACATTGAAAAGACACGTAGACTTTTTACGTCCTCCAAGCCAAAAAAAATAATTCCACAAAAACTTCATACTGCATAGGCTGAGGAGCTGTGGCAAGGATTGTCAACAACCTCATACATCCCATTAAATGTGACAACACTATACGTTTTTCTAGACTTCACTACCACAATTGCACTTAATTTCTGGGCTAAGGTTCACAGCCCTTGGAGGATGCATGAGATCCTTCTACTGTGTCTGCTACAGTGTGTTCAGGAAAAGGGGGCTACATGTTCAGTCATCCCAGATCCACTCCAGGCCACTGTAACTCCAAAAGTCATTCATCACAATTTTGACCACACACCATAAAGCAACAGAAATTAGTAACATATGTTTATGTCACTTTAAGTTCCCATCAGGTATGATTGTCTGTGTACAAATGGATATAAGGCATAACAGATGGGGAAAGATGCAGTGCTCAGTGTAAAACAGTGGCAATACAGAACAGCTAAATTGCTGCCCAAAAGGACAAGCCTGTTTCCTGTCCCTCATCACCTGCTGCAGGACAGCCTTTCTCTGTGGCTGTTAGCTGCCTGATTAGCCCAGCTGTAATGTGAAAGTTTAGCCTAAAGGTGCAGTTGCACAAGCAGCTGAGCTCATCTAACAGCGCACTGCTGCTGGGAAAGCGCAGTTCTTACTCCCTTCGTGTCCTTCCTCCTTCTTTCCTCCAGCCACGCCTTGAGCTGTCCTGCACATCTTGTAGCAGCCCTGGTGTGTGCTGGATCCGTCACTGGGATGACTAAATCCACCAACCCAACAGTAAAAGGACCTCAGAATCACTGGGGTTGATCTTGAATTACTAGATCACTTATCACTGGAGCTCAGTCTTGGAAATGCATGGTAAGGAAAGGTGAAAATGGGTATTTTTTTTTTTAACAGCAGTGAATTTTTTTTATGTTAAGTTTAACTTATTTTAAACTTATTTTATGATGATCTTAACTATACATTCCTCAGAAGTCAGAGATGTTTTCTGAAACTCTTGCTGTTGGCCCTTGGGTTTTCTACTTTCTACCGTACAGTTTGAATATATTACTTGAGTATTTAATCCAAGTCTGAAGTTTGCTGCATGCATGGCAATCTTGCCTCTTCTTCCTTGTTTTAGTATGTTGATATTTGTTTCATTTCTAAATAATCAAATTCTGCAAACACATGTATCTTGATGTTTCACGTATGGCCTTTGCACAAGGGTCTTCTGGCTGACCTTTTTACCTCCAGTAACAAATCGTGTTTTGCTCTGAACGTTCATTTGCACTTTAGATTAGCTCAGCCTTCATTTTCATTAAATACAAACAACACCCAACTTTTTTTGCCTCTTTTAGAACTAAAAATCCATGGTTTTGTCAGTTCACAAAGGTTTTTTTCCCCCCATTGTCCTAGAATTACATCTCACCGATCAACAGGCTTTTCACTGTTTTGTGCCACATACTCATGTAAGTGCAACCACATCACATTATCTTCGAGTAGCAGGTCCTTGTTATTTTCGATAATATATGGCAGAAGTCTCTCCAAAATCTTACATTATTCCACACTGCTGAATTTATCCCATTTTAGAGCTTCTGTACTCAGTCTGACTGGTTAACTATTGATTGTGTTGTTCCTCTGCCTGCTGCTGCACCGGTGACTCTTCAACCATGTATTAAAAGAAACATTCAGAAGCCTCCTCCTCGCAGCCAGCAAGTAGTAAACTGCCAGTCAGTTATATATTCATATCCATGTTACCACCCATTCATAGGGCTTTCGCGTACACTTAACTTTCTTGCACCATATCGCTTTGGGCGTCACCCATTACTGTAACTTCTGTCCTTTGTGAAGTCTGGATTTGAACCATACACTTCATGCAATTACATTTTGCTGTATTGAACACTCCCTGAAAGGAAGCACAAGAGGTCACAGAAGAAAGAATTGCTCAGTCCTGGCTCACTTCAAATCACTATCATTTTGAGATATTTCTTGCTGTATGTATCGGCACTAGAAAAAGTCAAATGCAGCTAAGGTCTGGAGATGATTTGGATTCAGAATACGAGAGCAGAGAAACCTTTAGGATAATTGCATCACCAAATACTGTTGCTTCTAGGCAGCTAAATGAAAATTTTTTAGATCTGTGGGATTTGTATAAAGTAAAATGGAATTCAGTAGCCCCAGAAATCAGTTTTCAAGTGAAATAGTACAATTACTCCACATTTTATTAACTTGTGGCTTTTTATGTCTTTCCCTTACTGTAATGAGAGTTGTACACTTTATTCAGCACAATCAATAACAAATTAACTTCTTAAATCCTAATAAAATTTTGTGGCTATTGCAGTTACTATATTGGATAGAAAGTCAGTGGAAAAACTAATCTCACCAGAAGACTGGAGGAAAAAAAAGTCTGTTTTTTCTTGATACTAGTTAGATAGGTGCTATAGAAAGCCCTAACTCAAACATTTACTGTGTCTGATCATTCCTCAGCTTTGCATATCTTGAAGGCACAGGTATCTGATTGTAAGTGCTAACAGCACTTATTCAAGACATATGGTTCAGATAAGAATAATCAATGGCTTCATAAAGAAAAAGAAAACTTCAACCAGTGGTATCAATGCTCCTTCAGCAGGTTTAGGGTGTAATAACATTAAAAGTATTGTAGCAGTCTCACTTTTTCATTTTTATTTGTCCCACATATCCGATTTAAAATGTTTAATAACTTTAAAATGTTTCTCTTAGAATTAAAGAGAAACAAAGAATGATATGGGACTCATTACCTGGGTCTAGGATTGAACAGTTTGGGTTCAGTTCTGAGGTGTCACAAATCTCGTGTGCTTTAAAGAAGTCACTTAATCTGTGTCTGCAATGCTCCATTATTTAGACTATGTGCCTTTCAATCTACTAATTGACTAATATTATGGGACAATGATCTCAGTTATCTCATCTAAATACAAACAATAAATATCTCAATACACATACTAAACAAAAATGTTTTAATGTTTAAGACCCTCTACTGATCTGCAAGCAACAGCCAGCAACAAATAGTCAGCATAAATCTACAACACTGGTGGATTTATAAGAATTTATAATGTCTAAGATGCAAATTATAAGATGGTTTGGAGTTGAAATTCTGTATTTAATGTAAACGTAATTCCCATTTAATAATGAGTACAAGACTGACTGCCTCAGAAGGGTGACAAGCAATTATTTCCCAGATGCAGAACAATTTTGTCTCAACTCAAACAAGAAAGCATCACATTATATATAGACACGTCACTTCAATTTTTTCAAATTCTTTCCTCTTGCTGAGGTAACAGGGCTCCTCTGCCCTGTAAGTAATGGCAGAGATAATTTTACTTAATAATTTTTGGTGGTGCCACAGACCAAAGCAAAGAAAACGACACAAAAGTGAATAGTAACCTTTACTACAAGAAAGATGAAACTGAAAAGCAAACAAGTGTGGATTTTTATCCTCACTTGGGAAGGGAAGAGAAGGATAAGAAAGCTCAATTAAAATGCATACAATATACTTAGGTTACTAATAAACTTTCCATTTGAAAAGCAAGTTTCACCTAAATGTCGTGAAAATGAGGATTTTTAAAGTGACTTTTTATGAAATATTCCTGAACTTTACAATTGTAGTTTTTTCTTCTGTCACACAGAGGTATATGAAATCTGTTAATGGACAGATTCAAACCACTGACACAAAATTGGAAGTCAGTGTCCTGATTACTTAATTCACCAGCCTAATTTTTCCAGTTTAATTTCTGACACAAAAGTATTTCCCCATTTCACTTTATCTATGAACTTCTTCATTTAAATATTTGTAAAAATACAGTTGGACAATTGATTTTTCCTAATTGAGAAATTTTATGTACTTATATGTTCCTGTCAAGGTTTTCTCCAAACTAAAGGCCTGATTTATACCTGTGTGTTTTTCATTTAATTAATGGATAGTCATGATTTGTCTGTGAGATGTTAAATGACTTAATAAATGCAACCTGAAGTTACATAGATTATATATCAACCACAGACTGAGACTATTCATAATCATGATTTTAAGAACATATAAAGTTCTCATGAGATTATTACTAATTACTTGAAATCCAAGGTTATCATCCATTGCTATATAATACAGTAGCATATGTTTCTGTTAATGTAAGAGTTTCAAACCACAAATTCATTGAATAAACATAATATTTCACTATGAGCAAGACTCAATTATTCTGTAAAGGTCTACTGAATCTTTCTTATTTTAAAAGCATATCTAATGGGGATATGGTTTATAGTCTCTTCTTAAAGTAAAAGCAGATTAAACTAAAATCACTTAAAAATTACTCTTGAAGAACAGATGACTTCAATTCAGATGTGAAGTGTCTTGCAATTTGTGTACTATAAATTGAAAATTGATTTTAAGACTTCCCTGTGTGTTAAGGCTTACAACTTAAAATCAAGGGGAAAAAAAAATACTAACCATTGTTATTGTCACAAAGGGATTTCAGATTATGAAGTTACTGTTTATATTTATTTGATTGCTTCTTTAACACCAAACACTAGTAGTCCTGTTTTGGTACACATAACATTTTTCAGCAAATTTTAATCTGCCTGTGTGTCCACATGTGTACAGATTAAATATATAGTATTGGAATTCAGAAACATATATAGGACTGCAGTCATAAAGGAGAGTAACACTTAGGCCACATCTGACATCAGAGGGTACCAAATGGCTATTTTTAAAAATAGAGCTGATAGTCATTGGAGCAAATTCAGGAACAGGCTGAGATTATATATGGCAGAGAAGTAAGAGTTTGGACTGAATTTGAAAGGGACAACATGTGTGGTGTATGTCTGGGAATCAAGTGGTTATGTTTAGAAATGGGGCTCTCACTAAAGCTTGAGCTGAGGTTAGAGCTGACGAGCATGAGCACTGGAGGGACAAACAATCAGGGATTAGGAGTGAATCTAGAGGGGAACAGTAGCTGGGGGCTGCTGGCACTAAAACCCTCACTAAGATGGGCCCCAGGGTACACCTGTAGGGATGTGTTGCAGGGAGAGGGAGAGGGAGAGAAGCTCCAGGGGCAAAGTCATGAATCTGTAGGCATGAAGTTTAACAGCTCACTGGGATCACCAAATGAAGTTATGGTTTAATCATGAAAAGTCAAAAAAATAGCTAAAGCTGAATAAGGTGAAAAGGAGTACAGGAACCATCAGACTGCATAAACTACCTTCACTCTGGAGACTAAAGAGGGTTGCTCAGCAAAGCCATGGTTAGGGACAAAGTTGAGGTTACAGTGGCACTGACTGAAAGGTGGGATAGAGCAGGTACCAGGATACGTTTTAACAGTGGCATTAGTTCAGGCCAGGTGCCTGCATTCATATTTGTTGCTCAAATTTGATTTGCTGCTGTGTTAAAATCAATGGTAAATTTAGAAGAGACAGGAGCTGATGCTCTAGGAATAGAGCCTAGGAACAGTATCAAAATAGGCAACCTGGGTGTTTCCACTGCTGAGGATAGAGGGGGCTGGGTCCAGGTGGACAGGGGATAGTAAAATCAGGGTGTGCCTGGGCCTGACGGGCTATGTTGCAGGCTGGCCACCTCAGTGGTCGCCTAAGCATTAACCTATTCTTTGACCAGATCTTCAGCTAAGATTAGGATTGAGTACAGAGTAAAGCAGAAATACTAGTTTAATTTTCTATACAGTGCTTCAGTGTTCCCCTGATCCAAGACCTTCATGTCAGAGTAGAAAGGCCTATACCTGTCCCATATGGAGCAGCTCAGCACGTTTAGACACTGTTCTCTCATCCTTTGCAACCTACCTGTAAATATTGGTTAAAGGTGCTGCAACATTTTATCTGAAAATAACTTCCAGTGGCAAATGACTGATTCAGCTTGATATGATTCTGTCCCAGTGTAATTACAGGCAAGAGGTTCAAGTGCTTCCTTCAAGTCTGCTGTGACAATATTAGCTCAAATGTCAAACACAAGGATGAACAAAATAATCAGGAATAGCTAAAGATTTGATCTACTAAAGCTGCTACTTCTACTGTAGCAGCTGCTCAGCTTTCTCCAGAATATCACTAGTTATGTCATTCTCCAACCACCCACTGTTCCCTGTGTAACAAATCACAGGAAGCAGAACACCTGCAAATTTATACTAGCACCTTGATATTAATGCCTTGGCACCTGCCATTAAATAAGTCTATAAAACTAAGATTTCCCCTTTTTTTCCCCCTTCTCCATGGACATAGATATGTGCATGTGGTTGTGTTTTTGATTGTCTCTGGTTTGCATTTGAATTTTCCTTCTAAGCGCTTCTCATCAACACCTATCTAATATTTGCAAGCAAGAGAACAGAATGAGACGTTTTTGTCACGCCACATTTATTATTGCTGACACTAACATAACCCCACTGATATGACATACAAATTACTCCTCTGTAAGAGAATCAAACCCTTTATTCTTTACACCTTAATAAAGGATAAAGTATCAAAACAGTAAGTATTAATGGTCAAAAGTGATTAACAAAATTGTTAATTTTTTAAATGCAGGTCATCAAATCCCAGCATATGTTTTTCTTCAGCTTATGTGTTGCCAGGCTGGGTTGCATCCCTAATGACGTTTTGTACAGACAGCAAGAAAGTCCAACTACTGAGTAGAAATCTCTTTTTTGTGTCTAGCCAACAGCTGGTAAGCATTGGAGAAGAAAATTATTTCCAGCTATAGTTGACAAACGTGCTTAATTTTTTTAAAAGGACTTCAAAATCTAAGAAGGCAGTATTAGAAGGGTGTCCCATTGCAGTATATACATGAGCAACCAAGGGGGCACTAACAGATGTACGCTTGAGAACATGAACCGATCTTTGCTGACACAAGTCAATGCACTTACGAGTTGTCCTGCTCCAAAATGGAAAGTTTCTCCACAAGAATGAAAACAATTCATTTGTTTAACACTTTACATGTAGACGCACTTTCCAGTGGCTCTTAGGGGCATTCAGTTAACAGAGGAGATGTGTTACAGCTTAGAGCACTCGAGAAACCTGATTACGTTTTGCTAGTGCCCAACTCTACATACTCTCCTTTAATGTAATTTTAACACAGTCCAAACCTTTCCTGGATCTCAAATGGTTGCCACAAAGGTAGAAACAATGGTGCTAACTTTCATCATAGGTAACTCGTTCTTCCCTTTCCTATATCTAGTCTCCATTGTGGAACATTTAATTGCGTGGTGTGGAACACCACAAGATCGCTGCCGCTGTGACGGAGAAGCGGGGTAGAAAACAAGTATCAGCTTTCAGGATAAGTTCCTGAATATTTATACATGATTTGTGGTTTGGCTTCTGTTTGGAGATGACAGTGAACATCAACTGAGAAAAATCTATGCAATGACCCACAAGGAGATCTGATCCCACAAATTTTTTGAAAGATAAGCTGTTAGCTACTACAAATAATTTGTATCCATTACCTTGATAACTCACCAGTGGTTCAGAAGTGTTTGGTTTATTCCTAGCTGTTCCTTTTTTTTTCCCCCTTTGGTGTTTTCTTTGCTGCCAAACCTGTTGTATTTGATTACTGCTGGCCAATTAATGTTACTATTCCTTTTACAGTGTGATCCTCATATCCTCATTTGAATGTTATTGTGATACTTAATTTGCTGCTCTCTTGCCATATGTCAAAAAAATAAAATGATGCTCGCACTATCATCTTCTCACTATACGTGTGTACTAAACAGTTTCTAAAGCCACAACCAGACCTGCACACAAAACTTTTTAAAAGCAAGACCTTTGCCAGCCACCATCTTAGATATCATTCCAGCTCCCATCTAGACCAAATTAGTCGCTCAATACAGGAGATAGATACACATCTATGCTTGCAGGTTGTTCCTTGCTTGCAGTTAATGTAGTAAAAAATAGTCAAAATTCTCTTCCTTTATTTAATAATTCATAATGGCTACACTCATTTGCAATAAAATCACAAACCCTTAGGGTAAATTAAATATTCGTGCAGTTGGAAGCTATAATTAACTTTTTAGGTCGCAAAAGGGTTTTCCCTTGTTTTTCCTTATCTGTGTTGTGGACCTAACCCCTGGGGGGCCATGTCTGGCAGCCACCACACAGACAGTTTGTCCACTCAGGCAATCTGTCAGTCAAGCTTCAGTCATCTGATTTCCAGTCCTTTCCTAACTACGTTCCTACTCCATAGCTGCCCAACAGCCAAAACATCGTGGCAACGACACACAATCTTGAAATCCACCTTGTCATCTCATGCTAGAAAAGCAAATTCTAACATTTCCTTTCAAGCAATTTGTTTCTACAGTAGACTGTACTGAATTTAAGAAAATGTATACAGGATTGCATGGCCAATAATCACATATTAAATAGCATTGATTTTAACTTACTCATTTTCTTCTTAAAACATTACTCAGCCTGAAGTAATTTGCTGATTTTTTTACACCGAGACATAGAGGTTTGGTGCAGAAGTAGGAGGATAGTAGGAATTTCACACAGCATGAAATTAGAAAATTTTGTTGAGAAACCTGTGTAACTGAAATTCTTTGTGAATCACGGTGTTTTTCTGAAGTTCAAAAGGGCCTTTAATGCTAAACTGATATTTTTAAGTCAGTTTCCTAGCTTATGCTTTAGGATTTCTGTGTTAATCAAGCTATAAATTGCTAAAAGTAAAAGATTATCTGAGCAAACAGGAAAAAATAAAAGTTCAATTACAGGTTGAACATCCATACAACCAGATAAAGCTGATATTTAGAATTATTAGTTCAGGGAAAAAATCTACAAAGAAAAAAATAAGTTTCTGTAAAGTAAGCTTTAAGCATAGCAATAAAGAAACATGTTAAACACTTTACTGTGGAATTTCAAATGTACCTTTCATAGGAACAATTTCCAAAGCATCTTGAGATAAAATGACAAAACAATTAATCAGTGAATATTTGATAATTTTTAGTTAATAATCTGTGTCTGACTATATAGTCAATTACTTTATGTGGACATCAACATACTTTTGTGGAGGAAAATAAATTGCTACTCTTTTTTACAACAATCTGCACTTTATAAAAATTGAGCCTAAGGAAATTGTTCTTATGGAACTTACAAAACAATAGAAATTACTAAAATTGCTCATTAAAAAAATTAAATGTCTGAAAATTGAGGAAAATGTATCCTCCTTCCTAATACTTGCCATTTCATTTTTGAAGTGGAGGATATTTGCTTGCAATAAGTGTCAGTGCAAATTTTGAGTAAATATTTCCCCTAATTATTTGGACTTTTTAAGTTAGCCTGATTTATTTGCAGCTTCTTTCCACTCAAAAGTGCAAGCAAGAAGTTGCTAGCTGAAATATATTTCAAAACAATGGATTTTAAACCAATGCTGTAGACTCTTGATTTAGAACCGTCCCAAGCTGGAAACAGAAATGTGCATAATCTTTCCAATCAAACAGGCTTAAATTTCATATATCTAAAAAGTTTCAAATGAATTGTTTACAAGAAGGAGTTATTTGCAGAAATTACATTGAGAAGAAAGCTGAATAATATTATTAGAACAATATCTTTGCAAATACAATTTGCAAACAGAAAATGAGGCAAAACATTCAGTATGAATAATTCATTACATTCTTCTGAAAATTCAGTTTTAAAATTAACTTATACATCAACACTTTTTATATTTTTGAGGGACTGGGTAGAGCATAATCTTTCTGCTTATGAAAGTTTGCAAGCAAACTACAAAGAATATCTATGTACACAAAAAGACTCCACCAAAACCCAAGCCTCAGAAAGTTTAAGATCAGCTTCAGCTACATTCTGTAAGAATACACATTTCACAGACATTTTCTTGTCTAAATGTCAGCAGTATACACACTTGTTAGACAAACTGTCAACAACCGAAGAGGGTTTGCTATGGCTGAATGTCATCTGCAAGTTGTTAGGAGTCTAATCTCACCATCTGACAAATGTTAATGGTTTAGCAAGGCAGCAGATCCATTCAAGGAAGAAATGTTCCCTATGAACAGAGAAAGCGCAAATGAGACCCTACAGTAATAACTGTTAATATGACTTGCTTATGCAACAGCAATTTCAATCAGTCTTTATAAATCCATGTCTGATGCAGACATTTACATTTTCTTTATTTTGCATATCCACCTGTATGAAGACTCCTCAATCATTCATATTCATGTGCACTGAAGAAATAAAGCTTAAAAAAAAACAACCCCGTGATAGTTCCTGAGCTAGAGAAATTAAATCAATTGTTTTGCTTTTCAACTCTATTTCACAACTTCAGGTAAACAGGAATAAATGACAATTGCGGTCCACTGAAGAGTGAAGCAGGCAAAAGCACTGCTTTTCACAGCTCCCAAAATCCCTTGTTATTTTTCTGAAGATGTCTCAGTAGTTCTGTAACACACTGGTGGCTTACTTTTCTTCTTCATAGAGCTTGTTTTTAAATGAAGGGGCCTTTCTTACCAACTTAATGTATAAACTCAAACCTGAATGGACGACGATGATGACGACAACGATTATTATTATTATTATTATTATTATTATTGCAAGATGGATGAATTACCTGGGGAGAAGGAAGAAAGGATGGAGGAGAAAGGGATTAGAATCATAGAATCATAGAATGGGTTGGGTTGGAAGGGACCTTAAAGATCATCTAGTTCCAACCCCTCTGCCACAGGCAGGGATACCTTCCAGTACATCAGGTTGCTCAAAGCCTCATCCAATCTGGCCTTGAACACTTCCAGGGAGGGGGCATCCACAACCTCTCTGGGCAACCTGTTCCAGTGTCTTGCCACCCTCACAGTAAAAAATTTCTTCCTAATATCTAATCTAAATCTACCTTCTTTCAGTTTAAAACCATTACTGCTCGTCCTATCACTACAATACCGGACAGTGTCCCTCCTTATCTTTTCTGTAGGCCCCCTTTAAGTTTGATGTGTAAGGAATTGTCATAGTTTAACCCCAGCCAGCAACCATGCAGCCTTTTGCTTACTCCTCCCCCTCCCAGTGAGATGGGAAAGAGAATCGGAAAAAAAGTAAAAATCATGGGTTGAGATAAGAACAGTTTAATAATTGAAATAAAATAAAATAAAATAAAATAATAACACTAGTAGTAATGAAAAGGAAGATATAAATGCTGATGCCCAGCCAGTCCCCAAGCAGTGATCCACCACTCCTGGCCAACTCCCCCCCGTTTATATACTGGGCATGACGTTCTATGGTATGGAATATCCCTTTGGCTGGTTCAGGTCAGCTGTCCTGGCTGTGCTCCCTCCCAGCTTCTTGTACACCTGCTTGCTGGCAGAGCATGGGAAACTGAAAAATCCTTAACTTAGGATAAGCACTACTTAGCAATAACTAAAACATCAGCGTGTTATCAACATTATTCTCATATAAGTCCAAAACACAGCACTGTACCAGCTACTAAGAAGAAAATTAACTCTATCCCAGCTGAAACCAGGACAGGAATGAATGCTGAGTCATCTCAGTATAGCAATAAAAGAAATTATGATAAATTGGTACACACTTTTAACAGCTGTGGTCAGAAGACACCAAGATCATAAAACTCTCTTTAATATGACAAAAATATATTTTTATCAGGAAGAGAAAGTCAGAGTAAACTTAGTCACACACAGTTTTATCCTTTAACTCTTTATAATTAATCTATAAGGATGTAGGTCACAGTCACAATTAGTTTAACTAGAAGAGGAAAAAAAAAATGCTATTCATTTTCTGTGGATTGACAATTTCAGAAATAATTATTTTAAACAGAACTTTGTTATAACTGTAATTCAATTTAAAAGATCCTATCCACTTAGAAGTTAAGGCTTTTACAGCTTTAGAGAGATATTTATATGCTTAAAATATCATAACCTTTGCTATTAAAATTTCTTCCTGCTACTAATCTTTTCCCATTTTCCTACCTCTGTGACTGATCCTGGTTTTTTCTTTGCTTTATTGCAATTTTATAGCTTAATTCAACCTCTTTAGTTTTTTTGCTATTGGCCATCTATCTCCTATAGTTTCTACCTTCACTTCTTGGGTCGCTGTGGCTTTTTTCTTCTTTTTAAATATCACTGGAGAAAAACAGACTATCAATAAACCCAAATTCTACCTATTTTTTTTTTACTATAGATATGTGGAGTTGAAGAGACACCTCACTTGAACAATCAGTAGCCTTTTGGTCCTGAATCCCTTTTTTGCCAATTTTAATTTCTTCTTTCTATAGTATTAAGTCATGTTATAGGCTCAGACTCATCCCAAGCAAAACTAAGCTATTTCTGTCAGCTGGGCAGAGGTCAGTAAAAACTTCCCATAGGAATTTTTCACTATACATTGTGATCACTATACCTGTGGACAAGATTACTGAAGTGTTGCAGAGGTGTTCTCTCAGACACACTTTTTTTTATATAACAGTTTAGTAGTTCCTTGAATTATTTTTCTAAATGGTCAAATTTGGAGGATGAGGAAAAGATTTCTTTAACAGAGCAAATGCCAATATTATCTTACAGAAGAGAATTGCTGCAACAAATGAAAGACTGAGAATAAAATCTAAACATTTTCATAATTAAATTTATAGGATTTATTCCTGATAACAATTTTTTTTAAGGAAGAAGAGAATATTCTAAAGTGCAAGCTTCATTGCATGCAAGTAACCATATACTGTGATCAGGAGTACTTTCAGACCTTTTTAAGTATTTCAAGATACTTTTCAGTGTCTCCAAATGTATCAAATTTGGCAAAAATAAATTCCCAAATCTTATTTCTAGTCCCAGCATCTTCCTAATGTTTTCCTACATTTTTTCCATGAATTTATTATCTTTATCTTCAGATAGTTTAGGATCCCTATTATTCTATTTTAAAAGCCATTTTAGAATTTCACTGCTCTGATAGTTAGACAACTTCTCCTAATCCTGAGCCATACAACCTTGCCACATTACTTTAATGCACTCACAAAAGTACTCATATCACCCCTCACTTTCAGTTTCCTAGGCTCAGATTAGGATAGGGATTCAGAAGTCTATTAATTGATGATAGAAAACAGTAGTAATGGAAATGTTATGGAATGCAAACACTCTCCACTGCAGAAGTCTCTTGGGAATGATAGCTGTTAGATTTCTCCACCAAATACTCACCTGGATGATATTTTGGATATATTCCAGTAATTAGCAAAAAACCTCACAAAAGCTCTGCTTGAAAAATGCTCTCTGATCAAGATATTTTGAACTGATTGAATTCATTTTAAGCAAGAGGACAGACAAACATGGAGTTATACATAAAGTTTAATTATTCGTATTTCTGTAAATGTATGTAAAAGGATATATTTTGATAAATTAAGTAAATTGTCTTTTGAGAATGACTACACTGAAAAGTTTAATCTTGAACTGGAGAGTTCAAGAGATTTGAAGGTAAAGAAGCACATAATTGTATTCAATATTAGAGCCTGTCTCCTAAGGAAAGGAAGGGGACTGGTATGCAAAGTGGGGCTACCTAGACAAATCACCTTTTTGAAAACAATAGTAAGAAGAAATAGAGGCTGTTGAAGACAGTGTCTGACAGCAAGGAAACTACAAACGGACAAAAGGCCATTCCAACTAGGTCTTTCCAAGAACAATTTTATTATTTTCTTCATGCAGGGAAGGAAAAAAGAACAAAGGAAAACAGTGGAACCATGCCACACTGACATATGGCCTGAATACAAGCTCAATAATTAACATCAATTTTCATTAAGAAGGTAAGATATAACAGTAATTATTCCCCTAATAGGAAATATGAAAAAAAAATGTCCACAGCGGAGGTGGAAATAATTTATACTCTACTCTTCAGGGAATGAGGCAGGGGAGAGGGAAAGAGGAACAGATAACCACTATTCCAAAACAAGGGTTGCTAAAAAAACAGCCTGTGGTATTACAAGAGAAACAGCTATGGATCTGTCTCTTCTGAAGGAGGTATCCAAGAAATGCAAAACAGCAAACATGACATTTATTCACAAAACCAGAAAAAAGAGGTGTAGACAACTACAGATCTCTGATTGAACTCAGATCTATGCACAGTCTTACAACAGTTTTTGAAGGAGACAGTAATCAAGGACATGGAGAAAAATGGAAAATGGTATGAAATACAACACTTTTTATCAAAGGTCAGACTTTACGATGTCAGACTAACCTAATATCTCTTCTTTGATAAGATAATTCACTTCTTAATCAAGAGAAATGCAGTAAATGTTATCTAGCTAGATTTAAGTAAATCATTTTGTTCAGTGCCTCAGGAGAATTTATCCTTTAAGGTGAGGAATGCAGGAATTAATGCAAAACCGGTGAGATGGTTCATTGGGTGTCCTTGGCAAGGTGCTGGCAGCCAGGGGCTGCAGGGGTGGCCTCTGTGAGGAGAGGCTGGAGCCACCCCCTGACAGATACAGCTGGTACCAGCCAGTTCCAGCTGGTTCACCTGGCTCCAACAGACCCACCGCAGGACACAGCTAAGCCCTCAGCCAAGCTGATGGCACCTGTGGGAAAACGTATTTAAGAAAGGGTAAAAACACTGCACAGCAGCTGTGAGAGAGAGAGGAGTGAGGAAAAAAACTATGAGAGAAACAGCCCTGCAGACACCATGGTCAGTGAAGAAGGAGGGGGAGGAGGTGCTCCAGGCACCTGAGCAGAGATTCCCTTGCAGCCCATGGAGAAGACCATGGTGTAGCAGGTTGCCCTCCTGCAGCCCATGGAGGACTATGGCGGAGCAGATATCCACCCTGCAGCCTGTGGAGGACCCCATGCTGCAGCAGGTGGACATGCTGTTATGACCCAGGCAGGACAGACCAGAGAGTCATAGAGGTTCTGAGATCCTCTCGGGCTAAATTAAGGTGAAACAACATCAAACGATCACTTTAAATGTTTTATTTGCGATAGGAAGAACCCAAAACTTTGGAAGGCGTAACGGTAGGCAGCGTGGGTTCTATTAAAACATTTATAAGAAGAAAGGAAAGAGAGGGAAAGGAAAAGGGGGAAAGAGAAAAGAGAGATCACCACCCTTGGATCCCACGTCGTCGTCAATGAGCGTCGCAATCCTCGGGCGACGGGCGCACGCCTGCCCCCTTGTGGTTGTGCCTTCTATAGTCTAGTCCCCGCCTCCTGGCGCACCAGGCATGCTTCCCGCCCCGCGACGGCTTGCGTAGCTCTTGGTCTTCTGCGCAGGCGCCTGTTGGGTGTGGTCGCGGAGGGTCTTTCGGGGGGTCGTGAGCCCCTTCCTCAAATCAACTCTGTGTGACCTCTGGCCATATGTGGTGTGTTACCATGCCAGGTCTGTCAGAACATGGGACTGCGCGCCCTCCGGCACGCCCCCCACGTCCCATGCCAACCGACATCTTGTCTGCCCTCCGTCACTGCTATGCTGACTGTACCTTAGTTTGCTGCAGTGTTTGAGACATCAACATACGTTAACTCTTTCAGTCTTTCATACATGGCCTGAGGGAAGCTGCAGCCCGTTGAAAGCCCTCACTAGAGCAGGTTTTCTGGTGGGAAGTGTGGCCCGTGGAGGACCCACACTGGAGCAGGGGAAAAGTGTAAGGAGGACGGTGCAGCAGAGAGGAGCTGTTAAGGATTCTGTTCCCCTTTTCCCTGTGCCACTTAGCGGGGGAGATAGAGGAATGGAGAATGAAGAAATGAAGTTGAGCCTGAGAAGAAGGGGGAGACGTACGGGGAAGGTGTTTTAGTTTTTGTCTTTTTTTCTCACCATCCTTCTCTGGTTTTATTGGCAATAAATTAAATTGATTTCTCCAAGTCCAGTCTGTTTTACCTGTGATGGTAATTGGTGAGCGAACTCCTTGTCTTTATCTCAACCCACAAGCTTTTCCATCTTATATTTTCCCCTTTCCTATTGAGGAGGCAGAATGAGAGAGTGGCTGGTGGGAGTCCGGCATCCTCCAGCCAAGCTCAACCCACCACAGATAGTAAATAAACTCGCTAAGTACAATCAATAATATTGAAAAGGCAGTTATTACAGAAATGGAGTTATGGGGGGGTCAACTTGCCCCCCCCCCCATTTTCACTAGTTACTTCCTTGCGGTGTGCACCTATGACATTTGTAGATAACAAAGACAGAATATACAGCCTCTGTTGAAGATATGGCTCAAATTTGATGGTCCTGCAGCCTAGAGTAATAGAATAGGAATGACACGTGGACACACAATTTAACAATGGCATTCTTAGGGACCAATGACAAGACATGCATCTTTTGGTTCTGTCACCTGATTTTCTGCTTTTTCTTGCTCCTCTCTGTGTTTCCTTTTTTCTCCGTGATTAATTTCCTTCCCCTTTATTCTACTGAGCAGAAAGATTCATGCTAGGGGAAAGCACTTTGTGGGAAGACCAGGTTTTCATCATTGAACAGAAAATCTGGGCTTCTATCTGAGTTGTCTTGATAGCAGTTGCTATGGTGATATTCAGGTTGCAACGGTGGCTCTGATTCTCCCTCATGATTTCTAGCTCCATAATAAAGGAGTTGTTATGTCTGTGAATGGTTTCTGATGAGCTTTCTTTTGGGAAACATTGTTAGGCCTTAAGCACTTCCTTTTCTCTTACCCATTTGTATGGATACCTTATGGCAGTCCCCACATTCAAGCTAAAAATCAAGGCATGAGGAAGAGGCACTTACTAATTCCTCTCAGATGATTGCTGTTGGTAGAATTGGCTGCAGTATTATCGAGGAAAAGGGGAAGTTCCAGACTAAGTGTGAGCAGTCTCCAAACTAAGCTTTGTTTTAATTCTCAGCTAACCCTGTGCTGTTTGCCATACACTGAAGTTCTACCTTGTAAGCAATGGTGGCTTTTACACTTCCCAGCCTGTCACTGCATATATAAAAAGGTATCTCAGTTTTCTAGTATTCAAGATATAACTTAATAAGAGACCAGATGACTATGTAGAACTTCAAAGCGGTTACTGTATCATCCCATATTAAGACTGCAACAAAGCAAAGAAAAAGATAGCTATTTCTATCCATTCCCATCAATACCCCATTGTCTTCCCACCCACTTTTAAGGTAAGCAGCAGACAAGGAAACTTCAGTGTTGGATTACGACTACTCCATTGTTCAAACGTGACAGCCTAACATACCACAGTACACTAAAGTAGTTCAATTGTACAAACAATAGCTCTTCCACCCATGCTAATGAGTGCAGGCCTGAGTTATTCTTGGACTAAAAAGAGAAGATAACAGACTTATTTTTGAATAACATATTTATCCTGCTTAGGAATCACATGAGTAAAAACAAGTTGTTAATGTTGTATTGCAGCAATGTTTCCAGCCTCATCTAAAACATGTTAAATGTCGGTTTATTACTTCCATTAGCCAGCCTCTCTCTGGAACAGCCAATAAGTAGAGCAACATATGTCATCAAGTATCTTCCCTGGCTAGCCTATACTTAAATACTTACGGAGACATATACTTTAAAACAGAACATGAGAAAGATAGACTCAACCTGTATCATACAGAGATTCAATACCAATGATGAGAAGAGAAAAATTAAAGAGCTATCAGGACTTAAAAGGAAACAGGATTTGAATTTGTTACTTTATATTCTTTGGGAGGCTGTAAGGGACTGAAAGAGTTAACGTCTGTCAATGTCTCAAACCTTGTAGCAACCAAGGTACAGCCTGCATAACAAAGAGGGAGGGACATTAGCAAGAAGTTGGCTGGCATGGTCACAGGGGGTGTGCCAGAGGGCGCGCAGTCCCCTGTTCTGGCAGAACCAGCCTGGTAACCCACCATACATGGCCAGAGGTCACACAAAGTTTATTTGAGGAGGGGGCTTGTAGCTCCTTGGAAAGTCCCTCAGACCACCATCCCAATAAGCCGTGCATGCTCAGTAGGTGAAGAACCATCTGGAATACTACCCTGTATGTCAAGAACTGTCTAGAAGGAACCCATATAAGTCTTCAGGAGGCGTGACTGTGGACGGGGATTTAGACTATAAAAGACACAATTGCAAAGAGCCAGGTTGCACGCGCCCGCCACCGAAGGACCACCATGCAGAGCAGAGATCATCGCTGGATCCAAGGGTGCTGATATCTTTCTTTCCTCTTTCTCTCCCCTTTTCTTGTCTCTCTCTTTTTCTCTTTCTGTTTTCTGACCTTATTCTGGGCACATAAGGGTAATATTGTTGCCTGTTTGTCGTGGCCAGTTTCTCAGGGTAATATCATTGTGAGCTTGTTGTGGTAATATTGTGAGTTTGTCGTGGTAATATTGTGGCGAGGAGTTTGTCATGGTTATACTGTTACAAGTTTTGCCAAGCCACTATCTGCTGTTTTCTGCCAAGTTTTAAGCAAGTTTTGAGTAAAGTTGTGATCTGGTTGAACCTCTAGAGTAATTGTCGTTGCTCCGGATTACCACACAGAGAATCAAAAGGTTAACCTCACCTTCACCCACCGAGTGGGACAGGACAGAGACACAGGAGCACATCTCAGAAATAGAGGGACAAGCCGACAAATAATAGAATAAAGATCATCAGGGAGTTCAGTGGCATCTGCACAAGCCATGTGTTAGCATTGCGTAGTTTTAATGGAGCTGAGTCAACTGAGATTTCTTATGCCACGGCTGTACCTTCCACATTTTTTAACAGAGGTAACTACCAAGAAATGGAGTTCAGTGGAAACAGAAATAGTTTGAGCTGTATTACAGCACAGCTCTACGTATCATATGATCTGCCAGGTATGAAAAGTTTAGGAGTAAGCACACCCTTGCGTTCCTCTCCCCTGTGACATTGCTTAGACAGGAGGCATGCTTCCATTTTGCCCCAATAAAAAGTATAATGTAAGTCAGCATAACCACACCCATTGTTCCCTACACTGTTATTCCCTCTGCCTAGTTATACTGCCAGAGACCCTGAGTAATAGCATCTACTTCTTTCTGAACTTTTCCAGAATCATTCTGATTTCCATCCCTATCATCTAATATATCTCAGTTCCCTCTATTAAGCATTGTCTATAAATTAAGTAAAAATACTGTCTCTCTGCCATCTTCTGATCATTCATTAAAATATTGACAAGTTTAAGTCCAAGGACCCTGCAGAATTCAGGTTAATAAATCTTTCCCTTTCGAGAAGGAACCACTAATAGCTACTCTCTAATATGATTTTCCAGTGGGTTTTCAACCATTTAATAATGTCACCTACAGCAGTCTTTGGAGACTACCATGTGAGGCAACATGAAAAGTCTTCCCAAATTCAAGATACAGGACACCTCTGTACATAAGGCCTGTTACAAGAGAAGAAAGAGTTACATGACATTACTTGTTCCTGGTGCTTACATATCCTTTAAATAAAGCTAGTCATATATTTTGTCTGGAAACTGAAACATCCGCTCTATAATTCATGATCTTTCTTTTCTTCTTTTTTAAATAGGTATTAACATTTGCCATTTTCTGAGGTTTTTGTTCTTAGTCTTATAGGTCCTCCATGTGTTCGCAAAGACAACGGTTTTTAAGAAAAATTAGATGTTTCCAAATCAACTGGACCTAATGAACTTCATCTTGGATTTTAAAGAACCAGCTGATCAGATCTAAGTACTCTCTAAACTGTATTTCCCTGGTCAAAACTAAAATTTTATTCCTGTTTTGTTAGTATGAGTTATAATAGTCTGATAGCTGACCTTTTCAGTGAAGATGAACAGAAACAAAAAATGGCATTATGCACTTCAGCTTTCACTCAATCATTTACTGATAGTCTTTTCGTTCTTCTGATTAACAAACCAGTACTGCCCTTGGTCTTCCCCGTACTATTAATGTATGTATAGAATGAATTATTGGATTTTTTGTGCCTCATCATGTAATTATGTAATAATGTTTCTCATTATATAATGAAATACAAGATTTCTTGTATGTCATTACATACCTTGGCTTTTCTGATTTTGCTCCTGTATTCTCATGTCATCTTTCCATATGCATCTTTAGTAACCCAAGCTGTTTTCCTCTTCCTGTATGGTTTTTTTGTGTGTGTTTAAGGTAAATGAGTTTGAGCAAGGTAAAAGACTCCATAAGTTAGTCATATTGGCCTCCTATCACACTGACTTGTCTTTCCCCAGCTTTGGTATTGCTCATACTTCTACCTTTATTTACAAGATAGCACTTTTCCTTTGTCACTCGGACTAGTTCTCCTAAGTCTTTTGTACTGATTCTCTGACTTTGTTGAAATCTTCCTTTCAAAAATTCATAATCTTACTGTAAAATTTGATCTTTTCAGCGTTCTCTCTCAAGCAATTACTTTGCTTCTTAATATTCTCAGTATTGATCTGAATCAAATCTGAAAGAACCCTCTACCATCCTGTTCATGCATCACTTGATTTCTCCAACTTCAGTATTAAATCTTCAGCAGGACACTCTAAATACATTTTGGACATTGCATGCCCTGCAGTACTCCCTTTGCAGTTACAGACTAGGAAGAAGTCCCACTAACCTCTAAGCTCTAAATTATTTTGTCCATTTCAAAATGTCTCTGTCTACCATGGCAGTCCATAGCAGATTTCTTCACTTTATTTCAGTAAAATTATTATTTGGCTGTATCCATTTCCAGTGGTCCCTCAATTAGTATATAGGCAGACGTGTTTGGTAACTGACCTGCTACTCTTCACTTTCTCTCTTCTTTTGTCCTGTTGTGAGTAACTCTCTCCTGCTGATTTTTGGCCCTTGTGCAGATGACTTGGTTTACCCTTCTTGTGCTTTTTTGTTGCTGTCCTCCATTGATCAGGTTTCAAGCTGTCCTCAACAGATTACAAAATCAGTGTACAAAAACACTTTTCCTCTTTTATGAGGTGCCAGCAACTCTTAAGATTTACTTTAGTGTTGAAGAGGCCCATTCCTCTTCCCAAGCCATGTGTTTTTTTCCAGGGTGCATCTGCCAGATGACCTGTGTTGTGGTTTAACCCCAGCTGGCAACTAAGCACCACACAGCTGCTCGCTCACTACCCCCCCAGCGGGATGGGGGAGAGAATCAGAAAGGTAAAAGTAAGAAAACTCATGGGTTGAGATAAGAACAGTTTAATAATTGAAATAAAATATAAATAATAACAAATTGTGATGGAAAGGAAAATAACAAAAAGAGAGAGAAATAAAACCCAAGAAAAACAAGTGATGCAAATGAAAAACAATTGCTCACCACCAACTGACCGGTGCCCAGCCAGTTCCTGAGCAGCGCCCCCCCCAGCCACCTTTTCCCCTAGTTTATATGCTGAGCATGATGTCATATGGTATGGAATATCCCTTTGGCCAGTTTGGGTCAGTTGTCCTGGCTGTGTCCCCTCCCAGCTTCTTGTGCCCCTCCAGCCTCGTCACTGGCAGGGCAGTATGAGAAGCTGAAAAGTCCTTGACTTTTAGTGTAAGCACTGCTCAGCAACAACTAAAACATCAGTGTTTTATCAATATTATTCTCATCCTAAATCCAAAACACAGTACTGTACCAGATACTAGGAAGAAAATTAACTCTATCCCAGCCAAAACCAGGACAAAAAAACCTGGGTGAGATCTTTATGCAAATCCTGGATGATTTCTCTGGCTGGTTAATTTCTTTATTCATGCATGTCTAAGCATGACCCAGATTGTCCTTTGCCTGTCTGCTTCTTTCTACAGCTCTCCCAACTGCTTCCTGAGTAATCCTACTGATAAGCAGACCTCTAAAATCCAGCTTAATTTCAAATAAGAATGAAACAATTCAGGGTGAAGGAAAAAGGGGAAAAGCTTTTTGGTAAATCATTTATTTTTGCTGGTTTATCTGCTGTTACTCTTTGTTTTTACTGTGGTTACACAATAAAATGCAAAAGATCAAGTTAGAAATGCCATATTTTGATTTGAAAATGTTTTTCAGTTTTTCAAACATCACTAGCTTTTGCTTTTGTTTTGCTCAGTAAGTAGATATGACTCCTACAAAGTGCTCTGATTTCAGTAGAAGAGTTTTGTGGTGGCTAACATTCTGACAAAGTTTTTCTGACTACATCTTGATACTACACATATTCCTCCTACACCTGCTGCTGAAATAAAATAGCAGCTCTGGGGAGGATTTCTTAATTGTATCTCTATTATTTTCTTGTTCTCACTTCTTTTTCTAATTCCAAATCATAGTCTCACATTAATCTGAATGCTCTTGAAAAGAGCTTGAAAATGAAAAATACATAATTGTTCTATCAATTAATTTTCTCCACTTAGGTAATTGTATAGCCTCCAGAATGATGATATGACAGGATCTTTCTAGTTCTACACAGTCATTAGAAAGGGAATTTAACCATAATCCCTGTCAACTTCAAGGTACCACTGAATAGAAATGTGGTCTTGTGTAAAACATGCCTTGGAACAAATTGGATGTGACAAGCAGGGAGGATCAGCAGATTACAGTTTTGAAATTGTAAGAAGAATGGTTATGCTATAACCCATGCTCGTTACGGACTTTCCCAGGACAATAGATGAGTCAAGTGTCATTTCCTGTTCTCTTCACTGTCTTTGTCCCATATAGGAAGCATTAAAAAAACAGTTTCTAACAATATCATGTCAAGCAAAACAGAATGTAATAATAGGAAACTCCCTTCTGCAGTTTGATTGGCTGGTCACTATACTCCTGCCTAATATATCAGTGAAGCTGTAAACAGGTAAAGAACTACAGTGCCAACTAATCACGTTATTGAACAGGTCAATGCGTCATGACACACTCATGTCCTGTTCACCTATTTTTCTCTTGCAGTATAAATGCTGAAACAGAAACTGAGAGAGACAGATATTTTCCTCTTTTGTCCTTAATTGTATCATAGCTAAAATTGTGTTTTAGCTTTCCTTCAGGTTCAGAACAGTTCATCTGTGATTTCTTTTCACGAATGAAACTGAACCAATGCAGCAAAACTAGGCATTACTTTTATTACCCTTTATGATTAGAAAATAAGCATGCTAGGTGTAGTTAATATTTCTGTCTTCATATAGTACATATAAATTTTAGGTATAAACAAAATAGCATTATGTATAGTACAATCTTTCCTATGCTGCTCTAAAGCAGAGGATTCTTCTTTAATCCGTGCTACATTATACAGTTGATTTAAGATACCTTTATTAGCTAATTAATTTTCCATTACTTTATCACTCCCAAAGGTCTGGTAGGGACTCTCCAAAAGACAAAGAAAACAAAGAGTTTCTTAACCTCTGAATTTCCATTGTTTTAAGCATGCACATAACTTCAATCATATGGCTGATGATTATTGTTGCCAAAGAATGTTAAAGGCAGGCTTGTGGATTGTATTTCATATGTAACAGAAAGTAAGGAACAATGAAAAGATACAACATGCCTTATTCAGAGATATAGGACTGTGATTCTCCAGTCATTAATGTAGATTTGTATATACATCATTGCTTGGAAGTAAGAATCTTACTCCGGTGAGATGACAGTACATGATGAGTTTTTTTCCCCAAATTAGCCAGGCCACACAATTGAATATTTATGTTTCATTTCTGTTGGAGAAGAACAAAAAGTACTTGATCCCACATAAAGTCTTCTGGGACAAAGTTACCACTTAAAACATTTTTTTAATAAATTTGAGTCAGGAGAGTGAATTTGTGCTGCTTCAATGTTGTGTCATGTGAAAAAAATGGGCTTTTGTCCCTACTAGGTATAGATTCCAAAACTCATGAGACAACCACAGAAATCTCTTCCAGATGTTAGACTACGAATATTCCCCAAATTTAATCAAATCCAATTTCAAACAAATCTTTTCAAGGTTGAGAGAACTGTGATACACATTAATTTTTCTTATTCCCCAGTACTTAACGTAATAGGGTATGTTATTCTTAAAACATTCACACCTGGCTAAGAATGCCTAAATAACCACGCATTTCATAAAAGACAGGGTCTTGCTCCTTCTCTGTTCAAAATAATTGCAAAATGCTTGTTGGCTGAAACAGGAACAGAAACAAGTAGAACTACAGCTGGTTGGAAAGTAGTAGTCACTTTCCATTGAAAATGTAGTGTACTGTCTTTTGATATTCTAGGTCTAGTGGGTTAGTAAACCAAGCTTCCTGCATGAATTGATGCAGACTAACGTGTTTCCACAAAAAAAGACATTAAAGTAGCCGATGACATTGCTATGAATTGGGTTTAAAATATCGCTCCCAGGCACAGTGCCAGGTTCGAAGCTAGAGCAATCTTTTACCTTCTGCTAAATTATAACATCTTAAGTGTGTTTTAAGCAGAATTGCTGACACAACCTTGATCAAAACAGGCTGAGATGCATGGCTCTAATACAGCTGTGCAAACATTTCCATTAACATAAATGTCTTCTGCAACACAAGCAAAACAAAACTCTCCATTCACTAAACACAGCACAGTTTTGTGTGTTTTTATCTTCTGTGATTTGTGAAAAAATGGATTACATTAAAAAATGCCAGGCTTTCCAAAAGAAAGCATGTGTTTCCACAAATTACTTTTAAAAATTGAAACCTCGACTCAAGCTCAGATGACCAACTCTGGTCATGATTTCTAGTCAGAGACTTCAAAGCAGATCTAACAAGTTTTCCATGATTGGCTATAAAATACCAGCTTTCTTACTATTCTCTGGATCTTATTCCTTGTGAATGAGTGAAGAAACTTTGTTCACTTAAGTATACTTAGCAGAGATCCAGATACAGGGTAGTATCGCAAACTTAAACTAAATAACACTTCAGGTGTCATAACTGTAGCATGAGGGGAGTAAAATAAATGCTAAGCAGAGGAGGTACAAAGGTGTGTGTGCTGGTTTTGGCTGGAATAGAGTTAATTTTCTCCATAGTAGCTACTATGGGGCTATGTTGTGGATTTGTGCTGGAAACAGATGTTTTCATTGTTGTTGAGCAGTGCTTACACAGCATCAAGGCCTTCTGTGCTTCTCACTCCACCCCACCAGTGAGTAGGCTGGGGGTGCACAACAAGTTGGGAGGGGACACAGCCGGGACAGCTGACCCCAACTGACCAAAGGGATATTCCATACTGTATGACGTCATGCTCAGCATATAAAGCTGGGGGAAGAAGAAGGAAGGGGGGGACATTCAAAGTTATGACATTTTGTCTTCTCAAGTAACAGTTACACGTGATGGAGCCCTACTTTCCTGGAGATGGCTGAACACCTGCCTGCTGATGGGAAGTGGTGAATGAATTCCTTGTTTTGCTTTGCTTGTGTGCGCAGCTTTTACTTTACTTATTAAACTGTCTTTGTCTCAACCCACGAGTTTTCTCACTTTTACTCCTGATTCTCTCCCCCCTCCCACTGGGAGGGGAGTGAGTGAGCAGCTGTGTGGTGCTTAGTTGCTGGCTGGGGTTAAACCACGACAGCATACCAATAGCAAAGGTTGCTACTGCAACCTATGCTAAGCCCCCTTTCCCAAAGCCCAATTTTCAGAGGTAGTAGGAAGCAACAAGTCTGGGATTCCCTGAACCACTGCCTTTACCTGGACTCCTGGAAGTTTATTTCTTCCGGGTAGGTTCATTCATTGCTTCTCCAGTCATATCCGATTCCACCAGCCTGCCTCTCGCCTGGGAAGCCTGAGCACAGGCAGGCTGTGAACCTGTTGATGCTCTCACAGGCCCCTGCAAGGTGCCTTTGCACTTTGGCAGCTTCCTTCTAGCCCCGTGTTTCTTTCCTGTGAAGCAAGCTCATTCCTGGCCTTCACCCCTGGCTGCATGCAGAGTGACCAGGATCTTTTGGCCAGAAACAGAACTTGAGCAATATATACCAACCACATTCCCTCTTGAAGGCATTTCTGCTCATATTCCTGAGCTTCCAAGAAGAGTAACAAACTTACATCCTCCCCATGTGGCATAAGGGATCACTGTGTTAGGATTAGACAGCTAGGCTGGGTTTCAGAATAGGGACTTCATTTTTTTTTCCTGATGGGATAGTTCAGTTCCTAAACTTTTTCCCAGATCTGTCTCTTAATCGGTTTATGTCTCTTTCCCCTTCTCTCTCCCCTTCTTTCCCACTCTTTCCCCTTCTTTCTTTCTTTCAAAGAATAGGAAAATTTACTCTGCTTGTCTTGTGCCTTGAACCCAGGTATGCCACTCTATAAACGGTGTCTATTAAACCGGTAGACAGTAACACAGCTGCTGTAATACAGCTGCTGTTGCTACTACCAATATTAATGCAGCATAGAAAAACGAATGGATAAAAAAGCACCACATAAGGCAGAAAGAGAAAATGAAGTCATTATTTGTATTTTTTTTCTCTTCAACTGTAGAATATTTATCTGCCAAAAAGATTTTCCTAATCCCCTTAAAGCCATTTTTCAGAGTTCCTGATCTGTGTTTTTGCTGCAATATGAAAGTTCCAGTGGCACTCCCAGTGTTTTAAGGAGAAGCTGCTTACTCCGAACTGGATTAAAAAATATTCATCTTAGAATGTCATAAAAAAAAATTCAAAATCTCTTTTATGTGATACACTTTAATTAGTTGGCTGTTTCTGCAAAAAGCAGTGTCTGCAATTCCTGCATGTGTTGCAATTTAATTTAATATGCTGCAAAATTGTAGTCTTCCTATATAAAAATGAACTATGTGATATATCCAGCATCTTAGGTAACATGAAGGACAAAAACAGCCAACGTCAAACATTTATAATTGTACATTTTGTGGCATTGATTGCAGAAGGAACTACCTCAAGGCAGAAAATGATTACTAGGTTAGAAAGGCTTGACAGTTATTTTAAGCTTTGACCTTCAAGAAGGCGCACGGATGAAAGCTGGCATGGTTCTAGGATATGATAACAATGACTTTTAATAGACATTAAGGGATTGGAGTTGAAAGTAACTGCTCAAGCAGCATGGTTAAATTCATTCATTTTTTAAAAAATATTTTTAATGGGGAAAAAATATGCTATCTGTTTGACATTTCATTTATCTGATTTTTGGAGTTGTGTCCTTCTAATCTTCCAGCAATGGTCTATATTTTCGGCTAGCAGTGCAGCAAAATGAGGACAGTGTCCTGGCCTCTAAAAGCAGCAAGCGAGAAGCAGAGTTTGGAGAAAGTAGTGGGTAAATCCATTATTACAATCCGGAAGAAAGATTAACCCAGTCTCCATAACAGAATTCTATTCTTATTTGTTTATAACAACTTGTCCTTGCCAGATTGAAATGAATTGAGCTGAAATTTTGAGTGGCAGCTCTATTTTTATCTTTTTTCTAGACAACTTGACTCTTTTCTCAGTCACTCTAGTACTTTGGAGGATGGATGTGGAACTTGGCAGTGTGTTGGCCTTAGCGGAAAGAATTATGCTTTTAGTCATATTTGGGAAAAGGAACCCATTTTTAGGCAAGTGGATAAATTACTTAAAAACAGCTGTTCACAGCTTTTCATCATATTCTGTAGCTAAATTCTTCAATTTCACTCCTACTAACTGTGCTTTCTTTTGCTTTCTTACAGCCACTAAAATCCTGTTCACAACAGAACTGGACAACTGAACATGTTCTAAAGCAAATCCAAATGAGACTTCCTTCTTACGACTGTTTCACAAATCTCCGTTTAACTGGCCTTCAGGACTATACATGGGGGCTCCCAATACAGAATAGTTGTTTTTGGAAAGGTGTGTGGCAAGACTGAAACAGAAAGAGAGGTAGACCAATTGTGACAATTAGCTCGATGACAGATTAGCACAAAGAGCAAAAGACTGGGACTGGATCCAGTGGTCCCAAACCAAGCTGGTCCAACCTGGGACTGGAGGGAAGAGAGAATGTAAGGGAGGAAAGACTTGTGGTTATAGGAGTGTTTGAGCTTCCAGAACTGGGAGCTCTGAGGACAAAAAGCTGAAACTAGTTTCAGAGGGAAGAAGCTGGGCGGGACACGCATAAGTGGTGGTTGCTGAGAGGCTGGGTTGAGACTTAAGTATCTAGCACTTGTTTGACAAGAAGGTTGTTGAGACTGTGACTGGTTAGGCAAATAGATTGGAACGATGTTAGGTGCATAGAGACTAAGTGGATTCTGACAGGGAGAATTTCAAGTCTCCGTTGGAAATGAAAGAAAGGTAGAATAAAGAGCCAACAGTAAGAAGTTTGTTTGAATGGACAAGCAGATTAAGGAAAAAGAGCAGGTATAGATGAGGGGAACTGTGTTCACTTAACGAGGATACAGGAATTAAAATGGGAAGAAAAAGAACCTATAGAGTAGGAGAAGACTGGTCCTTTTACAGCACATAAGATGGGTATGGCTGCAGTGAAGATTTAGCCTGAAGAAAAGAAACTGGAAGCGAGATGATAAAGGCAGCAGGACTGGGAGAAGGAAATTGGCTTGGGAAGGAAGATGATTGGAACAGGGAAAGGCAAAAGAACAGAAAAGTATGCTTATGATAGTACATTATATCAGATATAGGAATTGACGTGGACATTTTTGAATTTCATTATGATTCTATCATCAGCAAATATAGAAGACACATTGGCAAACTGACAACTGGCTGCTGTCATCAGCTGCTTTATCGGCTCCAAAAGTACACTCCAGTGTGATAGATCCAGTGACATTGATAACCAATGCAGATGAACATATATTAAAAAATGTATGCATATTACCACAAAATGGCTGACCTTACATTTAATGCTGTTTGGCTACTATACTAATGAGCATGAAAGGAAAGACCCCACAGAAATTAAAAATTTGAATAAGATGCAGTAAATAGGGCAAAAATTGATGAAGTAACATAATGAATAACTGTTCATTACAGGAACATTCTGTGCACTTACAAGGCAGAGGCTCTAATGGAAAAAATAGCAGGAAACGAAATACTATGTGATAACATACATGTTGTAGAGTTAGATTAAGCTTCTTAAAACTACCTTTAATTCTGGCACTTGCTAAGTTTTAATAGTTTTCCACCTTAATGAAGTCATTTTAATGTAGCTCTCTGAGCAAAATATTTTTTAAACAGCCTTTTCTTCATGTTCTTGATTCTTCAGTTCCCCATCTCCAGCTGTTACTAGGAAGCATCAGTAAGACAGTCATATTTTTCAGAGGCTCAGAGCACTCTCAACTCCAAGCAAAGTCAATGGGAGATGCAGTTGCTTTGGTCCCCTGAAAACGTATGCTATTAGTGCCTGAGTTCTATTAGTGCTTCATCCTGTGCAAAATGCTAAAAACCCTCAACCCCTGCTGAGGTTAGTGGGAGTTATGAGCACTCACCATCTGCTGGATGCAAGAAGGTTCTGATTAGAGTAGGCCAAAAAAGAAAATGTTGAATGTGACAAATTTTGACTGGCAACAGTTTTCCTGAGAGGAAAAAAAAATCCTCCTTTTTTGCTATTTAGGAAAGCATTTAAATAATTATGTCATATACCAGCTCTGTTTCTGACATACAGTAGTGTCTGGAAGAAACTGGAAGAATTAGATATTCTGGGCAGTTCTCAGCTTGTTGCTACCAAGCAGCTGTAGCTTGTTGGCAGATCCAGCATAGACTTTGCCCCCACCGAGAGGATGCAGCACCATGCTGCTG
Source organism: Gymnogyps californianus (assembly GCF_018139145.2). NCBI lineage: Eukaryota > Metazoa > Chordata > Aves > Accipitriformes > Cathartidae > Gymnogyps > Gymnogyps californianus. Next base: position 38,633,911 of record NC_059500.1, read on the forward strand.
CATCCCCTTTTCAGCTGGATCCTGCATATTGACCTCTCCCTGTCATATTCAAAAAAGGAACTGAAAAAGTAATTATGAATAGTATATGAAATAGTATTAGTCATAACTGCCTGCCAGGGCTTTAAAATATCTGCAGAGTGCAAAGAATAATCCTGAAAAACAGGCAGCTCAGAAAAACAGAGAATAAAATCCTAGAATTTTATTTTGTGACTTTAAACACTTGAGCCCAGTTTATAGCTAGGCTGCAGAGATGCTCAGATTAGAGAGCAGTGAAGGGCACCAAGGGCAGGCGGGGTGGAGAGAGAAACGGAGGGGGGAGAGAGAGAGGCTCTTACCAGTTTAAAAGGTTGCACTGGTTTTCACAAACTTTTATACATTCATACCTCTAGCACACGTATATGCAGAATTTGTTCACTTGTCCTCATTGTCCTCATTGACACTAGGTCATGCAGATGACTGTCATTTAAATATTCTCTTTTATTTCCCAAATGCAAGATATTACAACTATAAGGAATAGTGCTTGGGATAATTACTGTTGAACCTAGAAATTTTTTTTTTTTTTTTTTAACAGTAGCCATATGCACAAAAATTGCAGAATGGTGCATGCACATCCATTATAGTTATGCCAGAGTGAAAATTAAAGCATATATCGCCCTCTGGAGGCTCCAGTGACTAAAAGAAAAACCTTAACCCCTAATTCTTCCTTTGATGACAGAAACCTATAGGACAAATTAAGTAAAGTGTAATATATGAAATAATGCATTCATCAATTCATCCAAGAAGAGACTGAAACAAGTAAAATATTACTGTTTTCGTTGTCTTCGGTGAGAATGACGAAGTGGCAATAAGTCATTTTTGTGCATGGGCTAGTAATTTTTGTGCATATTTGCAAGGCGGGTATATGATGTGTTTCTCCTCTCTGCTTAGAGCAAGGAAGTGATTATTTTTGTCCGTCATCGACTTAAGTTATTGCGTAGAGACATGTCAGTACTTTCTTCTGTTAACATTTACATACAATTTTTTAGAGCAGCAGAAATACTGTGCTTAGCACTTGCAAAAACTTCCATCAAAAGCTGCATAAAAATAAGATCAAGAAGTCTCTGCTGGTATGAATGGGAAGAAAAAAAAAAATCAGACACCTTATATCCTAACACCGTACATAAAAAAGTAAAATATAAATAAATAGGCAGGCAGGAAGCAACACATTCACATTGTTTCACAGCTTGTCAACAGCTGACTTTTTTTGACAGTATCAGCACATTTCTATTTTTAAAACTAACAAAGATGAAAAAAAAGACATTCAATATTTCTATCCAAAATGCTGGCTGCATTACATTTCAGACTTTGTTCCTTCCACATCACACACCCAAAAGGAATAACTGATTTTTGTTTAAGAACCTGAAACAGTACAGTGTCAAGAGTTGTCTGTGTCCACAGTACTTATATGGTCTCTGTCACAACAGAATTTGATCAACTCACAACCTTTAAAACATGGCCTCCAAGTCTCCCAGTTAAGTAATGAATATTACCCTCACATCACCCTCACATCACAACTATGTAAGGAAAGATTTCAGGTCAGACTTTTCAAAGGCACCCAGAAGTGTTAATATGGTGCCTTTAAAAAGTATGTAGGTATCTCAGCTGTTGAACTTCCCCAGGACTTTAAAACTTACTAATAACAACTTGGCCAAATATGTGACAGTTCAAGTAGGGAACCAGGCCAAGATGCACTAGATTACCCTTCCTTCCTTAAACATAACCTGTTATGTGCAAATACAGTAAACTTTTCCTCCTATGCCATCAGAGAGGCTTTATGCTTCAGTGTTACAAAATATAATGTTGTTTTATTACACTTGCTTGGCTTTCCTCTCAATATCTCAATGGATCACTCTTATTTCCTCAACTCTGATTAATTTACTCTGACCTGGCGTGATTTCAGACCACAGCTAACAAAAATAAAATATCTGCAACCATGAACTGTCTACATTTTATTCCCATTTTCTCTAAACACCTAACAGTTAAGCTTCTCTTTCATCCTGTGGTAACACAAAGGAAAGATATGCCTGTTAGAAATAATAACCTTTTTCTGATTACTTCCAAAACCAAGCCAATGCAAATGCCACATTTCTGACAACTGTCCTAATTTCAAGCAAGAATATAGAGAAAAACATACAACTTCCACTGCATTTCCTCTTACTTACTGTTCTGTTTTCCAGCACAAGACTGGTCAATCATAAATGACAGAATATCTGAATCATCACAAAATTCAAAAAGTATCTCAATTTTTCAGCATGTTATTATTTCATCAGAATGTAAATCCAGGTGGAATTAGAAAAAACAGAACTACCATAGAAAAAAGTCATTCTGTAGAATTTCTTCTGGTTAAGTAAAGCTAATCCATTTTTCTTCCCTCCCTCGTTTCTTTTTATCTCCCATGGATTTCTTGTTGCTCTGGTTTTTGTTCTATATCTTTTGTAAGCATACCTGGAAAATATAGTTCCATATGTCATCAAATATTCTTAGACTAGAAGCATAACTTGAGCCCCAAAATATATGTCGGTGTTTTGGCACCCAAGATCCATGTACCGGCTCAGGACTACAGATCACATCAGATCATGACTACAATGCAATCAAAGGAAACATGCTGAAAGACAGTTTTATACTAAGTATTCAATCATTCCATGAGAGCAAAACTAGAGGTGCAAATCTTGTGGGTGTAGAGAGAGGCATAGTTGCAAATCTTTATGAAGTGTCTTCTTTTCAAAAATACCAAAAACCAGAAAAAGCTGTTCTCCAGGTCTACCATGTTGTTGCTCCCTTCCCTCCTCCCCAAACTTTCCTTTAAAAATACATATTAGTTATATCAAAGTTTTGGATCCAAGCACAGTGATGTTTTACAGTGATTTTAATAGTGGATCTCTTCCTCAAATATCTCAGGTTACATTTTGTCCATATTTCAGTACCTGAGTATATACACGTAATTTATTCCTTGCAGACTCCTAGCCAGCATTTTTACTGATATGGATGCTTGCTTATGGAGCCATTCTACATCCTTTGCCAAGCTATCTTTGAAAGCCAAAATCTAAAAGAGTGAATTCAGCTAAGTGAAAAATACCCTTGCTGTACAAACAGAAGTTGCATATTTTTCCAACAAACACTAAAGGCTCAATGTATTATTGCATGGATGCATACACATATTTTTTTGCTGATGCATTTCAAGGTACTGATGTAAAAGGTTGCTGAGATACCCTTATGCATTTTGATTCGGTGGAAAGACTGGATCCTTATATCACAGGATCACACCATAAACTCTGAGACCAGAAGTCTTAAGCAATCCTGATCAAAAGCAAGAATCAGATTTATCCAAAAATATCAATATGAATAAATATAAATTTATTTAAGTATCTATGTTGAGATTCAAGTTACTAACTCTGGTCATGGTCAGGAGAAAATAATGAATTCTAGAGCATTAAAACATCATGTGAATGCTCATAAGCTCTTAATGTATATGGAAAATAATCAAATATCTCTGCCATTATATTTCCACTTGTTGGGGAATACTTACAGAGGGAAACTTTTGGGACAAGCGATACTCTTCCTATAGCATGTAACCACCTTTTGGTACAAAATATTTACTTGGCTAAAAATAATGATATTTGTTTCTTTGTCATTCCAAACTGAGCAGGAAGCAATAGCTGGATTAGCATGAAATTGGATTTTGGAGATGGAAGGGAGATGGAAAAAGGAGATTGCTCTCTTTTCCATTCAGCCACTAAGTCTAAACAACTGGCTACTTGTACAGCTCTGCCTTACACTGAATCTGGCCTGACCAGATTTCAAGCACTCTATTTCTGCAGCACCATCTCAAGCCGAGGCTCCCTCACTTGACTTTATGGTTCCTTTGAACAATGCCAAAAGAATGAAATGAAAGTGCATCAGGTAAGAACACTTAAACAGAGACAAGCTTCATTTTCAACTTTAAAATTCCTCTCATTCCAGTTAGCTTTCCAAAGATGTAACAGAAAAAAACTTCTCATAGGCAAGGATCAAGGAAAGAATAAGAGCTGGGAATATCACTATGCTTCCTCCTAGTAGAAAGGAGAACCCTTCTCCATCAACAGCCTTGGGTAGCTCCTAATAAACAGCTAGTTATAAATTACAGGCTAGGATTTAGTTAAGAACTTTTGAACATACAGTCTTTAAAGTCTTTGCTTGTGAAACAGGCACAAGCAACATAATTTTTTGTTTGGAGGTTTATAAAATGTATGTATTCAGCTCATCACAGAAAAGTGCAGTATCAACAGTATAAGCAACTCAACAGAAAATTACATCTACTGTTGTTTGATTCAAAGTTTTGAAAAAATTATAATGACCTTACAGAGACTATCATTTGTTTTACTGCTGTTCTCAAAGCTAACAAAGGGCAGAGGATGAAATGGCTGTGTATGCATTGGCATTATGAGTGCATAGCAGTTTTATGCTCCAGAAACTACTCTGAAGGAAAGATGTAGAGATCAGTGGAAGGGGATAATGATACCAGTAAGTCTCCTTGAATATTATTGTTGGTAGAAATACATCCAGGAATATCTTCTAATTAAGTAATTGTTAGAATCAGCCAGCCAGTAGCACTAATTCTGACCACTCAGTAGCCATAAGATAGTCCTAGAGACAGTAGATCACCAATTGCTAAAATGTGCTGCAGAATAATTTGTCCCTGCTTTGCCTATAGAAATGACAGGCATGCTCCTGGTTTATTGCATTGTTATCTTTTGCTGTGGTTTCCAGTTGCTTTAAGAGAAGCCACAAATGTCCAAGCTCCTTTTCTCATATAAGAAAGGATTTCAAAGCAGATCCTGTTAGAAACAAAATCTTTGGTGGTATAGCTTAAATGGCAATAGAATGTTACTTAAAAACCCAAATATTGAGTCCATAACATCAAAATAAATTACCAAATAATTCAACTTCTACTCTTTGACATTTGAGATATCTGTGCATGGCACTCTCCACTGTCTAGTGTTGATTTAAACTCTAATCCTGCACTAGCCTGCATGAAATCACCTTCAGTACCCTGAGCTTTCAGAGAGAATTCAAGGTACAAAGACGTTAGAAGCCTGGTGTGCCTGTACTCCTGAAAGTACTGTCCAAATCCATTATTCTTCCCCTACCAGGGAAAATCTTTTCCTTTGTCAGCTGTGATATATATTTAAGTTTAATATATTTGTAATGATGCTGTAAGGAATAAGTGACCTGATGCTCTTTCACGGCTCTATAGAAAAAGGATAATGACTCTCGACACAAAAAATGACAGTAGGGTGTTGAGAGCAGACTCATAGGAGACTCCAGCTTCTACTAATTTGGACAGTTTCAAATTTAACAATCAGAATGCATTTTAACATTTCAAAGAGAATGGAAAAGTATAAAAATATAGGTACACATTATGAATAAATCTAATTTGAGAACAATATGTTCTTTATTTCATTGCTTTTTTCCAACTGATCTATATCCAGTTCCGTGGTTTGAACTGGAGAAGGTCTAGAAAAGGAACTGGAAATTGAGCACAGTTAAGCCAGAGGTTGATCTTCATCAGTGGAAATGGTTCAAATGGAAAACTGAGAGAAAAGGGAAGAAAGTTAATACACACGACAAGGGAGTTATCTACTGGTCAGAACTATAAAGACTAGGATGCAGGAATGTTGTATTCTCCTTTGTCTTTGGCAACCTGTGCAAGACTGAACAAGTCCCTTAACCTTAGAGTGCCTCTGTCATCACCCTCTGTGAAGCTGCAATAATGCTAGCCAACTCACTTTTAGTTCAAATCTGAAAAGCAAAGGCCCTGCCTAGAATAAGCCAACAAAAGAGAAAACAGATGGAAGTCTAGCAGTAAAATTGCCAGTTAGGAACGGTAAGACAAAAATTAATAAAGATTCTTTTCTATGTAGAAAGATAATTAGGTAATAAATTCATGGAGGATTAATGCAGCAAAGTCAGACAACTCTGCAAGGAAAAATATGAGCCATACTCCATTCAAAACATATGTCTGCACTAGATTGCTTCAATAGCAATAAGAATCTTTAATAAAATAAGCAGCATAGACATGATACGGAGGTGCTGAAAGGTGTTGAATGCTACACCGTGACCTAGAAAAGTGTTTCTGTACCTGCTGTATATTAAACAAACAAGTAATCTCATGGACTCTACTGGACCTATTAACACTTTATTGGAGCAAATATAAGGAATTCAAAACTTGCAATTATTATACCTTTTTAAAATAAAGTATACCACATTTCAACATTAGACAAGAGATGGTGCAAAGCACAACTGCTAAGACCCTGAAGGCTATGGAGCCCGAGCCTGAAAAGACAAGTCTAAAAGCAGACATATCAAGAGATATTTTAACTTTAGAATATATCCAGCAACTCTAATGGTAAATTTGGGGATGTTTTTTCTGTTTCATTAAAAAGAAGGCTAATATATTTTTTGAAGGTAAGAACTTGTTTTGTTGCATACAAGCTTTCTATGGTCAAAATCACTTTACACAAAAGGAGTTCTAAAGTTTGCTTGAAAGCCTGAACTTTTCCAGCCTTCTTATGCTTGCTTGAGTGACAGAATGATATTATTCTGAAGGTTGCACAGTGACTCTTTGATCTTAAAGCTTGTAAAGGCCGCCTCACATGTGCGTGTTCTAATATTCGCAGATAATCTGACTTGAACTTCAAGGCTATAAGACCTTGGATCGGTGATTTGCAATTCAAGTGCCTCAGAAAAAAAAATCAGCTTAGACTTATTAAGTGTTGTTGTAAAGCTATTACAGGCAAGTTTTTTTTAAGCAGCTTCAAAAGTTCTGTCCAGAAACTTTGCCCACATCAATACATACAGCAGGTCACCAATATCACTGTGGGCTCCCTCGGGTCTCCTTTTCCCTCTGCCACTCCATAAGAAAACCATTCAAGATTTTAAGTAAGAGTTAATCAAAATAATAAAACACTCAAGCAAGTAACCTAAGAAAACAGGACAGAAGAATTTACTTTTCCAGCTGCATCCTGTTTATTGCTATGTGGTTTTTTTACTGCAATACAACTTGGGAACCCTCAGGCAAGGATTGTCATTATGCAGTGCGCTGTGCAGAGAAATAAAAGGGAAAATAGTGTTAAAAACTTAAACTGAAAAGATGAGATAGTAACACTAAATTCTGAACATAATGCAAATCTTAAAGAGATAGCCTCAAATAACCTGATATTTGTCTGTGTAAATCCATCTGGCTCAGAAGCCCAGCCTAATTGACAAGAGGTCCTCCAAGGCTTGACCAGTCCCGCCTGGCATCAGAAATGTCCTCAATGGAAGGTGACTGCAGTGTGGGGACAAGGCTGTACCAAGTCACAGAAACAGTGCAGTGCTGTGAAGAAAATGGGAATGGCTGAGTCTACAATTTGTGCTCTGTACAAATCAAGTTATGCTGAAGTTCACGCAGACTGAAGTACTATTGTATTTCTTCTCCACTTTTCCATCTCTCTGCTTTGTCTCCTTTGGCCTTCTTCACATTTTATATTGTGTGGCGGGTTGACCTTGGCTAGATGCCAGGTGCCCCCACCAAAGCCGCTCTATCACTCCCCCTCCTCAGCTGGACAGGGGGAGAGAAAAAACAAAAGGCTCGTGGGTCGAGATAAGGACAGGGAGATCACTCACCAATTACCATCACAGGCAAAACAGACTCGACTTGGGGAAAAATTAGTTTAATTTATTACTAGTCAAATCAGAGCAGGATAATGACAAATAAGACCAAATCTTAAAACACCTTCCCCCCACCCCTCCCTTCTTCCCAGGCTTAACTTTACTCCTTATTTTCTCTACCTCCTCCCCCCCGAGCGGCGCAGGGGGATGGGGAATGGGGGTTTGGGTCAGTTCATCACACGTTGTTTCTGCCGCTCCTTCCTCCTCAGGGGGAGAAGGACTCACACTCTTCCCCTGCTCCAGCGTGGGGTCCCTCCCACGGCAGACAGTCCTTCATGAACTTCTCCAACATGAATCCTTCCCACGGGCTACAGTTCTTCACGAACTGCTCCAGCATGGGTCCCGTCCATGGGGTGCAGTCCTTCAGGAGCAGACTGCTCCAGCCTGGGTCCCCCGTGGGGTCACAAGTCCTGCCAGCAAACCTGCTCCAGCGTGGGCTCCTCTCTCCACGGGGCCACGGGTCCGCAGGTCCTGCCAGGAGCCTGCTCCAGCGCGGGCTTCCCACGGGGTCACAGCATCCTTCAGGCATCCACCTGCTCCAGTGTGGGGTCCTCCACGGGCTGCAGGTGGATATCTGCTCCACCGTGGACCTCCATGGGCTGCAGGGGGACAGCCTGCCTCACCATGGCCTTCACCACGGGCTGCAGGGGAATCTCTGCTCCGGCGCCTGGAGCACCTCCTCCCCCTCCTTCTTCACTGACCTTGGTGTCTGCGGAGTTGTTTCTCTCACATCTTCTCACTCCGATCTCTCTCGCTGCAACTGCAACTCCCCTGTAACTTCTTTTCCCTTTCTTAAATATGCTATCACAGAGGCGCTACCACTGTTGCTGATGGGCTCGGCCTTGGCCAGCGGCGGGTCCGTCCTGGAACCCGCTGGCATTAACTTTATTGGACATAGGGGAAGCTTCTAGCAGCTTCTCACAGAAGCCACCCCTGTAGCCCCCCCCCCCGCTACCAAAACCTTGCCATGCAAACCCAATATATATTGTTATCCTTTCTCAGTCACTGCGTGAAATAATGATGCCACTTTATCAGTTTGCATTTAATCACTATTCCAACTTTATTTTAAAATTTGGAGTTTGCATCAGCAGTTTTCTTAATTACTGTCACAGGTGTGAGACTAAATATACTGATTTCTTGCCATTCAAATTTGTGTTTCCTAAAGAGCAACAACATACATATTTGAACATTGTACTTGAAAGTACATAATGGAATATAGAAAACAGTACTAGGTATACACAAGGGAAATGAAAAAATATGGCTATTATAAGAGGTACAACCTTCAATATCTTTTTTTTTCATTTTCTTAAATGCGCATAGTAACAGTGCACTGGATGTGAGTAGCCTTCTTCCAAAGGATATTGTTAAGCAAATCAAAAGAATTCATTAATTTTTGTGGTGATCAGTTTAAAGAAAGAACAGAATATAACCCTTAAGGATCATGTGTAACACAAGTCATTAACAATTTAAGACCCTTCTGAGACATTAAATAGTAGCCTGCTGTTACAGCCTGCAGTGTCACCAAGACTGGGACGATGAATGCTAGGAGTGGAAGAGATATAATAATAATAATTTAATAACTAAATCCTTCCTGTGTTTCAATAACTGAGAATTCATCAGAAATGAAAGCCTCACAAATAGCAGGATGTAACAAAAACCAATACAATGAACAGTAAGATAAAACTAGGGTTTGGATTAAAATCAGATTATAAGGAGACTTTACGGTAAGAGATGATTATATTGCTTCCTATTACACACAGTCAATCAATAAGCAAGCTGCTTTAAGTTTCTAAAGGTACAAATCACATACATCTTTATCTAGTTTTCTTGGATAGCTATACGTGGCCTTAATTCTTTTTGAGGAACAACGACATCTTGTGATCTGCATTTTTCCAAGCACAAAATCAGCCTGGGCCTCAAGCCCACCCCAGCACATTAATCCAGAGGTTCAACCCTGAAACTTGGCCTAGTGCCCTACACTTTGCTGCAGTGGAGCTGGGGAGCCAATTCCTCTGCCAGAGATCTAGGAAAGCTAGTCCCCAGCGAAGGCTGTGAGGCTCACTATGTCACAAAAAGTACCGTACAGTTTAAAAGATCTGTCTCATTAATGGAAATACATCCACATTTGAAGTTATGAAAGAACTATGCATTTTCTATATATTTTCTCTAAGGAGACCACCCATGCAAATTTCCTAGCAGCAAGCAATTTTTGCAGAGGAATATGGTAGGAATATATTAATTATAAGATCACATGATTGAAAATTTTGCAAGTGCATTATAATATGTAGGACTAGACCTTAAGTTGTGTTCTCTAACTAAAAGTTACCGTACTGTTCCATCATTGTAGTTTTATGGTTTTCATATAATCTTATAAATGTTTGGTACACCTGTAATTTTCCTTTTTTTTTTCCTTTTTAACTAATTTCATTAATTTTATTACTTCACTGTCTATCAATTCCAAGTGATAGCTGCTGTTTTTTGTACTGTATTTTCTCTTCTTTTTGTTTCCTCCAGCTGTTTGGTCTGTCATTTAAAATTACAGCTTCTTTAGGGTATGGACTAGGGGCTGGAACCAAACATGATAAATCTTCACCTTTAACTGGGTTTTCAACACACTATGGAAACACATTAGATAGATAGATAGACAGATAGACAGATAGACAGATAGATAAAATGATGCTACAATTAACAATCACAAGTCTACAAACTGTCTATGATATTGATAGGAATGCCGTGTGCAACAGGATACAGAATTGTACCATAAATTCAGAATGTAAACCCCTGCTTTAAATTCCACCTCATTCCATTCAGAAATTCATGGACTCAAGTCAATTAACTTTATTTACTCTTCATGTCACAATACGAAACAAACATTTTGACCTTTTAATAGAGACTTTGCTAATGGGGATATCAGCTGTTCTCCAAGCCTCTGTCCTGCAAGGCGTCTTAAAAGAATTGCATATCTTTTTCTCTGTAAAAACAGTTGAAAGCTTTATATGTAACTACTTTGTGCAGTGGAGGTGAAATTAAAGTTCAAATGTAATCAAGTGTTTTATACCTATGGAGACTATTAAATGTTTCTTTATGCTAATTTTTTATCTTAAAAGTTTAATTTGTCTGTATGACAAAAAGCTAGCCATAAAAATGAAATTTTACTGTTATAACATATAATGATTTTTTAAAGAAAATTACAAAATAAAAATTATATACATCAATACCTGTATCATTTATATGCATTCCTATATGTGTTTTATACAACAGAACTTTATAACACGTATATTAGAGCTGTTCTTTGTAGTTGATGTGTTTAAGAGTAGGTCACATTAGACACATGCTAATTAATTATTTCACTTCAGGGTTCTATTCTGTCTATTTGCTTAGCAAACCAGTGTATAGCAACATGCAGGAAGTGATTAAAAAGGATTTGTAAAACATATCAAATCCATAGCTAGGTGCTTGAAAAAGATATGATATAGGAGCTCCACTCTAGATGCAGTAGAAGAAAATATACAACACACACCACAATGTATGTTGTTTCCCATATCTACATGTTTAGTTATACTTTCCTATCTTTACATTTTGCTGAAAAATTAGCATCTGAGTGCCAATATCTATGGGTTAGTTTACCTAAATGCCAATTAATGGAAATAAGTTTCTCCAGAAGACGCTTATTAATGTAGATAGGTATGTTCTGATGCTAATGTTAGGAAGCATGAATGTGATCTGCTACTAGTAATTTCCCAAGAACATATTATGACATTCAGTTTTGCAACTCACTCAATTCAAACTTATCTACAACAAATTCTAGGTACCTCTTTAGTAAATGCAGGCAACTGCCAGCTTCTCTCCTGCTACTCATAAGGCAATACATTACAAAACAGACAATGCAATCAGTGAATAGGTAGCAGAGCTACTCTGATTTCTCTGGTACTGTATTTTTTGTCATTCATTTTTCATCCTTCTGTATTTTTTATTTTGCAGGAAAGGTATAAAAAAAATAAACTAGACTTGAATTTTGCATGCAAGGAAAAGTGAAACATGAAAGTAAAGAATGAAATGGCAAATGGATCAAATTGCTTATTCAATTAGAATAGTTGGTGTTAGCTGATTGCATTTATTACATATTTCTTCATTAAAGTGTTTCCTTCTTTCTCTGTTAAATGATAGACTTTCATAAAAGATAGTGCTGTGAAATAACATCATTGCAAAGTTTAACGTACTATGATACTTCCTCGCTGAGTATGAACTCTGACAAAATTCTTAGAGATTTTTTATATTGGAGGTTAAATGTGATAATTGTCTAATAATTAACACAAAAGAGAAGACTTACAAGACATAAAGGACATGCATTATTAGGGGAAGATATATAGCTTACATGTCTTGATAATGTGTGAAAGTCATATATGAAACAAATTTACCTAAAATGTGTGTGTAACAGATGTCCACAACTGTTTTATCACATGTATTTACAATATGATTTTTTTAACTGACAATTCATATTTTTCCAACTCACACAATTTAATGTATGTTTAATTTTTATCTTTGGAGATAATCTCTGTTTATTAGGTCGACAAAATTATTACAGCTCTGAATACCCCACAGTGTTAACGTTTTTTAATATATGAAGTATCATTATCCCTATTTTATAAGAACTAAGACTGAGAGGATAAGAGCTCATATATGTCTCAAAAATGTCTTAATAATTCTAAAATACCTGAAAATGAAATGAGATGTAGGTAGGACTGGCATTCTAGTCTTATTTTGCGAAAAGTATGTTATATTTCAGCCTCCATTTTGAGTATGTACTTGATTACAGCCTTCAGAACAAATTGTAACCAGCATATTGGATTGTACCTTTATTGATAAGTGTCTGGCTTTTAATAAAGGAAAAATGAACTTTGAATGTCTCCTGCTTAAGTGAAAGCCTAAAGGATGCTTGCGTTTCCACACTCTTTTCTGTCTCAACTGGTGAAATATCAGTAGATGAGTTACAAGAGGAAGAAAAGCAGAGAAAAATCTCATCTCACACATAGCCTGGACCTAAGATTCTGAGAAGTAAGTTTTGTTGCTAGAAGACAGAGTAAACAGATGTTTACTGTTTTTACACTGTGCCAAAAGGGAAATAGTGGATGTGGATGTGCCTGCCTGCAACACAATTGTTTCCAAAAAGAAGTTTCTGTATTCTTTACATTATCTGCCACATGTTTCCAAAGGCAGCTGTGTGACAGACTGTTAACAAGAGCAGAGCTCTGCAAGAAGGATGCGTAACATATTGGACATGCTTAGGAAGACTCAGTATTAATCCTGAGCAGCTAGCATGGCTTTTCATATGCCAAAGAAGGAATACCAATTAAGGAAAATACACTCCTGGTTGTTCCTAAAAGGCTACAATTGAAGGGATTGTCCAGACTGCATTAAACTCAGTAGGTCTGGAAGAAAAAGTGGGATCCCTCACCCCAGTGGAATGATCATCTACAAAGTGAAGATAAGCAGAAGAATGTGTCTCTGTAGGGTTACTATAGGTTCCATTTGTATTCACCATTTCGATATAATAGTATGATATTAAACTTCCACTGACTTATGAACATATCCAGCGCTTCCCAAACATTTCTTCAAATCCTTTCTCTATCCCATCCCTTTTCAATAATATTATATCATATCATTGGTGCAGCATTAACAACATTGGTGCCATAGGTTGGATTATTTTCCTATCAGTTTTTATACTGATAATCTGTAAAGACTGCAGCCGAGGTTCCTGTAGTCACAGCTCTCAATATTGGGTGCATTTAGTCAAATGTGCTTTCTCCTGCAGAGTAGGGTGTAGACTGTCACAGTGAGAGGGTTTTAAATCCTATCCCTTGCTGTTCATGGGATGTTCTTCTTGTCATGGCACACCCGTTTGCTTGGCCAGCTACACATCTTCCCACACAGACTGAAATCAGCTGTATTGATGTGGCAGTTGTAGAAGGTATATGAAATATTGACTAATATACAGAAATAATCAACAATGCCTTACTCTAAAAAGCAATGGATTTCTGCTGGGCCTAACTCTGCTTTTTTGTGTGTAAAGTCCCATGAGATTTCATGGTGAAACGTGAATATTAGAGGATTCTTGATTAGGTTTGAAAATGCATATATGATTATTCTCCTTCTAAAATATCCATGCCACTAAAACATCCCATGAGTCCCAGATATTTTATAAAGTCAGTTCAGAACTGTGGCTCTGTACTGCGAAACCATCTCTTTACATGAAGACTAAAGCTGATTTTCTAAAGAACAGTAATATTGTGGCCTTCTGAAATGCAAACTGTCATTGCTGAAATATTTATCAGATCTCAAAAACATTAAAAGTCAAAAGCTGCCCACCACTCATCCATACCCAGAGATTCCTACACTGAATCGGCTTCAGCACTCTGAGTGGTATATGGCTGTAAGTGGATACCAATTTGAATGTAGTGGCAGTGATTTATGTTTTCCTATCCAGAATGTTATTATTTATTTAAGCATATCTTAGGATCCAAGACTAGTACCGAAATTGTTTCAGTTGTATTGATTGTCCTTACAGCACTGAGTACTTCTTATCTATCCAACTCTGCTGTTCTGTAATTAGCCACTCATCATGAGAAATGACGCACTTCAATTTAATTAGCTTTGAAAAACATCCGCATTAATCTACTGATATTTTTCATGCAGAATGCCCACACAGTCTCACAGATATGTTACAAAGATATGCTTTTACGGTTTTTTTTGTTTCTTTGTTTTCTGCATCACAAGGCTGGCGCAGGTTCACAGCTGCTAATAGGTATTATTCACTGCAAAAGGATTTTGTTTAATTATTTAATGTCTTCCCAATTTAAAGAACTCATATTAATTATTTAATTAGCATTCTGCTATAATTAATTGAATGCTCACAAATCAAGTAAAAACTGCTTACTTTTTGTTAGTTCAGTAACTTCAAAGGAGCCTTCACAGAAAAGGCAAAATTTGCATAGTACAGAAAATCCCATCCTCACTTCAAAAGCCATGTTGGAAACACAGTAGTCTGTCCTAGGCATTGCACTGCCGTTCTGCATAGCACAGCAGACAGCTTTCTAGCACTCTGAATTCACGGGTTCTCCTTTGTGAAACCGGTAATCACAGCAAATTCACTTGGCATTCAGGCAGATGTTCTCTGCTCTTCCATGTTTATGCCATGATAATTAGTCCCACTGAAGAACGGAGGGGACTCCAGCAATAGCAACTTATTGATATACCATGGATTAACATTTCAAACTTTCTGTGTGCATTTGAATACAGATGGTTTTCGGCAAGCACACAAACCACCAAGCTTAAAAGCCAGCCAGGAGCAATACAGAGCAATTCTGCAGCAAAATGGCTCCTACTTCTCTGCACATAGAGTTGACCTACTGTCTGGCCCTGCATCATGCAATCTTTAAAAGCCCGGACAATGAACCAGCCCTGTCACTAAAAAGTAAGAGAAAACCAGGATTTTGCATTAGAAGGACTTTTTCAAGACTGTACCTAAAACCTCTTTCCACTATTTAGGCTTTCACCAGCTGGGTCAGTAAGGAAAGCATTCATACACAACCATTCCCAAGTTTATTGTAATTCTATTTTTTTTCCATGAGCTGCCTGTGAAAGAGTACATAGGACTTGCCAAGCCTGCTAAGCTTTTTGTTGTTGTAGTGTGGAAACAAGGAGAGGTGCCTTGGGACCTATTTGCCAACAAATCTTTTCTTTTGAGTTTAGTGGGGTTGACACTTAGAAAAGATTTGGCAAGTGATTTTAAGCTTTATTTTGGAGAGAAACTGAAGATACAAAATTAAAAGTGACTGCTTTCATAAATGTTGATTAATCACCACTGTTGAGGAAGGTCCAGCATAAGGGGAAATACCGAGCAACATTTTTCATAAAAGCAAATTGGCTGATTGTAACCATAGGCTTGATCCCATGGGTTTCTGCATTTGAGCTCCTATGGGATCAGTAAAAGGAGAGGCTATTCACATTTCTTGAGCACTGCTAAAACAGTTGGACAAAACAATGATCTATGTAAGAAAACAGTGTACCTCCTAACATGGGAATTTTGTCACATTTGGTATAAGGTCACTATGATAGACAGTAGCTAAGGAAAGGTATTCTACAGGTATAAACTACTATAACCATCCTGAACCTCATCCTAGCCCAGCTTTTTACTCCAGTCTCATCCATACTTACAACTGTTCTGACATCCAGGGAGAACCAGAGTCTCAAGCACTTCCTCCTATTGGTCCTTATTTGATAGAAGCGTCATTGCACGGATTGAGTGTATCAGTTTCTCCTAAAGAGAAAGAAATAATGAGGCTATCATTCTTGCTTAGGTCCCTTTAGCTAGAACTAGGACCCTTTGATAGGAAGAAATATGCTGAATGCAGTTGCTTAAACATCACACAGCAGCCAATGTTTTAAAACAGCAGCACAACAAATTGCTTTTCCCCTCCATGTTTCTTTTGTATTTGATGCCAATGAGAGGGTATTGTGACTGGAAAATAAATATCTCCTGTCAAAGACAAGGGATTCCTTTAGCTCCTCAGTGCACCATTTCTACTTAAAGCAATGTGAAGGAGGGATATACAGGCTAGAAACATACTGTTTATACACAGCACAGGTTCTACCATGTGTGGTTCAGTAATTTGTTACAGCTCGACAGGAAAGATTGTGTTGCTTCTGCTCTCAGGACAGTATGTTGGTCTAGAACTGTTCTCCACTATTACGATACTGGACGTAGGTCAAACATTGTGGAAGATCATAAGCACAACCTTTAAACAAAAGTGGATGCAAAAATCTGAAGTGAGCTATACTGTTGGTTAGAGATGTTAGTGTGTCTGAGAGAAGAAATAGTGGCAAAAGCAGCAGAGAGTTAGCAGAATGAGGAGCAGTGTTGGGAATGCACCCCTAGGGGGTAATACTACTAAAAGCAAAAAAGAGTTGGGAATAGGGGCAAAAAGCCTGGTATTTTATTCCTGCTTGGGCTTAAGGTAACACACCCTTCCTATTTCAACAAATGATACTGTGAAAAATACTAACATTAATTTATCCTCCCAACAGAGACATCCTCATGTAACCTTAAAGGCCCTGCTGATACATTGAACATGGCCCACCATATCACAGATTTTCAGACTTAATGAACTCCTTCTTTAAGGTGTTTAGCTTTTTGCCCCTAATGCTTCTTTGTTTTTCTAACAATCATAAACTTCCAGGCCACATTTATTTTAGACCAGCTGTTGTTCTGCTAATGTTAGCCTTTTACCACAAAAGCTCTCCTTCCTCTTTTGTGCTTACCTTCTGACATATGTATGTGTACCTGTCATATCCCTCTCAACCTTTAATTTACAATACTACACAAACCAAGCTCTTTAACTCTCCTGTCATGAACAAGCTCTCCATTCCCCTTATCTTTCTTCTAGTCCTTCTCAGGTAATGTTCCAGGCTGAAATCCATCTTGCCTGAATGTGACCCGAACTATATGCAGTACTCCAGATTTAAGTCTCACCAATGCCCTATACAAAAATATTGACTTTATTTCATCTCTTCAAGAAATACCTTTCCTGATTCATTCCAAGGGTGCATTACAGGTTTTACAGTCTCGTCACACTGACAATCAGAGATGAGTCTGAACTAGCTAGTCACTCAGGTTGTTCTCCGCAGCCATCATTTCTAACTCATCAGGTTACAGCTGAAATGACTGCGATTAGATTGTCAGCACATAATTTTGCACTGTTGCATTTTATGCCTTATCTACTTAGGCATCATTTAGTTGTTTCTTTTTCTTAATGCTTTGCTGTACTGCTGATTCTTTCCAGTTTTGTCATCAGAAATCGTGTCAGTTTTCCTGTTTTTCTTACGATTAGTCAAAACATTAAACTAGATCTGCCCAAACACCAGTCCATTAAAAATTCTGCATTTGACTTCTTCTCTATTTATTTTTTCAATTTCAAAGTTACTCATGCTCTTTTCCTTTTCACTTCCTTTGCATGATACTTCTACAATTCTCCATCTTCATTAACAGTTTTCCATATGGAATCACATATGTTTGTAAAGTACAGCTAGACAAGATCTACCATGTCTCCTGTGCCTTGAATTATATACTAACGAATCCTGGTGCAGTCAGCCTGGTTTTAGTAAATTCATGCTGCATTTTAAATCTATTCTATATTAAAATTCTATGTCTGGAACAATAATTTCCTTCAACATTTATTATCAAGTGTTGCATACTACTGATGACATGTTATCAGCTTTCTAGTCATCCAGATAACTGATTCCTTCGCCAGTCTCTTAAATACAACCACTGTGTTTGATATCATGTGCTACCATTCTCTCCTGTGAAAAAATAATCACCCTTATTGATAACAGGGCACAATAGTCACTTAACTTTGAGAGATCATCTTAAATTTCTATCCCATTCTTGGTGCATAATCGCCTCCTTTCTTCTTCATTTGTTTACTTTCTGTTTCTAGACCTAAAGAACCTTCTGCTACTAGTTTCAATAATTTGTAAGGTCTAATTCCATTGACCTATAACAGCTCCCTATTTTAGGGCTTATCCCTATGTTTCAGATCTCTAAAAAATGCTTTTTTGGTGATGAATATTGTCTTTACGTACGTACACTGAGGGTTTTTTTTCTATTTCAGCATTTTATATGCTTCTTGAGAAGGCTGTTTTCTCAGATTTTGGCAAGTCCTTTCCTACAGGCATTTTGTTCCTTTTTTTGGAATACAGATTCCCAAGAGTTTCAGCATTTAATCTTACAGAACTCCAATGTTTTTTGCGTTCCAATTCCCAAACTCCTAGTCTAATGTACCTTTCCCAGCTAGTTCCTTTATCTGAGTGATCAGTTTTAGTGAGAGTATTTTCACTGTTTCTTACCATTTCATTTAAATTGAATCCATCTGTGATGACTTCATCTAAACCTGTTATCCAAAGCTCATTCTTCTCTAATACCCTGATTGCATACCAAAAGCTGAACCTGGAGCAATAACACTTTTTACTGGTTCAGCAGTTTTTTAGTGAAGAAGGTTGCTAGCAATCTCATCCAGGAATTTCAAGCACTATCGATATCGAAGTAATATTTCTTTCAAACATCTTTCTGGGAAGAAATAACATTAATGTAACAATCAGTAACATTTATTCCTGGTGACAGTGCATATCATCATCAATATCTCATTCTGAGATCTACAGCATTACAAAACATCATTCACCATAAATAGTCTTGTCATCCTTCCACAATCTTGACCAAAACCGGTTGTTTCCTCTACTCCATCTATGTTCATTTCATTACAGTTTATCAAAACACAAACTTCCAATGAGTCCTATTACCTGAAACATACCCTAGTGCTCTCTTTCTTGGCAAATGTCTACCTACCTCAGTGTATGTGTTCCTGCCATCATTACTGTATTATGGTAATACTGTATTATGGTAATACTGTAAGGTATTACCATACTTTAATTCTACTTATAATATCACTATCAACTGTAGTTGGCCTGAGTGCTGGCCTCTGTGTACAAAAATTTCCATTATTTCTAATTTTCTCAGCTGTTCAACCAACCATATCATACACTACTGTTCATAGAAGCACACATACTGGTTTTTTGCTTCTTCTGGGAAGTGTTATTGATGACAAGTGCTTGCTCAGCAGATTCTTCTCACGACAAGTATTGAAATAAATCAATCGTAGTTATATCTCATGATTTGTCAGCCTAACATCCCAGGTGAATACAGTCAGCTCTGAGGCCCATCATTTAGGAAAAGTGCTTTCTTCAGGAATGTCTCCAACAGCTCAACAGCCCAATCCTCCTTACAGCAACAATCAATATGATAAAAACAACTTGTGTATTGAAATAAATAAAGGATTATCAATCAGTGCTTTAAAAGACAGCACCAACTGTTCTGCAAGTTGCTCCAATAGTCAAATTCTGAAGATATTCCACACTTCTAGTTCAGAAACTGGAATAGAGCTTTCACATCAGCCAACCTGAAATAACATCCTTCAGTTGTGGTTTTTTGTTCTGCTAAATCTTTTTCTGTTGAACAGCAGAGCAGGATTGAATATATACTTTCCCTATATAGTAGATATAGGTATATAGATATATTCCATATAACATCGGAGTTTGCCTACACCAGCAAATTCTCCATATACTCCACATCTGGCTATTACCAGTTGCTGTAAGGATCTCTGCAAGGACTGGTACTAGAGCCATACTGGAATAGTACTGATACAAGGCAATAATTTTTTGTATACTTCAGAGTGAACATTTATTGATGTCACTCAGGGATTATGTAATTGACTATTGATTTTATTGTGTCTTGCTAGTCTTTATAAACATTACATAAATCACCATACACTTTATCTTTACATTTTTGGCATTTTAAAATATGGTCTTGATTAGTAGATCTAAAGATGTCAAAGAACAGAATCTGTGTGAAGTAGAAAACATGTGCAGATGATACAGTCAGTGGCAAAAGGCACTTGCCTCTGCAAAATTTTGGCAGGTGTAAAATGAAACTAACAGTAAGTGAACTCTACATATAAGAATTAAATACTTATATATATACACATATATAGTAACCTGATTTCCTAAAACTTTTGATCAATTATTCAAAAAAATGGACACTAAGCTTAAAGTATTTACTAGGAAAAGAACGCATCCATTTACTACAGGAAAACTAAAAAGGTTTTAGCATTTATGTACAGATGTTCTACTTCGTTCTTGAACTTCCTGAAATCTCAGAGCAGTATATTCAAGAAACTGAAAAGTGCAATAAAGAGAAAAGCAGCCATCAATTCCAGTGCAATGTAACACTGTCTAATAATGAACTGTCCAATGGTCATGGAAAAAGGAAATCCAATATATATTTACTGCACTGATAGTCAAAAGTATATCCTTGTTTAACTGACCTGCCTATTTTTGATACAGCCAACCCTCATCTTTAAGACAGAAGTTTCAAATAAAATTACTCATGTCAGCTTCCAGGAAGTACATATTCTATTGGAGTTTGTATTTTGGGGGAAAGTTGTTAACACTGGCTTTCTAAGGGACTTTTGTTTTCTTCCAGTAGAATCTGGAAAGAATTATGTATTCATTACTTGTAGGATAATCATGCATGGTGGCCATTGACTGTGCTAGGCAGTGAACATGTATATCATGAATTAACATCACTACCACGGCTTATAACTCAGTAAGAAATTAAACAGTTTCATTAGTTTCAAAACACACAAGGACAGTATACAAAAGGGAGACTACTAGACTAGACAGATCACTGTTCTCATTTCTGTGTTTCTTTTATTATTCATTTGGGCTGGAAAAAAATGACTATCAATCAGGCTCATGATGGGAGAATATTTTGAAATAAATCAAAAGACTCACATCTGAATCCAGGCCTAAAATCCAATTGTATACAATATTTATGTTTGGCCTTATTTATATTAACCAGGAGGCTTGATGAACACTCTAAAATTTGCAACAATTAAGTTTCTGGTTCCATAATAGCTAGGTTAGCTGCGAAATAAGACAGACACAAGGCTGAATAAATCATCCTTTATCAAAGTGAGTTTATGTATATCTACATGAAGTATTCTACATAAAGTATTTTTCCACTTGTTTCTCCTGAGATAAGTGTGCTATTTCTAAGTTCCTAGTAGTACTACTTCTGGTTTATAATATCATAACAACAGGCAATGCTATCCATTCACTTAGGCACTCAACAAGTGTAGAAGAACTATTATAAAGTAAGTAATCAAATTCATTGCTAACAATCACACAAATAAATGTAGTCAATTTTATGCTGATAATAATGTCCCGCCTGGTGAGGAAGGGTCACAAGGGAAATTTCCACAGCTGGGCCACAGCACGGAGCTAATTTGAATTTCGTTTATTGATATCAGATGAAAGTAACTTTATTGTGCCAAATCAGATGATGCCAAGCTAATAATGGGTGTCAAGGAAGAGAAGTGATGCCAGCAAATCCTAATGAAGAATCTCGGTCAAACAGGTATTTAGTATCCTAGATAAGAACACAAAATAGCATAGAAAGTATATGAAATACAATTATTCAGAGCATATTATAAAGCTGTGGTTACAGTATATGCACTTTTAAACCACTACATAAGAGATCTTTCAAAGAAATTGCAGCATTCACTGGAGGAAGAAATAGGCTAAATAATTCATCAAAGCATGAACTGAACTGCTCTTTATGTCCTGTGCACTGCATGTTTTGAAGTCCTCTGATAAACATTTTACTCAGCTGCTGTGCAAAAGTAGTCAGAAATGGTTGTAGTCCCTGTCTCTTGGTAGGTAATTCTTCTCTGTTCCTCTTTTCTAATGCAACAACACAGAAAACTCTCTAAGAGCTTCTTATTGGCACAATATCAAAAGGTAAAGATTTTAAAATCCAGAGCTTACTGGGCAGTTGTCACAGTTCATGATTTTTTTTTTTTCTTCTCTTCATCTCCATTTGGTTTACTACTGTTGTGTTCCACAGGACTCTATAACACACACCACGCAACGTGTTACTGGGACTTGGGAAGTCTTGGGTTAGTTGATTTAGGCAACTACCCCTATGACTTAGAAATATGTCTAGCTTTTTAAAGAGTGTAGCACAGCACTGAAGGAATCCTGACATCACCAAGCTAGGACAGCTTGTCTCATATTTAAAACAGGTGGATTTTGGATCATTTCTCTACCTAGTCAGCTGCCATTCCAGCAATCTTGTTGATGCATTAGAACTGGATATAGTAGCTCAAGTTAATTATGGAAGAACACAAACTAATTTAAATAGCAGTGACAAAATATCTTTTAATAGAATATTGCTGCAAAGTTATACAGCCGTAATACTATTTCCATGCAATGGTGATAACAACTGTCATTACCATACAGCTTATAACAATGAATTCTATCATACTGGCTTCTTTACTGACTTCCAACACACTGTGTTTCATCACGCAGCAGTGTAAATGGCCTTTACAGCAGCATCTGCATTCAAATACAGAAATAACCATATCAAAACACAAACCCTGAGTCATTGAGAGTCAATCCTTCCTTTCCACATGCTTGATTTCAACATGTTTTTCTATCTACCAATTTGACTACAGATGCTTCCAATAAAAAGTTTGCTAATTCACCAGTTAATTTTATAAGGCCAAGATTTTTCATGAGTATCCACTGCCACCAAGAATTACATCAACTCCCTGACCAAATGTCAAGCTCATATTTGTTCTCACACTCAACAAAAGTTTTTCCTTGTATGTTGACATCCAGTGAGTTTTTATTAATGTGATTATTTTCCCTTTGAAAGAGGAAGAAAAAAGGAAAAGCAAAACCTATTTTAGACATGAGGACTAACCATGAAAAATACTAGAAAGAAGGTATTGACACTATATGGATCATCACAGACTTAGGTACTCTGCAGATCAATCTGGAGCTCCACTGAGAGGTGCACAGACTTTCACACTAACACATACAATAAATATACTACTTTTCTTCTTGCAATTTGTTACACCTATTTCTTCTAGACAGCATGGAACAAAAATGCTTGAAGAGTAACCCCTTCCGTACACAGCATTATATATTTTGACCAGCAGACATACATATAAAACTTTGAAATAAGAGGTCTCAGTTAACAAAAATATTTAGACACATACTTTTAAGTATAATGCCCATTAACATGAAGGCTGTATAAACACTCTCTTTGTTATATCATGGCCTCCATTTCTCAGGCATGAAGTTTTCTAAGGAATTGCCTCTTTCTAACCTTTATTTATGTCTGGATTTTGAATGTTTCTGTAGCTGGGAAGGAGACATCAGGAAGTCATCTCAGTGTACCATCAGAGAGTAACCTAATCTTCCAGTCAAATAGCAGGACAATTACTTGGTTTGAATAGCAATTTCATGAATAGACAAACTGCCCTTTTGTATTACTTGGAAAGCTCAGGATGTGCTAGGAAAGTTCCCAATCCATAATTTGACTCTGTGGGGATTTTGTCAGAGTGGCTGGGTCACAATCCCTGGCCCAGAAGAATTTAGAGGATAGACAAAGAAGTTAAGCAAATAATAATACATAAGTAACTAAGAGGTTTAAAAAAAAAAAAAAAGAGGAAAAACAAACTGGTAGCTAAGTTTGAAAAAGATTTTTTCAGCATTTTTTGGCAAGTGGCTGCTTTTCAAACCAAGATCCTCCCCTTAAGATAAAGTGATCAACTCTCACACATTTACAAGTCTCCTAGAGACACTGGTGATCTGTCTGGATGTAATGGTGCATTCACTGCTTTGGTTGGATGTCAGACCTAATAGCTGCAGATATGGGAGGTTTTCTTGCAATGCAGTCAGCAAGTCTTTCGTTTGCTTCTTCTCTGAAGCCCTTTAATATGTCACAGAGCACTCTTGCTTAAAAAAAAAAAAATTATGTAACTTTGAAATACATTTTTCTTTCCTTCCTCTGTTTAGCAAGCAAAAATAATCATGAGGTTGTATAAATTGTATTTATCTTGTCAAATGCTAAGTGCATGAAGTGGAAATGTATATGAACGTAGAGAATGTCCTGAGAGAAGAAGAAATTAAGTCATAAAACTAATTGCCACAAAGTCACAGTGAACATTTCAAGCAATTTTAGAAATGCTCGGCTTCTACTAAATAACACAACCAGAGACTGTTTTCCAGTCTTGTTGTTTATCATTCATCTTTTTTTTTTCCCTGCCACCTCACAAGTTTGCAGGTATTTCTAAATCCTGTTCTATCCCTTACAAATTTTTTGTCATCTTTATGTTTGAAATGAATCTGAGACTAACATAATCTTTCCCAAAAGGAGTTTCAAATTCAGTTATCACCTTATAACAACAGCATATCTTTGCAGCAGTAACAATAATCATTACCTCAGCACTAAAAGAAGACACACTAAAGACTATGTTTCTAGGTTGTACACATGCAGCAAACCTCATATTTATGTCACTTTAAAACAAAATAGATAGTAGACTTATTTTGGGGGAAATGGGTCTTTTTTTTAAGGGGGGGGGGGGTCTTTTTTTTTTAAGAGGCCTTAAAAATAGATGTGACTGCATTTACCCAGCCTGAAAATACAGAATGTGATGACCTTGATCAGGGGGACAAAATGAGGTACTTCACATTCAAAATGCATGTTAAAAACAACTGCTCATTTATCCTCCAAAGCATCCACTTAGAGTCATGGAGCAGTTTTACCAGTTTGAATTTGAATGATCATTTTGTGTGCACAGAAATGGGGTTTGATAACATTTTTTCTTTTATCAATCGTTTCAGAATAGGTGAGAAGGAAATAGAAAACTTTTCCTGCAAATTTAGAAAAGGCAGCCTCCTATTGCTTTATGTCCATCACTGATGCATATTTAGAGTTACAATATATGAAGTGGATATATTATTTGGAATCAGCAGGACTTTCCCACACAAGTTCTATGACCCAAAGTCAGTTAAGTTTGGTTCTTGCAGCTTAAACTGTTTCCTTTTATATGAAAAAAAAAAAAAAAAAATCAATACTCATTTTAAATCAGGGAAAAAAATTATTTCTAAGCAGAAAATAGTGTTGAACATACACATATCAATAAAGAAACTGCCTAAAGGAAGATAGTCAGTAAGATTGCAAAGTCTTTTTCCTGAAACAATATATTTGGGTTAACCATTAACCTCAGGTCTTGACCAATATAGTACTAAGGGTATAATACTGATTGTCTTACTTTAACAGACTTTAAATAAAAGGAGCAAGAATTTTAGCAAACCCAAGTCTTGCAGAGTAATAGGGAGAAAAAATGCCTTTTCCTAGGCTGTGGAAAAGAAAAAATTCTTTGGGGCTGTACACATTTACGAAAGGGGAATGAGTGTCAGACTTGGATTTATGCATCCACCAGCCTCTCACCTCTATCCGCTTGCAGTCATACTAACACATGAAAGCATTTAACTGGCAGCTCCAAATAGCTTTCTCACTGTAGCAATTGCTCATCTCTCCCAAACTGGAAAAACAATCCCAGAAAACATGCTTAAAAGTTTCCCTAAGAAAAAAAGCTTAGTTGGGGAAAAGAGAGATATCAAGGAATTACTCTGGTTCCTGACTATTGCACATACCTGAGAATCATGTTGAACAAACATTGGGCATTGTTTTTGTTTGGTTTTTTGCTTGCTTGTTTGTTTGTTTTTAATGGAAGTTCAAATGTGTGCAATGATCTTTGCCTGGAGCAGCTACTCATTTGCATTCCTGTCCAATAAAGCAGTAGCAATACCTCTGGAGGCAAATATAACTGAAGTTGCTAGACCTGTCCAGGATGAGGAGAAGAAGAAATGAGATGCAAGCAGAAATGAAGACTGAGTCGACATAACAGCTCAGTCTTTCAATTATTCTTTTCCTGGCTGTGCGCAGCAGTGTAGTCAGAGAAGCTCGATCCAAAACCGTTTCAAGCAGAGCGGTTTCAGAAGAAAGAAAGGTCATCTGAAGGAAAGACCACAGCCACAAATAAAAACTACTCTCTCTCCCTCTCACTGCCACAAGGTTTCTGTTTAGGTTATCTCACAAGTGTTTTTGTGTCTAGAATTGCTTCTTTCTGGACAGAACTTAAGTGAACCGTAATTTGTGGGTTTAGAAGAATTTAAGATGAATACTTTTTGGAATATAGGTTGTTTGCTTTCATTGTTTCCCAAAACAGATTGTGTGACTAAGTCAATGATAAGTTTCCTGAATAAAAGAATTTTCAAATGGGAACACCTCCAGCCATAACAAAGCTGAGGTGTGTTATCTCAGGCATAGCACACATTTGTGTTACTCATTAGACTTTTCAAACTTTGAAACCTTGAAATCTTTTCACAGATTTCAGTACCTTGAACATAACACCTTTT
This sequence comes from Gymnogyps californianus, assembly GCF_018139145.2. Classification (NCBI taxonomy): domain Eukaryota; kingdom Metazoa; phylum Chordata; class Aves; order Accipitriformes; family Cathartidae; genus Gymnogyps; species Gymnogyps californianus. Next base: position 38,660,524 of record NC_059500.1, read on the forward strand.
TAAAAAAAAAAAATACACAGAAAAAAACACTAAAATAATTTTTATTGGAACATCTAGCTATCCCTTTCTAAAATTAAAAACAATTGCAATAAGGCAAGACCAAAGTAAAGCCTCCTACTAAAAACATTGTCCTAGCACCAGTGAGTCACAGGATAAATTGTATGTCAAGAAAATTATTTGAAATAATTAGCTGAAAAATAAAAATGCTCTTACACCAGTACAATGAACAGAATCCTTCTTTACACAGTTGCCTTCATTAAAAAAAAATGGTCTCTCTACATTTCTAACTCTACTAGTTTGAGTCCACATATAACCCAGAAAAACTCAGGAGTAAAACAAAAAAAGACAAAACCCAGCCTGGGCATGGCTGAACAAGTAGGTCTTTATATACAGATTCTGCACTTATACTCCACATCCGCTTAGAATATTGTGTTGAAATTTGGCCCATTTTTGGAGCCAGTATGACTAAACAAAATCAATCCATACAAGAAAACAGCAGGAAAATTACAATCCCCAGTGAAACAAGGATCCTATCCCTTCTCTAACCCAACCTATCTGTCTCCCATCTTCACAAAGCCTTTAGAGCATTAATTCAAACAGTGCCTACCATGCCAGAAGAATGTTCCTCAGCAGGCTAGACTATCCAAGAATGAGCAGCCCTGCCAGAACAGCTGATTTCTTTATATATGTCTCTGCCATAAACATCTTAAACTATCAGTTGTTCCAGACCACAGGAGTCTGTAGTGACATATTTTGCATGAGATGCCTCATCCACAAGATTTCAACAGTAAAGAGTAAATATTCCTATAAAAGAAAGTTAAAAGGCAGTGCATATCTTCCAGGTAAGTGTGGACACACTATACCTGAGAAAGCCATAATGCCACTCCTCTGCTCCAGGGATGTGCCCAGACTTTATTTGTTCACATGTATTCCAACCTGCTACAGCTGTTGATGGACAAATTGATGGGGGAAGTTAAATGTCTCCATACTCTCTTCCCTCTACAGAAAACATGTGAAAAGCAGTTGCTGTGCCCACCAGCCCAGACCCTCTGGGTGCACACACACTTTGTGTGGGTCATAAAATGGGGAATAATGTTTTTTGCTTTCTCTCTGTGGCACATGCACTCCTCTTCCCTTTGTAATATGGTCACACAACCACTCAGTAGTCTCAAATTTTTCATCAACTAGTTATCTGAAAGTTGACAACTATTTTTTATGTTCCACCCACAGTTGGTGAGGATTTCTCATGTATCCTGCTCTCTGCTCTGCCAAAGCCCTCTTTCTAAATGTCAGGTGGCTTGCTTAGTAGAACAGAGCATTAGGAGTTGTGTTTTAGGGCAACTAATAATGTCTGTAATAGAGATGATCGCTAGCATGAGTAAAATGGCAATTAAGTTTATGAAATGTATAAAGTGCCAAATACATTTTATCACAAAAGACATTGAGAAAGATAACTTTTATTACAGTGCAGCTCTCTAACAGGTCCATCAATTATAATTTTTTAATATTATTTAGTGATAAATCACTATCTATGAGGGAAAACCTCTGTGAAATTTTTATTGTGAATTTACGATCATAATGATTAAGCATGAGGAATGCTCTTGGGTTTACCTCCTGCCTGTAGTTTCCCAGCTGAATTCTGCACTGGAAATTAACCACTGGGCTAGTTCCTGACACCTTGCTCCACCTTTTTCTGTTGCTCAAGGGACAGGAAAAAAAAAAAAGAGTAATGCTATATGAGGACAGACTGGTATGTCTCCAGCATAAAGGAGCTCTGAAGTCCTTTCCAACCGGTGTATGTGGCTTCCACTCCTCATATTAGACTGCTCCCCCAGGTGCAACTGGCGTAGCGCTTACAGCTCCTCAGAGCCTGCTCTATTTGCTGTATCTTAAAGCAGCAGTGCCAAGCTGCTCTGAATTGAATCTGGATTGATCCAAAGATTAGGAGGGTGGAAAATTGATTAGAAATTTTTTCTTGCTTCCACTAATATCTTTCTTCTTCTACTTCATATACTGGGAATATGTTGTTCTGACAGCAACCAATAATGAATCCATCAAGAAAGTAATGCAGCTAGTAGCTCTTTTCAATGTCTTTCCTCAGGACAGAATTCAAGATAGGGTCTTTATTACCAGACTTTACTACCTGACTAGGCCATTTTGTGGTCTTGAAGAAAACCCTAGCACTAACAAGCTAAAGCAACATGGTGCCTTTTTAGTGCCTGAAATTCACTCGCAGAAGAGATCAGCATCCCTTTACACCTCTGCTGCCTGAGACTGAGGCATTTGGACAAACCCACACCAGCAGAGAAGCTTCATTTATTGCTTTGTTTGAAAACAGATTTTTCCTCCTCTGATTGTACACGCAGCTGCTGCTGTATTTCAGACTCACCGTCTGACTGAAACCGATTCTCTGACTTTTACACAACACATTAATCCCAGGAAGTACTTGTGCTCTTGCAAGGCATACTCAGTGATTCGTCTTGGACAGGCTGTGCAGTAGGTGCAGAGATGACCTTACCCCACCTTTTAGGTGTGCACACAAAGGCCACTCTCCAAAGCACTCTGTGAGAACTGGCTGTGAGCTGAGGAGCCTTTACCAAGCACGGATACCGCAAGCAGTGTACCCTGCGCCTGTCCAAGGGGAGCACGCTGGCACCATTCCCAGAGACAGTGTAATGCGTACAGATACAATGACTCCAGCATTTCCAGGAAAGCATTTCCCAGACTTCTTGAACATTTACCACATTGCTTCCTGCATCTGTTACACAGAATACCTGCAAACATTATACTGTGCTTAGGTAACCTGTTTTTCTCATATTTCCTAAAATTAAAATGCTAATTTTTCCAGCCTAGAATCTGAAGGCAGTTACACAAACATTAAAGTATTTTTGATGAAACTCGGAATTCCCAACTAGGATGCGTTGGGGGAGGGGGGGAGCAGTTTTTCACCATGACATCAGAATACTTGGGGGAGAAAAAAAATCATTATTCCATTACCCCAATGAAAACTATAAGGAGAAATTGCCTGCTCAGATGAGCAAGAAAAGGATAGACTTGTGGAATGACTCCTCTCATATTTACCATGTTTAGTTCCCAGTTTAGATTTTCATTTGAAACCTGGATTTTGACAGCCTTGCTACAGGCAATAGCCTGCTTTTATTAAATGGTTTCGCCAGTTGTCAAAACAGGATTTGAGGTGTCAGTGCTTCAGGATGACTAAAACACATGAAAGGCAGAGCAACTTTGTCAGGTACAAAAGCAAATTGCTCTTTTTTAAATTCTGCCTTTATTGCTATTAAGCTGAAAAGAAAATGACAAGGACATGTAATTATGTATATATGTGTATTTATACATTCAAAACATTTTTTATATATATGTGTGGGTATATATATGTGTATAAAGTCAGCCTGTACACCTTCCAGAAAGAGCCAATGAGTAAGCAACACCCAGTACTCCTTAACCAAAGATATTTTTACTGAAAAGAAATAGCAAAGAAGGCTCTTTCTAGTTTCAGAGCTGCTGCAAGTGCCATATGGGAATCCTTATTGTCCTGAGGACCCTCAATTAAAGACCGCATTGCAATAATAAGTAACAGCTGCATGGGAGGTGGGAGTGTTGGATCAGGAAGGCACAGAGGAAGGTTTTCATCATTTCTGGCAATGCTGACTGCACCAGAGAAGGCTATAGCACTGTTCCTAGATGCTGGAAGGACTGCAGTGGGAGGATACTTGCTCTTGTAATTAAAGAGGTGTAGCAGAGGGAATCTTTCCATCATTCCCCCATGGAGGAACGTTGCCTTTGAAAGACATATGGTTGCCAGGAACCAGAGCTCCAGCAGTGTAAATCCTTCCCGTTCCCAGCATGGCTCAGCATTAGGAGAGGCATAATTGAGTACTCAAAGTATTAAAGGGGGAAAAAAAAAAGTTCATCTGGGATCTGATCCAAAGTGCACTGAAGTTAATGGAAAAAATCCCACTGATTCCAATGAGATTTTGGTCAGACCACAGTGCACTTAGACAAGAATTTTTTTTAAATTCTTTAACTGCAGAATTTTCCATTTGCAACAACAAAAGACAGGTCAAGGAACTATGCAGAGGTGAAGCAGTGTACAGGTTACCTTTTTAGTCCAGAGATACTAACAGCAAGAGAACAGCTTGGTTTTCTAGTGTTTATGTTCATCCGGATAACAAGCTCATGGAGAAAATAGGGGAATCTTGTAACAGTGATCTCTTCAGTTGATAAGAGAGCCATCAAGTGACTTAAAAACACAGAACTCTTGTCAAGGGAAGTAGAGAAGCTCCCATGGGGCAAAGGGTGGGGGAACAGGAAAGGATTGTTGAGGAACAGACACTTACAAGCAGAATGAGAGGTCAGTGAGTAGACAGGAAGACAAGAGTAGAGAAGTTTATTATTTGAGAATGAAAAAAGAGAACAGAAAGGAAATTCTACAGAAATAAAAATGCATTTGACATGCTTAGAGGAAAAGAAAGCAAAGATGCCATGGAAAGTTTTCCATACATATAGTTAGACTGTATAGGAGAGGAAAAAGGAGAGAAAACAACGTAGGCTGAAGGAGCTGATCAACACTGTCATCAGACCAGTGAGGAAATTACTGAAGGTGGGAACACACTTAGCAGGGAAAACACCTCTAGATGAGGTGCTATGGATAAAATGGTAAGGCTTTATAATGTCAAAGAAAAACCTGTGATGATAAATGAGAAGATGGAATGAGTCATTATACTCAAAGCTGCTTTTAGATTCTCCCTTACTAAAAGGAGAGATTACTGTTCCAGAAGTTACACTCAAAGATTTGGTGCTAAAGCTAAAGCTAACCAGAAGCCTTGCTGTGCAGTGAGATCGTGCATTGCTTTATCACAGAGGTTAATTATTTGTATAACACTTTTTCTTCCTCAGAAACAAAGGACACAAGACTGAACCTTGAGTCAAACTTGGTGACATATTTTTCAGAACAGAAGGCCATTGTTGGGTCTATCCTAAGTGTTTTAAGATACACGGCTTGCAGTACATATTATTTTCACCTATTCTTGACTTGATTTTTTTTAGTGGGTAAGAGTTTCAGTACTCAACTTACTTAACAGCAGTGCAAGAATGCATCTAGTTTTCAAGAATGCAGCTAGTAATACTTCAGCAGGATTTCCTGAGGCGAACTCAAAACTAGGCACTACTTTACCCAACTTGTTTCATACCTTTACAAATATGAAACAGTAGATTGACCTATCAACAGAACTGAAGCTAGATCTGAGCCCTGTGTAACACCTCAAATCCCAAGAGTTATGAGCTGGGTCTACAATAACTGTACCCACTAACCCACCAGCACAACTCTGATAAATGCAAACAGAAGATCCCTCCACACCCATGTCTCCATTCAGCTCTGAGAAAGGAAGTTGTCATCAGATCACAGTTACTGGGCCATTACAGAAGACCTGTCCAATACTACAGTCTTTTCATAAACTTTCTGGGTTTCTGAATGGGAAAAGAAGATGAAGAAGGATTATATTTCACATATTGTCTTCAAGATTATTTTATATTTCTGTGAGCTGAGAATTTCTTTAGGTAGCAAGAAGCAAACATATGACTGACCGCTGCTTTTACAAAGTGAAAGAAAATTTGTTATAAAAGGCTACCAAGTCAGAATAGATGCCCAAATGGAACTGACTAGCAGGAGGTACAGAGTAATGTTAGGATGTATTGAGGCTACATTCTCATAATTTCTTTTTCAGTCCTCTCTCTTGGTCTCTTTGAAACTCACCTGTTTGTAATCACTTTTTGGTTTTGACCAATGATCATAATCTTCTTCCAAAACTTAGTGTATACGTAGTCCCTTAGAGCAGGCCAAATTTATTATGTTTCTGCTAACCCTTGTCTACTTGCCATTTTTGAAGAAACACTCCTGCATGGCATAGAAAGAGCACCATAGTCAATGAAAGCAAAATTTCTGTGGCTGAACTACCCAGCATTTACCAAGAAGTCAGAGCGCACACAGGTGGTTACATGGCTGGTTAACACACTGTACGTACACTTTAGCTATTCCACAGCATCATATTTGCATATACATCCCTTTGCTGAAGAATAAGAACACAAATATCGTATCTCGCTTTCGAGAAACGGTCATTTCTCATGAAGACTCCAATGGTGACAAAAATTCAAAGAAAGTTCAATGGATCCATAATTGAACTGACAGTAGATATATGACCAGAACATGTTAAGGGTGGACTCATATCTGTCCTTCTAAAAAGGAAGACTATTGCATATTAAGCCATCTATTATGGACTTGCCTTCCAGGTGAACTGCAAGTAGTAGGATGCATTGTAATTGTCCAATATGAAAGTGACAAATAGGTGAATCACCATTGCCAGACCTGCATCCAAGAGATAAGTGTAGCTAAGAGAGGGAAGCTAGTATTTTGGCTACTGCTATATCCTGGTAATAAAGAAAAAAATCCCTCATATATGTTTACGGCACCCTCTCCTTTTCCATGTCTAATGGAGTGCTGATGTGCCCAGAAACATCTCTCAACCGTAGACCACCTTGTATTAATTATCAGCTATTCTAATGGAAAATTAGAAGCACCATAAGAGCAGCTAATCTTTCATGGATGGAGGAAAACAAAAATCAGCATGCACATGTTTCAGCCAGGAGGCAACAACACTTGCTTGAGTTCTTACACAATTTTGTAGCATGTCTTCAAGCTTCCCTGGACAAAGAGACAGATCACTGAAGCTCCAGCAGAAGAGGAGTTTTTAGACAATAAATAGATGACAAAATCATCATTAAACATGGGGTTACATCACAAGTAATACGATAAAAGTTTCCACTGTCAGTGTCTGAGGGACTTTCTTGTGTGGATGGGAAAGGAAGACAGACTTAAGGATTTTTAGATTATGTAAATCACAAAGGAACATGATTTCTTCTAGTGCAATTACTAAATGTTCTATTTGCCTGATTTGAAGCTTACCCTAGAAGGGCCCACCCTTTTCCATCATCATAGTACAAAGACTTAATCCTGAAGTGACATATCCTTTTCTATGGAAGTTTGATAGCCTCCCATGATCAGTCTTCTCTGTATCCAACACAGCCATGACACAGTAAAGCAGACTGGGGAAAACAACTTGTTCCAACTAAAACCCAAAAACCATCCAGTATTCATTGCAGCAGCTAATACTTGTCGTATATACCCAGTGCAAGAATGTCCCTCCCTAAAAGCTTTAGAAAAAGTAGTAACTGGGCCAATGTCAGCTCAACAAATCCAATCTTCAATCTGTTCCTTTATCTGCCTGCTCATTCTTACATTAACCTGCAGTTAACTTCTGGCTCCAAGTTTATCATTTATTTATCCATCCTGAGAACAAATAATCTCATTCAATAATTGGTTCCTTGAAAATCCTAACCATGTTATTTCTATTATTATTCATGACGGTTTAGAAACGGAGGCAGGTAACTCACAATTTTAAAGTTTTCTTCTATTATTTACAGAGTGTATAAAAGAAATCCTCAGCCTTTAGTAGTTCTTTTATTTCCATTAAGTCTTCCTACATTTGGTTCTTTAAGAAACTAATGTTCATCACAGAAAAACTGACTTAAGCGAAAATTAAGGATCTGTATGGAAACAGTGGTGAAAGTTTGAGGTAACAGATCATAAATTACTTTTTTTAATAAAATATAGAGTATATGCACCAAAAATCTTTAATGTCCTCGTATAATACTCCCTAAACCTCTATTGCTTCTCCTTAAACAAACACAACACATCAAAAGAGACCACACAAAATTATTTTTATGCTATGAAGTGTACTCAGCATGGCTAGGTAGAGACACTACAGAATTTTCCTAATGGTCGAGATCTCAAAAAAATTACCATTGCAACTGATACTAACTGGTACCCTTACTGGCAGCCTGAGCAAAGAGACCATGGCTTAGTCAAGCATACCTACTAATCTTTGTCCCTGGAGAAAGTCTCTCTGGGTTAATGTTGCTACATATCAATTGAACTGCATGGGCAGGCTTGCATTGCCACTGCCTGTTTTACGTCTGTACTTCCAGTATGTTTCTGTCTTTCAGGTACTTTTTAAAGAGCATCTGTGTACTCCACTGAAAATGAAGATGCGCCCTAATCACCTACATTGTGTTGAAAGAGGAATAGAGCAGGAATTTTTGAGAGCACAACATTTAGAAACGTTAAATACTACTGTGCGTACTCTAAAAAGTAACCAAACATTTTGCTGCAAATCAGGAGAAGCCAAAGACTAGATTAGTGTGGTGCAATGAGTGAGAGATGACAAACAGGCATGGGAAGAAAACTCTTCCCTGGCTGATTGGGAGATACCAGTCAAGTTACTGAAGTTTAATTCAGTCAAAAGATCTGCAAACCCCGGTTATCCTTTAAGTTCCTGAAACTGTGATTTAAATAGGAACAGATCAGCCACAAGGATGCAAATTACGTTGTCTTTCAAACACTGGGATGTCATCCACAGGAGATTGCACAGCTCTGTCAGTAAAATGCTTTATAATCTAATCCAGAGCATCTTTATGGATTTTTTTCCCCAACTTCTTCTAATTCCAGGTAAAGACAACCATCTTAAGAAACTTTATAGTCCTCTATTCTACATTAAATACAGCCCACTAAAATAAATCAGTTTGAGAGTGCTGGAAAATATAGTCCAGGCTTTGCTAAGTCATAGTGAGATCAGATGCTATTTGAGACTTTAAAATATATCAACACAGACTCTACCAAATTAATCTCACCTCTGACTAACAAGATCTGTAACATTCACCTCCTGAGCCTCTGTTGACATTCACCAGCTAGAGAGGGGATGCTGCTCTGGAGCAGCTCTGTGAGACAGTACAAAGCCCCACATCACCCTGAAGTGAGTCCACCTATATCCTGCAGGCAAGTCTCATGCTCCAAGGCCAACCTTAATTTCTGTGCCCAAGTTTAAAGCAATTGATAAAACATGTACTTAACACAGTGAGAAATGTTCTAATAAGCCCATTCTGCTTCTCATTATCTAAAAATATTTAATGATGACATCCCAATTATCTTAGATATGCAATGGATTCTACAAGGAATTTTAAATAATTGCTTTTTCAGTTGTCCTTTCTCTCCACCAGGCTCTTATATTAGAGTTCCTTTAAGCATAATTTTTATTAAGATATTTGCCAAAAAGTGAAAAGAATTTTCTTGATTAGACAGCTTTCAACTACATTAAGCTTCCATAGCTTAGCACATAACTTTTAATAACAAAGATGTTGCATCTCTAAATGATGCATGTATTTAGCTTCTCAGGCTTTAGTAGAGGGCTTTAGTATTCTTGATTTGGCTTTTTCTTCTTTTTTTTTTTTCTCCTTTTGTTAAACAACACTTGCTCCATCTAGTGGCACTTTCTCAAGGCAGGAAAAAAAAAAAGCCCACACAATGACAATAAGTATAAAATGCAGCACGTAGGAACAGAAATCTCATATCAAAATCAGGAATGTTTCCATTCAGATAATTTGACAGGTTTCATAGCTTTTCCCTTTAACAACTACACAGAAAGAAGCAAAAAATACAGAGCAACTTTTTATCCTTACAACAAAATAATAAAAAAAACCTACTATGGGGTAAAAATTCACTGTAGCTTTTTGTATAGCATCATTAGCAAATACATGAAAACAAATACTTCATTTCTTAACTCTACGAAGAGTTATCATAACCGTCATTAATGTACTGATTAGCATTTTTAAATAATCTACTTCATCAACAAAAAGCCTTACAGTTGCTGACCCATCCAGCTCTAATTGGCTGGTGGTGTCTATTTAGCTGGGCCTATTACCTGATAGCACTGTTTCAGGTACACAAGGGAGAGGTTGTTCTTAAACTAATTACACTGACTGCATGATGAGCAAAACCTCTTCTGGCCCAGCTTTGTCTCACAACAGTCTCTCGGTAAGCAGCTGCCAGAAGATTTGTAAATTATTTTTTGATGGCAATAAGTGAAGTGCTAATGGCTGGAGATTACTGTTTCAGCAATCTTTTTATTTATTTTTTTAAAAAGTATCTTCCATATTAGTTACAAGATGTACTTTTTTTCCCCATGTGATAAAAGTAGTCATTCTTACAAAAAAAAAAAAATAAAAATCAGATGCTGAGGGCAGAGTCAATTTTTTTTTAATATTTTCTGTGACAGCCTGCTCTGAAGAAACACAGGATTCATATTAGCATATCTGTACTCTTTTTGGTCCGTTGATTCTCTCTCATCTTCTCTGCTTGAAAACATGGAGAAGTATTGCCTACAGTTCCGAACTTAAAATCAAGCATTCCATGTTACATATTTTGGCAAATTGGATTAGTCACTAAATTTCTCCATATCTGTTTCCCCATCTCTAATATGCACTAGTCATTGTAGAAATTAATGTTTGAACAACTATTGAAAGTGACTGATACCAAGACCTCCTCCAGTTTTCCTAAAGCCAGGATGCAAGCTTACCTAACTCAAAGCTTTAAAAAATTGACAAAGGCTAATTACTCCACATAAAAATCAGATTTTATTTAAGTTGGTTTCAAATAATGCCATTTTCATTTCACTTGTTCATAATGCCATTTTAATTTCATTTGTTCATAGAATAGATTAAGTGAAAATGAAGACTACTCAGTTGAATAAACAGACTATTGAGGAAGGCAGCCATAGAATATCATAAACAATGTACCATTTTACAGGCACATTCTTGTCCTTCCCTGACCACTCTACACAAAAGCAAAACATGCCCTTCTGTTTGCACACTATGCTGTGCTCACTGAGTTGAGGAGAGACAAGAACTCCAAATGTACATTCAGTGAATGCCTGACCAGCCAGCTCAGTTCAAGTGAGTGACATTTTTCTGCAATTAGAAAATATATCCTTCAATTAGAAAATATATCCTTAAATGCTGTTTGTCAGGTGCCAATTCTAGCGGTTCACAGTATAATATTCTGCCCCATTGAGTACCGTGACACTTGTTAAAGTAAATGATTTAAAAGTGTAGCTACCTTTTTAATCCAAGTTCAGTTACTCTAAGCTTATTAAGCCAAAAATTTTATGCTTGATTGCCTTGGGGATGACACACTCAGAGTACATTCACAGATTACTAGAAATTCTAGTGTGCTGCAACCACTAAAGGTAATGACAGTCCTTCGTTTACAATCTGTAACCATTCCAAATTTGTTTTCAAACCCTCACACTTTTTGTTTTACTAGGTAACTGAATAACTGAGAAACACAGTCATACAAAAAGAGAGATAACAGTCAGAAGTTTGCAACCAGGACTATTCTTCAAGTCTGCAGCTAAAATGAAAAAAATACCTTTTGGGGCTTAACACAATTTCTTCTTCCTCTTCTTTGATGGCAGAAAAGGAAGTTTTAAGCCACAAAAGGCAATATTTTAAATCAAAACAAAGGAAACAAACAAACACTTGAAAAGCTAGACATGAAAAGATTTCTCTTCCAGTCACAAAACGGCAGTGGAACCGATATATGAGGTGTGAATTCAGATACCCCCTTTGCCTGGTGATCAGAAGATTTGGTTTTAAGTGGCTGTAAGATGGGAGAATGTCCCAAATACCTAGGTACAGCACATGGCATCTCTGCTGGAGCTTGCATGCATATCTGTGCATTAGTGGAAAAACTGCAACCTGAACATCCTCTGTCAATGAAATAGGGAATAGGTACAAGCAGAAAAACAAATTTCCCCCCATTGCAATGAATATTTTATGTAACACAAAACATTTGAGAAGGACAGCAAGAGATATCCCACAAAAATGTTGCATGATCCAGTATTTGGGACACTCTTCTAAGATGCAGAGCTTTGGATTCCCATCTTTGTTCTAATCAGAAGATATACAGACAACTCTGAAGAAAATGGGGACAGTAGCCTTCTCAAATGCATAGCAGCCATCTCCTTTATCAATTCTAGTCCCAAATACCTATCAAATACACTGAATTGGGGTGGGGGTTATCACTGTTTTGGGGTGGTTTTTTTTCATTCGAAGTATCTGCAAACGGGCTTAAAACCACATCTTTGGCAAACAAGAAACCCACCTTTTTAGGAGTAATATTATAAAGCTTTGATGCCTACAACTAAGCAATTCTATTGGTTTGAAAGGCACTTAAGCAAAGTATCTATTTTTAATTGCTCAGTGACATGCTATTCAAAGAACTCTTTGGAAGCTGCAAGTGACCTCTACCTCTGGGAAGAGGATTTAATTGCTGAAATAAGTACATGTCGGTCTACTTTTCTGCCCAACTCTATTTTTAAACAACAAAGAGGATGTGTTTGTGAACTGCAAATAACCCAACCAGAAGAAATTAATGGATTAAGGGGATTAAGCAGCATAGGAACTTGTGCAGGTGCATGCAAAAAGATTGGATAGCAAAACATTTCAGCAACGATTTCTTTTGGTGTCTGTTTTTAGTTTGGGGGGGGGGGTGTTTTACCTCACTGAAGCAAGTTAAGAAAAGAAGTCACTTTTTACCTAAGGCAAATTAAAATCTGCTTTATTTGGCATTTAGATAACTTTGGTTATTAAAACCATCCTCCCAGAAGATAATGCAGATATAATGCTCTCTGTCCTCAGTCATTATTAGATTTACCTTAGATTAACCCTCTTTCAAATCTTTATGAGCACGTTTTGTATGAAGTTAAACAATGCTGAAATCATCCTAATAGTTCAGTTTCTGTGAGGTTATCCAGCAGCCCAATTAGCCACCACTTACACTAGAATGTTTTGACTGGATTAATTGATCAGGCCAAACTGGAAAAGGCTCCACCATTAGGAGAAGCAAAAGCAGTAAGGATAACTGGAGCCTTGCAAACTGAATAGATGACCTCTCATTAAGTCTGTAAAGAGACAAATGTTCTCTTGCATCCATCTCAAAGAAGTACATCATATTCCCACATCTAGCCCCAGCTGGCACCAAACCAATACAATTCTACTTTGCATTGTTATGTACCAGAGTATACAAAGGATTGTTATATACAACAGGTATATCTGAAGCAGTTTTAAAAAGGAAAAATGCTGCCACCAAGAGAATTAAGCCTGTAGTCTGTTCCTATCTCTCAGATGACTCTCCTAAAGCATTTTTTCTTCAAGCAAGAGTGGCAATTCTCCTCCAAATTCCCAGCATCTTGAGCTATGCATAGCCTTCCCATTAACTTTCAGCCTAAACTTTTGTTGTATTCCCATACCCACCAAAAAAAGTGCATGTAACCATGCTTACTACCTCATTCACTTCATTAAGTATGAACACAATTACTCCATCCTTGGCTGAAAAAGTCATTTCTACCTTTTTTCAGTTACAAAAGCTTGCGGTTTCTAAATCCAGCTGCCTGGAAAATGGCTGTCTTACATTCCCACGTGCATATCAGCACATTTCTGCATGCACAAAGGCAGACTTCTCCTTCTCAATTCAGCATTTAATTTTCAACTACCTTCTCATGGCTCCCAGCTACACTCTTGGTTTTCTGCCTGCATATAACCCCTGACCTGTTGTGATAAGAATCACTCCTGTCTCGGAAAATAACAGTCTCTCATTATCACTGTATTTTTAAACTTCATCTTAACACCTCTTCTGCTCTTTGCTTTCACTGTGAATATCTTTCCTATTCTGGCCTCATGGCTGAAAGACTTCATTTATCCACTGAATAGTGGTTTTCTGCCATTTATCTGCAATTCATACCATGTTATCAACTTGATTGTTTCTTCTCACACACACACACTTTGACCATTTAAATGTATTACTCTAAGTTTTAATTTCATGTACCTTAAAGCATTAAGAAGTTCGTGATTATTTTTCTGCTAAAAATAAAAAATAAAAAAAAAAAAAAAAACAAAAAACCCCAACCAACTCTAATTTAGCTTCTGTCTCTCTTTTTTAAGTTACATGTGACAGATGACCGGTATAAGCTCCCCGACAGTATTAAAACAAAGTAACTTTCCTGAGTGGCTTTCCCAGCAGTTCAAGGGTGCCAGCAAGCTGATGCAAGAGAAACTGGGAGGTCACCATTAGTCTCTGAGTTACTGTTCATCTGGACAGAAGTAACATAAATAGTACTTTTCTTAACCTGTCAGAAATGAGACCAAAATGTCTTTCACATGTGATACCAGCTGTATCACAAAGCTCATGGAGGTGCCATATTATTACCAGAGACTCATATCCACACTGAAGGGATTAATAAAAACACAAGCTTTTAAAGAAACCTCTCTCAAACTTTCCCTTGGACCTTTTGTAATTGTTAACAGATGTTAGCACAAACAAGGACAGTTCAACAGATTATTCAGATTTCAGGAGGATCTATGGTCCAAGTTCCACACATGATGTATGAAAAACATACAGCCTCTTGGTTGTGAGATGCAATATTTTGTTATCATGGATCAAAGAAGAAGACAAAAGAAGAGGAATAAAATGTCAATTTTTTAAATGGTAGAAGGTTAACAGTGCGCTGCCTTCATGGCTCATATGAGATCCTATGCTTTTCAGGGGTCTGGAAACAGACACACATGAGATTTCTTTGAAACTGCAGGTAAGAAAAAGCAATTTAGATTCATCGCAAAAAGATGCCATGAGGAACTTCAGAGACATCCTTACCCAAGTTAGGTGAATGGGCAAAAGGATGGCAATGGAAATTCACTGTTGACAAACACAGATTTTGAACACTAGAGGGGAAAAAACAAGTTATTCATATACCTTATCAACTCATAAAAAGCACCTTGCCATCTCTGTGGGCAGCATAATGAAAACTTTTCTTCAGCGTTGCAGCTGCAATCCAAAAAAAACCCAAAGCTAAATGCAATATTAGTTTACGTGGGGTGACACTGTGATAAAGCATATTATGCTCTTATATTGAAATCAATGGCTCACAAAGCCATTTAAAAGAAATACTTCTAAAACATGGCCTGTAATTAGCTGTTGAATGTTATTGACACAGCAGGTTGCAAAGGACAAGAGTTTAAACACTAATGAAATGAATGAAAAGGGATTAGATATTCATTTGGACATCACAAATAACCAGTGCTGTAAATGTAGGCCTTCTGCCAGCACTGGCTGGCAGCAACAAGGATTAGAGTCAGCTTTGAGGGGTCCTTATTAAATTATGTAATTAACAGTGGGTAAAGCCACCACCACAGAAAACGGGATGTTTCCCAGTGTGTAAATTACACCACAGACAGCGTAATGTGGGGGGTAGCACTTCCCCACTCAATGCCAGAGTTAAGGAGGCTGCAACATAAAAGAAAAAAAAAAGGATTTTATTTTTAAGAGGAAGAGAATGAACACAATATATTGATTTGAACAAACCAATCTGTCCACAGAGGGCAAAATTCCCATCCCAGAATATATCTCCCAGTCCTGCAAACATGTCTGACTGTGGGTAGTCAAGCCAAGGTTATGGTTTTTTGCCTAGTTGCCCAGCCACATCATTTTGACCCTTCTGTTCTCCCAGCTCCGTCTGTTGTGGTCTACTGGGCCACCTTTCACAGAAACCCTGTTAGTGTTTCAGTTCGGGAGTGCAATAGCCTTGAGTATTCACAGCATCTTCCTTATCTCAAAAGAAGGAATCCCGATTTATGACTCTCTTTTCCTAAAAAATATACAGACACACACACACAAGAGCATACACTGAAACAATCCCCTCTCAAGAACTGCCTTTTCACACATTTTCTTCATCCCAAGGCTTCTCAGTTAAGGAGAATGGGTAGACAAGGCAGCTTTCCAGAATATAATTTAAAAAAAAAAAAAAAAAAAAAAGCCTAAGTGTTGACACAAAACCCACCTTTGCTGTATTTAACAGCAAAATCCTCCCCTCCCCAAGATCTCAAATCATAAGTGTAAGTTATGCCTGCAAAGATGGGTTCACTGGTTTGGTCTGCCAGTGCCAATGGCTTGCCATCAGGGGCCCTTTCTCTTAATGGGCCTTCATTCTTCTTCTCACAAAGTAGCTGATATCTTCCTTTGGACTGGTTAATATAACTAATCAGATTTTGGAAAGGATATTAATATTTTTTACTCTTTAAAACCTAAGCCAATCTCTAAGCAAAGCAGTTGGCTGGTTTTTAGCTGAGACAGGTGCCAGAGCAATGCACCGGAAGATGCTCTGCAGCAGCTGGATGCCTCTGTGCTAAGATGCAAAGAAATGACCACCAAGTACCTAAAAAAAACTCAGCACAGAGAAAGCAAAGCAGTTGCACCTATGTGAAGCATCTAGAAACTGCAGCAAACAATAACAAAAGGTTACAGCAACAAAATTTCTACCTTACACTCACGGTCCACGTAGGAAAGGAAATAACTTGTATTTCTGTTAAATATCATCAGGAGGAAATCTAACATAACATCTTACTTCTGTCTGCATTCTTCTCTGCTCCTGACTTCTCAGCATGGCTACTGGCACCCCGAGAATCAAGGCAGCACATCAGCTACGTCTGCAAGGTGAGGGCTGTGAGGAGGGGATGACCTTTCCCACGTGACGGACCATAAACTAATTTCTGTTTTCAGAGGTTTCCAAAGCACAGCCCCACGCACAGCACATTTGTAACAAAAGTCACAGAAGTGATCAAGCCTTTCCTGCAAGAGGTGTGTGACAGGATCCCTGTGTGAATATGCTTATCCAGCTGTTTTCAAAAAATCTCTGATATATCCATGCCTCTCCATATTCTTCAGGTAAGAGGACAGATTACAGAAAAATTTACCTCATATTGTATGTTTCCTACTGGGATAGCATTTCTTGCAAACCAGCTTCTACTTCTTTAGTCTTTAATAGAACAAAACTTACCCAAGGTCAAATATTTCATTTACCATATAAAGAAAGTTTAAGTACAACTGGTACAAAACAAAAGCAAAATACTGACAATGCATTGAAATGCTAAAGTACAGGTCAGACATTGAGTACAGATTATACATTCCTAGCATTCCTGAAAACATGTGAAATGCTCTTCTGTAACTCAGAGAAGCACAGGCATGAAAACTGGCCCCAGACACAAGCACTGCAGTTGCAAATTCCAGAAAAAAAGTCAAGTGCAGCACGGACAGAAATGAGGATTCATGGGAAAACCAGATGCTGCAAGAAAAATAAGAAAAATAAGAAAAATACAGAGCTCAGGAAATACATATCTATGGATAGACAGAAATACATATATACATATGTATGCGCATCTTTAATGCTGACAGAAAATGTAATACATGGAATTCTGCTGCTTGTTTCAATATTTGTTTGACAACTGTTGTAAATTAGGACCTATTACATTACAGTAGGGTATGAAATTTGTCTCCCTGTAGTGTTTCCCAAGAGTTACATATAGCATGAAAGTAGAAATTAACATATATCACAACTACTACAGTATTAAATGCTAGTTAGGTTTTCTATCACAACTGCAAAAATTTATTGGCCAAAGTTGATGTTAGATGTGTTTGGAAAAAAATGGGAAGAAGTGGTACAGATGTTTCTCTTTCTCGCGAAGTGATACAGTAGTGAGAGCCAGCACTTGGGAGAGAAGGAGAGAGGGAGGGAGGCATAAACAGAGAAACTGATGAGGGAAAAAATTGATCAGCATAAGGGAGAAAGAAAGAAAGAAAGAAGATGCTGAGGCCCTGATCCAGGCAAATGCAAATTCCTCTGCTGGCATCTCAGTCATTTTAAAAGCTGGTTCAAGCATTGGTTCAAACAATTTTCACATAAGCTACAGACTTTGGCTAAAAGTTTAAGAAAAAAAAAAAAAGTGGAACCTTTTACACTCTTGATTTACACCATGCTAACAAAATTACAACTAGTCTTGAGATGGTGAGCAAACCGGTGTTCACATTCAAGAGTTACAGTTCAAGTGTTACAGACAAAAGTTTAAACGATAAATATTAGACATATATCCAAGCTTAGTACTTCATAATTGTAACTCTTTTGTCTCTTACCAGAAAGCATCATTATAAAAAAAAATCTTCTTGAATGTAATTACTCATGAACAGCTCATATAAGGTGTGTTTTGAAGTTCTGATAAATAAGTGTGCAACACAATTAAGACTGATTTTGCAGATTGTCAGAGACTAATTGTGTCCACAGAGACAATAGTTATCAAAACAATCACCAGTAATTCACAGAATAAATACTTAATTTTATCTGAAACATTTCTGCTTTAATTTTCTAGTTAAAGTTTTAAAAAAAACCCTTCCTTTTGTTGTTTTACTGTGTGACTTATCCTCACACACAAACTTTAAAACATGGCTGAAAAAGCATCTGGTCTGACAAACTAACATAGTTTTCAGTCTTTTACAGGTACACACAGCTTTAAGCATCAAAAGAACACAAAAAAATATTTAATTCATCCACAGCATATATGTGGATTTATATTTCTAAAGTCAACTAACAGTTTTCTCCTAATTTTACATTATTTTCTTAAATTCCAAAATAAATACAGATCTAGAAATTTAATTGGATTATTTCAATAGTCAATTTTATCTCTTGAGCAGTTTCAGTGGTTTCAATGAACTTGGATTTCATCAGGAGGGAAATAACCTTTCAAAGATTTAATAAAGTCACACTCAAGATTTTTTTTTTCCATCAGATATTTTAAAATTAATAGATACTGACCACTGCTTCTTTGAATAAATTTCAAGTCTTTATGCAACCATTTTAGATTAAAGCTTGAAACACAGAAATTAAGCTATGGCACTGGAAAGTAGAGTTCACAGGTGGATTTCTTTGCTTGGATAACACAGGTCTTGATAATATATAAAAACATTCCCAGCAATCCATGCATTTTTTAGAAAATAGATATTAAGCATATGATTTAAACAAGCCCGTTTGTTGAAGACCAAAATATAGCAAAAGCATGCTGTTCTTGTATAGTACTATTTTGGCCCTGAATCCACTCATTGTTTAAAGAGATGTCCAGCTTTAAAGACAAAATTAATGGCAAGAACTTTAATGAAATTATGTTTTCGAAAAAATTAAGGTTTCAGCTAGACAGGGGCCTCTACATTTTTCCTGGATAGTGTAACAGACTGCCAACAATAGAAGTGAGCAACCTTACAGCAAGCTAACACAGAAAAACATAAAAATGTTCAAGAACAGGACGGGTCGGGATCTGAATGTCAAAATGCACTCTCTAGCCCTTTTCACATGATATTAAGGAGTTCAGAAAACATTTTTCAATCCAGTTCTGCCTCTAGAAATTTGGTTTACTGAGTTTTGTGCTATCCCAACTAAAGTGATAGTGCCAACAAAAATCTGAACTTATCTCAGTATTCCTTTCAAGTTTGTAACAACAATAACTTCTTGTTCCCAGCAAACATGGAAAAATGGGTTACTACTCTGACATGGAAACAAGACCAAACACCACTCTAAGCATGCCAACTGACTTTTTTGTGTTAAACTTTACATTATGGCAGCAACTCACACACCCAGACTGCTCAGGAGTTGCTCGTTCCCTTGATCAGAGAGTAACCTTGCAACCATGTTAACTGTATTAGATCATTGTAGCAGCACTTGCTAGTCAAAAGTTTTAGTTTTCTCCAAGGTGCATTTCCATCCTTCTCCTAACTTTTAATATCTTTATCGATTGGGGTGCTGCAACATCAAAATATTAGGGGGAGAATATTATTCAGGAGGGAAAGACAGCATCAATCTCCAGAGAGGAAACAGATAAACAGTTCAGAAGATAACGTGATTTTATCAAATATTTTATTAAAAAGTTAATTTTTCTTGATAATGGCTGAGAACTTTTCCCATGGCTTTCAAAATACTGTTTCTAACTATTTGTATTTAGAAATCTGTGTATGCACCCATGTTTCTCATTTGAAGATTCACGTTGAAGTGCAACATTACGAGGCAAAGTCTCAGGAAACCATGCCTAGCATGTTCCCTTCTCTGCTGGAAAAGTTGCTTTTCAATCCTGCAGGTTTCCCCTACAGGGTCAGACAGGCATCTGCACAGGTTTTGAGGATGCTTCCTCACAAACCCCAGTACAGCGTCATATTCCAACCAATTGATTAATTCTGGCACAGGGGAAAGAAATCACAATTTGCTGGGATGGTGCACCGTATCTTCTGATACGTCATCGAGTGCCTCTATAAAAAGTGCTGCACTGCACCGTAGGGATCACCCAGCACATTCAGAGGCAGCTCAAATATCCCCAGCCTGTGCAGCCTAGAACACTGCCACTCTTGTCAAGACCTTACTATGCTACAAATGCAGTATCTGTAGTACTTACAAATTTTTTTCATATTTATATACATATATTTACTTTCTTTCCTTCAAATAAAAAGAAAAAGAAACCAATGTTTCACCACAAAACATATCACTTGCCTCACACTGCTCCTGTTGAGGACAGTGTTAAATCCCCCACTAACCTCAACAGCAGCAGAGCTTGGCCAACATCAAGTACTCTTGAAAAATCCCAGCCTTCATCTCTAGTGTCTTGAGAACACACACAAGAAGGATCAAGTTGTTACCTTTTGTGTGTCATAACATTTTCTGCAAGAGATGTCACTGTTCCTTGAGTTTAATGAGCTGTGACATTTGGTGGTGAAATCAAACCTGTTGCTCTAAAGGTTCCTACTATGCAAGCTCTGATAGAGAGAGCAATCAAGGATTTAGATGGAATTTTTTTTTCTCCTTCAAACTACGGTTCAAAAGAAAAAAAATCTAAATTACGTTCTCTTATTTTCCAAGTTGTGTTTTCTTAAACAACACCTCTCACACCCTCAGGTTCCCTTTGTGTCTCACTCTCCTCGAACCTCAGGCGTACGCCAGAGAAATGTGACAGCATTTTGAAACCCCACAAGGCATTTTCGACTGGGACAGAGGCCAGAGCGTAAAGTGGGGCTTAAAATACTCTAGCTGCTGCTCTCATCCACAGGACTTTTCTTGCTTCTTCACCACGGTATGGTTATTAACCTCTCTCTCCGTGGCCAGAGAGGTGGACAGCAGGTTTGTTGAATGGGTGGATGGCTGGTTGCCCATGCGGGGTCCCCCAGCTTGACCCCTCCGAGCAGCCCTGCTCTCACCACCCTCTCACTGCGCCTATGTTCACTAAGCAAGGAAGAGGACATTTGCCACCAGGAGGTGGTTTTCCACAGCAGCATTGGTGTTTCTTGGGCTTGATTTTGAGGGAAGAGGCTTGGTGGTGTGAGTGGGAAGCAAGGGTGGAGGAGAGGGAGGAGGCAGACTTCAAAAGCTTTGAGAAAGATCAGTTCAGCTTAAAAACGCCTCAGAAATCAAACCAGCCAGGAGAAAAACAGAAATCACTAGGGGCACAAAAAATTGGATTCGTTTAGCCTGTTAATCTATAATAAGAGGTATGGACAGAGTTGTTCAGGAAAATTCTCAGTGGGAAACCTTAAGAATTCATAATTGAAGCAAAAAGGCAGCTGTGCCATTTGGAGTGTTTCCTGGCTCAAAAATGACAGAATCCAGAAAACACTGACTGACAGTCAGTGCAGGAGTTCCTGAAGCAAACAAAAAAAGAATCACAATTTCATATTGGCAATAAAGTTTTTAATCTCTGCAGGAACAGAAAAAAAACTTTTCTTTCACTGAAATATTAAAAAGATACTATGCACCTTCCTCCCCGTCTTTAACACAAGTATGTTAATTAGGTGATTTACAAATCAACAGCAAATACGATGTAACTTGCTCACATGCTTTGAATGAGAAGACACTAAGGGACTGGAGGTTGGCAGCAAAGGGCTTTTGTGTCTATGCTGGTTTTGACTGAGATAGAGTTAGTTTCTTCCATAGTAGCTTGTATGGGGCTATGTTTTGGATTTGTGCTGGAAACAGTGCTGATAATACAGGGATGTTTTAGTTACTGCTGAGCAGTGCTTACACAGCATCAGGGCCTTTCCTGCTCCTCACACCACCCCGCCAACGAGTAGGCTGGGGGTGCACAAGTTGGGAGGGGACACAGCCAGGACAACTGACCCCACCTGACCAAAGGGATATTCCATACCATATGATGTCATGCTCAGCAATAACAAGCTGGAGGAAGAAGAAGGAAGGGGGGACATTTGGAGTTATGGCGTTTTGTCTTCCCAAGTAACCACTATGTGTGATAGAGCTCTGCTTTCCTGGGGATGGCTGAACACCTGCCTGCCGATGGGAAGTGGTGAATGAATTCCTTGTTTTGCTTTGCTTGCATGCACAGCTTTTGCTTTACCTATTAAACTGTCTTTATCTCAACCCACGAGTTTTCTCACTTTTACTCTTCTGATTCTCTCCCCCGGGGGTAGGAGTGAGCGAGCGGCTGTGTGGGGCTTAGTTGCCGGCTGGAGTGCTAGAGGTATTAACTGATGAGCTGAAGTTTTCCTACACAATGTGAAAAGTAAAACCAAAGATACTGCATTCTCTAAACCAATTTCTGTATAATTTCAAAACTTGCATCTCTATACCAACATATACTCTTCCCAGATTCAGCTGAGATTTTATAGTTCAAAATAGCATTTGTTTAATTTTAAATATTACTTGAGGACACTGCTGCAGGGAATAATAATGATTTCGGGCTTGAGGGTAGATGCTGCTCCCATAACAAAAATCCATAACAAAACTCTTCTTGAATTTAGTGGCATGAGGATCAGACCTGCTAGTCTGTGTTCTTCACTTCGACTCTGCCTGTGTCAGAGTACATCTGAAGTAGCCAATTTGCAATAACAAAAAATTTATATTAATATTGTTTCTACTGCCTAACCCTCTGGCTGCATTACAGCACAGGGCTCATTATCTTTAATAGACTAAAAGTAAATAAATTATGTAGATAGTAAATCTAACTTAATGACTGAGTAATACAAAGATATCAGTGGGGAAAAGTTTAGGATTACTAAATTATTTGTGTGTGGTAAAGGCAAGAGAGAATTCTATGCATCTCACACCTGTCAATAGAAGTATGAAATTAACAGATGCTGGATCATATGTTTTGTTTGCTTAGGCTGTGTTTTGGAAAAGTTTAATTAATAAATACCAGTAGTACTAATGCTCATACAGTCCAGCTATGCAAAGCTTTTTTCAAATCTATGTAATCTAGTAATATTTCAAATCTATGAATTGAAAAGTGATCAGATAAATACTGATATATTAGAACTGCTAAAACAAAATCTTTTGTTATAAAGGAAACAAAGTGGTCCAGTACATCACAACAAAGGCCAGAAACAAACTTGACTAGCACTAGAAAAAGCCAGATCCTAGCTTTTCAGTGCAAACATTTCCAACACTGATCAACTATGCAACATGAGATAAAAGCCACTCTAGAGCAAGTTTTGCTCAGCAGCAAACTATGACTGATAATTTCTGCTGATGTTAGAAGCTAACAGTAACTTTCAGAGATCATTCTTTACAGTAGATCTTCTATGTTAGAATGGGGAAAAAAAAGAAAAAGAAAAAAAAAAACAGCCCAACTTAAAAAGAATTCAGAGGTTTTCTTTTTTGTGTCTCCAAAAATAACTCCAGCAGAGATGTATTAATGAGCAACTTGCAGGAAGGCAGAGAAGGGGACAACATGAATTTAACAGGTTGCATGGGTTTACGAATTATACTTTAAGTACAAATAAGGCTTTCCCAGAGCAACATATAAATTGAATCCTTTCTAAATTCCCAGAGTGGCTCAGGGAAAAAGCTATCTATCTGTATGAAACAAGTATCCAATTCTTAGAGTTCTGCCAACCCACATAATCCAGCAAAAAAGCTCTTAAAGAATTTACAATGAACTGGGAGGCATCCTACATTTATGGAGGGAAGAAAATTTAATAAGCAGAAAGATGTTAGGTGTGAATACTGACCATTTCCAAGTGGTACATTCTGTCAACATGGACATTAGGCAATCTATTACTGGTATATGTTTCATAAGTTGACATACATAGGAATATATATATCAACTGATAAATCAATATGGAGAATAAAGCTATTGATAAGCAATGACAACTTACAGAAGCAGAGAATAGTGCAGACTAGATGCACAACTAAAAAAATAACATTTAGGTATGAAGTGCCATACCTTGTAGCACTGGTGATTGCAGACAGAGTATTAATTTGCAAAGAGGTTGAGCCTTCAGGATAATCAGAGATAGAAGCAGAGATAATTGGCTGAGGTATCACAGAAACAGAAGAAAAAATCACTGTGAAGTGGAAACCATGGATATAAATGAAAAATTTATCCAAAAATAAGAGATCAAAACCAAATCTTAAATATCTTTTGCACAGAGATGCTTTAAAGCATATTTTAGTAGGAGTTTTAGGAATACTAAATCAGCAAAAAACATTTTTACTCAACAGCCAAAAAACTCACCAAACGCACACATAGCTATAGGGCTTTTATTGTTTAAAATTATGTGACGTGGTTTTTCTCACTTTTTTATATTCTACACAGGAAATGTAAGATACACTGTAGAAACTTCTTTTTTGAACTGAACCAAAATAAATGTAAGAATGTAAGAACACAAGTATCCTTTTTAAAATTCTCTTCAAAAATGCTTCTCCTTCTACCATCCTAACACTAAGACTTGTCACACTTTGCCCCCAGTTATGAAAGACAGATTTAAAACAAAACAAAACGAAACAAAACAAAACAAAAACCCAAAAAGCAAAACCACAAACAAAACAAAAAAAATCCACACTGGTAGTGTTGCTAATAGTTCCCACACAACTTTTTCCAGGGTGTGGCTCTAGGTTGAATTTCCCTTTAAAATAGTTAAAAATAATTTCAAGGTCAGAGACATCAATCCCACCATTCATAGGATTACAACAATCATATCATTCATAAATTCGTCGCAAATTTTCCTCAACAAGGCCATTACTTCTTACAGCATATGTATATTGTAATAGTCTTCTCAGAAAATAAGATCTCTTCAGATGACCTCCCCTTACTGGAAAGAACAGGTTCAATTAAATAATTTGTCTGAGCAGCAAAAGACATTACCCGTAACACCATGCTTGCTGAAACCAGTTGTGACATCCTCATTTCTAAGACTTTGGATTAGAAGATTCTTGTGTTACTTTTACCCAAAGGCAATGACTCATTGATGTCAGAAGTTTTAAAATAATTTCTTCTAGATCTAAAAGCATTTGCTGCCTTTGAAATCTTACAGACTGGGGGATTTTGAACGGCTTCTGAAGCAGACGATATACTGATGACTGCCTGCAGCCCAGCAAGGCTCCAGACAGTTTGAAACTGAGCAGGAAGGATCACACCTGGGACAGGTAACATGGGACTTATTAGGCAAAAGAACTTGAAAGAACTCTAAGAACTTGAAAGAATTGTAATCATTCGAGTTGTTTGAACAAATGAGATCTATACAGAACAACATATCGAAACCTTTATCCAAACTAACATTTTGGCTAAAGCATAATACATTCAAACTTGGGATACAGCCACTCATATTGTTAGAAACAGATTTGTAACAAATTCAGAAAAAACACAGAAAAAGACAAGCCAGTCAACTCCATTGGTGACTGTCACAAACTCCTGAGGGTAATTCTTTCAAAAATATTCTTCTAGGAGATTAAATGTCAGATCCACAGAGGACCTTACAGCAATTATAGTTCCTCACATTCAGAAACACAAGCCTAAAAAATCTTGCCCAAGCTCATGAGTATTTGATTTTAGGAAACAGATTCCACAGACACCAGAAGATCTGCTCAGGCACATTATTAGAAGATCTCCTGTTTTGTTAGTGAGGAGTAGATCCTCTGAGATTGACAACAGACCCATCCCATCAATGTCTCCCAAGACAGCAGATATACTTAAAGGTGGCCAAACATACATTTGCGTTAACATAAGTCACAACGGGTGGCTCTGTCATCATACTTCAGGGTGAAGTGGCTTTTCTCCCTTTTACACGAAGTTTAGCATTAGGAACATCAATTTGTAATGTAAATCACAACACTTTCTACTCAGGCACAAGCATTTGAGCCCACTGTTCCCAGAAGTATCATCCCAAGTCACAGACTACTGTAAAATCCTGGGAATGAAAAAATGAGGCCTTGGCCATCCCGTTGTTTTTAGTTTTGTGCAGAAGAGTTCAGATGTCCTGCAGCAGGGTAAGAAAGAGAGCTCTGTACTCTCCCAACATTGATTTCGATGCCAGTTAAGGTATTAAAAGAACGGCGCTTGTGACTGGGCTGCACTGAGCTATTTCAGTGTTGCAGCACTGTAATAAATCCAGCTTAATTTATTGGTTACATTTGGCTTACAGCTAATACTTGTTACTGACAGAAACTCAATTTGTACTGCAAGTTCTTTAGGTTAGAGACTATCTTTTCCACTACGTATTTTTAACATGCAGGACAAAAAACTTGAGCTTCAGAACAGAAACGACTGCAACAGCAGCAGATAGAGCCCACTTGTGAATCAGCTTGACATTTGCTCTAGACCGCTATTTTAGAGCACCGCTGTTTAACTTTAGGCCACATGATTAGACTCATAATAAGTATTTACAGAGGGAGCCTCTGATGGCTTTACATCATGTCCAGAGCAGACAAATGACAGGTATTTCTGCATCAAATTTGCCAATGAAACATTTTTGCAGTCTTTGGAGTGATGGAGACAAAGGGAAAGAATGAAAATGCCCCTTCCTGACCAGTTTCTCCAGTCTTGCTCTCAATCATTTTTGAGAGTTCGACATTTCATTATTAAATGTGCCAACTACAATTTTATTAGTCAGCAAAGCTTCAGTCAGCAAAGCTAGTCTGCTAAGTTTGGCATTATGAAGAGTTAGACAGTGTTTCACCTTGTAGAGCTGTAAATATCAATGTTACTCTATCCAGCCTTTTCTAAAGTGAATATGACAGCTTTGATTTTTTATATGAAGTATAATACAACGTCAGGTTGAACAGCTGGATAGGCTAGAGCTTTAACTGCTTACAAGGTTTTCTGAAATATTAAATCAGAAGCTTATTTACAATATAAGCTATTTTCTTTCCAATTGTAGTCAAAAATCTCAAAGCTTGAATAGATCTCATTTTTTAAAATAAATATATACTTGTGCATGTGGGGATTGTGTGTATATGTGTACACACATTTATAACATCTATGGGGGATGGGGTTTTGCATGTATCCATATACATGGAGGGGGTGTATACAACCTCTCACACACACATGCACAGAAATCACTGAAAGTAGGTGTTTGGGGCTGTTGGGGTTTTTTTATCTTCCATGAGGATTCGAGATGCCTGTCAACTTCCTGACGCAGCATCCTTCCACAACTTCCTGTAAATTATTCTCAGGTTTTATCCTGTCTGAAATCAAACATAGAATAGAATAGAATAGAATAGAATAGAATAGAATAGAATAGTTCAGTTGGAAGGGACCTACAATGATCATCTAGTCCAACTGCCTGACCACTTCAGGGCTGACCAAAAGTTAAAGCACATTATGAAGGGCATTGTCCAAATGCCTCTTTTGAAAGCACTGACAGGCATGGGGCATCGACCACCACTCTAGGAAGCCTGTTCCAGTGTTTGATCACCCTCTTGGGAAAGAAATGCTTCCTAATGTCAAGTCTGAACCTCCCCTGATGCAGCTTTGAACCATTTGCACGTGTCCTGTCACTGGAACCCAGGGAGAAGAGATCAGCACCTCTCTCTCCACTTCCCCTCCTCAGGAAGCTGTAGAGAGCAATGAGGTCGCCCCTCAGCCTCCTTCTCTCCAAATTAGACAAACGCAGAGTCCTCAGCTGCTCCTCACAGGACATGCCTTCCAGCCCTTTCACCAGCTTCATTGCCCTCCTCTGGACGCATTCAAGGACCTTCACATCCTTCTTAAACTGTGGGGCCCAGAACTGCACACAACAGTCAAAGGTGAGGCTGCACCAAGGCTGAATACAGCGGGATAACCACCTCTTTTGACCGGCTGGCTATGCTGTGTGTGATGCACCCCAGGATGCGGTTTGCCCTCTTGGCTGCCAGGGCACACTGCTGACTCACATTGAGCCTGCAACCAACCAGCACCCCCAGATCCCTTTCTGCAGGGCTGAACTTCATGTGTACCAGTAAATGGTAAGTCAGAAATATAAATACTGTCACATTTTGCTCCCTGAATAAAGCTGTTTTACCTTTATAAATACCGGCAGCACTAGTAGATGGAAACTCTTTTACAGAAAAACCCAGAACTAAAATACAGCTCCTTCTTCCAAGAGCACACCAACTCACTTTCCAATCTTCCTTTCCCTCTCCAGTCTTCAGTTTTGAGCATTAGGAAATACTAGGGGAAGGGATGTCATCCAGGGGGACCTTGGCAGGCTTGAGGATTGGGACCATGTGAAACTCATGAAGTTCAACAGGGCCAAGTGCAAGGTCCTGCACCTGGGTTGGGGCAATCCCCAATATCAGTACAGACTAGAGGTAAATGGATTGAGAGCAGCCCTGCAGAGAAGGACAGGGATTTTTGTAGATGAAAAAATAGATATGAGCCAGCAATGTACACTTGCAGCCCAGAAAGCCAACCGTATCCTGGGCTGCATCAAAAGAAACGTGGCCAGCAGGTCGAGGGAGTTCATTCTTCCCCTCTACTCTGCTCTCATGAGACCCCACTGGAGTACTGCATCCAGATCTGGTGTCCCCAGCACAAACCAGACATGGACCTGTTAGAGTGGGTCCAGAGGAGGGCCACGAAAATTATCAGAGGGCCGGAACACCCCTCCAATGAAGAAAGGCTGAGAGAGTTGAGGTTGTTCAGCCTGGAGAAGAGAAGGCTCCAGGGAGACCTTATTGTAGCTTTTCAATATATAAAGGGGGCTTATGAGAAAGATGGAGACTTTTCACCAGGGCCTGTAGTGACAGGACAAGGGGCAACATTTTTAAATTGAAATAGGGTAGATTTAGATTGGCTATGAGGAAGAATTTTTTTACAATGATGGTGGTGATACACTGGAACAGGTTGCCTGGAGAAGTTGTGGATGCCCTCACTGAATGTGGATGCCGTCACTGAAAGTGTTCAAGGTCAGGCTGGATGGGACTTTGAGCAACCTGATCTAGTGAAACACGTCCCTGCTTGTGGCAGGGGGGTTGGATGAGATGATCTTTGAAGGTCCCTTCCAAAACAAACCATTCTGTGATTCTGTGATTCTACAAAAGCAGACTCTTGAGAAAGGGATTTGAAGTTCAAAAATTCTAACATAAATAATTTACCAATCAATTAGAGAAACTGCAAAAATCCATACTATTCCAAGTTTTCTCTTCCTTCTCCTCTTCTCTCCAATATGAAATTTGACAGCTTAAAGAAAAAAATTCAAAGTGTAACTCTGGTCCAAACTGGTCAGGGCTACTTACATAGTATATTCTGGCCTGTGCCCAAAGCACAAGCACATTTTGCCTAGATCTCCTAGGCTTGCAAAGACTCTTCTGCATCCTTCAGGAAATGTATTTCTTTTCATTCCTTCAGGCCTGGGAGGACCTGCTCTCTCAGCTGTGCAGGCACCACATGGCAGTTGTGCCACTTGGAGAAGTGGCAGCTGGTAATCGTCTTCCCACTGAGCAGAGTTCAATGCAAGCTACCCAACAAACTCAGCCTGCCACAGGAAACAAACACAGGTCACTTGGACAGCCTACTTTTAAGAACATTTTGGTTGGGGGGTGGGGTTAAGGAAAAGAAAGAGACTGACTAAAGCTGTAGACGGCTTCCTCATCTACAAGGCGGAGCTGCACAGCTTTATCCCAATACTACATCATGGAAGGCCTGTATGTACCATAAGAGGCAAGTATTACATGATTCCACATTCAGTAAACATATAAAAGGTGTCTGCAGGGAAATTAAAATCTGGTCCTCTAGTTTCATGAAAAATTTCACTGCTGATAGAAAATCTTACACGGAATTAGAATCTTTTACTGAACATCTGCACCCCCTGCTAACCTTGGCCACATTTACCAAGGATGATCATCATACTTGCCTCATAAATATTTACATGACCTATAAAAATGTTTATAGACTCACTCTCAATTCCAGTAGCATCTTAGAATACATTTTGCAAAACATCTTAACCCATTTAGTGCCCTGTAGCTTAATGGCTAGCAGTGTAAATTCTTGCCAACTATAAAAAATACAGATAAAAGATAACTGAGCGGTACAGCTGTGCCTGTCATCAGAAGAGCAAAAAGAGTTTTATCCAGATGATTTCTCCGAAGACATTTTGACAGTCATGATCCCACTAATTTCATCAGTGGAGAAACTGACGAATTATAACATGGAAATCCTTAGGAAAAAAGAACAGAAGTGAAATAATATTCGTATAACTTTCGTAAAAATACAGCTAACTGGTGCAACTCCTAGCGTGCCTGTGGAAAGCTGACCAACTTCCTTGGCTTCAGAGCTGCAGACTCAGTTTAGTTGCCCTGAAAAGGTAACATTGCTTTTCTAGTGCTAGAATATCAGTACGTATGGGTCATCATAGACAGCAGTTTTGCTCCTGGAACTGCTGCCAAGAAACTTGCTCAGTAAAAGCCAAGTCCTTTGATGCAAACCCTTCATAGTCCTATGTGAATGACCATCAGCAATTTTGAAAGAGGAGAGACTTTAAAAAAAAAGAGGAGAAACTAGGAAAAGCAAAAGCTTTCAAAGCAGTTTATCGCAAATCAGACAATGATATTTAAAAAAAGAATGATCTCTGCATTATTACTTTTAAAGTGAATTAACAGAGCATTATAGCAGCAGCTGGTGAGGGAAAGCCTAACAAAGTCAAGTTTAAGACTGGCTTGGTGTCTTTAAGAGAGATCAGGAGGTTAAATATATAGCTATGACAACTTACTGTGCACAGCTGCAGCACTGCTGGACACAATCTGGCTGTTGCATACTTCATTTTTAAGAACATTTAAGAACAAGGGTATTACCTATATTTTTTTTTAGTTGCTACAGTTCAAGTTAAACATGGATACACTAAAAGCTAAATAGTTCATTTATCTGTAATTTCTTTTTTTTTTTTAGTTCATAGTCATAAATCACATCAAACAAAAAGCATTGATTTTAATAGCCACAAAGTGCCTATTCATGCCTCATCAGTAGGATGGAAAGATTAAGGGTAGCCAGCCCTATAATTAACAAGCACAGCAATCGCCCTGCTTTTCACATTTGTTAGAAGACGTATTCCAGATGGGCTCAAAATTAATGAAACACTAGTTAATAAGTGTACATCAACATGCCCTTCTAGTCTAGTTTTTTTCATAATACCTCAGCCTGTTGCTGTATTCCTGCATCTTTCACTGAGCTACTGGGATGCATTTTCACTTCTATACAACCTGTCAATATCATCTTAAGACTTTTTTCTTTCTGCTGTGAATATCATCCACAGCTTCAGTTCAGTACCATCTGCTATACACCTTAGGACTCCCAAACAAAAGCCTTTTCCTTCAAAACAACAATCATTTGGAGGCATAAAATCCCCTACTGCGTTGGTATAATTTGGAAAGCATCACACAATCACAAATTTCATTTAATGTTTCTCCACTGACTATTTTACTTACATTTTTTTCCTTCATTTTTATTAGCATTTTGAGCCAAAGCATGCTAGATAGAATTGTTCTCTCTTTTCCTGCTGATTTGAAAGTGATAAAACATGAAGAAGAGACAGCATAAGGAGGGCATGTTAAATTTTCTGTGCTGCTGATACTCTCTGTTGTTTGGAAGTTTACGAAGAATGGCCACCTTTCTGGAAATCTTTGTCCTCAGTTCTCCAGTTTTTAAGGACAAGGAAAGAGATAAGGGTAAATTCTGGTGCTGAACTGGCAACTGGTTTGAAGACAACTGAGCAAAGACAAGGATAGGTAAATTATTTTTTATGTCCTTTGAAACAATGTTTAGAAATATACTCAGGTTTGATCAGTCTGAAAGGAAATTATCTGTTTCAGAAACTTCCCTCAAGTTTGAAAAAAAAACTTTCACAACCTTCTAAAATATTCTAAATCGAAGAAATAAATTATAGTCACATTTTCAAAAATGCTTCCAAGGCAGCTTTATCATGGCTCTGGTCTAAGGCAACACTAAGCCTTGCGGAGCCGGAGGCTCAGCACCCGAGGTGTGTGTACTTCGGATAGCAGTGCAGGTACATAAATTGTATCTAAACAAGTGAGTTTGCACCAGAAACATCTAGCAGTGATTGCACAGAGCTTCATATGATAAGCAGGGTAAACCAGGCTGTAAAGGTAAACCAGACTGCAAAAGGACTGATTCCAGTATCCAAGGTGGCTCAGCTAGCTCTTGTTTCCTCTACAGTTTGCACTGTAGCATATCCACGGACAAACTGAGGACTTGGGAGCTTTGTTTAGTTTTCATTAGTACCCAAAGCATATCCCAGTGGTGTATCTGTGTGCATACAGAGTTTTTGCCTGTTGCACAGTTCAGCACCACAGAGCACAAATACCAGACTAGACTGCACTGCCGCTAAACTAGCAGTGTTGCCAGCACGTGGCACTTCAATGTGGCCAAATATCCCACGCAACCACACAATTTCATTTTCATTCGTTTGCTTATTTATGCAGGAAATTACTAAAGGAAAAATTAAATGAAAATTTACTCCAGCTCTGCTGAAAACATGACTCGATTCCTGATTGTTTTGTCAATTCCTGACTGAAAGTGCATTGTATATTTTGTATATTATGAAAAGAGAACAGCATAACATGATTATGAATTAATGCATTGTTTGAGGAGATATGACTGGCTAAGCTCACCTTGTCTACTTGAAAATAACCAGAACTGTGGTTATGGTCCAGCAAACATACTTCCAAAAAGCCAACAGTAGTCAAGTGTATTTGGACACAACATACATAGAATCGTAACAGAAAAATGTACATTGAGCTTTTTTTTTTAATAGATACCATAGATGAATGCAGTTTGACTGAAAAAATCAATTAAATAAAATTCCAGGAATCACTGTACAGTAACTGAAACCTATAATAAGGTCAAATAGCTAGTATGAGGTGACAAATAAAATTATCTCTGTTTGAAATGATTGCTCTAGATCTCCCCAGCTGTCGTGGTGTAGAAATAGCAAAGATATTCCTCATTGTTTTTTTTATTCTTGGTTGGTTGGTTGGTTGGTTTTTTGTCAGACAATATCTCTGCTACAACATAAAATTAAGAGTTTTGTACCTAATCTTGATCTGTGCCACGTCACATACAGGTTGGTAAGTCTGAGTAAGAATCATAGGATCATAGAATCACAGAATGGTTTGGGTTGGAAGAGATCTTAAAGATCATCTAGTTCTAACTCCCCTGCCATGGGCAGGGAGACCTTCCGCTACATCAGGTTGCTCAAAGCCTCATCCAGTCCGGCCTTGAACACTTCCAGGGAGGGGGCATCCACAACCTTTCTGGGCAACCTCTTCCAGTGTCTCACCACCCTCACAGTAAAGAATTTCTTCTTAATATCTAATCTAAATCTACCCTCTTTCAGTTTAAAACCATTACCCCTTGTCCTATCACTACACTCCCTGATAAAAAGCCCCTCCTCATCTTTCCTGTAGGCCCCCTTTAAGTACTGGAAAGCTGCTATGAGGTCTCCCCCAGGGCCTTCTCTTCCCTTCTAAATGCCATAAATTTAAACACAAAGTAGAATTTGTCTGGGTTAGACATGCACACTTAGACATGCATGTAGAAATACATTATACAATCAGTTTTAAAAACAAGAAGTAATTTTATTTGCAGCTGGGTTTGCAGCAAAACAAAGATCCCTTTGATCAGTTGTTCAGTTTGTATCAGGCAATTTTAAGGCCTATGAAAAGTAATTTTATAGCAAATTAATGAATTGGACAACTTAGTCTTCACAAGAAACATGGCAAGAGTTTCCTTGTATCCTTTCCAAAGGAAGCAGAAGTACAAACGAGGGATCATTTTGTTGTCTTCCTTTCCTCTGCCTCTCTTATCCAAAAGATGTAGGACATCTCTAGCATACGATCATAAACAGGAAGAGGAAAGATTTCAACCAGAATTGAAACATGCCTTCCCTGAAACTGCCACAGAGATCTGAGTACCATAGCTCAGCTTTGTTTCTGTAGTCCTGTTCTTCTGAATTTGCTGTAGGTACACACATTGACACTACTGGATCTTCCTTTTTTTGCTAAAGAGCCTGCTACATGTTGTTAAACTCTGTTTTGTAGAGCTTCCTCATTTTTTCCCAACATTTTTTTTTCGTGTTGCAGTATCACTATATCATCTAGCTTAATCTTTCCCATTAAATGTTTCATCTCTCCTTGGAGCTTTCAGCCTATAAAACAGGAACACAGTGAACTACACACTTGCTTCATTAATGATATTTACAAAGCACCCTTCTTCCAGAAATTGTCTGGAAATAGATTTCACAGTTACTTCAGGCTTTCCAGTTTAGGGTTATGCTTTTTGCTGCCTTGCTTTTTTCCAGGAGATTCTTCCAATCTGTTCTGAAAGGAAACTTTGAACTAATGGCAGGGAAATGGAAATATAAACTAACGCTGAAATTTAGCGCTACCGGGGACTGAAACCTTGGGGAATCAGCAATAGGAGATAAAACATTTAGCTCCTACATCATTTTTTAGCTTGCAAAATCCAAGTCAGCAGCAAGCCTGGAAAAGCTGCAAGAAAGTAATGCTTATGTTAAAAGCACATGGGTTGCACAGGCAGTTTCCTGACAATCCAGTCAGTGCCCAGTACAGAATATCCCTGTTGGGTACCATAACTGAAATGTGTACCCTTGCTGCAGCTTGAGAAAGATCGCTGGGCAGCGATGAAGGATGGTCACCTCCAAAGCTCTCTGTGACAGAGTCAAGGTCCTACAGCAGGTTGTGATCTGTACACGGATTTTGTATTACAAGAGAGAAGTGGGGAAAAGAATTATCTCAGATTTCTCGCAGCTTTCAAGAGAAGAGGGGAAATCAAGCACTGCTACATTTTTATTACTAATATTTGCCTTTTGAAGTGGATAATTAAGTCAGTATTCATGAAATAAAATTTCCAGAAATATATGTGTATTTCATATTTGATAGAAGTGCTGATCAACTAAATAAGTGTTTAGATACCATGACTTTTCAAAACTAGTTTCCCTTCAGCAGTGAGGTTTTTTAAAAATCTTCAGAACTTAATAGTTCACCATTTAATTTGAAGACTTTTGAGAAAGCAAGATGCTGCCTCATGCTCATGAAATAAGCTGCAGCTTTGTGCTTTTGGGCAATTTCATAGACATCTGTGGCCCTTAACATCACTTGCTCTTTATCTTTCACTTCTTGTTCCAGGGCAGTAATATGCACCCTGTGTTGACTCAGTAGCTCTTTCTTTTCATGTCATGAGTAAAATTTTTTCTCTGAAGATAAATACTTCTTGTTTAACCTTCTGATATTCCTATTAAATGCAGACACAGCAGGATAAAGTAGAGAAATAGTGAAACTGCAAGTTAGAATCAACAACAAAACAAATTCTCTTTGATGACTGCAGTTGAAAGCATTCAGAAAAGGAGGAGGGAGGGAACTAAAGCGAAGACATTTTGGTCTTCTTTATGCAAAGAATGAACCTTTTCAAGTTTCTGTGTTAAACTATTACCTAACTTGAATTTTCTCATAACCCATTAACCTTTGTCTGGTTCAGTGGAAACTTTATAAAAATGCATCTTACTTTCAGCCACAGTGCCAGAAAGAAGCATGGGATGCTTCAGCTCTATGACTTTGTAACTACATTTAGACCATAAGGTTTTTGGTACATGTATTACACCTCCTAAGTAGAGCGTAAACAGGGGCTATACAAGGTGTCAGTTTAAAACAATAAAAACCCAAATTACCTACAAAGCTTCCCCGGAACATATGAGGCTCTTATACTTAGCATCTGAAAGCCACTGCTTAAAGCAAAGAGTATGCTAAAGTCAATTTTCATTTATCTGAAATTGAATGTGTGTTAATCTTTTAATGTCTTTATAAATTGAAACAGTTATATTTTAGGTGGTAATTGTCCCTGACCTCAGAAGTCACAAGCACCCTTGCATGAATGCAAAACAGGTACACAGAGAATCCTGTACACAATAAGGCAAATTGTCGTGCTGATAAAGCACCAGTCTCATCATCGCATTGATGGAGACCATAGGAGCTGGCTACATGATGGACAAAATTGCATAGAAGAGTTTGAAGAACTTTTGGAAAACAAAAAAAAAGAAAACCTAACAAAACACAAACACAAAAGATAGCTAAGTTGGCCTGTGACTATAATTAATGCTTGAAAACATCAATTCCTTGTTTATTTTCTTTTTTACCAAGTTAAAAATATGGAAATCTTTTCTAAAAAGAGGGCCACCAACAGAGTAACCAATGCATTTTATGGATGAATTCTGCTAAGAAAGTAATAATAAAAGCAGGAAACATTTCTTTTGTGTCAGCCTGAGAATAAATGTAGACTGTTCTGTCGGGTGTCTTTGGTTAGTCTGGCTGCTAGTACAAATAAGCGCTTGTTGAAAGCAGAAAGAGGAGGAAGAAAAAAAATCTTCTTACTAATTGCAAACAAGTTCTCTCTCTCTGCTCAATTAAAATTTAAACTAAGTGGAATAATTGTACATATGGCATGCATAATAACGACAGCGATAACATCCTGTTCAGTTCACTGTAATGGAAATCTACTACTGCTGCTAATGGTATATAATAGCACCAAGTTAAAAGAATTGAATGAAATAACAGGTAAAAAATACAGTCCCTCAAGAAACCTCATGCAAGCAGAGAATCAGTACCTGGCAAGACCTCAGAAAATAAGTTTGTGACTGTAAGATGGAAGAAGGTTTAGCGAACAAGGACAACCTTCATTGCGCAGGCCTTAGTTTCCTAGTCTTTGCAATAAACTTCTCCCAACATATACGGCCCAAGATCCAATTGCAACAGCGCTGGACTTCTAAGCTTCATGCATTTGTGACTCCAACACAGTAGGAAAGAACTACAAATTTTGAGTCACATAAGATTATATCAAATATCATGAGCTCTATGATTAAAAGACACATAATTCAAAAGGGCTGCTCATGAGAATCTGACACTAAACTTTACTGCGACTCTTGCTGACTGGCTAGCAAAAATAGCTGTAACTCTGCCACAGATAACATAATGGTTTTGATCATTTGGAACATCAGTACCTATATCAAAATTTTCAGCCTATTTTGCAAACCTAGGCAGTTCATTTCCCAACAAAAGACCTCAGTTCCTTGTCAATTAAAACACTCTGAAATGATACTACAAAATTAATGGACATCATTAATGGACATCTCATTCCTCAGTATCTGGTTAGCCGACTAGTGTGATCATGTATCCTATGCCATTAGGCCCAGGGATCTCAATATTTTTTTCCTTGATGTCCATTCTCTCTAATTTTTTTAAGCCTGGTAATACAGGTTTTAGAAAAGCTGATGATCTTTATCTCTTAAAACAGGTTTCAACTAATTTGAAACCTACTTAATTGTATTTTTTTAATAGGAAAAAAAATGTTCTAAGCTACCAAGCCACTATCCCATCTGCAAGACAATTGACAAATATGATCATAATTTTTTTTTAATCAGTGTTAGATGGACTGTGAAAAACAATGGATTTAACCATAGTTAGATGTGTTGTGAAAAAGAATAAACCATTTATACAGCATATTTTATTAGATTTTCCCATCAGTTTTCATAATGTGATCAAAACCTTTTCATCTGTTTAATGGTTTCTAATATTCAGGCTTCTAATCACATCAAAACTGAAGACTTCAGCTTCCATAAAGGGATTTTATTACAACTCATAGCCAGCTAGCATCCAACCTGTAATTCGTTGGTTTCACAGAATCCTCTTTTTCACATTGATTATTTAACTCTAATTCTATATATACAAAACTTGTTGCCCTAAACTTGACTTGATAGCAATTTCCTTTTATTCTTATTAACTCCTATATTTTGTTCTGAAAAGGTTTGGGGGTTTTTTTGTTCAAGATTTTTGATATATAAAGCAATTGCATTTCTTCAAATGCACAACATGGTCCTCTAGACCAGAGGGCTGAAGGGAGGGAGAGAGAAAAGGAAGGGAAGAGAGAGAAGGAAGAACTAAGGCATCAGCCAGTCAGTCTTAATTGATTAGGTTACTGTCAAGTCTTTATTTCTTCTTCCTCTTCTGAAATAGTGATTTCTTCTTGAAGACAAGTTGTATTTAAATTTCTGAGGCAAAGAAAGACATAGTAGGCATGGAAACAAAAAGTTCTGGCATGGCTTCAGGGGAAAGATGGTCTGATGGCTGTAGCCAGTTAACATGGAAATCTCTGACAGACACTTCATGGTTATTCAGAAATAACTATCTAATAATTATGCAAATCAAACCTTCCTCAGTCAGAGTGCAGGGATTTGCATAATTGAGAAATAAACGTACAATTATGGGTCAGTAATGGCACAGCATCAAGGTATTTGAGAGGAAACATTTCAGTATCAACTGTATTTAAACCAAAAATGTGGAGTAATTGAAGGGAATAGATGCAGCATGCTAAGCCTAAGCCTAGAGAAATATGAATCCTATGAAAAATTTTATTCTACACATCAGAATAAAATACCAATCCTCAGCTGCTGAAGGCCTCTACAGCTTCACTGACTGAAATGGAGCTACACCAATTTCTACAGCTAGAAACAGAGCACTGGTAGAATAAGTCAGTGTGCTGTGCAATCAAGAAGATAAGGACATGGAACGAAGGAAAAAATTCTTAGATAATTACTTTTTTTTTTTCTCAGCTTCCCCTGCAGCATGAAATGTGGTTTGGAATTGGGATTACCTCTGATGTTATGGAGACCTGATTGATTCCCTACCAGTATCGAAGCTGCAAGTGCTGGCAGCATCCTGGTCTCCCCAGTTCTCTACTTGTGCCACACACCAGCATCCACAGGACTTGTATGGTTTGGGCTTAGTGGCAGATGTTTGGGCAAAACTTTTTTGCCTTCAGAAAACAGGATTAAATGATTTAGTAATGCCTTCTGGTATAATCTTTCTCCAGCTACAACAGGTAAGTGCCTGGCCCATTTAGTTTGATTTTAAGTTTCACAAATGCATAAAAAGAAAGTTTGAAAGAAAAATATTATTTTTACCTGCATCACAGTATCCTTTCATTAAAAGAAAAGAAAGTGGGAAAAACATAATAGACCTGCCACACTTGTCCCAATATTATTCTAAATTTTTTTAAGAGACTAAAGCATCCCTTGGTACAGGCCCCACAACATTGTATGAGCTAATTTTCAACCAACTACTAAAGGATTGTATGATATTCTATATATCTCTTCAGATCTTGAAAATTTGGACCTCAATTCCTGTTCATGACATTCAGATTTGTCTTTTCTTTCAGCAAGATCTTCATTAAGGTTTTCCAGCTCAAATATCCTACTTTCTAAATTATTCGGTTTCTTGCCAAACATTGTTTCCATCTCTCTTTTGCTGTTCATGCTGGAATTGATGCTACCCTTGAATGTCAAGCAGGAAAAGGGAATTAATGAAGTCACGTAAACATGTCAGATTTTACAGACACTTTTTAAACCGTCTAGTAAAAAGAAAGAAAAACATGCCAGACTCAAGACAGAAACAAGATTTTAAAACCCACACATATACTCTGTTCATTGGGACAGGGAGCTGGCAGGACAGGGAAAGATTTCCTTGAGTGAAAGATGACAATTAACCTTTGTTGGCACCTCATACATTATATCACCGAAGATATAGGGATTCCCAGCTTGAGAAAAGGAGCTTTGTCCTTACCATTAGCACTTTTTACTTTTCTGTTGAAATTTCTTGAGTGTACTTAGCCAATAAAGAGGTCTGTCCTTTTGTTCACTTGTTTGTTTGTTTGTTTGTTTGTTTTGCAAAAGCCTAAATAAACCCACAAGATTATGTCTGTTTATGTAGCTGAAATATGTCTAAGGACATGACATGAAATAACATTATCATGTCAATTAACAAGGTAGTGTCAGGTTAATCTTGTTTATTTACTCTGTGAAGGCTGTTTCTTACCTGTTGGGTTACCAAAAGTCTTTTTGAAAGTCTTTCTTTTGCTCTGTGCAGTTTCTCCTCCAATACACTGTTATTCCACTAGCAATTAAAAACACAACACAGAAGCATCACAGAAACTACATTTGTGAAACAATTCAACCGAAATGTGTGAGTGCTCTCATTTGTCAATATATGAATCATACACTTCACAATTATAAACTATTGGTTATGATACAAATCCACTATATCAAAATACATCTGTAAGGCAGGCTTTGAAAATATAGCAAATATAAAACACAGGAATGGTAGAAAGTGCCACATTAAAACAGCAAATGTGGACCATACACCATATAAGTTATACCTTATATCAGTACTGATTTTGAAAGAAAATATTGGCTTTTTTAAAATTGAAACAGCTTTTTTTTTTTTTTAATGAAGGAAGAATTTAAATACAAGAAAGATATTTTGATCCGTGTTATTCAGTTCTGTCACAGTATCTTCTTTCCCACTGGCCTCATACTAACATTTTCCAACTCATGTTTTCATTATACCAATAAATCCTACTAAGTGGAAAGTAGCAGAAGAACTAAAATCTACTTTCACACTCATTGAAAGCTGGTATAAAACACTGGGCCTTTTTTCCCTTTCATTCAAGTTGGTTTTAAAAAAAAAAATAAAATCAAGAACTGAATCAAAAAAATCCCCCTTCTTCTTAGTCCTACAACTTGCATGAAGTGGCATAGGAACCCTGTAATTCACATATCCACACTAACAATGGCAACATAACAACATGACTTAGCTGCTATGCTAATTAAAAGCTGTAAACATTCTTCTCCTCTTGCTTTTGATATTGCAGCAGATTTTGCACACCTCCTTAGTCAGTACACGGCATCAGTGGCAGTACCAGGCTCCTGGACAAAAGGAGGGAGAAAACCTCCACAGCTCCAACATTAGTAGCAATCCAGACCTTGACAGTAATGTATGGCAGAGACAGTGCAAGTGCTGGAAACTAACCCTAACGAAGGGACTTTAAATTTCACCTTTAAGTTTTTAAATGAAAAGGGCAAGTTATTTTCTAACTTCGCAGTAGCTTCCTGGCTAAAGTTTTAAAGACAAGCGAGGTGTGTGATTAGGTTTTACTATGTTTAAATATGCTTACGTGTTATTCAAAACAGTATAACAGCGGTGTTATAAGCTGAATTAAGAACCCACAGCATAGCAATAAAAGATAAGAATTAAGAGCACATTATTAAAAGCACTTAAAGATATTAAGACAATCTCTGGACACAGAATGTCACTTTTTTAACAGACAAACAGAGGTATCTGCACAATCAGTGTCTGATGTCTCACACAACACCTCTCAGTTTTCCACCTGCGAGTATTCTGCAGTAGTTACTGTTTGTACAAATTCGGGACTGTTTGGACAAGCAGCCAGGTTGTAAGTGTCTCTTTTCACCAGTAGGAAACTTTTTCCAGAAAGCATTCTACTGAGGTTGAGCAGGCCAGTCCTAAGTATACTTCTGTAAAGCAATTTGTTCAAAATGGGCCTGGCTATATGAACAATAAATACTGACAAAAGACAGTTTTACCTCGCTAATATCCTCTGAACTAACATTTGGCACCTGCAGTGCATTGGCTGATGAAAGTATAACTAAGTACAAATTTGCAGGCCTTGCTTCAGTAATTAGGAAAGTTTCTTAAGGTTTAGAAAATAAACACTAGACTGTACAAACGAAGGCAAGGCAAACTACATCAAACATCACAGGGTAAGGCGATGTAGAGAGCCAGAGCCGGTCTCACAAGTGCAGTGCACAGCTCCACATGTGTGTGTTAGGGATGACTTGTGGGTCTCCAGCATACAAGGAGCATTTCAATGGTGGCTGAAATAGGAGAAGCTTTCCTTTGGTGAAAGCGGAAGGATATAAGATCCCTCAGATCTTTCCTAACTTGAGCTATTTTTATCAACTGTTAACTCAAGATCATTAGTACATTTATAAGAGCTTTTCCTGAACATCATAATCATGATGGTCACCATCTAGTTGTTGTATATCTAGGGCAGGAGTTTCTGTTTACTAAATTAATATAAATAGGTCACCTGCACAGAACACAAACTCGTCTGGTAACTGAGGAAGAAGAGTTATGGAAAACTCCAATGGTGGCAGAATAAAAGTAAAAGCCTTCAGCCTTCAGACTTAAAGCAAAAATAGCTTTATCCTTTAGTAGACGAAGAAGAAATCTTAGTTGCAATGTACTGTAAAGCATTCTCTGTATGGGCACAGACATTGCAGACTACCAAAAAGTGACTGTCTGTTACCAAAAGGGCAGGAAGGAAGGATTTGAGAAAAAAGGTGTGTTAGCATATGGAAAGAGACAGAAGGAGGAAAAAAAAATCAGGTCTTTAGCACAGCACTGGTATGAGGACAGAGCAAATAAATGCTGTAAACCTGAATTACAAAAAAATGCAAAGGACAGAGGAAGACGAATGTGAGATTACAATTACAGATTTGCCTACACTAACTGAGATCTCTGAACTACATGAACATGCAACAAGACGTTGCATCTTCAAAGAAAAATTTCCATTTCCTTTTTGATTCCAACTCCCAGCAAAATAATGAAACTGATCTTAACAAAATACATGATTATCTTGTTCCAAAATGCGTTGCTGTAACAAACTGATTAATTTCTGAGAAGTGGAAAACTGCACTGGATGTCCTTATTTTTTAGCTGGAAAGGAAAAAAAGATATCTAATATTCAACTGACTAACAGAATTCATTCTGAAATGCTGAGCGTCCATAAAATTAACATTTCTAAATCGTATTTGTATTTACCATTGTACTGGGTCTGGCCAGGTTGAAACTGACTTCTACATAGCAGCCTTTAGGGTGCTGTGCTCTGCATTCATGGCTAGAACAGTGCTGGTAACACACCTGTGTTTTGGCTATTGCTGAACAGTGTGTGCTTGCATAGCATTAAGGCTTTCTCTCTTCTCCCTTCTGCCCCTGTGCGTAGGCTGGGGTGGGAAAGAGGCTGGGAGGGCACATAGCCAAGACAGCTGATCCGAACTGGCCAAAGCGCTATCTCATACCATATGACGTCTTGCTCGGCAATAAAGGCTCAGGGAGAGGAGGAAGGAGGGACCTTTGTGGTTCTGGCATTTGTCTTCCCAAGCAACCACTGCCCTTGCTGAGGCCCTGCTTCCCAGGGAGCAGCATCTTCCAGTGGTGCATGAATTCCTTGTTTTGCTTTCCTTGCACACGCAGCTTTTGCTTTTCTTATTAAACTGTCATTGTCTCTATCTGCGAGTCTTCTCACCTTCCTTCTATTTTCCCCATCCTGCAAGAGTGAGTGAGAAGCTGTGTGGGTGTTTGGCTGCTGACTGGGGTCAACCCACCACACTCCTTCTATGATTTAACATGATTTTTTGCACTGTTCATTTACTTTAATATCTCCTCTCTATTGTTTACTTTCTCTGATTAAAATATTCTCTAGAAAATCTTGAAAATACTTTTTCCCCTTTCTTCTCCTTTGTATTTCCCTGGGGAAAAGTGTGTTTAAAAATTTTAAAAATACAGGATAATTCAATGAGACAAATGAAATAACTGTGTATATCTTTGACCACATGCAAAATAAATAACGATTCTTAAACAGAATTATAAGAAGTTTCATTTTGACCTTTTTCTGTTTTGAGGGTGGGAGAAGGCATATGTTTAAGATTTGAGAAACATTTGAAAGCATCCATATAGATTCTTTACAGTATTGTAAACAAGCACAAGGACTTACCTGTGACTATAGTTCAGAACTTTTTAACAATATAATCTGTTTTTAAGCTGGAATGTTTCATGAGGAGAACATACTATACATGAACAGTATTTTAAGAGTCATTGCAATAGTATCACTTCTTTTTTCATAAAATTTTTCCTAAAGCAAAAAGAGCTCCTTAAAAATGAAGCATGTTCATTTTGCTTCATTGCAAATGAATGGATGAAGTACTTGTGGAAAGCTGAAATCGAGAAGATGGAGACTAGCACAAGTTCTGCGAGGTAAGGAATTGGTTAAAATGGGAGTCATGTGGCTTCTCTTCGATCATTTCCAACATGATGAGAAGAATCCAGATTTGTCAGTAAGCAACAGTATGATGATAAGTCA
This sequence comes from Gymnogyps californianus, assembly GCF_018139145.2. Lineage (NCBI taxonomy): Eukaryota > Metazoa > Chordata > Aves > Accipitriformes > Cathartidae > Gymnogyps > Gymnogyps californianus. Next base: position 38,704,570 of record NC_059500.1, read on the forward strand.
CAAGGGCAGGACAGCCATAGAAAACCAGCACATTTTTCTGGGTACCTGGCAAAACATTAATGTTGCTGCACACAGCAGTGCTGAAACATATATATAATTCAACATGCCACTTTAGTCACCAATGCAAAAAAAAAAAAAAAAAAGGTTATTTGAAACAATCATAAAGCTCCTAGGATCAGTGCGAATACCATGAAGGTAGAGTAACAGATCTTACCAGAGAAAATGAGAATGGTTTAAGAAGGAACAATGTTGCTGCCAGTATGCATTAGAGAATTATGTACAAGGACAGGAAAACAATCTATTTAGGGACAACCTTTGTACAAGACCAAGCAAATATTGACTGGACAAAAATAAGCAGGGAGAAGGAAGTTTCTAATTGTCAGAATACAAGGCTTGACAACAGCAGTTGAGAGCACTGGTAACATATGAACATGGGAAAAGGGTAAGAAAAAGAGCTCCTGCAATTTTCAGCTAGAACATGCCAGTTTGCAAGAGAGAGTTTTATGAGCATTAGTCATTAGTGAAGTAGACCTGGACTTGAAGGGTATGCCTTCCAGTCCTACACATCAAAACACCACGCTGCTTGTAGCACAAAAACTATAAAGATCTAGAAATAACAAACGTGACAAGATGCGATGCATTTCACTCAATTTTTCAAACAGCTTGCTGTTTCTTGGAGAAAAGGAAAACAAATATTTTACTTCTGAAATCCTCCTCTGTAATTACAAATGAATACAAAAATGATGGATATTCATCATCTGAAATATGCACTGCAAGTTATTGTCAGTTAAATTCTATGCACCTGACATTGCACAGAACAGCACAGTTAACATATGCAGTAAAAAAGAAACCTTTGCTAAGAAAATACACTACAGTGTGACCAGGAGGTGCTTTAAATCACATATTGGTTCCAGCTGAAAGAAAAAAACATGTCATTGTAGTAATAAGGAGCACAGTAAGTAAACATTAAAAGAAGAAACCTGAAAACATTTGTCAAAGACTGCAGAAGGAGAGAGAAGAATATTAAAAACATAGATTTTGTGTCTGTTGAATTGTGCCAATGCACCAACACGTTATGGTATTTCACACTCTGCTTGGCCAAGGAAAACATGCATTCACTGATTTTGAAAAAAGTTATATCCATCAGAAGGCAGGCTGACCAAGCAATTTTTACAATAAGACATATCAGTCTTCCCACAACAACAACAACACAAGGTTATTAAGAAATACGTATACTGATATTTTAGAATAACATAATTATATAATATAAAAAACTATAAAGCTGGGCAATTTATAAGTATTTCAAGTGCAACTTGTAAAATGTTAAAGACGCCATGAATGGCAAATCTTTCAAAATGCTCAATGAGCAGTCAACTTGTTCAACACTCAGTTAAGACCAAGCAATCAAGTCTAGAAACACAACAAAGAATGTGGAGAATCAAGTTCAAACTTCATCAGCACGTTCTCTTAATGACCTGTAAGTTTGGGATGACATTTCAGAGGATTTAAAAAAAAAAAAAAAAAAAAAAAAATCATTTGGCATTAACACCTATGCTGGTTTACAAAAATACTGAAAAGAGAAACACTTCCCATAGCCAGCCAAAGTAGAAAACAGCAACTGCTGACTTCAGATAAATAGAGCACTTTTTCTGCCACTATCCACCCATCTAATTCTCTTACTGCTTTCTTTTGATATCTGCAGAACTTTTCACCAACTATATTAATATACTGATTATATATTAATGATATCAAATTATGATTTCTTTTGTGAGGAAGAACTACATTTTCAACATCACAAATGGCAAGAAAAAATCATAGATTTCTAAAACAGCTAAAAATATGCTGAAAACATCTGTAAACTTAGCAAAAAAAATGAAAAGAGATCTGGTCTAAAAGACATGGTTGAAACAAAGAAAATATTAGCCTAAATTTTAAAAAAATGTCAAGAAAAGCAATATGATAACCTTGTGAAATTTATACACCCATGACATAAGTCAGGCTACATCCTATACTACATTAAAACTACAGTAACTAGCACACTGTACTCCTCTGCCTTTTTGCTGTTGTGCTATAATTTCTGCACAACTTTCCACGTAACTGGGGCAGGGGGAAGGGAGAGCAGGGGGTTGCTCATATTTTTAAGAACAAGTCTCAGCTTTGAAGTTAAATCAGCAAGCTTCAAAAACTTCATGGAAGAAAAGTCACCAAGACTGGTACTTCCAGTATTCTAACAAAAGGTGGCTTCAACAGTGTGAGACACTCCACGGAAGCAAGAAAACACAGAGGACACCCATTTGTGGGGCAGTGGAGTCTGTAAGATTGTTTGGCTAGAAATCAGTCACAGGGTACTTACATTAGGAGTTACAGTCACTATGAACCCAGGAAGAACCTAAAGTCTACAGGATATTCATATCTTATGAATCTGAAGACATTGCCCCATAGACCTGAAGGAGACAGTACTAGCAAATGCGCAAGCTAGAGGGAAAGTGAAATATTTGTCCAGCTCCAGAACTGTTCAAAATCATACGATCAGTTGCATGCAATGTCACTATGATACTGTGAATTTACACTTACTTTTTAATGTTGTCATTTTATATAAAAATTCTGGGGGAAAAGAAAAGCCCTACTTATCCACCCACACAGTGTACTTGATAGTCTGTTCCACAGTGATGGATGTTTCATCTAGATACCTTAAACTTATTTATATGCCAAATAATCTCTTTCAATCAATTTCATTGGTACAGTGTACTCACTGCTGTAGTCTTCTTCTTTCAAAAGTTCTACTACAAACACCTGATTAAAAAAAAAATTATGTGAACATAACTTTCATGCTGTTTTCTTTAACTAAACTAATCTGAACAGACATTAAAATGCAGACAAGTGTCTAGCCTAAGGCTTGTTAATGCAAAAGAAATTAATGTATATGAGTGTATGTAATTTCCTGAAAATTTCTACTATAACTTCAGAAGTCAAAGTATTTCTTGGGAACCCTTCTCCATTGGCAAAGTGCCACTGATTTCCAAGACGTGAATTACATGGAATCAGAGTAATCACCTCAATGCTGGATAGTTTCCTTTATAATAAGCCTTTCTACATCTAGAGTATGACAAGGCTTTCAATTAAAGTGCTAGGTATTACAGTAATCTTCAGTAGCAGTAATACTGGGGAGGAAAATCTCTGTGTTCTACAGTGTACTTATTAAACGTGATTCCTAATAATTTGATCAAAGCCTCTCTCAAATAGGTGTGAAATAAGGAATAATAAAACTATGCAACACATACTTGTATACCTCTAGGCCATAACACAAATCCCAGGGATAAGGCAGATGGCAATACACCTAGTGTTTGTGCTGCACAAGCCACTTTCAACAGCTGCATGCCAGTCCTGGACATACATCTTTTCTCCAGCCAGGCAAGGAAAGGACATGAAATGCCAATAAACTGAGGTGCCGGCAACCTCCTCACCCCAGCCTGCGCTACTACCAGTGCATGTTGCAGAACCACAAAAAGCAGAATAAAATAAGAGATTTTAGGATTACTGAGTGGGCTGGAGCTCTGCTTTGTGAATGTGGGGAGGTGGCTAGGGACAGGTAGCCAGCCTCTCATGGCAGGGAAGGAGATAGAACAAGGTGTAGAGTAGGAGTGGGGAAAAGGGGCTGGAGGCTGCTACCTGGCTCCTACACATGGCAGTAGCTGTCAGCTCTGGCTCCTCAAGCCTCTTCTTTGTTCACGCCGCTTGTGGTGCCTAAATATGCCACATTTAGAAATCTCTGAACCAGACCAGAAAGCAAGTCTCCCCTGCACTCAGTTGTCGTTTCCTCTTAGCTCCACTGTCAGGCCGAAAACAGGACAGCATCCAGTTTTCTTGTCACCCCAGAAGTCATCCAGATACACCACTTCTCTCACTACCTGCCCTTACAGTCAGCCTCTACGCTCCCCCATGTCTCCTACAAACCAGGAGCCGTCTGCATCCGGCTGAGCTGGGAACCGCCCTGCGCTCACTCTTAGCCCTCCTCACTCTGTGTCTGTGTGTGTCACACGGCTACAGTAGTAAATGTTCTATTCATATTACAAAAGACAGAAGAACTGTACTAAGCCATGGAAATTTCTACCAACAGGTGTAGTTGCCACACTTTCTATGTAAAAGTACAGCCTGCTGTAAATTTAAAATGGAAATCTCCTTCCCACAAAGATGGGACCACAGAGATTCAGGATAAATTTCCTTCCTGCTGCCCAGACTGTGCTACTTCTTAATATGAAGATTTGTTGAAAGACAGCTGGCTAATTTGTATCTTGAAGTGACATAAACGAGAAGGAGCATCTAAGTCTTCTGGGCTAAAAATCTGTCTGAAACCTCAGAAAGCAAAGCTCACACAAGTTTAGAGGCATGCTTTTTTTTATAGACCACTGGTAGATGGTAAGTTAATAAAAGCCTTTTGTGCTGAATGTGGAGTTTCAGCTACCATGCCTAGAGCAGATGGCAGTCTTTTTTTGCAAGAAAGAGACAATCTATGTGACTGTGAAACACGGTATTTTGTCCACCATCCTTCTCAAAACCGCACAGATCCTACAGCCTCTACTGTCCCTGCATTGCAGTGCTTCTGCTACCTAGTCAGTCCTTGTTATTTGTCAACAGATGCTGCAATTTTATCTACAGAAATAGCCAGATAAACCAAATTCTAATTAGCTGGCTGCACACTACATTTTGCCATTGTTGTTGCTGCATCTGGACACAGGCTTCCAGGATGCTCCTTTTGGTCAGAATGAACACAAAACATTTGTCCAGGGAGTTGTTTAACAAATAGTTTTATTTCAGGTTTTGTTTTTGAAATGTAGCTAATGTTGCAGGTTAGAGACAAAAAACATTAAGTAACTCAAAAAAAGAAAAAATATTCTTTTTCTTAAATTCAGGTGTATTTTAAAGCTACGTAATACACAAGGAATAAAATAGTAAGGGTGCAATGTAGGGTGAGGCATGCTGAAAAGGTAAAACAAGGAAAAAACATATCTGATACAGGTGTTTGATAAGGAATAACCTTGACTGAAATAGCCAACACAGCTTCAAAATACAGTAGTTCATCTAGCCTTCATTAAGCTATTGCTTTCGTTCTGTTATTGTTGGGTTTAGCTTTCATAAAAATTACCTCTGTTAGTAGGTTAGAAAAATAAAAATTGTGCTCACATTTGGAAAGACGTACATAAGACATGGAGCTGGAGAGCTACAAAAATAATCCATTTCTAAACAGAAATTTGACAACTTAGCCAGAGCAATTATAGGGGGGAAAGAAGTGCATAACTCACACCCAAATTCCAGTGTGTCTTTTAAACTAAAAAGCTTTTTGAGGTATTCCAGTATGCACTGAGAATCCTTTGGACTTGGAAGAACAGCAGGTCATAGGTTCAACAGCCTTCCAGCATTTTTCAAGGAATGTTCCCAGCAAAAACTTCCACTCCTGTATCAGAATAAAGAGTAGACCATTTTTCCCACTTGCCCAAGGAAATTATATCCAAAGAGACTGAAAAAGGAAATGGTTCGAACTACAGTTGCTAGAAGTCACAATACATTTTGAAATTAAAAACTAGTCCTTGGTAAAGATGCAAATTTCTGATACTTTCCGAAACGCCTCTCTCATGTATCATGCAGCAGTTATTTCTCTAACATTTACAGCCACCTAAAACAACAGCTGCCCACAAAAGAAGTGAAAACTTTGAAACCTCAGACCCATGTAATGTATTAATATAAATTAAAATCTTGCCAAAATACTGATGTGTACAGTCATGCCTTCCAGACAATAGAAGGCTACTCATTTCATTCAGAAACACCAGGAGAAACACCTCAGTTTTGTAATCTTTTTGGACTTTCCTTCTCCCAAAGCCTCAAGCTTCCCTCTCCAAACACATCATTTATCCTGCAAATACCTTATATTGCCTCCTAGAGATTTAGAAAATAGAACAGGAGAAAAATGCCATAAAACTGAAAGATCTTAAAAAAAGTAACCCTTGCACTTTTGATTGCAGTAACACGTTGAATGATGATTTGAAAGTGCATACGTATCAGTGTTTCCTTCCAATCAGCTGATCCTTGATGCTGTACTCAAAATTAGAGCCTTGAGCTTATAAAAAAAAAATGTTGAGGACACAAGAATATTCACCAGTTTTCCCCACATATAATCTATAAAATCAGTTTTGATTAAATTAAAAGTTCCAATGGAAAACCACTCCAGAAATGTTTATCTCCCTCCGAAACAAGTATAGGAATGATCAGTGAATTCTGTTCAGAGTTTGTGGTTATTCTGCCTTGGGTTTTCTTTATTCCTCATATTTTTATGTCTACATGGGTTTTAAATAGATCATAAAAAATTTATCATAAAAAATTGTGAGCTTTTGAGGAAAGGAAGTAAAACAATCAACCAGATATGAAAGCCCTTGAATTTAGGAACTGCATAGAGCATGAGGGACATAGTACAATTCCCAGACGACTGCATGTAAAATACAATACTTAAGTACCACAGATGTGGCTGACATTTTGTTTTCCAGAGTTCATTCCTATTCCCATATTACAGAGGTGCCAATTACAATTGTTATTCTGATAGTTCACAGTGGCACTTCCCACGTGTATCTGCTACATTGATTTTAAACAGATCACACAACGTCAGGAGCCAGGTCTAACTAGATAACCTACAACTCCTTCAAAACCTGGTTGTTAACGTGGCAAGGCTGTAGTTTGGTGAACATTTATTTCAGAGGTAATGCTTGAGTCTTTTTTCAGAGGAAATGCTTTCCTAAGCCCCTTTGTGATAGTAGATACAGTCAAAAAGACTGAGGATCTGATCTGAATTAAAAATAACCCACAAAAAACTTAAACCAACATCAGTTCCCTGAGGGGGCAGAAAGCAATATGAAGAACTAATTATGCTGACACCACCATGGAAAGAAATGACTGTCAAACTCTGACCAAGATATCTTATTAGTGCCTTCAGAGACTTCCTCTGAAATTGTTCTCCCCTTCACTTAGTCTTTTATATGTAAAATGACTTTACTTACTGACCTGAGCCTGTCAGTGTTCCTCATATTTCATTTTTTAATTTTTTTAAACATCAAAAGCAACAAGCTCTAACAAAAGCTGTAGCATCTGAGCCCACCAAACGAGTTGTCCACATAGACACTTGTTCACTACCTTTACCGGAAAGCCCTGTAGTACTAATGACGAAGAAAAGAGTACTGTAAAATACAGGACATATGGCCATTTACTGTGCAGTTTCCACCAGTCTAGGCTAACAGCAAATAAGATGTAGTCCAGAGGAAACTTTAACAGGAAATCCAGGGCTATACAGGCCTTCTCACCATGCAGCGCCAAGGTGTACACAACAGAGGCCTAAAACATTCCCACAAGGGTGAAAAATGACAGCATCCTTGCAAACTTCTGCTGAATTTCCTTACAATACTCACACATATTCATCCAGATCTGGTGCATAGTACAGCAATACTGGTTTCAGCAGGTATAGAGGGAAGCAGTTCTAGCACAGAGCAAATTGTTCTGTTTATTGGAGTAGCTTGTAATATCCGCAAATGATGATGAATGTCAGGCAGTATTCACTCATGACTTAAGATATTATTTCAGTCTAGTTCTCCTGAACACTACTGCATTATAGAAATATTCAGTCAGGATTTATACTCAGAGTGTCAGAGCTGACAACACAGCAGATAACACTCTTCCATTAAATCTGCCATACTGAACTTGCACCCAGGCCATACAAACAAATTTTCAGTAGTGCTGAAACATTACAGCTGGAATTAGCCACATGAAGCAAAGCAGCTTTCAGGACACCTGTCCTGTCCCTGGGTCACAGAACAGTTGAAGATGGAAGGGACCTCTAGGCATCACCTGGTCCAACACCCATGCTCAAGCAGGGTCATCTAGAGTAGATGGCCCTGGACTATGTCCAGAAAGCTTTTGAATATGTCCCAAAGATGGAGACTCTACCACCTCCCTGGGCAACCTGTGCCAGTGCTCAGTAACCCTCATAGTAAAAAAGTGTTTCCTGATGTTCAGGAAGAACCTCCTGTGTTTCAGTTTGTGCCCACTGTCTCTCATCCTGTCACTAGGCACCACTGAAAAGAGCCTGGCTCCACGTTCTTTGCACCCTCCCTTCAGGTATTTATATACATTGATAACATCCCCCTGAGCCTTCTCTTCTCCAGGCTGAACAGTCCCAGCTCTCTCAGCCTTTCCTCATAGAAGAGACACTCCAGTCCCTTAATCATTTTAGTGGCCCTTCATTGGACTCTTTCCAGCATGTCCATACCTCTCTTGTAATGGGCAGCCTAGACCTGGACACAGTACTCCAGGTGTGACCTCACCAGTGCCGAGGAGAGGGTAAGGATCACCTCCTCAACCTGGTGGCAAGACTCTTCTTAATGCAGCCCAGGATACCATTAGCCCTTGCCTTCTTGTGGCAAGGGCACATTGCTGACTCATGTTCAACTTGGTGTCTACCAGTACACCCAGGGCAGTTTCTGCAAAGCTCTCTTCCAGCTTGGCAGCCCCAAGCCTGTACTGGTGCATGAGGTTGTTCCTCCCCAAGTGCAGAACTTTACACTTCTCCTCATTGAACTTCATGAGGTCCCTGTCAGCCCATTTCTCCAGCCTGTTTCTCCAGCCCATTGAGGTCCCTCTGGATGGCAGCACAACCGTCTAGTGTATCAGCCACTCCTCACAGTTTTGTGTCATCAGCAAACTTGCCATAGGTACACTCTGCCCATCATCCAGATCATTAATGAAGATGTTAAACAGGATCAGACCCAGTATTGACTCCTGGGGTACACTGCTTGTTATTGGCCTCCAATTAGTCTTTGCACCACTGATGACCACCCTCTGGGCCTGGCTGTTCAGCCAATTTTCAGTCCACCTCACTGTCTGTTCATCCAGCCCATACATCAACAGCTTGTGTATGAGGATCTTATGGAGACAATGTCAAAGGCCCTACTGAAGTTCAGGTAGGCAATAGCCACTCCTCTCCCATCATCTACCAGGCCAGTCATTTCAATATAGAATTTTATCAAGTTCCTCTTGGTGAAGACATGCTGATGGCTCTTGATGATTTTCTTGTCCTTAATGTGCCTAGAAATGGTTTCCAGGATGAGCTGCTCCATCACCTTTCCAGGGATAGAGGTGAGGCTGACTGACCTGTAGTTCCCTGGGGACTCCTTCTTGCCCTTCTTGAAGATTAGAGTGACATTTGCTTTCTGCCATTCTTCAGGCACTTCTCCCAATCACCATGACTGATAAAAGATTATTGAGAGTGGCCTTGCAATGACATCAGCCAGATCCCCCAGCACTCATGGGTGCATCCCATCAGGGCCCATGGACCTAGGTATGTCCCATTTGCAGAAGTATTCCCTGACCTGATCCTTGTCCACCAAGGGTGCATCTTCCTTGCTCCAGCCTTGCACCCTGGTCTCTGGGACCTGGGATGCCTGAAGGCCAGTCTTGCTAGTAAAGACTGAGGCAAAGAAAGCATTCAGTAACTCAGCCTTTTCCATGTTCTGTGTAAAGGTCTCCACTGCATTCAGCAGTGGGCCCACATATTCCCTAGTCTTTCCTTTGGCATTTACCTGTTTAGAAGCTCTTCCTGTTACCCTTGACATTCCCCGCTAGTTTCAACTCCAGGTGGGCTTTGGCTTTCCTAGCCGTGCTTTCTTCTGCATGCTTGGACAGTGTCTCATTATTCTTCCCAGGTTACCTGTCCCTGCTTCCACATTCTGTATACTTCTTTTTTCTCTTTGAGTTTTGCCAGGAGCTCATTGTTCATCCACGCAGGCCTCCTGGCATTTTTACTTGAATTCTTGCTCACTGGTATGAACTCCTCTTGAGCTTGGAGGAGGTGATTCTTGGAGATCAACTAGCTTTCTTGGTCCCTTTTTTCCTCCAAGGCCTTATCCCATGGGACACTTTCAAGCACATTCCTGAACAGGCCAAAGTCTGCTCTCCTGAAGTCCAGAGTTGTGATCTTGCTTTTTACTCTGCTCCCTCCCCTCTCAGGATCCCAGACTCCACCATCTCATAGTCACTGCAGCCAAGGCTGCCTTCGACCTTCACATCCCCAGCAAGCCCTTGCTTGTTTGTGAGTATGAGGTTCAGCACAACACCTCTCCTAGCTGGCTCCTCTATCATTTCCATCAGGAAGTTTTCATTGATTTTCTCCAGGAAGCTCCTGGATTGCTTATGCCCTGATGTCTTGTCCATCCAGCAGAAATTGGGGTGGCTGAAGTCCTCCACAAGGACCAGGGTCTGCTAACTTGAGGCTGCTTCTACCTGTCTGTAGAAGGCCTCATCCACTTGTTCTTCCTGATCAGGTGGCCTATAGCAGACACTCACTACAGTGTCACCCATACTGGTCTACTTGTTAATCCTTACCCATAAAATCTCTGTGGGCTCCTCATCTATCCCCAGGGAGATCTTCATGCATTCCAGCTATTCTCTCACATAAGGGGCAGCTCTACCTCCTCATTTTCCCAGGCTGTCCTTCCTAAAGAGCCTAAATCCTTCCATTACAGCACTCCAGTCACACAAGCCATCCCACCACATCCCCATGATCCCAACAAGATCACAGCCCTGCAGCTGCACACAGATCTCTAATTCCTCATGTTCATTCCCCATGCTGTGTGTGTTAGTGTGCAGGCACTTCAAAGAGGCACCCCAGCATGCTGATTTCCCAGAAACGGTCTGGGAGGTTTCCCCATAATGGTGTCTTGTAGGCACTTCCTTGCTTATATGCAAATGCTTGAGCCCAGTCTTGCAGATTTTGTTCCCCTTCACTTACATCACTCCAGTCCTTTGTATGTCAATGCTGTCGGTTACTCCTTCACAGGGCTGGTGGTAACTCTCTCCCTCTCCCATCATTCCTGGTTTAAAGCTCTTCTTACAAGGCTGACCATCCTGCTGGTAAAGATACCTTTGCCCCACCTGGTTAGGTGGATCCCATCTCTCCCAAGCAGACGTTGATCCTCAAACAGGGTCCCACGGTCGTAGAAACCAAACCTGGCTGGCAAAGCCAGCTCTGCAACCAATTGTTAACATGTAGTCAACCCTTTCCCCTCACCAGCAGGACTGAGAAGAACACCACCTGGGTCCCATAACCCTGACTATCACCCCCAGAACTCTGTAGTTACTTTTGATACTCTTGAAGTTGTCCCTGGTAGTATCACTCATGCCCACATGGGAGAAGAGCGGGGGGTAATAGAGGGTGGGACAAGCTTTAGCAGTCTCTCCACAACATCCTGGATCCACGCCCCCAGGAAGCAGCAAAATTCTTTGGATAACAGGTCAGGTTGGCAGGTGAGTGCCTCAGTTCCCTGCAACAGAGAGCTGCCCACTGCTATCACTTGCCACTTTCTCCAGGTTATCCTGCGTGGTTCAGAGTTAGTCATCCTGGTTGCTTCGCTTGAAAGCACACCCGTCTCCTCCTCAGCTTTGAGGGCAGCAAACCTGTCCCACGGCTGCAAGGCTTCAGGTGGAGCAGGAGCCTTCCTGCTAGTTTGTGATGTGCCCTGGGATGAAACATGCAACATGTTTTTAACAAACAAAGGAATGGTTAAGTAGCAAATATCAGAGTGTTAATTTAGTATCATACCTAGAGCATTAAGTGACAGACAGGCAGGAGAGAAAAGGTATATAAATGAACCCCCTCAGCCAGGATGTAGTATTTCTCTGTTAAGAACTTCTAAGCAGCATGCCAACACCTGTTATACACATAGCACATGCCAAATGCTAATTACTGCAGCTGATTCAGGGACAATCCAGTTTAGCAGTTGATTGTCAGTACCAGGTAGCCAACAAGCTCTTGAAAATTACATGCCAATTTTTTTTTTTTTTAATTTGTAGGAGACATTTCTCATATGATTTTTTAATTGTTAGATAAATAAGAGATCGAAAGAAAAAGAAAGAGTAGGAAAGGAAAAGACAGGTGAAACAGGGTCCTGAAGTCTTTCCTCATTTACCCTGAGCCTGAAAGCTCCAGGTAGTTTGGTTTATTACAGTATAACCTTACACTAGTTCAAAGTAAGAGGAAAAGGAACTACAGGACATCTTCTGGGCAGAAGCTTTCCTGTAGCAAGACCATCCAACATACACAAAGCCTACTTATAGCATAAAAGCAGATATATCTTAATTATTTTCAGCCATATCACAGTATTGTTAATGGTCACTGCACTGCAGCTAAAATACTATTGCTTGCTTTAAACCCTCATTCCTGAAATCATGTGCTACCTTAAAATGCCAACATGTGCTTTGACGTTGAGCTCCCATAGCTATAGAGAAAGGAGCCCTGGTGATATGGACCTTTTTAAAATGTAAAAACAAAACCAGATTTACATTTAAAAAAAATGAAAATCTCAATCTCCCTTAGCGACCTGGTTGTATAAAGTGTTGCCACTCGTGGTTCCTGCAGTTGCCACTGTCTAACCACTGAATTCTCCTTCTCTGAATGCACTCAGAGCAGACAGCTGACCTGCTCTACCTTGCTGGGGCCAGGGCAGCACTGCAACAAACTTGGGATCAACTCATTTTCAAATATTTATCTTGACAGAAAGTTATGGAGATACCACAATTGACATATCATTGCAGTTTTTAAACCAGCAAACACAGACTAAGAATGAAACATTGAATAACCTTTCATGCCATTCATAAACCTGTAGGAAGTCTGAAAGAAATACACTGTGGTGTTCTTCTGTGCAAAACACTGTAACTAGTGTACACACAAAAAATCTGACACATCCCAGGCACAGACAGCAGCTTCAGTAGCTCAGAGGAACACCACATATATTTATCAGCTTAAGGCCCTACAGTGTAATACGCTGTTTTTTCTAAACATATTATTTTATGTCATTACATAATACACAGGGCCAAAGGCTGACTCAGCCTCAACTTGTCTGGACCTGTGTAACAAATGAAAAATAAAATGTAATGTTTTATGTGTAAATCTGGATTCAAACATTGCTCTTGTATAGCTTAAAACTGATTTTTAGTTCTCTAAGTTGATATCCTTCCTTACAGATCTGTTCACCATGTTTTGACAGCTAATTTAATAACCTTATAGATGTCACTGTTGATGTTAGGAAAAGGCTGGAAGCATTAGTGGAAAATAGAAGCTCCGAACATAGCAGAGGCAATTTGTTTAAGATGTAATTGCTTTTTAGATATAAAATGCATCTTTACTAAGACTTTGCTGAACCTCAAGTAGTTACATTGCAGTTGGCAACAAGAAAACAGAAAGTTCCAGGGAGAGGTAAGACACAGTAATGATCCTTTCATATTAATGCCAGTCATCACATAATGAAAACATCATGCAGATCCCCTGTTTACACTAAGCACCACTCATAGCTGTTAATGGACCTGTGAAGTGAAGAAGAGAGCGAGCTGTAGGATAGAAAATACTCACAGCTGGAATTAGCCCAAGTAGCAGATTCAGCTATTAAAAGAGAGGAGACTCTTTCTGAACTGCTTAACATATAGAAGGGTGATCTGAGAGGTACATAACCAGCGTTATGCTGAGTTACAGTTCTCCTGTTTATTAAGACTAGTTCAAATGAGGCCTCAAAATCAGAAAAAAAACCCTACTTTCCAATCTCCTCCCACCCTCTGTGAAGCAGGAGCTAATCTGTATGGAAATCCTCCACAGACCAGGACCTAGCAGCTACTGAAATCAAGTCACATCATCAAGAAAAGAGCATTCCCTATTTATCATTTTGCTCGGTGCTTCCTTTGCAGAAAATAAACACAGTAAAACAGTTCCTATGGTGTGCAAATGTTCAAGGGGAAAAAAAAGAATATATTGTCCAGTGCCAACTGCAAATTTTAAACCAATATCTGATGCAAGACTATGTTATTCCTAGGTACTCATTAATTAAATTTCAGGTTATTTGCTTTCATTATAAGTTTATCTTCCTAGCTTATACTTTGCTGTCCTTAAAAACAAGGCTGAAACAATGCAGAACAAGGAAAAGGAACACAATGAAAAGTAATTATTTGATTTACTTTTGCACATTGAGCCAGCAAGTATTCTATAACACATATTTCAATTGCTCCCAGTCTTGCTGCTTTTGAATAACAGCTACAGGAAAGTGTTGAGTTTTAGGAAGTGTAGTATTTGGCAGCTAGTCACAGCCAATAAAAATGCTGTACACAACACATGCATGTTGATATTGCAGCTCAGAAGAAAAAATGCATTGCCTTCCTTTAGGTATCTAAGTATCTGACAGCAGAACCCTGAAAATAGCATAAATTGTCATTAGTACACCCAATTCCTTTCATTCATAAAATTTTTCACTTTCAAAAATTGAAAAAGAAAGTATGCAACTTGCCCATAACAGAATTTTCTTCTCTGAAAGTGTTGGTTTTTAGTGAAAGATAATAGTTTAAAGTAAAATTACTAGTAAACCAAGTTGGGTAGAAAACCAATAAAAGTAGACCAAATTCAAAATGAGGTGTCTTTTGACACACAGATTTTGTACTGCAATGGATGACACTAATAAAATTATATTTAACAGTGTGTGATAAGTATGTTCTCACAGTATTTTTGCTGTACAGGACATAGAAGTAGAACTCAAATGCAGTTACGCTGAAATTAGGACTTCCAGTTATAGCTGACATTACCGACTGGACATCTTAGGTGTAATGGAGACAGCTGTACATGTACACCATCTTCCCCTTAAACAGCGGTACTTGACAAATTCTGTGACAAAAATAATCCTTTCTTTCTGTGGATAAGATTTTAGGAAGTAATGTTCTACAAGAGCTAGGAATAAAAGCTGTCAGCCCTGCAGGAAAGTACGTGGGGATACCGGTGGATGAAAAATTGGACATGAGCCAGCAATGTGCACTTGCAGCCCAGAAAGCCAATCATATCCTTCATCAAAAGGAGCATGGCCAGCAGGTCAAGGGAAGTGATTCTCCCCCTCTACTCTGCTCTCATGAGACCCCACTGGAGTACTGCATCCAGATCTGGGGTCCCCAGTACAAGACAGACATGGACCTGTTAGAGTGGGTCCAGAGGAGGGCCACGAAAATGGTCAGAGGGCTGGAACACCTCTCCTATGAGGAAAGGCTGAGAGAGTTGGGGTTGTTCAGCCTGGAGAAGAGAAGGCTCCAGGGAGACCTTATTGTAGCTTTTCAATATATAAAGGGGGCTTATGAGAAAGATGGAGAGAGATTTTTTTTACCAGGGCCTGTAGTGACAGGACAAGGGATAACAGTTTTAAATTGAAATAGGGTAGATTTAGATTGGATCTAAGGAAGAAATTCTTTATGATGAGGGTGGTGAGACACTGGAACCGGTTTCCTAGAAAAGTTGGGGACACCCCATCATGGGAAGTATTCAAGGTCAGGTTGGACAGGGCTTTGAAAAACCTGATCTAGTGAAAGATGTCCCTGCTTGTAGCAGAGGGGTTGGGCTAGATGATCTTTGAACGTCCCTTCCAACTGAAACTCCTCTGTGATTCTATGAAAATTAGATTCACAGAGGTCCAAAGTCAAGTTGGGGAACACTAGTTTGATCCCCTGTATACCATTGACCTTGCATTTTCCATGGCTTAATTGTTACAGCAATTTTTTAAGGAAAATGTTAACCTGGGCTTAGAGATTGTTAGTGATTGAGAATTTATCAGTGTTTCGTGAGTTGTCCCATGGTTACTCTTACTGAAAAACAGACCTTTTGTTTCTAGTTCAAATCTGTGAATTCAAGTTTTAGTCTTCTGCCTTATGTTTGTCTGCTGCAGTAAAAAATCCTGTTTCTAGACTGTGATTTTTCATTGGTAAAAATTGACAAGCAAATGAAGTCGTTCACTGTTCAATTAACTTAAAATGCATGTTTTCTATTTATGCTATTGGTTTTCTTCTGAATGTTCCCCAGTTTATCTGCATCACTCTTATCTGTGAACAGCAGAAATCTTTCAAGTAAGATTAGCAGCAATGCTAAATAAGTACTAATACAACTTATCTATTCAAGTACCTTCTGTTTTTATATCCAACAATTCTGACACTAGAATTTGCACTGGGAACTTTTGTTTAGTTAATTATGTTTGCACCCCTAGTTTTTCTTAAAGTTACAACTCCCATAATGGACATCTCCATTCTATAAACACAGCAGTTGTGATTTCCATTCCTATGATTTTCAGTGGATCATACTAGACTACAACAGAACTCTAGAAATAGAATTTCAAGCAATGCCAAATCAGATGTCTTACAGAAGTTTATTACATTAATATCAATACCTAATCAACCAAATTTATAATTTCATTAGAAGAAAGTCTGGTAAGGTAGTTTCAGATAGCCTGATTTCTATAAGCCCATTTTGATTGCCACTATTTTATCATACTTCAATATCTTCATAATAAAAAAAACATTTCAGACCTTCCATTATTCTTTCTCAGATCAATGTCAAGTTTTCTTGGAGGTTTTTTTGCAACTTTCTCTTTGTTCCAGGACTTGCTTAAAATCAGCATTAACACCTAGAGACCATCACAAGAGGGTTTCATTTTGGAGAGTAATATAACTGCAGGAGTTTGTGACTGGAATAAATAACACACCTAGTATTTATAAATTCTCTTCTTTCAAAAGAATGAATGCTAAAAAGTTAATAAGGAAAGAAAACATCAAAAATAGTATTTTTTTATATGGAAGACTTGAGGAGCACATGCTTTGTTGCTTTGCTTTTTAAATATGACCGACTTAAGTGGCACTCTACCACACAAAACTGGACAAAGCTCATCTATAATAAAAAAGCAAGATGTAAATATCATTTCCCTTAACTGCACTCATAAGTTTAGGACTATTTAAATTCTCTAATTTGAGTCTAAATTCTCAAAGTCTCAAGTCTTTTTAGATTAAAAAGTATTGATTTATTAAACAAAAAATATATGTAAAATGAGATTTCTGAAATTCTACAGTATATACACTTAAGTAATTATATATAAACAGATTATTAAATAGCAAGCAATATAACTTTTTATCCAGCAAACTCATTCTTATACAACTTATACAACAAAATTCCAATAATTGTCCACAAAATCCTGTAATCTGAAACCATTTGTAGAAGACCTTTATCATCATCTTGCTGATAGTATTTTTTCACACTGCTTAGTCCTTAAAATCTTATTTAATATATTGCTATAAGACTGCTCACACAGAAGTTTCAGTCACGTTGGCACTTGAATTTGCAAACACATAAAAGCTTATAATATGCTTGAAAAAAGCAATAGAATTGCTACAGTTTCTATATATGAAGTTGTTGAAACTTATCTAAACCAAAAATCCCAAGGAGGACAATTTCCTTGAAGAACAGAAAGTAAATGCAAACAACTATGTATGTGTTCACACTTTAAATATTGTAAAGAACTAAATGTGTTATTTGGTCTTAAGAATACAACAGATCACATTCATTTTCTAAATTAATCCTTCCCCTCTTATGAAATCAAATCTCTTTTTAAGATGATGATTTATCTTCCACTGTTTCAACTACAATGTGCAATGTCTTCATCCTGAGGGCACCTATGTCTGTGTTTACTTTATTACAGTGAATATTTACTTTCAGCGGGTCTATATGTAAATTAGTGGCTGTTGCTGTGGACTGGAAAATAAATATGTTGATTTAAAAGGTGAAACAGCATCTTATGAAGGCTCTACTGCTCTTTCTTTTATCTGTAGTTACTGGGAGCAACTACAGTAACACATTAAAAAAATCATGATGATTTTGAAGTGCTTCTGGCCATCTATGGTTTCCAGTGGTTTCTGTTCAGGTGGATAAAAATAGAGTTATTCTGATATTCACTAGTGATTTAGAGATTTTTGATCTTCAGAGCTGAAGACTGAGTAATACTTTCGTAGTATAGGAAGGAGCAGAATCTGTGAAAAGAGAAAAAAGAAATACATCTATCTCAAACTTCAGCCATGTAATCCAGCACAAATAAATGGAGCCCTTAGCTAGAAACAGCTAGGTTTGATTTTATTTCAAAGGTACTCTACAAGTGATCTCTGTGCTATCTTTCAGAAATTCTGCTGGCTCATATTATACAGAAGTTATTTCTTCTCCAGTCTGCTTTTCAGAAGCAGGTATTGGCATAATATATAGCAAAAGAGTTCAGAAGCAGGAATCCAAGAGTGATTCATGATCCAACCTCATCATAAAAAGCATGGAAATAAGTTTTGTCTAGGAAGGCAGAAAAGTGTATCCCTGAGCTGCTTTACCCCAAAGGAGTATAAGCTGGCCTATGCTTGACAAGGCCAAATGCAGGTTTCAGGCAGCCTGGCAGCCATCACCTTAGACTTCGTATTTCACAAGTATGTAAATACAACTCCATCACTACATATCTCACGAGTATCTCTAAAGCCAAATTGTGATCTCAGTTTTCCTCCATTCCTTCTCTCCATTTTAACCACTGTTGCTACCATTACCAGAATCTGGCACTTTTATAGCAGACTTCACTTTAGAAGTAGACGGCTTGAATACTCAAGTGTGCAGCTAATGGACATTAAGGAACAAAAGTCCAGTATCAGAACATGAAAAGTATTCTGCAGCCACATCCTGTGGCCTTTCTTTATACCTCTCTTTTACCAGGTGTCGTAGGACCACTATACAGAAATGCAAGGAATGAAAAGATGCCATAAGATTCATTCCACAAAAATTCATTTCTACACACAAACTCTCAAAGAGATTTAAACAGAGCCTATAGGGTATTTTGGCTCACAGGAAATTTTCCCTTTGTTTCCTAACACATTTAGCTAAACAAGACTCAAGAGACTGACAGTTATAACGGTATTTAATATTTTAATATTAAATATTAAATTTTAATAACGGTAAATATAAGATTGAATAGCAAAATAAAGTAATATGTAAACTTTCAGGTGCTGTGCAATAAAAACAAAAGCAGTGATTTTACTACAATAATTTTACAGTGGTTAAACAATTAGTACATTGATACAGATACACTGTTAAAGAATGTTCTATCAATGCAAAGAGCATTTCATATATACACTGTGTTTCTTTTTGAGGAGGAGAAGCACTTCCGCAGGAATTCAAAATCACTAATGGTAATCCCAAGAGAGGTAAGTAAATCTGGAGAATGAGGATAATCATTGCATATCCAATCAATGTCATTGAATTAAAGTTAATGCATGTACAAACACACTATTAATTTTGTATACATTTGTTCAATATCAAGTGTTTTAGTTAGGACCCAAACTTTTAACAAAACACATTCAACATTTTCACTTTTAGTCTTATCTAATACCGTAACAGCCAATTACAGTTTAAGGGTAAATTGCTTGTACTCTTAAAAATTAATGTTCCCAATGTGCATCTGCATCTATATCCAAGATAGTAGGAAGTTTACTGTAAGTTAACACATACCTCTTTCCTTTAGGTCTTCAATGTATGCTTTCATAAACTCTTTCTCAAATTGCTCCCGTTCACGTTCACTTTCTATAATTTCTTCAGTGTCTTCACATACAATAGTTTCAACTGGGCTGTTCTTGAGACTTACGAATCTAGAGAGAGATTAACACAAGCATATATGCAACAGGCTTCTGAACATCACTGACCAACAGGAATGACATTTTAGAAGTTGCTACTACACCCAGAAGGGGAAATGTAAAGAACCTTTGCTCAATTTTTGCATTATGGCATTGTTACTATCCAACTATTACTATAAATAAAGATTTCAAATGGCACCTTCTCTATACTCCACTTTCCATATAAAAATGATCAGATTTGTCTCTTTCTTTTCACCTATCTACATAAATCATTCTTTGCAATAACAGGTATATTTCTTTATTACAGAACTTCTGACAGACTATACTGTAATTTCACATCTGTTAATGAGCAGTATGAACTCCATGTTAACAACATTGGCTAGCAATCTGGAATTTTGCCAGTATCACTTAGCTGACAATATGTGTCTCTATTTTTTGGTTGTTGTTATGTTACTTCTCTTTTACAATGCATGACTGGATGTGCACTATGTCGTATTTGCAAATTTCCTAAAGCTACACATTGCAGGTGAAAAACTATATGGTTACATAAACAACATACATAATGTGCAAATTAAGCGCACAGCGTTCTGAAAACCTCTGATGATATTACCACTCCAAGAAGTAAAAAAAAAATCAATAAAATTGTTACTTTCAAAAGAATGAATGTCCCAACAAATCATATGGCTTTTTAAAATCTCATGAATTGCTGTGAGTCTGTGGTCAGTTGGCCTTGGCTGGCCAGGTGCCAACCAAGCAGTTCTCTCACTCCCCCTCCTCAGCAGAACAGGGGGAGAGTATAAGATGAAAAACTCATAGGCTGAGATAGACAGCTTAATGAAGAAAAGCAAAAGCCATGCGTGGAAGCAAAGCAAAGCAAAAAAAATTATTCTCTACTTCTCATCAACAGGTGATGTCCAGCCACTTCCTGGGAAGCAGGGACTCAGTACGTGTAGCGGTTGCTTTGGAAGACAAACACCTTAATAATAAATGACCCACCACCCTTCTCCTTTCTCTTAGCTTTTATTGCTGAGCATGACGTCGTATGGTATGAAATATCCCTTTGGTCAGTTTGAGTCAGCTGTCTCAGCTGTGTCCCCTCCCAACCTCTTGCTCATCCTCAGCCTACTGGCTTTTATGGGGAAGGGTGGGAGAGACAGCCTTGATGCTGTGGGAGCACTGCTCAACAGTAGTCAAAAGCCTTGGTGTGTTACCAACACCATTATAGCTATAAATACGAAGCCCATCACTGTAAGGGCCACTATGGGGAAAGTTAACTCCATCCCAGCCAGACCCAGAATAGTCTCAAATGGTTTCATAATCAAAGACCTGAACATCGCCTGCAGAAATGCAAGATCATTGTAACTGCAGACTAAAAGGCCTTCTAGTCTTATCCTGCATGAAGCAACAAGGTGCTGTTTCATAACAAAGAATATATGAACTACTAAACTCATGTGACATTATTTAGCCTGTTAAGTAGCCATGTCTCCCACTCCCAGCAGCATGCTTTTGACATCACTGAGCTTACCAACAGCTAGCTGCCAGACTACTGGTCCAACTAGGGGGCATGGCTTTGCAACTCCAGAGTTAGAGCTACTATGACCAAGTCTACCCAGGAATAGCAGTTTAGGCATACAGATGCACAATGTGGTGAACTGGCAGATGAAAATCAGAAAGCTGCAGCTGCTCTGCAATTTCCAATCTCTCTAGTGCCTCCTTAAGTGCTCTGATACAAATTGAGTCAGAATTTGACCACCAGGTATGGCAGAAACTGATGCTTGTGAAAGTATTTCTCCTGGGCGCATCTACCTTATCTTCTTAAGAACATATTCCTTTCTCTCTCACTTTTACTTACTTTAAACCTGTGGTTGACTCACAGACGGCTGTGGGTATCTCAACCAGGTCATCACCACTGACAACTAGCAAACTGAGCTTTGGCATATTGACCAGAGCTCGTGGAAGATAAGTCAACTTGTTTTTCTGTAGGAGAAGCGTCTGCAGTTGCTCTAACCTATAAAAATGTAAAAGATAAAGATAACTTAAAATATTTATTTCAGACAGGAGCATCTATCCAAAAAAACAATACAGATTTAATCTTGTGTAAAAGAACAACTACGTGCACCATATTTGGCTCCTGAAAAATTACTTATACCACACTTTCACAAATTGTCATCAACTTTAATGGAAATTTCCACTCATGGTTCAACATACAGATATTAATAGTACACCTCTGACAAGTACTCAGAAGCATGCCCAAGATAAAAGGTTACAAAAATTACTGTGCTTTCATACAGAAGATGTTCACAGAATATAATACAAAGCCTCACCATGTGTATCCTGGAACTAATGAAAAATATGGGTCACCACCTCACACCTTTGCCCGTATGCTGGTTTCTATGAACTAGATACATCCATGCTAGGCAATATATTCCCATCTATTGTTTTTCACTAGTAATTAGTACTGTGGGGAGCAAGAGAAAGACCAGCTCCTGGTCATGTGGCTCTTGCAAGCTGTCCCACTGAAATCAATTTAATGACAATGTTTTGTAGAGGAAGGTATTGGGCTTCTTTTGCTTTATTGCCCCTGGCTTTTCGTAATGCAATAGTAATACGTGGCTGAGCATTTATTCCTTGGAGTAGATAGAAAACGAAAAGCATAGCAAACTGATGAAACAAGTTTGTCTCATTTGACCAGAAGGGTCCATTCCTAAAACACTGTTGCAGGCTATTGCTTATCAGGCCCATATGGTTTGTTTGAATGCAGGGAAAGATATTAAGACGTCAGTTTACTGCCAACTCATCTTTTTTAATCACAGACTTCATGGTAGTTCACTGAGGTTCTTCAACACTGCAGGCATTGAAATCATGAGTCTGAATAAGAGTATCAGTTTACCTGAGGGGCATATCCTGACATTTTCCAGTCTTCAGAATACCCATGAGCCCAAGAGATCTCAAAATTCAAAACCCAAAGTCAAACAAAGAAAACCTTATTTTGTGGTGTCTGATTATGATGCTTTAGTATCGAGGCTGGCAACTCAGTACAAAATGGAGAAGATGAAATGTAGAAAAGGAATATTTTGGAGATCAAGAAATACATAGAGGTTACAGGGGAAAATGACCCTTAAGTTGAGTGGGTATCCTTCCATAAAATAAAAATTTCCTCTTAGAAGCTCTTTGAAGTTAATCAAATCTCTGCTCAGATCCCCTGGAAAAAAATGGCAGGTTTATGCTGTTGTGACTAGAGCACGTGAATTACTAATACAAATTAAGACTTCAGCCCTGCTGTCAGACAAATTTGTGATTACACAATGTCCCAGAAAAGTCTTTTTGCCCAGCAACAAAGGTCTTGTAAAAGTTAAGGTTGAATGGGTTTTCTCTGAAGATTCTTCTGCCTCAGGGAATCTCTCTTCCCAGATCAATAAATAATCCATATTTTTTTTTAATAAACTTTAGTTACTATGTGTTTTGGTTTACTTATGGCTATGTAAAGTTTTGTAAACCAAGTTACAACAGGACTGTAGAGTGAATAAATAGGCCCAGGGATAAGAAAAGTGCTTTCTCAGGCTAGTAAGTCCCATTAAAGCGATCAGCATGATTTTTTTAAAACTAGTTCTCGTGGATTTCTAAATTGAGAGAGTGAGTATATGTGTGCACATGCATATATACTTCAGAGTAGCAGGGGAGGATTGTCAGTGTTTTTTTTAATCTTACCAATATTATTCTGCTTTACTGCCAAAGTTTATCAGGTTCTTTTAGTAACTTAAATATGCTTTAGTTCATCTTTTCTGCTACCCCACCTACCCTCCAGAGAGATACTGCTGCCAACTTTATATGGTGAGTCCCCTTTGCTGGAACTGGGGCAGAGTATGCCCCATGAACTTCCCAAAGAACAAGACCTGGATGTAATGACAAATTATCATGAATACAGCAGAAAATGTAATTAGTTAACTGAACAGTAGAGGCACTGACTGTGCAATCTGCCATCAATGAGCTAGAAAATGTAGTTTCTGCTCTCTGACCTAGTCCATCAATAATAATGGTAAAGCTTACATGCAAAACTATCTATCTGATGCATTTCCAAATGTGATTTTTTACATGTGATTTTTCACATTTGATTTTTCATTAGTGGTGTCCCTTGGAAGCTTGTTACTTTCTAGATTTGCTTTATAGTTCACAAGCCTGTCAATGAATTAAAACATAAACTACCTGTCTATGTCTTCTGGGAGATCTTTCAGGTTGTTGCTGCTAATATCCAACCACTGCAAATTAGACATCCGGAGCACACAAATTGGAATAGAATGGAACTTGTTTGCTGACACGTCCACAACTGTGACTTGTTTCAGGTTACTCAGCTAGAAAGAAGTGGTGCTTTATTTTAGTTACATTTTGCAAATACAAGAAGACATTTCATTCATCAAACATTCTTATTCCTCTCAAAGCACTTACTTAGAAAAATAAAAATTGCATGATTTTTCTACTCAATTTTTTGGCAGTGTTCTCTCTTAGTCATCATTTTATAGGAAAAGGGATTTCAGAAATAACTGCTTCCCAAAGTGTTTATCACCTTTCTAACATTGTCATAGTATTGAATGAAATTTTCAGTCTAAAAAAAACCCATATAGTTTCAGATGACACCAAGGCTGGAACCAGACAATGACTTCGTTATTTCCTAGGTTACATATGAACTAAGCTCTGAAGTGACAAAACACAGTTTTGATAATTACAGATGCCAAGTTACCATTCTCAAAATCAGAGATTTTACAACTCCCATCAAAAATACATAGATTTCCTTTGCTATAACTCTGCTATGCACTGCGAGTGTATCGCTAGGAGACCCTTGGAAAATGAAACTGCCAATTTAAGCCAACAGAATATCTGGTGCAATATTTTTCAAAGATCTTTAAAAATACATCTTCCATACTGGAAACTAAATATATAATAAGGTGCACTAGAGCTTTTTATTTGAATACTTTTCAAAAGAACTACATTTTTAAGTAATAAACTTTTAGCACAATGAAGGTTAACTACAAATGTAAAATATACCTGTTAAAGAAATAAATGTGTTAAATAAAGCTCTCTGTGTATTGAATCAATTATTCACGCTAGCAGTGTTCATAAAACCATGCAGCTAGCTAAAGTGAATGTCAAAGGAGTGTAAATGTTAACCAAAAAAAGTACTTTAGAATGGAAAATATGCCTCTGAGCTTCTAATCATATGTCACCATCACAATCTAGCTCTATAGATCCTGATATAGAAGAGAAAGTAGCAAAAAAATTTCATTGGTCTTTGCCTGAAGGTTTCTTAGAATGTAGAAAATAATTAGGAACCAAAAACCCCAAATATATATTTTCCACTTCCAAAGTGAGCAAAATGCAAGTAACAACATAAATTATGAAAAAATTATAAAGTAATAAAATACATTCTGAATCCTTGAGAAGGATTTTTTTATTACTATTTATTAAGAATCAAGTCCTGTTTTGTTATATTTTATGGCCAAACTTCTTCTTACTGCAATACTGCCAGACTTTCATCTTAATTTGACCCTTGCCATTTAAAATGTTCACATTCACAGCTTGGTGCTGTGTCAGAGCCAGTTTGGTTTGCGATTTTTTGGTGGTGGTTTTTTTGTTTGTGGGGTGTAGGTTTTTCGGTTGGTTGTTTTTTTGTTTTGCTTTTTTCTAGATATAACCTCATATTGCTTCCAGACCTTAAAATTTGGGGAAATCTTTTCAGGGAGATTTACTGAAGTTATCATATTACAAATGACTATGCAATTAAGTTTACCTTTCAAAAACATAATAGAGGTTCAGAGTTTCTCAAGTCAAAGATATAATTTTGAAATCTGTCCACCACTGCATTAAAACAGCCTTGGTGAGGCATTATCATGGAAATGTCTCACTCCTGATTCAGAACAGGCAAGCACACATTTTATTCTGACACTTCTCACTTCCAGACCATTTTGTCATTTTGAGGACTGACTACTAGCAATGAACACTCACTCCTATACTGTAAATTTTCCAGATACTGAATCTTTTTTCCAAGAAAACAGAACCTCCCTTTGAACAAGGAAAGCAGAGTGACTCTTCTAGATCGTAGCAATGAGAGAATGAAGAAAATAATTGGCACCATCTTTACACTGCATTTACTTTGTGGTTTCAAATTATTGTCACAATTCCAAATCCCAAGCAAATATTTCAAGTTTCTCTGCACTCAGAACAATTTGCTAAAACTGCTGATACATTTCTTTCAACAAACTCTCCCCGAAAGGAATTTAGCAGGCACAGAATTAAAACAATGTCCCATAGGCTTAAATGTCACCCAAAATGTTCTCAAACCATCCCCAAAGAAGAAAAGCCGCAGCCTCTAAACACCAAGCAGCAGTTTACTTTAAAATAAACTGACATCACTGTTCACTCAAGTTCCTAAACACTTTGCTTTCACATGCAGTCACCTGTCATACTGAAACAACTTGGTAACATTAACACTAGGTGGTAAAATGATATTTCTTCAACAGCAGTAACTAGTTTTATATGTTTTCCTGAAAGTGCTTTATGCATTAAATATTAAAAGTAACATTAATATAGCAGTATTAATTTTTTTAATAAACAGGGCTGTTTCTGCCATTTTTTGTATAGTATTGAAAATAGATTGTTTTAATACTTGATTAGATGAAAACCTACATTTTTCAGGAGTTTGTACTCCCATAAAAATGTACCAACATAATATAAGGCCATGGACTCTCTTGATACAAAGTTTGGTTCAGCATGTCACAGAATATATGGAGCCATGATTATATTGTGTAAGCTGCAAGCCCTCGGTACTTGTTCTTTTAGGGTAATATTTAACAAAACCTGTCCATTTTCTATAGTATGTTGAAACCTAATGGAGTTTTTATTTAATCTGTCTCTGATATGTTACCAACAAACACCTATGATATACGATGCATTGGAAATTATGGCAGCTATGTATTATATTTTCTAAAGAAAACCCTGTGTATTTTATTTCTTCTTGAAGGACTGATGGATTTTTGCACCTTTTATAACATTTCATTTTCAAACAAGCATGGCTCCCTTATCATTTTTACGTTATAATTTATTTTTGCTTGATGTTGATTTTTGATATTTTCCTCTATTATGTGACTTTGAATCAATCAGTATATAGGCTTTATGCAAGTTCCATTTTAAAAAATAGCTATATTTGATAGTCTAGCTACCTGGACCCACTTATTGTGGTCCTTACGTTTAATCACTGTTGTCATTTTTATTTGACAAACTGCCCCATTTACTTATCTTAATAATTTTGTTCATAGAAATAATCCAGGTAACATTGTAGAACTCCACTGCTTCTCTTTCCTTTTGACAGTTAAACCTTCAGTTGAAAGAAAAGGACACTATGTCCTGGGCTGAACAAGTTATTTGATTAATGGGTGTGTTTTTATTTCTGTTCTGCTTTTTACCATGAAAGGGATTTACTGATAAGGTTGCATGCAAGTTTATCATGAGTTGCCTACTACTTAGCACCAACAAATGAAAAGGTGTAAAGTCATGTCAAGCCTTACCACAAAAATACCGCATTTCTCAATTACATGTAAACATTCTGTGACAAAAACAACATCCCATCAAATTCAATGTATGACAAGACATACAAAGGATTAACCTGGAAATGTCTATCAATGCATTACAAACGTGCTTTTGCCCAGAAATTTCACTCAATGAATTCAAAGAAAATTTGTACCACTTCAGTAGGATCAGGTTACCACATATGTTGTCTCCCAAAACACACAGATTGGCACTCAGCATCTCATTAGCTTCATGAAAGGAGTACAGTATATATGACAAAGGAGCACCCTAGGTGCAAACTGCACAGTTGCCCACTTAGATCTCATGCATTCAAACCAAATCCCCAGCTTTTCTTTCACAGAGCTGTAAATGTAACCTCTTATATAATCTCATTGACGTTCCTGGAGAAAAGTACCAATTAAAGAAAGAGGGTACAAGCATCTTTAGAGGCAGAAGATATCTTTCATGAAGATATACTTGTATATTTATAGTCCAGTCCGCCATCGGACTTCCAAACTGGACTCTTAAACTTGAGGAGGCAAAGGCATTTAACAGCAAACCCCACCCCTTAGTAACAGAGTACTCGTTCATGTATTTTGTGACAAAACCCTCTGAAGCATAAAAATGCATGACTTCAAACAGCACTTCATTTGGTCATAACATGATAAGCTAAATCCAAGAAGCGTACGTGGAAGCAAGTCTTCACCCAAATGCCATTACTCTGATTTTGCAATGCTAAAATCCTAAATCTTTGGCAGAGCTAATCCACAAACAGATGCTGTTACTCTGATGCCTAACTGTTTAGTTGGAAGTTTAACATTATCCCCTTTCATCTTTGGAGCATTACCATCATTCAAACACCTAAAGTTTAAAGTCTAATAGAGTAATTATAGCTATGATGATCTAAGCATAAAAAGTTCATAGGAAGTGACTTCGCTTTTTATTAGAGCAGTTTTTTGTATACACAAACCTTTCATCAGGTCTGCAAAGAATGAGAAAGCTGGCTGCATATGCAATATTCACAAAAATATCAGGTATTGATCATCTACAGGTAATTGAAGAACCACATAGCAATAAGAGCAGGACTATTCTCACAGTTAAAATCCCTAAGAATGTGGATCATGTGTTTAAATTTAAGTATAGGAGTTGTTCCAAGCCAATAGATGAGTCACATGCATGAAATTAAGTACCCAATTAATGATTTTCTGGGCTGAAGCCAAAACAAGTCTGCTGTCTCAAAAAATAAATTTATATTGATTAGTTACATTAAATTTTCATAGTATTACTGCTGCAGCCACACGCAGTCTGCATATATTATTGCACTTTGCCATCATAAAGTCACCTCATCTTCAAATCTCCAAAACTTGTAAATTAAGGACACACATTAGAAGGGAAAACTAGGCTCTACCAAAAGTCAATTATAGGTTTCTCATCAACTTAAATGGATCCAATAGCTCACTTTGGGTGCATACTCTTCATACGTTTTAACTAAAACCACTAGAAGAGGAAGAGCAGCAGTGTCAGTAGCATATGGGCATTAACTGACCTCTCCAGAATGTTTGGATAGGAAGTGTCCTTTGAATATATGAAAAGACTCTTTTTAAGATATATTCCGTTCCTTCACCAAGAGATGACCAAAATTGCTCACTTTCACAATAGAATAGAGACAAAGCCAAAAGCTTTTTTCATTTCTGCTCCAAGATGCAACAGCAATTGAAGAGATACTATTCAAATGGTCCCGTCTTAATTATGATTTAAACATATACAACAATTCTCTTTTGCCATGACAATACACTGTAGCCTGTGAAGTTACTCTTCTGATTTTAAAAACTGAATATGTTCATTTGGGCTCATTCTGAAACCCAGAGTAAATCACTCTTTGCCAAAGTGGGGCAAGGGGAAAACACCCAAAAGAGAAGGAAATTTTATTCTGTAGCAACTCAAAAAAGATATTATAAACAAAGACGACAGCAAAAATAAAGAATTATAATACACCGGTTGATGGCTTTGGTTTATATTGATAAAATAGTAACCATTCACTTGAAAGGAAAAAAATATCAAGGATATTTGAAGAGATAATATCAGTAGAAGAGAACCAGGTAACAGCATAATATTGACAGAAGCAAAATAAATAATAAGAATTATGTGAGAAAAATATTCAAGTGAAACTAAGAATGTGGTCCTATGACTCTAACCTATTACAGTAGCACCATTTTGATGATTGATGATGAAATCATTTCACATTAGGTATATTGGTGCTGGGCAATGACAACAATTTTCTACACCATATTAAACAGCTATAGCCTGATAAACTTGGAAACAAGATTTTCCTGGAATGGCAGCCAGAAATCAGCTTACTTATAAATGTAAGTGGAAGACAGAATACTAAGGGGAAAAAGTCATTCTAACTTCAGCAGCAGAGGACAGAAGGTTTGTGATCTGTGAGCTGCCTCCTATGATACCAGGAATAAGCATCTCCATGTTTTTTTGCTTTACAAACAGAAATGGTAGAACTTCTTTTTGCCTTGGCACAGAGTAACTTCACTAAAATGCACAAGATTCTTGCCTGCTGTGGTGCTGGGCACCAGAGCAGTTTGCCAAATACCACTAATTGGCTACCAAACAGGAGAACCCTGCAACTTGGAACTGGATTTATCTGTTCTTGAAGCAGGAGTTTCATAAAGAAAATCCTCAAGTTCAGGAAAGTCACAATGGAGATAAGTCTGGTTTGCACCCTGTGACATATCTGGTCTGGAATTAGACCTTATCTCATTGAGCAAACTGTTGCAAAATGTCTATTATCAAAATTATTTTTCTTTAATGCCACAGACTACATGTGCATGACACTGATAGTACACAAACCTACAACTGAGAACACTGTCAACAATTGAACATGACTGTTCACAGCTTTGTGGCTTGCCAGGATTATAGCAAATTTTTCTCTCTCCTTTCCTTTCTCATAGTGCTGTTAGATACATGCAGGGGTTTTTTTATACGCTTTCTTTCAGGTGGTGACAAAACTAACAGGAAAAATTTTGAGCTCATCTTCCCAAAGGATTCTTTTCTTTCTATATTATAACAACATTTCTAGGAGGCTTTATGTCTTGCTCAGATACAAACATGTAAAAATGGGAAATATAGCTAATATTAATCAAAGAGTCAGATATGGAAGAGATCTTTTCCTGACCTGGACAAGGAAGCTGAGGAATGGCACACGTTTTACGCACAGCGGGCAGGTTTTTTGCACAAATAGACATTTGGCTACTTTCTAAGAACTTGTTGATATAATTAAGAGCATGAGGCTATGACTTCTTGCAGTTTTTAGTGTTTCATTGCGATTTTGCATTACTCCATCCAGGCTGTGTCCAAGTAACCTGGCTATGTCCAAGTAATTTAAGGTATTAAATTATTATTGTTCTTATTAAGTGTCTGCTAATAAAAATATAACTGAATACTTATTCCTACATTTACTTATGGCAGCCTGTAATGAAGCTAGGCTTTCAAGACTCATTTTATGGGAAGAATTCCCCTGATGTGTAATTTACAGAGACCTGGTGCAGGTACTGGACACATTGCAGCCCTCCAGTAATACCACCCAGCCACATGATCTTTGGTACATAGCACATAGCAAGCCTACAAACCTCATCTGCTTTTTACTGGAAATTCATTAGTTTCTTTTCTTTCTCCCTGCCCTGCCCCTCCCCCTCCCCCCGAAGCACTTGTTGAAATTGTCTTTTTAAAAAACAAAAAAAATTCCCTGCATAGAAAATATCTGGCCAGGTCCCCAGTGTAGCCAAGAAGATCCTAGATTTCAGGCAAGATTCTAGGTCTAAATTATGTCAGGAGCTCTTCCATCAACTCAGAGTACCTCAGGAAGAGGTAAGTACAAATATAACTGAAGGCTTGGTCCGTAATGCTCCTTGGATTGCTAAATTTTGTCCAGTGTCTCTTACACAACAAGGAAAAGATGCCTAATAAAATCAGTCATCTGGCCTGTCCCAGCATAGTTACTCAGAAGATAAATTGTGTAAAATCAGGTTTCATGGTGCTGAAACGGTATAAGCTTAGATACATTTTACACTTTTTCTTCTATGTCCTACATCAAAATAAGCAGCTTCCAAACAAGTGTTTTATTACCCAGTCCCCTTCAGATTGTGTCCTAGCAACTTATCTTTGCTTAGCTACACATTGCTGCTGGAGACATATATTCCCTTACTAATTTTTTTAATAGTAAACAACAAACTTCTGCGTATTTGTGTATATCGTGCAATGCCAGATTATATTTTCTGTGAACATGACATTTTACAAATACCTATGTAATACTTTGTGCATATAAAAACATGAATATAACAAAGGAAACTATGACTACTGAACAAATACTTAGAAGGAGTGACATTTATTATTAACAGCATGCATCTAAAACTGTCAAGATTTTCATAACTGCAGATAAAATCTAATATGGAGAAGTACAAGCTAATGCAAGAACAGTGAACTACACACATTTCTTAAACTGACTGAAACCTGGAAAAAGATGGAAAGGTGGAAAAAGTAACTGTATATAACTCAGTGAAAGTCTTGCGTTCAATATGCACTAGTGGTCAAAAAGGCAAATAAATAGTTGGATATATATGTAATGTGATACGCAATAATTAACCCCAAAATTACTTGCCACTAAATAAAACAATTGTACACCTACATACAAAACACCATACTTCTTGTCAGTTTTTCTCAAGGAAAAATACAACAGTAGATGAGATTCAGAGATGAGCAACAGTCATTAACAGAATGGAAAGACTTTATTATTTTTGTTAATTTTTTGTTTTGCAGTAGTTCTGAAAGACCTAAATCAAGATTAGGAAAGACTGTAAAGACTAGAACAGTTGAGTAAGAAATGGTAAATTCATAGTGTATTCTTCCTTCACAATACAAGAGCAACATAACCAAAACGCATTGCACTTCCTGATAAAATGAAACTTCTATACAATTAGGCTATAGTATTTGCAACAACAACATGTTTTTCAGTTTAAGAACTTTGCAGAATTCAGAGGAAGCTGACATTTACACAAATAATGAAAACAACTTTTTCTATGTCACAGTTCAAACAAGCACAGTTCAGATTTTTTCAACCTCAGAATACACACTATACCTCAAACACCTCAATGATGTTCTAGTAGAATAATACTGAACACTCTATATTCAGCTTGCTTATTGAGATTTCAAAGGTGAAAACTGCTAAAAGTTGAATTCTTTGGAAAGCAGATCTGCAACTTAGCAGTGTGTTACAATACTAACATCATTATTACCAGAGCACGTAGACCTGCAAATAAAGCTCTGTGATGCTATGCTGTAAAAACACATGTTGAGAGATCTCTACTGTACCTTTTTAAGATAATTAATAGCCATGACAAGCAAATGGGAGAAAGCGAACAGAAAGACAGTGGCAAGAAGTCACTCACCAAGGTCAAAAAATACGTCAGAGAAAGTATAACACAGGTTTCCTGATTTCTAGTCTTGAGATACTAAGGACCGCTCCAGCTATGTATTATGAAAAGTCTCAGGCACCTATCAAGGCTTTCTTTGATTATGGTAATGAAATTAGTGGGGAATTAAGATGCTCTATATTTTTTATAACCATCTTATTTCTTCCCTTTTTTTTAAAAAGGTACCCCAGCATTCTACAATTCTGAAACATCACATTAGGTCCTTGAGTCTAGTCAACCTTTTTATTGCCTCTAACCAGCATTTCAAAGAGCATTTTGTATTAGTAGCTTGGAGCCAGCTTCTGAGAATGAAAAATATTTCAACGATATAAAAAGAAGTTTGGGGTAGCCTGGCCTCTTCTTAACCATCTCCCTGCCCTGCAAGGAGTGTATTCAAAGAGAAAAAAGAAAAAAAGAAAAAAAAAAAAAAACAACCAAAAAAAAACCCCAAACACCAGCAACAAAGGCAGAGAGGAAGAACAGCGAATCATGAAATGGTGTTGCCCATGTGTGATCCTAACACCTGTATCTTCTAATTCATTGCAGCCCCTTTGCCATCACGATCACACAGGTCAGACATAACTTTTAACTGACCAGCTCTGTATTTCAAGATGAGACAAAATAACAGCCTCAAGACAGCTTGGCAACCAGCGTATGCTGCCTGACAGGATTGAAGCTAGGAGTCATAGCCCTCAGCAGCAGTCTAGTGGCGCATACTCTCCCCAGCCATATAGCCATATAATCATGTATCACATAACCAGACACAGTCAGGGGAAGTTCTGTCACGTAGTCATACACATTCTTCACACAAACTCTACATACAGACGAGCATTAACTACATATACCCAGCATCCACACTGCCCACGTGAACTGATGCGTGGAGTCTCAAGTTTTGGGTCAAGGAATTTGGAAAACTGGGATTAACAGTATCACCTCAGATTAGTCCAGAAAGAAATTGGCTGTTGTGGCTAGAGTAACACAGGTGATGGGGAAGCAAAAAAACCACATGTCAATTAAAAATAGATAGGAAGAAAAAAATTACCAGGATCAATTTTGCAACGTAAAAGACAAAGGAAGTCTGGAAAACCTTATTCCTGCAAAGCTGTGTTTACACTATAAAGCATGAAGTTACTTTAACCTTACCATAACCTTTGTAACTTGTGTTTTTATTGTTCATAAAATTACCCATCTCCTTCTAAACTCCATCAGTAGTAACCAGCTCTATGACAAGCCACAACAGTGAACTAGATGGATAGTCTAAACAGCAGGTGAAGAGACACCTCTTTTTTTATGTTTGTTCTGAGTTTTCCAGCCATTAATTTCTTAACCTGAAACTTATCATGCTTTGCACTGCAGTTCAGAAGCATGACAGAGGCCCAGGTTTGTGAGCTGGCATCACTTCAATAAGAAAAGCAGGAGCAACCGTGTCATATCCTCCACTGAATTCCCTTGCGTCTTCACCATTACTTCCACTTCACATGGGGTATAATTCTACACTTTTTTGCCCAGCACTACTAGAGCAGAGATCTTACCTGACTGAGCTCTATATGAGACAAAACAGTAGGATGACATCTGCTTTCAACTGATAGGGCTGGCTCTTGTCTTTATGCCTTTCCCACTGATCAATGATGATGAATAAAAATCACAGTCAGCCTTACCAAGTGTTGTTTACAGCTGTGAAGAGTTGATCAATCATGTAACTACCTATAATTAGTTAACAACTGATAGGAATGTATTCAGTAATAAATTAAATGCATTAACTTCAGTTAGACTGTCCAACTTTATTCTTCTCACAAAAGAAATAACACCTCTCATTAGCTGCACTTTATGGAATAACAAATAACATACTTTTCTCTCCCTTCACCTACAACTCCCTTCTGACTCTCATCAATCCATGTATGTGGGCACCAGAAACATTTTTCTTTAAGCTAAAATATGCAAATGTGATAGTGCTATATATTTGTTCTCCTCTCTGCTTCTATTCAGTAGTTATATAAAATCTGCCTCAGATTATCTCACTGATGAATGGAAGATATATAACCAGGATTTTGAAAGCCTATTTTGCTGTTGGACTCAATGAGATTTGGAACTGTTTTCAGAGAAAGCAGAACTGGAACAGCACCAAATACTCTTTCCTAGCACTGAATTCTTTTACAACTAGATTCATGTTTTTGTAACAACATAACCATGTTGTAGTGTTCACATTAGCCCCTTCGCTTATTGTTAAGTCTTCCCTTACACTGTAAAACTACTTCTCTGTCATTTCCTACTATAAAAAAAATTCAGACCATGAAAGGTGATGTTACTTTTATTGAACTCATGTGAAAGCTAAAGGAAAGGTCACTGGCACCACAGCATGGAGGTAGGCATGGGTCAGTTCTCCAATGAAGTGGGCTGTTATTATTAGCTGCTGATTTGCTCGCATAGTGGAGAGGTTTTGAAGTGATGCTGTATTAATTAGTAGACTTTGGAAGCACAGTGTCAAGAACAGGATCAACTGACACACTTTCCTGTGCCTAACTGCATAATCCTGTTTCCTAACATAGACCCATGCCCTTCTTTAGGCCCTTGTCTATTATAACATTTATGAGATCTCTTGCAGCAGTAAGGCCTCCATGAATCTCCTCTGACACCGAACACCTTTGCACCTGCTCTTTTGGGTTTCACACCCCTCCTGCTAATGTGTGATGTTGCATATTACACCAGTTCCATAAAGCAGCTGTTGCTTTGCTTGGATTGACAGCACTTTGGCCAACTGTATCGGAAAGCAACTCGTCATGAGCACTGAGCAAATTTGAAGAGAATACAAGCACTGCGCAAAGAAGGGCAAGATGAAATCCTGTCTAACAGAAATGCACCCAAGCCAAGCAATTGGAAAAACATTTCTTAGACTGCGAAATGTATGCACAGAAATGCTGGTCCGATTAAAGCCAACTGGACTTTTGCCAGTGATTTAAAATGAAGAATTTCACCAGAGGCTGGCTTAATGCTGTTGGTTTCACAGTACCAAGTTAAGCCCTTTATTACACCACTCCTCTCTGCTTTGTTGTCCTGAAAAACGCACACAAATAAAATCCAGTTTTTAACAAATCCAATACATGACTCCTCTGCAACTTTCTAAAAATTCTACAAATGTGAAGATTTTACAGGTCCTTTATAATCCCATTGAATGAGAGAGGAAGGAGCTAAGG
The DNA here is from genome assembly GCF_018139145.2 of Gymnogyps californianus. Lineage (NCBI taxonomy): Eukaryota > Metazoa > Chordata > Aves > Accipitriformes > Cathartidae > Gymnogyps > Gymnogyps californianus. The sequence continues at coordinate 38,740,322 of NC_059500.1, forward strand.
GTGAGTTCTTCTGGTGCCTGACTGGATAGTGAAACCCCTGGGAAATTAATGTCCTGTACATCCCTCTGATTGTGTTTTTCATTTTATAATTGTTAAACACATAAAAAACAAATGGCAAGGGAAAGAAACAGGTTTGGAAGTTTACAGCTTTGAAGAATAACGTGATGGTAAAACAACCTGTCATTTTACATTTCTATTGAGACTGCTGGTGTCCTGCCTGCATAACCAGGGTATGGTTTTGGGAGGTGTGAGACACAGACCACAAAGACAACAAGTTACATGGAAGTGCCCAGTGGGGACTTATTTGAAGTCTCACCACACTTGCATAAAGCTTGTGCCTCTCCTCTTCCTGCTAAATGTTTTCCTTTGCTGAATAGGACTGGTCAGAGAAACAGAACCAGACCAAAAGAGACCGAAAACTTTCCAGATGTTAAACCTCAGTTTTAAAATATCTTTTGAAATTGTATTCATGTATAAAAAGTTATTTATGTCTGTTCTGGATACTGCTGTGTTTGAAAACCTTAGGAGACTAATGTTAGTGCTTAATGAATCTCTAATCACATCAGCTTTTTTTCTTAGGGTCACACATGTTAGCATTGTTGAAAGATGCAAGAGACAACTAATTATAATTTTATTTTTCAGGTAAACAAAGCAAAGAAATGGCACCAGCTATAACTCCTGTAACTCTAGACTGCCTTACCATAGCGGATGCATTACTGAACCTGCTGGTCACCAACACAAGGGAGCTAACTGGTGACGTCAAGACTGGACGCAGCCTGGGCTGCAGTGATCATGCACTGGCGGAGTTCGCAGTCCTGAAGGATATGGGTCAGGCAAAGAGTAAAGTCAAGACCCTGACTGTTAGGAAAGCAAAATTCCAGCTGTTCAAGGAGCTAGTCAATCGGACGCCCTGGGAAACCGCCCTCAGGGACAAGGGAGCAGAACAGAGCTGGCAGATCTTTAAGGACACTTTCCATAGAGCTCGATCCCCAGGTGTAAGAAATCAGGAAAGGAAGACGAGACCGGCATGGATGAGTCATGACCTGCTGCTCAAACTACACGGCAAGAAGGAAATGCACAGGCAGTGGAAGCAGGAATAGGTATCTTGGGAAGAGTATAGGGATGCTGCCCAGTTATGTAGGGATGGGGTCAGGAAGGCCAAGGCACAGCTAGAGCTGGACTTGGCAACAGATGGAAAGAATAATAAGAAGGGCTTCTATAGGTATGTCAGCCAGAAAAGGAAGGTTAAAGAAAGTGTATCCCCCCTGATAAACACAACTGGCAAACTGGTAACAATGGACGAGGAGAAGGCTGATGTACTCAACAATTTCTTTGCCTCAGTCTTCACTGGCAACCTCTCTTCCCACACCTCTTGAGTGGATGGACCTCAAGGCAGGGACTGGGGGAGCAAAGTTGCTCCCACTGTAGGAGATCATGTTCGTGACCACCTGAGGAACCTGAACATGCGTAAGTCTATTGGACCTGATGAGATATATCCCAGAGTCCTGAGGGAATTGGCTGATGTAGTTGCCAAGCCACTCTCCATGATATTTGAAAAGTCATGGCAGTCAGGTGAAGTCCCCAGTGACAGGGAAAAAGGGAAACATTGCACCCATTTTTAAAAAGGGTAGAAAGGAGGACCCTGGCAACTACCGACCTGTCAGCCTCACCTCTGTGCCTGGGAAGATCATGGAACAGATCCTCCTAGGAGCTATGCTAAGGCATACGGAGGACAGGGAGGTGGTTTGAGACAGCCAGCATGGCTTCACCAAGGGCAAGTCTTCCCTGACCAACCTAGTGGCCTTCTATGAGGGAGTGACTACATCAGTGGACAAGGGAAGAGCTATGGATGTCACCTATCTGGAATTCTGTAAGGCTAAGGCCTTTGACATGGCTCCCCACAACATCCTTCTCTCTAAATTGGGGAGAGATGGATTTGATGGATGGACTGTTCGGTGGATAAGGATTTGGATGGATGGTCGCATCCAGAGAGTACTGGTCAATGGCTCAATGTCCAGATGGAGATCAGTGACGAGTGGTGTCCCTCAGGGGTCCGTATTGGGATCAGTACTGTTTAATATCTTCATCAATGACATATAGACAGTGGGATCGAGTGCACTCTCAGCAAATTTGCAGATGACACCAAGCTGAGTTGACATGCCTGAGGGATGGGATGTCATCCAGAGGGACCTGCACAAGCTCAGGAAGTGGGCCCATGTGAAACTCATGAGGTTCAACAAGGCCAAGTGCAAGGTCCTGCACCTGGGTCAGGGCAACCTCTGGTATCAATACAGGCTGGGGGATGAAGGGATTGAGAGCAGCCCTGCAGGGAAGGACTTGGGGGTACTGGTGGATGAAAAGCTGGGCATGAGCCGGCAATGTGTGCTCACAGCCCAGAAAGCCAACCGTATCCTGGGCTGCATCAAAAGAAGTGTGGCCAGCAGGTTGAGGGAGGTGATTCTGCCCCTCTACTCTGCTCTGGTGAGACCCACCTGGAGTACTGCATCCAGCTCTGGAGTCCTCAGCATAGGAAAGACATGGACATGTTGGAACGGGTCCAGAGGAGGGCCATAAAAATGATCAGAGGGATGGAACACCTCTCCTATGAGGAAAGGCTGAGAGAGTTGGGGTTGCTTAGCCTGCAGAACAGAAGGCTCTGGGGAGACCTTATGCGGCCTTTCAATACTTAAAGGGGGCTTATAAGAAAGATGGGGACAGACTTTTAAGTAGGGCCTGTTGCAATAGGACAAGGAGTAATGGTTTTAAACTAAAAGAGGGTAGATTCAGACTAGACATAAGGAAGAAATTTATTATGATGAGGTTGGTGAAACACTGGAACAGGTTGCCTAGAGAGGTGGTAGATGCCTCATCCCTGGAAACACTCAAGGTCAGGTTGGGCGGGGCTCTGAGCAACCTGATCTAGTTGAAGATGTCCCTGCTCATTGCAGGAAGGTTGGACTAGATGACCTTTAAAGGTCCCTTCCAACCTAAGCTGTTCTATGATTCTATGATTTTGAAAGTTCCCCAAGTATGTACTTGCTTATATTAGGACTTAGCTGACACCTTCTATGCAACAGAAATACAAAACAATATTTTTTTTGATCTGTTGAAAACACGGTGCACTAAAACAGCCAGAAAACATAACCTTGCCATTCCTCTGAACTTCAAAGATCAGTTTATACAGGATTGACATGGAAATGCAGGCATACACACATATGCTCTTTCCTTAACAAAGTATTCATATGCTGTAACAGTCTCTGTCTCATTCCTCCACTTTGCACTACCCAGACCACACTAAGGATACACAAAACATTTCAGATCGCTTGCTGGAACGGCTCAGATGTGGTATTGACCACTGTTCAAATCAGAATAACTTTGCAAAACCCCTTTTTAATTTATGTTCAATATCAGAACATCTATCTGTAAGCATTTCTGTCTTGCTGCTGGTAGTGTAGAGTGACTTGCCTGTACTGTGACTGACAGCATGTGCCACACCAGATGGTACAGATGGAGGAAATGAGAATTCTTAATCTTCCCTCTCTTCTCATTAAAGTTCCTTTGGGTCACATCTATAGATACTCTTGGCTGATGTAGCATTATTAGCAGAATTTTATAGTATGGAAAAAGAACTGGCCCTTCAACACAGCAAAGCTGCCTCTTTGAAATATTAGCACAAAACAGGTATTCTGCCATGCACAGGAAACGTTAATTGGGTGATTCAGCAAATAACTGTATAAAGCAATACTTTCTGAAGGAAGCACACCTCAAAATAAGGTCAGAGCAATTTTTCTACAAACTTATATCAGAAAACACGTTATTTATAATATCGTTTTTATTCCTAGAAAAACAAATTAGTTGCATAATGTATATGAAGATGCCAATAGGAACTCTATCCAACAGTTAAAACACAAATACCAGCATCATACTAATTCTTAAATTCACACACAGAAGGTACAAGAAATTTAGAAACAAATCCATCCATTCCTCCCCTTCTCTCTGCAGCTACAGAGTATGGTACCCAGTATAATCCCACTATGCTAGAAGAGGGACTGGATAACATACAGGGCATGCCTTTCCTGAGCATCTTAGCTAGAGGAACAAATTCACTTCCACAGAGGAGTCTTATCAGCTATGTGTCATCTCAGGGAAGATTGTGCCCTAAACTTCATAGAGCACCTTCCCCTGCTGAGCCTGGTTTACTGAGGTCTAAAAGTATCTGTTACAAACTGCCTGCATAAATGAGCTTGCTCTTGCTTAGGCATAGTATGGAATGGTATGGAAATCCTAAGCCCTCGAGAAAGCAGAAGATGAGAGAACACACCCTCAATTTTTTTTAATGGAGCATCAGATGATTACCTCATTTTAAGATTCAGTGAGATGACTTACAGAGTGCTGGAAGCCGTCTTTGAAAACAGGGAAAGAGCTTTCTACAAGAAACGAACAGACAAGTAAGCAGTGTGCTTGCCTCCTGATACTATGGCACAAGATATGTCACTCAAGGCATGGCTCCAAAGCACACCCAAATAGAAATACTGACAAAAGTCCAGGTACTGGACATACACATTCCTAGTAGGCTGACACAGCCACTCCATGAAACAGGTTGCATTAGGCCAGGCAGAATGCTGTGGTTTGGGGTGGGTTTTCTTCCCCACACACTGAAAAAGGTGGATGTATTGCTACCAGATATTGAATCTATTAACAGAGAACGAAGACCCACAAGATTTCAGTTACGTTAGAGCATCTCAGTCATAGCATATCTCAGCTTAAAACAGCTGCGTTGAAAAATGAAATTGGTAGATTAAAAAGGCAAGAAGTAGTCAGTGTACATGCTGGAAACCTCCTTAACAACTGTAGGTTACCTGAAAGGTAGTACAAGATAAAGGTGCTTAGGATCTTGTCTTTCCTGAAGTTTCCCTGTTTACAAAACAGATTAACAGACTTAACAGACATCATAACAGTCTATGAATTTCCTATGTGGCTGAATGACAAATTCAGGCACAGAAACAACTGATATGCCAGCAAAAATTTATACACATATGTGGTAGCTCTCTTCACAAATTAGGAACTTCAATTCAAAACGGGTATTTGGTGACACTGTATGGTTTTGTGTAATAACCTACGTTCACTCTCTACCACTTCTGGGTAGCAACTACAGTCATGTGTTATATGATCCATCTCATTGAGATTTCTCCCCCTAAATTAGCTCATCATGTAATATCTTGTGTCTATTAAAAAAAAAAAAGCAAACACCAAAACAAAAAACGGAACTCTTCTCCTAAGAAAGCAAACAACTAAATAACCAAATAAACTAAAAGCTTCAAGACTTCTCTATTTTTTAGACCTGTCATAAAGAAAATGGATAGAAAGGGAACAGGGAGAAAGATTATTGAAGATGTAATTCAGTCTCAGAGTTCTGATGATCTCATAAACCTTTATGGGTCTGTCAAAAATTCTTGACTGAATTACAGGCATGTTATCAATCTCTTTGAATCCATTTTCGTATATGTTATCAGTGTCTCTCTGGCCATTATTCTATATACAAAACCAAGATAAAATTAGACTTTGATAATTTCTGCTGGGTTGAAGTTTGCCTTTATTTCTTTCGAGTAACTTTTACACTGGAGAATACTGTTGCTGCTCTCATGCATTTCTTTAACCTTCCCACAAGAAACTTTTAAGGATTTGAAAGTCAAATAAAAATTGAACTTCCTAAAAGATGATAAACAGTAAACATTTTTAGCAACTCTCTACCTTATTTTGTGTATCAGTTGCCAAGTTTTCTCTTTTTTGCCTAATGCTGTAAAGGGAACCCATTTACCTACAAAAACAGAGCTTGCACGTACTTAATCATTTACACTCTCCAGTTCCCAATGTTCACACCACAGGAGAGAATGATGACCAACCCTTACGAGCATTTCACTGGATTGACAGATGTTAGCAACAATTGTATTAGGTTATAATTGATCTAATCTGTCTAATTTGGGGTCATAAATACTTGTATGGGGTGTCCATGGCAAGGTGCTGGCAGTGGCGGGGCTGCAGGGTGGCCTCTGTGGGAAGAAACTAGGGGCTGCCCCATGCTGGACACAGACAGTTCCAGCCAGCTCCAGTGGACCCACCACAGGACACAGCTGAGCCCCTCAGCCAAGTGTGTGTTGCCACTCTAAAAACTTATTTAAGAAAGGGAAAAAAATGCCAGAGAAAGGGGGAGAGAATAAAAAGAGTGAGAAAAAGCAGAGGGAACACCAAGGTCCGAGCAGGAGGAGCAGGAGGTGCTCCATGGTGGAGCAGATCTCCACACTGCAGCTCGTGGAAGACCCACACTACTGCAGATGGATATTCCTGAAGAAAGTGCAGCCCATGGAGACTCCACGCTGGAGGAGAGGAGAAGTGTGAGGAGGAAGGAGAAGTAGCTAGACACCACTGTGTACTGGCTATAACTTCCCACACCTCCCTGCGCCAGTCAGGGATGGAAGAGGAATCTGGAGTGAAGGAGTGAAGTTGACCTTGGGAGAAGGGGGAGGAAAGACGTTGTTCTAATGTCTTTGTTTCTCACTACCCAAATATATATTGGCAAATATTAAATTAATCTTCCCCAAGTACAGTCTCTTTTGCCCACAGTAGTAAATGGTAAACAATCTCCCTGTCTTTTATCTCAACCCATGAGCTTTCTTACCCTATTTTCTCCCGATGTCACGCTGAGGAGGGGGAGGGATTGAGCAGGTGGGTGGGCATTTAGCTATTAACCAAGGGTAGCCCACCACAACTCTTCACAGTGTCTTTCTGTTTTCCCTTTTCAGGCTGTTCAGACTAATTCAATATTTTAATTCATTAAATAGTTACCTGCCAGTGACTACCACCTTTTGCCCATCTGAGAATCAAACATCAGACACGTATTACATTAGCAAGGATACTGATGCAATTGCTCTGAATAACATCAGCCATATTGAGTACACCAAAGGCCAAACACTTTGCAGCATTTTAAATCATTTCACAAAAGTGTTCCTTTAATTGTATGCTCAGCTTCCAAAGCTGCCCTTGAAATGCTGATTCTGGGAAACTAATTTTATAAACTAAATCACAAGAGTTTGTGTAGCCTACCTCCCAGGTCACTGCAAGTATAAATAAAGTGCGGGCCTTCAGAGGAACAAGGAAACATAATAGACAATGCCAATATTTTTCTTCTTGACTGTCCTGATTTCAGCTGGGACAGAGTTAACTCTCTTCTTAGTAGCTGGTACAGTGCTGTGTTTTGGATTTAGTGTGAGAATGATGTTGATAACACTCTCATGTTTTAGTTGTTGCTAAGTAGCACTTATCTTAAGCCAAGGACTTTTCAATTTCCCATGCTCTGCCAGCAAGCAGGTGTGCAAGAAGCTGGGAGGGAGCACAGCCAGGGCAGCTGACCTGAACTAGCCAAAGGGATATTCCATACCATGGAATGTCATGCCCAGTATATAAACAGGGGGGAGTTGGCCGGGAGGTGCAGATCGCTGCTCGGACATCGGTCAGCGGGTGGTGAGCAACTGCATTGTGCATCACTTGTCTTTTCTTCGGTGTTATTTTTTTATTGTTGTTGTATTACTTTTCATTACAATTATTATTATTCTGAGTTAGTAGTGTATTTTATTTTTACTTTAGTTATTAAACTGTTCTTATCTCAACCCATGAGTTTTACTTTTTTTCCTTTCCTCCTCCCCATCCCACTGGGAGGGGGGAGTGGGAAGCGACTGTGTGGTGCTTACTTGCTGGCTGGGGTTAAACCATGACATCAACCTTTTAGACCGTGCTGACATGATGTTGCTTCCAGTTTTTGCTGTTATATAAAGTCATTTGCACAGCTACGAATTTTTTCCATAGATTGTCAGTGAACCAGTAGCCAGTAGCCTACACTGTTTTAGTAGCTTTCATTCCCATTGAATAGGAGACTGCCAGAAGGGAACATTTTTGAGCTTTCCAAGAGAAACACTGGTCTCTTAGGACTCAGCCCTGGAAAGACATAGGTCTTTCCTAGGCACAGTTAGGTTTACATGCAAAGGTTACCCATAATGCATAGAGATGAGTAACCCTTTGCACTACAAGACCTTTAGAAGCAAGTGGGAAAATACTCATTGATTTTAACATACCAATGATTGGGGCTAAATTCACCATTCTAGTCCACAGGTTTGAATATACTCACTTTTCCTAGATGCTTATATTTAATTCCTTTGCCTGTTCAGGATATATTTTTTTCTGATTCCATTATGGTTCCTTTTTACTAGTTAAGTTTTATTTGGTTTGTCCTCTATCTTTGCTATGTGAAGGAGGAGGAGAGGAAGGAGAAAGGAGACCTGCACTGTTTGTGCTGTTGCTAACATTTCTATGCAGTGTCCACTTATGATGCGAAGCTAATGTTCACCCTTTGATTCTGTTTCCTTCACAATTCTTTTCAGATAAACTACCTTACAGTGAAAAGTCAGAGGGGAAAGTTGATTACTGTTTGCATTTCCTCAGAACACAACATAAGCATGCCCAAACTAGATCTCACATAAGTTTAATCCACTCCAACATTGCCTGTAAATCGCCCATAACAGATGTTTAGAGAAAAAGTAGGAATCAGTAAAGAAGAGTCTGACACTTCTCCCTAAAGCTCCCCCCACTCATCCTCCAGGAATCAGGATATTAAGAACCTGAGACATACAGATAACATCTGAAACTGTAGTTAGGTACCAGCCAATAGTTTCATTTCTCTGTGAACAATAAGTCTCAGAGCAGCTGTGGCAGAGAGCAGTTACGCGTCCAACACAAGAAATGATGCATGCCTGGGAGTCCTTTTCTCAGTCTTTATTATATATTCATGCCATGCCTCACACGTAATATCCCTTTCAGA